>NW_028263379.1:8845259-10046759 GCF_051168715.1 Poecilia mexicana
ACACAAAGGATCTCCATGTCCCTAGATGGGCTAGTGGCGCAATGGACAACGCGTCTGACTACGGATCAGAAGATTCTAGGTTCGACTCCTGGCTAGCTCGAGCAGCTTTCCTTTTGTCGCCCGAGCAGAGTCCTCGGTTTCATCTCTGTCCCAAGCCCTTGAGGGGAGCGCCGATTGACGCCCCCTCTCGCGTGCCAAGGAAACAATGGAGGAGCAGAGGTTGCACTAATAGTCATCATTTATGTGACTCAGATCTTTGGAACAGCTCAGAAGGATGTCGGAAGGATTCAATTGTAAACAGTGTTTTGATGCAGCTCAGAAGAAGGAGTAGGGTTTGTGTTTCTTGACAAAAGAGAACAGACAAGAGATGGGCAGGTCATTCAGACACATTGGATGTATTGTGAAAAGGTCTGCGTAGCAGAGGATGGTTTCGATCCATCGACCTCTGGGTTATGGGCCCAGCACGCTTCCGCTGCGCCACTCTGCTTTCAACCCTCATGCCGTGACCCGGATTCGAACCGGGGTTGCTGCGGCCACAACGCAGAGTACTAACCACTATACGATCACGGCTTCTTGCTTGAAAGTGTCTTTCGTCAGCCACTCCTAACGAACCTTTCCTCTGAAGATTTTGAGAAAAGAAAAATGGAATCCTTCGAGCCGGAGTTGAACCAGCGACCTAAGGATGTCCAGCGTTGTACCCTACAGTCCTCCGCTCTACCAACTGAGCTATCGAAGGTCGCATAGCACGGTGGCAAGAAGCGGAAACATGCTGCTACACAGCTGCCTTCGAAAGCACAGGTGTCTCTTAGGTAGACTGGTTGCGGAGCCTCGTTGGCGCAGTAGGCAGCGCGTCAGTCTCATAATCTGAAGGTCGTGAGTTCAACCCTCACACAGGGCATGTGTTTTGATTAATCCAAGAATTTTAATAATAATTTTCTTCTTAAATCCATGCAAACTCAACAGTTTGTAAGGTAGGATTGCTCAGCAGGTAAATGCACGGTGCTGGTAATGCTGAGGTCATTGGTTCAAGCCCCATACTGGTCAACTCATGTCTAACATCTTTCAGACAATAAACACTTCAAAATACATAAGGGTTCAAAAATAAAATCAACACTTCAAAATAAACAAGGGTTCAAAAACAAAATCAACACTTCAAAATTAAAAATGCTTTAAAAATAAAATCAATGGTAACTGTTTTCTCTGTCCATAAACTAAGCCTGGGGTCAGAAAATGTATTGAAGCCATTTTGCCTTTGGTTGAAATGGCGCATTAAATTCACGTCTCCATTACAGACCAGAGAAAACTAAAGAGAATGCAACATTGTGTTAATCTCCATTTGAGGAGCCGGCGTTTTATCTGGAGCCTTGGTGAACTTTACCCAGGAGAGCGGCGTTCTGGAGGAGCGCTGCAGACGTAACATCTGTCCATTTCGGAGAAGCAAAACCACGCAAAAAAAACCCAACAAAGAATCCAGGTAAAAGCGCAACCCGGACCGCACAGGGTAAAACACTCACAGACAGAGCTCAGGTGATCTGTTTGGATCACACAGATCCATCTGACTGATGAATTAGCGCAGATTTTTCTGCTGATTGGGGACCAGGAGGAAGTGCATTCAGATCCCAGCGGATGAAGTGATGGTACTTTAAGTGAAGTCGATTAATTTAATTTATTAAAAGTTATTGGTGTGGTTTTGGTAACTGCGAGAAAAATGTAGACCAGTCAGTCGTGGTCCGACACAAAGGATCTCCATGTCCCTAGATGGGCTAGTGGCGCAATGGACAACGCGTCTGACTACGGATCAGAAGATTCTAGGTTCGACTCCTGGCTAGCTTGAGCAGCTTTCCTTTTGTCGCCCGAGCAGAGTCCTCGGTTTCATCTCTGTCCCAAGCCCTTGAGGGGAGCGCCGATTGACGCCCCCTCTCGCGTGCCAAGGAAACAATGGAGGAGCAGAGGTTGCACTAATAGTCATCATTTATGTGACTCAGATCTTTGGAACAGCTCAGAAGGATGTCGGAAGGATTCAATTGTAAACAGTGTTTTGATGCAGCTCAGAAGAAGGAGTAGGGTTTGTGTTTCTTGACAAAAGAGAACAGACAAGAGATGGGCAGGTCATTCAGACACATTGGATGTATTGTGAAAAGGTCTGCGTAGCAGAGGATGGTTTCGATCCATCGACCTCTGGGTTATGGGCCCAGCACGCTTCCGCTGCGCCACTCTGCTTTCAACCCTCATGCCGTGACCCGGATTCGAACCAGGGTTGCTGCGGCCACAACGCAGAGTACTAACCACTATACGATCACGGCTTCTTGCTTGAAAGTGTCTTTCGTCAGCCACTCCTAACGAACCTTTCCTCTGAAGATTTTGAGAAAAGAAAAATGGAATCCTTCGAGCCGGAGTTGAACC
Organism: Poecilia mexicana; assembly: GCF_051168715.1. Lineage (NCBI taxonomy): Eukaryota > Metazoa > Chordata > Actinopteri > Cyprinodontiformes > Poeciliidae > Poecilia > Poecilia mexicana. Next base: position 8,847,663 of record NW_028263379.1, read on the forward strand.
AGCGACCTAAGGATGTCCAGCGTTGTACCCTACAGTCCTCCGCTCTACCAACTGAGCTATCGAAGGTCGCATAGCACGGTGGCAAGAAGCGGAAACATGCTGCTACACAGCTGCCTTCGAAAGCACAGGTGTCTCTTAGGTAGACTGGTTGCGGAGCCTCGTTGGCGCAGTAGGCAGCGCGTCAGTCTCATAATCTGAAGGTCGTGAGTTCAACCCTCACACAGGGCATGTGTTTTGATTAATCCAAGAATTTTAATAATAATTTTCTTCTTAAATCCATGCAAACTCAACAGTTTGTAAGGTAGGATTGCTCAGCAGGTAAATGCACGGTGCTGGTAATGCTGAGGTCATTGGTTCAAGCCCCATACTGGTCAACTCATGTCTAACATCTTTCAGACAATAAACACTTCAAAATACATAAGGGTTCAAAAATAAAATCAACACTTCAAAATAAACAAGGGTTCAAAAACAAAATCAACACTTCAAAATTAAAAATGCTTTAAAAATAAAATCAATGGTAACTGTTTTCTCTGTCCATAAACTAAGCCTGGGGTCAGAAAATGTATTGAAGCCATTTTGCCTTTGGTTGAAATGGCGCATTAAATTCACGTCTCCATTACAGACCAGAGAAAACTAAAGAGAATGCAACATTGTGTTAATCTCCATTTGAGGAGCCGGCGTTTTATCTGGAGCCTTGGTGAACTTTACCCAGGAGAGCGGCGTTCTGGAGGAGCGCTGCAGACGTAACATCTGTCCATTTCGGAGAAGCAAAACCACGCAAAAAAAACCCAACAAAGAATCCAGGTAAAAGCGCAACCCGGACCGCACAGGGTAAAACACTCACAGACAGAGCTCAGGTGATCTGTTTGGATCACACAGATCCATCTGACTGATGAATTAGCGCAGATTTTTCTGCTGATTGGGGACCAGGAGGAAGTGCATTCAGATCCCAGCGGATGAAGTGATGGTACTTTAAGTGAAGTCGATTAATTTAATTTATTAAAAGTTATTGGTGTGGTTTTGGTAACTGCGAGAAAAATGTAGACCAGTCAGTCGTGGTCCGACACAAAGGATCTCCATGTCCCTAGATGGGCTAGTGGCGCAATGGACAACGCGTCTGACTACGGATCAGAAGATTCTAGGTTCGACTCCTGGCTAGCTCGAGCAGCTTTCCTTTTGTCGCCCGAGCAGAGTCCTCGGTTTCATCTCTGTCCCAAGCCCTTGAGGGGAGCGCCGATTGACGCCCCCTCTCGCGTGCCAAGGAAACAATGGAGGAGCAGAGGTTGCACTAATAGTCATCATTTATGTGACTCAGATCTTTGGAACAGCTCAGAAGGATGTCGGAAGGATTCAATTGTAAACAGTGTTTTGATGCAGCTCAGAAGAAGGAGTAGGGTTTGTGTTTCTTGACAAAAGAGAACAGACAAGAGATGGGCAGGTCATTCAGACACATTGGATGTATTGTGAAAAGGTCTGCGTAGCAGAGGATGGTTTCGATCCATCGACCTCTGGGTTATGGGCCCAGCACGCTTCCGCTGCGCCACTCTGCTTTCAACCCTCATGCCGTGACCCGGATTCGAACCGGGGTTGCTGCGGCCACAACGCAGAGTACTAACCACTATACGATCACGGCTTCTTGCTTGAAAGTGTCTTTCGTCAGCCACTCCTAACGAACCTTTCCTCTGAAGATTTTGAGAAAAGAAAAATGGAATCCTTCGAGCCGGAGTTGAACCAGCGACCTAAGGATGTCCAGCGTTGTACCCTACAGTCCTCCGCTCTACCAACTGAGCTATCGAAGGTCGCATAGCACGGTGGCAAGAAGCGGAAACATGCTGCTACACAGCTGCCTTCGAAAGCACAGGTGTCTCTTAGGTAGACTGGTTGCGGAGCCTCGTTGGCGCAGTAGGCAGCGCGTCAGTCTCATAATCTGAAGGTCGTGAGTTCAACCCTCACACAGGGCATGTGTTTTGATTAATCCAAGAATTTTAATAATAATTTTCTTCTTAAATCCATGCAAACTCAACAGTTTGTAAGGTAGGATTGCTCAGCAGGTAAATGCACGGTGCTGGTAATGCTGAGGTCATTGGTTCAAGCCCCATACTGGTCAACTCATGTCTAACATCTTTCAGACAATAAATACTTCAAAAATACATAAGGGTTCAAAAATAAAATCAACACTTCAAAATAAACAAGGGTTCAAAAACAAAATCAACACTTCAAAATTAAAAATGCTTTAAAAATAAAATCAATGGTAACTGTTTTCTCTGTCCATAAACTAAGCCTGGGGTCAGAAAATGTATTGAAGCCATTTTGCCTTTGGTTGAAATGGCGCATTAAATTCACGTCTCCATTACAGACCAGAGAAAACTAAAGAGAATGCAACATTGTGTTAATCTCCATTTGAGGAGCCGGCGGTTTATCTGGAGCCTTGGTGAACTTTACCCAGGAGAGCGGCGTTCTGGAGGAGCGCTGCAGACGTAACATCTGTCCATTTCGGAGAAGCAAAACCACGCAAAAAAAACCCAACAAAGAATCCAGGTAAAAGCGCAACCCGGACCGCACAGGGTAAAACACTCACAGACAGAGCTCAGGTGATCTGTTTGGATCACACAGATCCATCTGACTGATGAATTAGCGCAGATTTTTCTGCTGATTGGGGACCAGGAGGAAGTGCATTCAGATCCCAGCGGATGAAGTGATGGTACTTTAAGTGAAGTCGATTAATTTAATTTATTAAAAGTTATTGGTGTGGTTTTGGTAACTGCGAGAAAAATGTAGACCAGTCAGTCGTGGTCCGACACAAAGGATCTCCATGTCCCTAGATGGGCTAGTGGCGCAATGGACAACGTGTCTGACTATGGATCAGAAGATTCTAGGTTTGACTCCTGGCTAGCTCGAGCAGCTTTCCTTTTGTCGCCCGAGCAGAGTCCTCGGTTTCATCTCTGTCCCAAGCCCTTGAGGGGAGCGCCGATTGACGCCCCCTCTCGCGTGCCAAGGAAACAATGGAGGAGCAGAGGTTGCACTAATAGTCATCATTTATGTGACTCAGATCTTTGGAACAGCTCAGAAGGATGTCGGAAGGATTCAATTGTAAACAGTGTTTTGATGCAGCTCAGAAGAAGGAGTAGGGTTTGTGTTTCTTGACAAAAGAGAACAGACAAGAGATGGGCAGGTCATTCAGACACATTGGATGTATTGTGAAAAGGTCTGCGTAGCAGAGGATGGTTTCGATCCATCGACCTCTGGGTTATGGGCCCAGCACGCTTCCGCTGCGCCACTCTGCTTTCAACCCTCATGCCGTGACCCGGATTCGAACCGGGGTTGCTGCGGCCACAACGCAGAGTACTAACCACTATACGATCACGGCTTCTTGCTTGAAAGTGTCTTTCGTCAGCCACTCCTAACGAACCTTTCCTCTGAAGATTTTGAGAAAAGAAAAATGGAATCCTTCGAGCCGGAGTTGAACCAGCGACCTAAGGATGTCCAGCGTTGTACCCTACAGTCCTCCGCTCTACCAACTGAGCTATCGAAGGTCGCATGGCACGGTGGCAAGAAGCGGAAACATGCTGCTACACAGCTGCCTTCGAAAGCACAGGTGTCTCTTAGGTAGACTGGTTGCGGAGCCTCGTTGGCGCAGTAGGCAGCGCGTCAGTCTCATAATCTGAAGGTCGTGAGTTCAACCCTCACACGGGGCATGTGTTTTGATTAATCCAAGAATTTTAATAATAATTTTCTTCTTAAATCCATGCAAACTCAACAGTTTGTAAGGTAGGATTGCTCAGCAGGTAAATGCACGGTGCTGGTAATGCTGAGGTCATTGGTTCAAGCCCCATACTGGTCAACTCATGTCTAACATCTTTCAGACAATAAACACTTCAAAATACATAAGGGTTCAAAAATAAAATCAACACTTCAAAATAAACAAGGGTTCAAAAACAAAATCAACACTTCAAAATTAAAAATGCTTTAAAAATAAAATCAATGGTAACTGTTTTCTCTGTCCATAAACTAAGCCTGGGGTCAGAAAATGTATTGAAGCCATTTTGCCTTTGGTTGAAATGGCGCATTAAATTCACGTCTCCATTACAGACCAGAGAAAACTAAAGAGAATGCAACATTGTGTTAATCTCCATTTGAGGAGCCGGCGGTTTATCTGGAGCCTTGGTGAACTTTACCCAGGAGAGCGGCGTTCTGGAGGAGCGCTGCAGACGTAACATCTGTCCATTTCGGAGAAGCAAAACCACGCAAAAAAAACCCAACAAAGAATCCAGGTAAAAGCGCAACCCGGACCGCACAGGGTAAAACACTCACAGACAGAGCTCAGGTGATCTGTTTGGATCACACAGATCCATCTGACTGATGAATTAGCGCAGATTTTTCTGCTGATTGGGGACCAGGAGGAAGTGCATTCAGATCCCAGCGGATGAAGTGATGGTACTTTAAGTGAAGTCGATTAATTTAATTTATTAAAAGTTATTGGTGTGGTTTTGGTAACTGCGAGAAAAATGTAGACCAGTCAGTCGTGGTCCGACACAAAGGATCTCCATGTCCCTAGATGGGCTAGTGGCGCAATGGACAACGCGTCTGACTACGGATCAGAAGATTCTAGGTTCGACTCCTGGCTAGCTCGAGCAGCTTTCCTTTTGTCGCCCGAGCAGAGTCCTCGGTTTCATCTCTGTCCCAAGCCCTTGAGGGGAGCACCGATTGACGCCCCCTCTCGCGTGCCAAGGAAACAATGGAGGAGCAGAGGTTGCACTAATAGTCATCATTTATGTGACTCAGATCTTTGGAACAGCTCAGAAGGATGTCGGAAGGATTCAATTGTAAACAGTGTTTTGATGCAGCTCAGAAGAAGGAGTAGGGTTTGTGTTTCTTGACAAAAGAGAACAGACAAGAGATGGGCAGGTCATTCAGACACATTGGATGTATTGTGAAAAGGTCTGCGTAGCAGAGGATGGTTTCGATCCATCGACCTCTGGGTTATGGGCCCAGCACACTTCCGCTGCGCCACTCTGCTTTCAACCCTCATGCCGTGACCCGGATTCGAACCGGGGTTGCTGCGGCCACAACGCAGAGTACTAACCACTATACGATCACGGCTTCTTGCTTGAAAGTGTCTTTCGTCAGCCACTCCTAACGAACCTTTCCTCTGAAGATTTTGAGAAAAGAAAAACGGAATCCTTCGAGCCGGAGTTGAACCAGCGACCTAAGGATGTCCAGCGTTGTACCCTACAGTCCTCCGCTCTACCAACTGAGCTATCGAAGGTCGCATGGCACGGTGGCAAGAAGCGGAAACATGCTGCTACACAGCTGCCTTCGAAAGCACAGGTGTCTCTTAGGTAGACTGGTTGCGGAGCCTCGTTGGCGCAGTAGGCAGCGCGTCAGTCTCATAATCTGAAGGTCGTGAGTTCAACCCTCACACGGGGCATGTGTTTTGATTAATCCAAGAATTTTAATAATAATTTTCTTCTTAAATCCATGCAAACTCAACAGTTTGTAAGGTAGGATTGCTCAGCAGGTAAATGCACGGTGCTGGTAATGCTGAGGTCATTGGTTCAAGCCCCATACTGGTCAACTCATGTCTAACATCTTTCAGACAATAAACACTTCAAAATACATAAGGGTTCAAAAATAAAATCAACACTTCAAAATAAACAAGGGTTCAAAAACAAAATCAACACTTCAAAATTAAAAATGCTTTAAAAATAAAATCAATGGTAACTGTTTTCTCTGTCCATAAACTAAGCCTGGGGTCAGAAAATGTATTGAAGCCATTTTGCCTTTGGTTGAAATGGCGCATTAAATTCACGTCTCCATTACAGACCAGAGAAAACTAAAGAGAATGCAACATTGTGTTAATCTCCATTTGAGGAGCCGGCGGTTTATCTGGAGCCTTGGTGAACTTTACCCAGGAGAGCGGCGTTCTGGAGGAGCGCTGCAGACGTAACATCTGTCCATTTCGGAGAAGCAAAACCACGCAAAAAAAACCCAACAAAGAATCCAGGTAAAAGCGCAACCCGGACCGCACAGGGTAAAACACTCACAGACAGAGCTCAGGTGATCTGTTTGGATCACACAGATCCATCTGACTGATGAATTAGCGCAGATTTTTCTGCTGATTGGGAACCAGGAGGAAGTGCATTCAGATCCCAGCGGATGAAGTGATGGTACTTTAAGTGAAGTCGATTAATTTAATTTATTAAAAGTTATTGGTGTGGTTTTGGTAACTGCGAGAAAAATGTAGACCAGTCAGTCGTGGTCCGACACAAAGGATCTCCATGTCCCTAGATGGGCTAGTGGCGCAATGGACAACGCGTCTGACTACGGATCAGAAGATTCTAGGTTCGACTCCTGGCTAGCTCGAGCAGCTTTCCTTTTGTCGCCCGAGCAGAGTCCTCGGTTTCATCTCTGTCCCAAGCCCTTGAGGGGAGCGCCGATTGACGCCCCCTCTCGCGTGCCAAGGAAACAATGGAGGAGCAGAGGTTGCACTAATAGTCATCATTTATGTGACTCAGATCTTTGGAACAGCTCAGAAGGATGTCGGAAGGATTCAATTGTAAACAGTGTTTTGATGCAGCTCAGAAGAAGGAGTAGGGTTTGTGTTTCTTGACAAAAGAGAACAGACAAGAGATGGGCAGGTCATTCAGACACATTGGATGTATTGTGAAAAGGTCTGCGTAGCAGAGGATGGTTTCGATCCATCGACCTCTGGGTTATGGGCCCAGCACGCTTCCGCTGCGCCACTCTGCTTTCAACCCTCATGCCGTGACCCGGATTCGAACCGGGGTTGCTGCGGCCACAATGCAGAGTACTAACCACTATACGATCACGGCTTCTTGCTTGAAAGTGTCTTTCGTCAGCCACTCCTAACGAACCTTTCCTCTGAAGATTTTGAGAAAAGAAAAATGGAATCCTTCAAGCCAGAGTTGAACCAGCGACCTAAGGATGTCCAGCGTTGTACCCTACAGTCCTCCGCTCTACCAACTGAGCTATCGAAGGTCGCATGGCACGGTGGCAAGAAGCGGAAACATGCTGCTACACAGCTGCCTTCGAAAGCACAGGTGTCTCTTAGGTAGACTGGTTGCGGAGCCTCGTTGGCGCAGTAGGCAGCGCGTCAGTCTCATAATCTGAAGGTCGTGAGTTCAACCCTCACACGGGGCATGTGTTTTGATTAATCCAAGAATTTTAATAATAATTTTCTTCTTAAATCCATGCAAACTCAACAGTTTGTAAGGTAGGATTGCTCAGCAGGTAAATGCACGGTGCTGGTAATGCTGAGGTCATTGGTTCAAGCCCCATACTGGTCAACTCATGTCTAACATCTTTCAGACAATAAACACTTCAAAATACATAAGGGTTCAAAAATAAAATCAACACTTCAAAATAAACAAGGGTTCAAAAACAAAATCAACACTTCAAAATTAAAAATGCTTTAAAAATAAAATCAATGGTAACTGTTTTCTCTGTCCATAAACTAAGCCTGGGGTCAGAAAATGTATTGAAGCCATTTTGCCTTTGGTTGAAATGGCGCATTAAATTCACGTCTCCATTACAGACCAGAGAAAACTAAAGAGAATGCAACATTGTGTTAATCTCCATTTGAGGAGCCGGCGGTTTATCTGGAGCCTTGGTGAACTTTACCCAGGAGAGCGGCGTTCTGGAGGAGCGCTGCAGACGTAACATCTGTCCATTTCGGAGAAGCAAAACCACGCAAAAAAAACCCAACAAAGAATCCAGGTAAAAGCGCAACCCGGACCGCACAGGGTAAAACACTCACAGACAGAGCTCAGGTGATCTGTTTGGATCACACAGATCCATCTGACTGATGAATTAGCGCAGATTTTTCTGCTGATTGGGGACCAGGAGGAAGTGCATTCAGATCCCAGCGGATGAAGTGATGGTACTTTAAGTGAAGTCGATTAATTTAATTTATTAAAAGTTATTGGTGTGGTTTTGGTAACTGCGAGAAAAATGTAGACCAGTCAGTCGTGGTCCGACACAAAGGATCTCCATGTCCCTAGATGGGCTAGTGGCGCAATGGACAACACGTCTGACTACGGATCAGAAGATTCTAGGTTCGACTCCTGGCTAGCTTGAGCAGCTTTCCTTTTGTCGCCCGAGCAGAGTCCTCGGTTTCATCTCTGTCCCAAGCCCTTGAGGGGAGCGCCGATTGACGCCCCCTCTCGCGTGCCAAGGAAACAATGGAGGAGCAGAGGTTGCACTAATAGTCATCATTTATGTGACTCAGATCTTTGGAACAGCTCAGAAGGATGTCGGAAGGATTCAATTGTAAACAGTGTTTTGATGCAGCTCAGAAGAAGGAGTAGGGTTTGTGTTTCTTGACAAAAGAGAACAGACAAGAGATGGGCAGGTCATTCAGACACATTGGATGTATTGTGAAAAGGTCTGCGTAGCAGAGGATGGTTTCGATCCATCGACCTCTGGGTTATGGGCCCAGCACACTTCCGCTGCGCCACTCTGCTTTCAACCCTCATGCCGTGACCCGGATTCGAACCGGGGTTGCTGCGGCCACAACGCAGAGTACTAACCACTATACGATCACGGCTTCTTGCTTGAAAGTGTCTTTCGTCAGCCACTCCTAACGAACCTTTCCTCTGAAGATTTTGAGAAAAGAAAAACGGAATCCTTTGAGCCGGAGTTGAACCAGCGACCTAAGGATGTCCAGCGTTGTACCCTACAGTCCTCCGCTCTACCAACTGAGCTATCGAAGGTCGCATGGCACGGTGGCAAGAAGCGGAAACATGCTGCTACACAGCTGCCTTCGAAAGCACAGGTGTCTCTTAGGTAGACTGGTTGCAGAGCCTCGTTGGCGCAGTAGGCAGCGCGTCAGTCTCATAATCTGAAGGTCGTGAGTTCAACCCTCACACGGGGCATGTGTTTTGATTAATCCAAGAATTTTAATAATAATTTTCTTCTTAAATCCATGCAAACTCAACAGTTTGTAAGGTAGGATTGCTCAGCAGGTAAATGCACAGTGCTGGTAATGCTGAGGTCATTGGTTCAAGCCCCATACTGGTCAACTCATGTCTAACATCTTTCAGACAATAAACACTTCAAAATACATAAGGGTTCAAAAATAAAATCAACACTTCAAAATAAACAAGGGTTCAAAAACAAAATCAACACTTCAAAATTAAAAATGCTTTAAAAATAAAATCAATGGTAACTGTTTTCTCTGTCCATAAACTAAGCCTGGGGTCAGAAAATGTATTGAAGCCATTTTGCCTTTGGTTGAAATGGCGCATTAAATTCACGTCTCCATTACAGACCAGAGACAACTAAAGAGAATGCAACATTGTGTTAATCTCCATTTGAGGAGCCGGCGGTTTATCTGGAGCCTTGGTGAACTTTACCCAGGAGAGCGGCGTTCTGGAGGAGCGCTGCAGACGTAACATCTGTCCATTTCGGAGAAGCAAAACCACGCAAAAAAAACCCAACAAAGAATCCAGGTAAAAGCGCAACCCGGACCGCACAGGGTAAAACACTCACAGACAGAGCTCAGGTGATCTGTTTGGATCACACAGATCCAACTGACTGATGAATTAGCGCAGATTTTTCTGCTGATTGGGGACCAGGAGGAAGTGCAATCAGATCCCAGCGGATGAAGTGATGGTACTTTAAGTGAAGTCGATTAATTTAATTTATTAAAAGTTATTGGTGTGGTTTTGGTAACTGCGAGAAAAATGTAGACCAGTCAGTCGTGGTCCGACACAAAGGATCTCCATGTCCCTAGATGGGCTAGTGGCGCAATGGACAACGCGTCTGACTACGGATCAGAAGATTCTAGGTTTGACTCCTGGCTAGCTCGAGCAGCTTTCCTTTTGTCGCCCGAGCAGAGTCCTCGGTTTCATCTCTGTCCCAAGCCCTTGAGGGGAGCGCCGATTGACGCCCCCTCTCGCGTGCCAAGGAAACAATGGAGGAGCAGAGGTTGCACTAATAGTCATCATTTATGTGACTCAGATCTTTGGAACAGCTCAGAAGGATGTCGGAAGGATTCAATTGTAAACAGTGTTTTGATGCAGCTCAGAAGAAGGAGTAGGGTTTGTGTTTCTTGACAAAAGAGAACAGACAAGAGATGGGCAGGTCATTCAGACACATTGGATGTATTGTGAAAAGGTCTGTGTAGCAGAGGATGGTTTCGATCCATCGACCTCTGGGTTATGGGCCCAGCACGCTTCCGCTGCGCCACTCTGCTTTCAACCCTCATGCCGTGACCCGGATTCGAACCGGGGTTGCTGCGGCCACAACGCAGAGTACTAACCACTATACGATCACGGCTTCTTGCTTGAAAGTGTCTTTCGTCAGCCACTCCTAACGAACCTTTCCTCTGAAGATTTTGAGAAAAGAAAAATGGAATCCTTCGAGCCGGAGTTGAACCAGCGACCTAAGGATGTCCAGCGTTGTACCCTACAGTCCTCCGCTCTACCAACTGAGCTATCGAAGGTCGCATGGCATGGTGGCAAGAAGCGGAAACATGCTGCTACACAGCTGCCTTCGAAAGCACAGGTGTCTCTTAGGTAGACTGGTTGCGGAGCCTCGTTGGCGCAGTAGGCAGCGCGTCAGTCTCATAATCTGAAGGTCGTGAGTTCAACCCTCACACGGGGCATGTGTTTTGATTAATCCAAGAATTTTAATAATAATTTTCTTCTTAAATCCATGCAAACTCAACAGTTTGTAAGGTAGGATTGCTCAGCAGGTAAATGCACGGTGCTGGTAATGCTGAGGTCATTGGTTCAAGCCCCATACTGGTCAACTCATGTCTAACATCTTTCAGACAATAAACACTTCAAAATACATAAGGGTTCAAAAATAAAATCAACACTTCAAAATAAACAAGGGTTCAAAAACAAAATCAACACTTCAAAATTAAAAATGCTTTAAAAATAAAATCAATGGTAACTGTTTTCTCTGTCCATAAACTAAGCCTGGGGTCAGAAAATGTATTGAAGCCATTTTGCCTTTGGTTGAAATGGCGCATTAAATTCACGTCTCCATTACAGACCAGAGAAAACTAAAGAGAATGCAACATTGTGTTAATCTCCATTTGAGGAGCCGGCGGTTTATCTGGAGCCTTGGTGAACTTTACCCAGGAGAGCGGCGTTCTGGAGGAGCGCTGCAGACGTAACATCTGTCCATTTCGGAGAAGCAAAACCACGCAAAATAAACCCAACAAAGAATCCAGGTAAAAGCGCAACCCGGACCGCACAGGGTAAAACACTCACAGACAGAGCTCAGGTGATCTGTTTGGATCACACAGATCCATCTGACTGATGAATTAGCGCAGATTTTTCTGCTGATTGGGGACCAGGAGGAAGTGCATTCAGATCCCAGCGGATGAAGTGATGGTACTTTAAGTGAAGTCGATTAATTTAATTTATTAAAAGTTATTGGTGTGGTTTTGGTAACTGCGAGAAAAATGTAGACCAGTCAGTCGTGGTCCGACACAAAGGATCTCCATGTCCCTAGATGGGCTAGTGGTGCAATGGACAACACGTCTGACTACGGATCAGAAGATTCTAGGTTCGACTCCTGGCTAGCTTGAGCAGCTTTCCTTTTGTCGCCCGAGCAGAGTCCTCGGTTTCATCTCTGTCCCAAGCCCTTGAGGGGAGCGCCGATTGACGCCCCCTCTCGCGTGCCAAGGAAACAATGGAGGAGCAGAGGTTGCACTAATAGTCATCATTTATGTGACTCAGATCTTTGGAACAGCTCAGAAGGATGTCGGAAGGATTCAATTGTAAACAGTGTTTTGATGCAGCTCAGAAGAAGGAGTAGGGTTTGTGTTTCTTGACAAAAGAGAACAGACAAGAGATGGGCAGGTCATTCAGACACATTGGATGTATTGTGAAAAGGTCTGCGTAGCAGAGGATGGTTTCGATCCATCGACCTCTGGGTTATGGGCCCAGCACACTTCCGCTGCGCCACTCTGCTTTCAACCCTCATGCCGTGACCCGGATTCGAACCGGGGTTGCTGCGGCCACAACGCAGAGTACTAACCACTATACGATCACGGCTTCTTGCTTGAAAGTGTCTTTCGTCAGCCACTCCTAACGAACCTTTCCTCTGAAGATTTTGAGAAAAGAAAAACGGAATCCTTTGAGCCGGAGTTGAACCAGCGACCTAAGGATGTCCAGCGTTGTACCCTACAGTCCTCCGCTCTACCAACTGAGCTATCGAAGGTCGCATGGCACGGTGGCAAGAAGCGGAAACATGCTGCTACACAGCTGCCTTCGAAAGCACAGGTGTCTCTTAGGTAGACTGGTTGCGGAGCCTCGTTGGCGCAGTAGGCAGCGCGTCAGTCTCATAATCTGAAGGTCGTGAGTTCAACCCTCACACGGGGCATGTGTTTTGATTAATCCAAGAATTTTAATAATAATTTTCTTCTTAAATCCATGCAAACTCAACAGTTTGTAAGGTAGGATTGCTCAGCAGGTAAATGCACGGTGCTGGTAATGCTGAGGTCATTGGTTCAAGCCCCATACTGGTCAACTCATGTCTAACATCTTTCAGACAATAAACACTTCAAAATACATAAGGGTTCAAAAATAAAATCAACACTTCAAAATAAACAAGGGTTCAAAAACAAAATCAACACTTCAAAATTAAAAATGCTTTAAAAATAAAATCAATGGTAACTGTTTTCTCTGTCCATAAACTAAGCCTGGGGTCAGAAAATGTATTGAAGCCATTTTGCCTTTGGTTGAAATGGCGCATTAAATTCACGTCTCCATTACAGACCAGAGAAAACTAAAGAGAATGCAACATTGTGTTAATCTCCATTTGAGGAGCCGGCGGTTTATCTGGAGCCTTGGTGAACTTTACCCAGGAGAGCGGCGTTCTGGAGGAGCGCTGCAGACGTAACATCTGTCCATTTCGGAGAAGCAAAACCACGCAAAAAAAAACCAACAAAGAATCCAGGTAAAAGCGCAACCCGGACCGCACAGGGTAAAACACTCACAGACAGAGCTCAGGTGATCTGTTTGGATCACACAGATCCATCTGACTGATGAATTAGCGCAGATTTTTCTGCTGATTGGGGACCAGGAGGAAGTGCATTCAGATCCCAGCGGATGAAGTGATGGTACTTTAAGTGAAGTCGATTAATTTAATTTATTAAAAGTTATTGGTGTGGTTTTGGTAACTGCGAGAAAAATGTAGACCAGTCAGTCGTGGTCTGACACAAAGGATCTCCATGTCCCTAGATGGGCTAGTGGCGCAATGGACAACGTGTCTGACTATGGATCAGAAGATTCTAGGTTCGACTCCTGGCTAGCTCGAGCAGCTTTCCTTTTGTCGCCCGAGCAGAGTCCTCGGTTTCATCTCTGTCCCAAGCCCTTGAGGGGAGTGCCGATTGACGCCCCCTCTCGCGTGCCAAGGAAACAATGGAGGAGCAGAGGTTGCACTAATAGTCATCATTTATGTGACTCAGATCTTTGGAACAGCTCAGAAGGATGTCGGAAGGATTCAATTGTAAACAGTGTTTTGATGCAGCTCAGAAGAAGGAGTAGGGTTTGTGTTTCTTGACAAAAGAGAACAGACAAGAGATGGGCAGGTCATTCAGACACATTGGATGTATTGTGAAAAGGTCTGTGTAGCAGAGGATGGTTTCGATCCATCGACCTCTGGGTTATGGGCCCAGCATGCTTCCGCTGCGCCACTCTGCTTCCAGCATGTGAGAACTAAAACATGCATGTTGCCTGTCTTCGAGGACTGACTGGACCCCTCATTTAAAGGATGAGGTGAGATTAACTTTCTGGTGTCCGTTCTTATTGCCAATAATCTGTTCTTCAGTCACGCCAGGTGAAAGAAAAAGAAAAATCTAAAAAACGAACTGTTTCCCACCAAGGTCACATACTTGGATCTTAAATCTTTTAAGCTCTCAGATTTAATAAAAAAGAGAAAGATTATATTTGAGCTACATTTTGTGAATATCTGAATTGTTAGCCTCATTCAGGCTCTAAGTTGTAACAGGTGTATTTTCCTCATAAAGATGAACATACATATGTCTCATATCATTAAATGCATCATGCCACTTTTGCTCATATTTCACCTGAAAGCAGAAAACGTTGTCATTTTAGGTAAAATCTTACTTAAGACTTGAGCTGCACTCCATTTATTTTCTCCTTATTGCTTTAACATTTTGTGTTTCATTTAAATTTGTATAGGTAGGTTTAAAACATAAAATAGGCATTTAGTTTCAACATCGTGGATGTCAAAGATCTATTAGATGAAATCCTGGCATTAATTTTTCTTGATTAACTTTAATTCCAGTCTTGCAACTTTTGGATGCATTTCTGCTACAACACGCCTGAATCAGAAGGCTGAATTTCCTCCTCAGCAGTTTTGCAACGACTTGGTCATTAACCACTTATTTGATGCTACTAGACACCTGTGTGCGATAATCTTGTCTGATTGATTGGGATTTAAAGAGCTGTTGGAGAGTTACACTGATGATCAGCCTTCTTTATGAAGTCAAGACCTATGTTTTTTTTCCTCCTTTATAGATCTAGGTAGTTGGGTTTGTTTAGGGACTGTCAGCTGTAACATGGTTCAAATGCATATGAATGACAAGAGGACAGGAAGCTACTCCAAAAGCGGGAAATGCAAAACAGCGCAGGGCATTCTGGGTAAATACAACCAAAACAAATGGGCAAATCTAGGATTAGTGGGAGAAACTTCTTGTAGTCTTTTGCCAAAATCAAAAGACAAAATCCTATGATGTCTAATTCTGACACCATTCTGTTTTTTATTTACATTTTGTGAAAGAGGAATTTGCACTCAATGTCTTCCTGGGTGGTTTTTGTGACCTTTCTTTCAGTGGTTCTTGTTGAAGCAGATGTGAACATGTTTTAAAGGGGATAATTTATTTTAAAGGTGTGGTATAAAAAAGCATCCCATCAGCTGAAAATGTAACAAATTATGGTATTTAATTTATTTATATAACCTTTATGTCACCTGGGCAATCCCATTCAGATTAAAAATCTCTTTTGTAAGAAAATCCTGGCCAAGACTGGGAACACCAAACAGAAATTACAGAACATGTATAACAAAATCAGAAACACTGTCATAAATAAATAAACTAAAAGAGTCCTTAGTTTAAATATTTACAGACAGACGATTCCTTCTCAAAATCAGTCAGAATAGCCTTAAAAACATTAACGACAACAGAATCTTTTGCTCCATAAACATGGAGCAGAAAAACTGAAAAGATTTCTTTCCCAGTTCTGATCCTCAATCGACCAGAGTATTGGTATTTGCCCTCCTTTGTGTAAAGCTAACCTGAGGGGAAGAGGAGATTCTGGTGATGTGTGACAACACATCACCAGAATCTCCTCTTCCCCTCAACTCTGGAACAATAAGCAATTCAAATTCACCTCTCTCTTTAAGAGCTATCTCCAGATTTTATCCCTCAACCTTCGTAGCAGCTTCCATTTTTCTCCAGATGCCTGCAAACCGCAAATACAGAAGCCACCCTTAGTTGTGCATATTTATAATTGATTAATCCAGCAAGAGTAAAAAAGTATCTGGTTTGGAGGCTACTTAAATTCTGAGTAACTCTTCAAAATGACTGATTTAATATTTAAATTTGTGTTGTAAAATACGGAGAGCAGAGGAAATGTGAACCAGGTTTCAGTAAGACAAAAAAGTCTGTGAGATCTCTGCCAAAAAGATGTTGCACAAAGTAATAAGAGAAGACGTTTCAACAACTGTGACACAATTTTCAAATTTAAATATTTACAATAACTAAAGATGACTTTAATCCAGTTTTACCAGGATTAAAGTGTAGATGAAACTGTAAAGTCTGTCTCTGTGCATCTATAATTCTATTTCCTTCTAAATCCCTACTTTCATGTTCATTGTTTATTTGTTTGCTCCCTTTTTCATGCATGCCAGGACTAATTCTGCTGTCTTCTGGGAATCAGCCAGAATGCGTCAGCTCTGTTTGAACGATTTATTTTTACCATCAGTGGCCTCACATCCCACTGAGACCAACTGCAGCGCAGTGACAGCCTCTTTGGTTACACACTGGTCTACTTTAGACCTTTTGCGGGGATTCCAGCAATCAAGAAGTCAAAAAATAAAACCCAGAACATGAAACCTCCTCAGAGCTTTGATCCCAGGGCTGATTGCCTTTTGGCACTTTTAAAATCAACAGTCTGCTTCAGGAGAGCCATGACGAAAACTCTCTTCTTTTTGGCAGAGTAAAAGTTAGCCTACAAGAAAAAATGTTTCATTATTTTGTGCTATTACTTAAAAAACAATATTGATATACATAAGGTTTGTCATATATTATTTGAATTTAAGATTAATTTGAAGAAGTAACATTGCAGAGCTAATTTTATTATGAACTTTATTGGTTGTAAATGTTTAAATCTACCTCCCAGCAGCAGCAGTTTACCCCAGTCATGGCATCTGAAGGGAAAACAAAAAAACATAAAGTGGTATGAAGCTGTATAAGTAAAATAACCTTCACCTGTCATTTAATTACCACCAGTCTGAACCACAGATATCCAGTTCAATCTGGAGAGACTCAAACGGAGAAAGAAGGTGATTAAAAGAGTTTAATGAGAAAATTAACATAAAAATAAACAAAGTCCTTTGGTGTTCAGACCCCGGCCGGGGACATCGAGCTGGACTTCGATAAGCTCGATGAACATTCCTGATGCAGTATAGAAATGTAGACCCCCCGGGGCCTGTACTGGTGGCGGTGGTTGGAGGAAGATGAGGCCTGAAGATGAGGTGGAGGTGGGTTGATCGCAGCTGGTGAGCAGAGGAGGCTATAGATGAAGGTCCTTTTAAACTGGAGCCCAAACGATGATTGGCTGGAGCGAGGCTTGGTCCGCGCCGATAGGTCCAGGTTGCAGAGAGGTGGGCGCTGATTGATGAGGCAGGTGCGACTAGAGTCTTCCAGACTGAACTTTTGTCAAGACTCAATTTTTCATAACAAAATCTGCACATTTTCCCTCAAATTTTTACATTTAAATGTTTCAGTATTTTTTTAAAGTCATCATTAATATTTTATTTTTTATTCCCTGTGTTCTGTCAGTTTGAGCTTAACTCCCTCCAGTATTTCCTTCAGAAGAGGAGACGTTTGAAACATCAACAAGAGTGTCAGACAGTATCTTAGTGACCTTGGAATGAACCTAAAGTATTAACTCTCTTTCAGCTCAAGTCGTGGGAGAATAAACTAAATAGTTAATTTTTTAAACTACTTGAATATAACACGTCATTAGTGTCCACATTATCAGTAGCTTATAAAAAAATAACATTTTGTAATAGCAAAATTACAAAATTTTATTTTGCTATTACAAAATAATAGCAAAATTATTATTTTTTATTTAATTGTGTTAAATAAACACAATTAAAATCATGTGATAAGTCAATGAAAAACATCCTATCTCTTCCTGTCGTCTTCGTCATTTCCGCCAGTAGTAACACCTGGTTGTTGATCACATGAATTGTGTGATGCAAAAAAATTTCTTTCCATTGCAGTTTTGCGAAATACACTAATTTCGACAATGTGGAAAAATCACCTCTTTTTGCACAAGGATTACAATTATTTTTAATTGCCATGCTTCCATGAAGCAAATTTATTTACATAATTCCAATTTACTCAATTTTATCGTCAATGGAAATGAAGCAAGACTTTTAACTCAGCAAGAAGGTCTGAACCATGCAGTAAGGCTCCATTTCACACACAAGACTTAAAGTTTCTCCAGTCCTTTTCTTTCTTTTTCTGAGTGTTTCTGTTTTCTTATTTTAATGTATTATTCAGTCTAGTCTCTTCAACTCTTCAGCTCAGCTTTAATGGCATACATTAAACAGAAGGACAAAACAAGCCTTTCAACTCTTTCATACACTGAAGCACAATGAAATGGTCCAGAAATGTGCTTACTCACTGCTGGTGGATCCTTGTTACCTTTTATCTCTGACATATAATGGAAAACTCTTCAACCACTACAGTGTAAATACCTTATAAATAGAGAAGGCTGAGTCATGAAACCATGTGATGATCTGGATACTTGTAAAAAGCATTATCCCAAGTGAATTAGAGAGTCTGGAAAATATGTAGTTTCACAATTAAATTTTTGAGTCTGAGAAATTTTCTTTCATTTAAATCATATTCCTTTCACCTATTTTGGTAATGACAGCAGCAGCTGGAGTGAATAAAAGCGTCACGGCAGGCCAGCTTTGCCCTCATTAGCAGCCTGGTCGTGCTCTCAGTCGGCTGTTTCTCCAGCGGGAAACAAGCAGAGCAGGAAGGTAGATCAGGTGAGATTTCCCCTGCATGTTTTCTCTTTCCACTGCCCTCCTCTGCAGTCCTTGTCCCTCTCCTTGAAGCCCAAGGTTGTACAGAAATGTCAGGAACACAAGGTGCCAGACAGCCTTCCGCCATCACCATGTGTTATGGTTACTGTTCCCTCATTACAAAGTATAACAGGGTTACTCTCCGAAATTAAATAAGGACTGTGTGATGATATCTGAGTAACCTCCTGACAATGCGTTTTATGCCTACTGAACCCTGTCCGGGTCAGAAATTAGTTTTATTTTCATGCCTATCAGCTTAGTTCTTCTCGGAATACTCAAGGTTTCTTAAAGCTTTGCTTCTTCATGATTATTAAAGAGCATGTAGTATGCAAAGTTCACATTTTGCATGTTTTTGTATTTCCATTTGGTTCTGAAAACAGGCCAAGAGCTTAAAAAAACACAGAGCTGTTTTTGTTGTTTTGTCTGGAAAATGGGCTGTTTCAAAAAACCTCCGGAATGTAATCACAAATCAGCAGGCACTACCCGTTGCCTAGCAACCCCAGCCAAACCCAGCACGTTACCTAGCAACCCTAGCAGAGTTCCGTTACCATGCAGAAGCCACTAGTTGCAATTTAATTTTTCCAGATAAATTCAAAAACGCACATTTTCTTGGCTGTTTCTCAAACCTTGCATTGAATAAAGTTTGATGTCTGTGAAGTTTTGGTTGTCGATTGTTAAGAATTCTTAAAGTAGTTAGATGTTTATATTCATGCTCTTATTTTGAAGTAGGTGGAGAGTGTTTACTCTGATGTTCCATTTCTTCTCCTCACTGTCTCACTTTTTTTCCCAAATAATTTTATTTCAAACAAACATACAGGAGCAAAACAAATCATGGACTGTAGAGAACCACATAGGAACATAAATACTTTAAGAGCATAATAGAACATGTGCGTTATAATTAATGTAATTTGAACTGAAGTGCCGACCCATGTTTCCTGTATAGATTACAGTTTTTAGCATATCCTTTTCTTTGTTGCATTACATTCATTTGGCATACTCTTCTTTAAAAGACTTGATGGTACCATTACAGATGCTGCATCATTATCCATACATGATAGTGCTTTCTATTTTTTGTAGTAGAGTTTTGTTTGAGAAAAGTGCTCTCTGAAATCAATAAAACTGTATCCAGCTTGCCTGCATTTTGGTATTATAAATCCAGCTGGTATAATAAAACCATTTATTCATTTAACTGATGTGAATTACATCAAATTAGGGAACAAAGGCTTTGGCTGTGATAACTATTAAATAAGCTGAAATGTTAAGTAAATTTGTAGGAATTTTAGTAAACTAATTTGAAAGCTAATAATATTTGTTTAATTGTTGAACAATTTCTGCTTTTTTCAATATAAATAGCTATATATTGATGTTTTAGTCCACCTGTGTTTCTCTTGCTTGTTCAATCCTGCAAGTTTTCAAAAATCTTGGTGAAATAATGTGTCTGTTTATGTCAGCACATTTTGTTTCTGAAAAGGGCTTCCATTTTGTCATCTGGACAATTTGCTGAGAGACACTGGGACATTAAATGCAATATTCTGGAAAACATAATGCGTGCATTTTGCTGTCATAGTTTGTCATCACACTTTTGCATCCTGAAATGTCAAACTGGGTGTTAATTTATTTAAACAGCTTTAGAACTGGCCCCCTCTATTAGGTTATCTCTGTATTTATCTCTCTAAATAAAAGGCCTACACATTGACTATCTGTCGAGATAGTGCATTCAAAAGGTTTCACAAATCTCTAAAAGAAGCACCCGGTTGTGTTATTAGACATTTAAATGCGGGAAAGTGTGATCCCCCCCCCACTTAAGACATTGTCTTAATTTTGTTGTCACCTGTGACATTTTTTCAGCACATAATTAACCACAAAATTAACCTATAAAGGATGTTTTTTTTAATTATGTAATTATTCTCTGTTAGCACAAAACAGACAAATCAGTGTTGTTTTCCAGGTTATTTATTTCAGACTGTGTAAGGATGGTGATTTATTTCTGTATGTTTTTTTTCAGGTTTGACGTTGAATATCCAAAGTTTTTTCTTCAAACCTACAACATAAACTTTAAAAGCTATTTATGTGTTTCCACACATTCCTTCACAGTTATTGGTATCCATGGAAGATTGTTAAAAGGCTTAAAATAAGTTGATCTTTGATACAATTGTGTACTTTTCAGTGAAAACTTTATTTTTCTAACTAGATCACAGGTGCTACACCTGCTACTATCTCCAAAACCCCCCTTGAAATATGTAAGAACGTTTTAGTAAATGTTATGTTTTTTAGGTTTATCTGGACTTTTAATTGGTAACCCATATTTTCATGTTTCACTGCTGTACAAATACACAATGCCAATTATTTTAGCCGATCTTCAACATGGAAATGGGAAAAGATGCCGTTAAAGTGAGGCAGAATAGCAGCAAGAGAAAATATCATATCTAAAATCAAAGGAAAAAATAAAAACAAGTTTTAAAACACTGAAACTGTGGCAAAGAGGAAGTAAAATAGACATTAAGAGAGCTTAATGTCTGCACCGAATAACTGAGTCACCATAGCAACTACTACATGATCTACATGTTAACCCGTTGAATGTGAGGCATACCAGGAAAAAACCTTTTCTGATCTACCATCATAAACCAAGATTTTAATTTTTCTGAACTCTTCTTGTGTCTTCATCAAGTGAATCTGACATTAAATGTTTCAGTCAAAAGCTCTCCAGAAGCAAAAGATGGATATGTGGAAAATCCCATCATTCTGTCTTTTTATAAATAAACCAATGACTTACTCTCAAATTGTTGAGAATGAATAATTAAAAAATCAGTAAACACAGAATATTTTTTGTAATGGTGACTTTCAAGTACAGGAAATATTTTTAAAAACATAAATATCCAATCAAACTGAGCCAACACAAACATTTAAATATGTCACAGAGGGAGTGAAATATAAATATTTTTAAGGTATTTCTGCACTCTCCCCATTGCCTCTCCCAGAAATCATACTTTATAAGCAGTTCCTCACAGTGGAGAAAATAACTACATCTTCTAAACATGATAAATATTTATAAGCTACAGAATGTGTTACTTTCTTTGGACGATGTCCTCTAATGACTTTTTTTTTTGCATTTTTGCTGTGTTGAGCTTCATTTTTGCAAGAATTTTGTGCAAGTAATACTTTCAGTTATGTTATACAGTTTCAATGATGTAAAATACATTACAATCCTTTCCATAAATATTCTATTTATTTGCAGACTTTAGCTAGCATTTTAATTCCTCTTTTCATTGTATAAGAGTGGATAATTTGAGACAAAACGCATTTTGAGACACTACAAATAAATGATAGTGGCTGCAGGATGGAAAAGAAACAAAACTGATCTGTCAAATATAGTTACTGCATTACATCTGTCAGTTTAGAGACTTCACTATTGATAAAATAAGAAAAATATTTAAAGGTATGTTTTCCCCATCTACTAAAATGCAGTAATAGGAAAAATGTGAAGATATTTTTAACTGGTGTTTTTGCTCATGATGGCACAAACTAGCACCGATTGTGGCTAATAGTCTTGTTCTGCTGGAGCCGCAAAAGTGAAAATTATTCGAATAATTGTCAATCAGAAAAGGGATTATTGATCCTGTCCTTCTCGTCCTTTAAAATAATCAGTTTAGTTTGGGTCAAACTAAAAGTATAAAACCACAGTATGCTCTTTTTCATTCAACTTTTTTTTTATTTACCATTACCAAGTCAGATCATGACCATGATTTTATCCTGTCAGTGCACTTGTGACAAGATTCCCATTACCATAACTGGCTGCAGGTAGATTATTTCTTAGGTGGATGTTCATCTTTTTTTCCCCACATAGAGTCAAATGCCAGCATGAATTTAACTCCATTTCATGAACCTTTCTGACCTAGAAGATATTATGGTTAATGGTTTTATGAAGTTTCCAAAGACATTGGTAAAGTATTTGAAGTCTATAATAGTAAGCTAACCAAAAAAATCTTACAGTGAAACAGAAAATGACATTATGAAATCTGGAGGAAAAGAAAACTGGACTTGGCTTCAAGAAAGACTAGCATAAAACATATTGTCACTATAAAGTTAGCTTTTTCCTCACTCAGAAGTATGGCATTAACTTTTCATCATAAGAAATGAGTGTGTTGATTTAGATCTCTTGTTTTTGTAAAGCTTTGACATGTTGATACCTATTTTAGGTTATTCTGATTTTCTTTATGAACTAAAATCACAGACTACAAGAGCAGAATTACAATTCACGTTTTTAAGGAGGCTAGACTTTATAATTAACAATTAGAACAGCTAGCATTACGAAACACTCAATAACCTGCAAACGTTCCCAAATCTATTGTTTCATAATAGACAATACAGAAAAAATGATACAGATAAAAGAGTTTTACTCTGTCCAACCTTCCTGTTAACTGCTGTAAGTCTTGCTTTCGCTTTCTCGTATGCTGCAGATGTACCTCTAGATTATTCAGTTTGCCTTTTAATAGTTTTATATATATGTGCTTCATTCTAATTCTGATTAAGATCTTCCACTGAATTTTACCACTAAAGTGTTGCAGACACTTGGGAACACAAGTGACAGTTTGCAAAGCAGCTATGAATCTGCTAATGGGGTTGATCCACACACATTTATTCCTCAGCGCAGGTCAACAAAAGCCAAGCATTATTATTATGCAAATACTAATTCAGCCTAGTGTCTGAGGCATTGGCAACAGTGGCAGCTCTCCCAGCACTCTAAGGCTAATGTAAAATCACAGAGACATCTGAAGGCATCGTGGTTACATCTGAGCTCCCAAAAAGCTACAAATGGACTGAATTATGCTTTTATCGGAATGTATTTTCCTTCATCTCCTTTTTCCCCTGAGTTTATTTTTTCCCCAAGCAGCAGACATGAAAGTCTTCATTTGAAGCTCTTAGAGGGATTAAATCGATTTAAGAAAGCTGTACAGCCAAGGTCAAGGATGGAAAAATATTTCAAGCCGAAAATCAAAATAAGAGACAGTAAATTCTAGCTGTATGATTCTAAGCAATTTTGGTCACTTCCTGGCAGCGCGCTTTTAAAAAATTTCCCTTTTTAAATTGTGAAACAGTTTGAGAATATCTTTCTAAATATATCAGCTGAAAATCCTGCTTGACAGGGTTTGCATTATGAATTAAAAAAGGCACAGGAAGGATTGGAGTCCTGTTATTGTTGCAGGTAAAATCATGTTATGTTTGTGCTTGAACCCCATGTGGAGCCAGTTCCTTTCAGCTGAATGCATTTCATTTTACCTCACATGAAAAGATGAGAAAACCCATTATGGACGGTCTTGTCATAGGAGAAGATAGAGGCTGCAAAGAAAAACAAAATGAGTAATCCCCATCCACTCTGCGTCTTTCTCCCTCTCTTACGTACTTATTTTCCTTCGACCTAGCATGGCTTACATTGAGCATAAAATAAGAAGCCAGCAGCTCTATGAATGGACATTTCTCTCTCCAGCATTTCTACTTTTTGAAGAATATAACTGAGCTTCAGTAGATCTGGGCACTAAATCATAATTCCACTTATACATTATACACTGTAGTGACTGAAGATAATTCGCTCCTACAAAAGGAACAGCCCAATCTTGTTATAGAAAATGCAAACGCCAACTTTTGTTTACAACATAGTGTCATTTTCATTAGCTTCAAGCATCATGGAATAGAAACAAAAGGCTGAAAACACTGGTCTGTGTGTAATTAATTTGTTTCATGTAGTGTACTCACTGAAATAAATTTTTCAACAATTTTCTAATTTATTAAATATGACTAGAAATGCAGAATTGTGCTTCTCAGACGCATAAAGTTACCAGATTTTCTTTTCAGATCTTATAGCAAGATTTGGTTTTACAAACAAAACACACCAATGCCTTATTATTTATAAAACTAACATGACAAATGGACTATAAGTTGAGTCAATTTTTAATTTATCGCCAGTGTAACGTTCATACTAACTGTAGTTGTTGCCAAAATAGATGTTTCTGTCGCCAACCAGGCAAGAAAAATGTTTTATGTAAATTATTTTTAGTTCTTCTACAATTCAGAGTAACTTCTAGATCAGTGATTTTGACACAAATCTCTTATGTGTTTCATGTTCCACGCTCCAACATCGTCTGTGTTTTGTTGCATGTGGAAAACTGACATTCCTTTAATGTCAACAGGCAGCAAACTGTAGTCACTCGCTGTGTGCTGTCAGGTCGAGGTTACAAACATCCTTGAGTTGTGTGATCCTCTCTGGGTTTTGTTCCGAAGCAAAACCAGCACTTTTAAAATCCTGGTCATTTGTGTTATGTTACATTTAATAACTACACTGAAGCAAAGTACAGAAAATGGGAAGATTTTTCTCTAAAACTCCACTTGATTGGTAGAGTAGAGCTAATCAGTGCATCTCTTTGTTTATGTATTTAATCTCTTTTTTAAAATTTGTGTTAAGTCATTTTAACCTTGTTTGTTTTTAGCAAGACAATTTACTCATTGTCCACAGACAACGGATGAAAAAAAGACTATCAGCTGATACTGTCGAAGTTGCAAAAACTCTTAATGTCCATTGTCTGACTAAATTAATTAAATTACAGTACACTAGATAATTGCAACAAGGATAAAGTACAATGGCTACAGATTCATAGTTTGAAACATATTACAACACAGAAAGATTAAACTATCTATACATATGTATTTGAAGAAACAAGAAAAAAACATTTATTATCACTGTAACAAAAAAAGAAACAGTAAAGATCACAAACAATAAGAAAATATCACTTCCACTCAAACCAAATTCCTCCCACATTGTTTATGCTTCATTTAGAGAAAAGTAAACCCAGAGGATGATACAGCCACCGCCAAGTTTTACTCCCGCTGTGGTATTCCTTTGGTGTTATGCAGTGTTGTTTTGTATCAAATTAACTTTCCTAATTTTGGCACGAAGATTTTGTTTCATCAAACCAAAACACATTTGTCCACGATTTCTTAATGCTGAAATCTAAACAAGATGTGCTTAAATAAATTCAGAATTTGGGATTTAATCAAAAAGGACTCTGTCGCTTTATTTTGTTCCCCTTCTGAATGGTCTTGTTTTTCAGATAAAAAGCACAGTAAAATGCTCAGTTATATGTCACATTAAATGTGGAAAACTGACAAAAAGCTGCATTTAATAGAGGTGTACATACTGTTTTAGCTAAGCATTTGCATGCTGCTATAAGTCACCTAAAGGAACAACATTACAGCAGAGCCAGTCTGGCCTTTGCCTGGTTTGGCCACAGCTAGCCTGCCATCTCACCTCTCAGTCCAGTCTGAATCGCCTCTGGGAACAAATGAGTCTGCAGCCTTATCCATCCAGACCCTAATGGTGGTCATAAACTTTTCACCCCCATCTGGAAGGGAATCCTTTAATGGAATGAGAAATAAAATATGAGGTGGAAGGGGAAAGGCTGTAAACTCATCTGAGCTGTTCTAATAGAATTACTTTGCATTGATTGTGCTTTTCGTTTTCCATCTTTTCTAATAAAATTAAATCATTTGGACTTGATTTTATTCAGATGAAAACATTTTTCAAACATTTTCCATGTTTTTGATGACGTCATAATTACAGAGGAGTATTATTCCTTTTCCTGTTAATGAAGTTTAAACATCAAATATCTAATGGTTTGGTAAAACTGACTATAAGTGTATTTAACTAAACCAACTCAGTAGCACTTAAACAATAATACAATAGTATTCCTGCAGCACTCAACAGGGAAGCTGTAATGAGTCAGCAGGTAGTTATTACATGCTTGGCTACTTTACCTATTTGAATAATTGTTTTACATCCATGCTCAACCTCAGCAGACATGAGTGAAAGACCAAGTTGTTTTTTTTCCACTCCTGGTTATTTTCCAGCCTTTCTGCATGTGTCAAATCTCCAAACCAGGTTCAGTGACGTACTTTTCTGTTTGGAGGTCACCTTGCTGTTGGAAGCACATGCAACAGAGAGATCACAACCTCAGCTCTCACTCTGAATCCTCAAACATGCAACCAGAGAAACTGAACGGGGCAGCAGGAAATTAATTATTTGAAAGAAAAAGTTGCATTTATAAAAACCGCATTATTTGTAAAGAATGGAATCTGGATAGTGCAGAACAGAAATTAATACCTTCTGCTTGTGCTTTTTCAGATTTTCATAATCAAGTGACAAATTTGAGGGTATTTTGTAAAGATTTTATGATAGACCAACATGAAGTAGTGCATAATTATGAAGTGAAAGGAAAATGACTCACTGTTTTCATGTTTTTTTTTTTTTTGATAAATTGTAATCTGAAAAGTATGTTGTGCATTTTCAGCCCCATCTATTCTGATGCTCCTAAAATATAGTCTAAGACTTTGATAGGACAAGCATTAGTTGTCCACCCTACATGTAAAATTCATATTTAGAGTCCTAACAACACCCATTTGCAGTGATTCTGGTGGGATAAATAAAATGCATGTCACATTTTTAGATTTTTATTTGTAAAAAAGAGATAAAAGCTTCAGTGTTAAGTAAAACTTATATCAGACAAATATGTTACAAGTTTCATGTAATGTGAAAAAAGGTTATAAATAACTTTGCTCAATAGTAAATTCAGCTTCTGGTTTATGCCTTCAAAAAATCTGATTGTGTCAGTAAACTGTTTTAAATTATTATTACATTTTTATCACTGCAAAATTCAGGTTTATTTATGTTTGCACAACCAAGTTTTGCAGGTTTCCTAGCAACCTCCAAAAAATCATGATATGTATTTGAATCTTTGAATAAATCTGTTCATTTATAGTAGTTATAGTTGTAGTCAGTTTAACTTCAGGATTCACTTTTGCCATGTTTAAAACAAATGGCATCACTATGCGTAACTGATAACTCAATATGCTGCTTGTGTTTGAAACAATTAGCATGGAATTAATTTATGAATAAAACAAAACAGAAGCAGCTATGAGATGAAATGATGACAGTCTGGATAAAAATAAGATGTTCTACCAAAACAACACTTCTCCTATGAGTTGCACTGAATAATGTGAAATCTCATCCTGACTCAAAAATCCTTGTAAAGCTAACAAACTCCCAGCTGGTAAAATGCCAACCCTGTTATTGTCAACATCCTTTCAGTTTCCTTTTTTATTGCACTGAGAGTTATCTGAGTCAAAGAATATGTGGATGGCAGCAAACCTACAGTACACAGATGTTTGTGTTTAAATGGTTTTAGACACAACCACAGCAGGAAATTTAGACAAAAAAGAAGATATGCTTATGTTGCAAAGCTCAGCCAAAATAACTGGTTAAACTGGAGATGAAATTTTTCCTGTAACTCAAGCTTGACGTCACGCAATCTGATACTGGGAGAAAATAAAGTGAGATTAAATGCTTCACAGTAGCAACATCCTTGTTCATACGACAGAAACAGGAAGAGTGGTGTCATTAAAACAGACAATTCAATTAGATCTTGTTGCTTTAGATTAGATTAAATTAAATTACAGCTCAGCAGATCTGCTTTTGTTTTCTCTCTTAGCTGAAAGATTACACAACAGAATCAGAACAAAACTGAGCAAGAATGTTCAGTTTGATAAAATGTGATAAAATTCAGTCTGTCAATAATTGCAATTTCCCCCTTTTAGAATAAAAAATGTAAGTATTTCTTAGCAGATTTTAGTAAATAAATTGATCTATTGAAAGTTGATTTTTAAAAAATATCTGCATTTTATTTGTTCAGTAACTTCTATTTAAATTTTTTCCACATTCAACATGAATGTGTACTAATTAAATAATTGCAAGATAGGAAGTTTGTTAGACAAGAATAAGAAGATATAGCATTAAGTAAAACTGATCCACATATTTTTTTTAATAAAGCTTCCATCTAAGTCAGAGTACATTAAAAGGATACCTTTTAATTTGTTAAACATATTTTATTCTCCATTGGCTTTGTGACTTTAAATGGGTACTTTATTCCTCGCATGGTGTGAAGGCAGAACGTTTAATTCGCACTACATCCTCTGATTTGCTTTCTAATTAGGACTTTTAAAACTGCAATCTCCTAAAAACTGTTATTGCCTTTACCACCTGCAAACTCAACTTGTTTTCTAATTGCAAAACACATTTTGGGAAGCAAACTTCTAATCGTTGTGGCAAAGCTTCTCTTTCTTCCTTTTGCTTTTATGCAGTGTTTTCTAGAGCATTTTGACACATATCAACAAATATCCAACTATTTCTGTGGCATTTTGTGCTTAGATGAACACAAAGAGGAACAAAACTGAGATGATTCTCTGATTTGACTGGGAAAATCTTTTTAAAAAATTAAGTCAATACATATCCAGTCATGTTGAATACTTTAGAACGTTATTTAAAAGTTATTTCATATAATAACTCAAATCATTAGTTTTGAAGTTCTGTCACATATTTCCTACAACTCTGAGCTGCTTCTGAGATGAACAGCTTGAAAAATAGGACACTTATGCTTGAGGTCAAAGAAAAGTAAATGTAAAGATCACAAGAAGTTTTGCTTTTCTTATAAAACAAAAAGTGTATATGGTTTACAGAGTACTTGAGGAAACCTAGGTTACTCTAGACCGCTGTTTCTTCTTCAGGTTTCTCCACAGGTCATCCTCAGTTCCCCCCTGAGCTACTGCTTCTACTATTTATGTCATGAAAATAATAAAAAATAGATGTATATTTTTTCTTAAAAACTGACTACCCATCTATTATCCCCATTCCACTTTTACACACAAAGCTTTCTACAAACATTTTAGTCATTTCCTCTTGTGGCAACTGAAACAGTTTTTAATCAGCCCTGTTGGAAAAGTAAACTTTAACAACTTTAATTTAAGTTGTGTTTCCTTATTTTAGCTCAACAATGGGCAATAACTCTTTTCATTCAAGGTTTTGAAAATTAACTGAACATTTCCTGGCAGAACACCAAGGTGTGGACAAAAGCAACAATATGTAATTATGGAGACTCTATTTTCTGTATTGAAAAGGCTCTGCTTGTTTTTTGTCCAGGTTGTGACATTTCTTCACCCTCATGTAGGAATGAGCAAATCCCTGCTGTTCAAATGAGCTGTAAAAAACAAAATAAAGTGGCCTGGGTTTTATCATTTCATGCAAAATGTCCATCCATCCAGTGTCTGAACCTGCTTATCTGGCAGCTAAGGGAAATTAATGGACCTCACAGTTGTATTTTTGGACTGTGGGAGGAAGTTGGAGTACCTGGAAAGAACCCACACATGCACAGGGAGGACATGAAAACTCAATATGGAAAATCTTCCATGTTTCTTCATGATGTGCCTTTGTGTCGCGCTGGAAGGATTTATAGTCTGCAGTATATTTATGCCTAAATATTGAGCTTTTAAATGTTTATTGTTCACCTTTTAGTGAACTACAGCTGCAAGATAACAAGGTACTGTTGGTGTTGTTGCCATTTCTTTTTCCTCTGGAGCTGACATGCTCCTATCTAACACACCTGAGCTACTTACTGAGCTACATAAAAATGTATGAGCGTTTGCGAATGTGGCTCTAATGTAAAGATGATTTGGTTTGGTTGGTTTGACCGGAAAAGTGCCATTTATCATACTTAGTTTAATGTTTAACTTGTTTCTCTGTCCCAGAAGAAAAGTTTCCCCACATCACAATGCTGCCACCACCATGGATGACAATGAGAAAGGAGAATGTTAGTTTTCCTCCACACATGGTTCCACTTTGGTTTCATCTGACCACCATTTTCCACTTGCTAGCTCTGCAAACAGAACTTTTTATGGCTTCCTTTCAACAACTACTTTGTTCTTGCCACTTTACCATAAAAGCTCTGCGTCGTACACGACTCATAGTTGTCCCAACAACAGACTGCTCCCATCTAAACTCTTTGCATCTCCACCAGTTTTACCTCGGTCCTCTCCTGTTCGATGCTTATGATCAATTATTTCCTATCCTGACTCATAAGTTTAAGTTTACAGTTTCAGATGATTAATTGGAACATTTTGTTAAATTGATTTTAAACTTAAATCTGCCAAAGGTTTGAATTATTTTGGAAATAACAGCATCCCAGATAAAGATATTTAGGTCTAGTCCACAAAGTCGCATATTTACGTATTGGCTTTTCATCCACAAGCAAACTGTCACTAAAAACAATTATTTCTAAAAATTTGATCAAAGTGGAAATTTGAGATAACTTTCTATATGTGTTTGTGTGTAAATGGGAAAATTGAGTATTAGGGCTGCAACAAATAATGCTCTAATATCATACTTGCTTTGTTTTGATTCCCAATCGACGTCTTGTATTTTAATAACTTTATACTCAATACGCAATTTAAAAGTAGCTCAGCCTATATATCTGTCCACACAAACGGACCTCCTGGCACCATGTCTAATTCCTAACAGGAAGTTGTGTTTGTTGTGAAGCAGTGTAGGTTTTAGCTTTGCGCTGTACTGCCCCCTATGGGTGTGGCGTGTTTAAAACAACTCAGTGACATATTTATGTGACTTCATGATGAAAAGTTTTCTGTGTATGATTTTTTTAATGATGTGGGAGATGTTTGTTTTTATAAAGATCCAGTTACATGTCTACAAGAAATTTTTAATCAAGATAACCTCAACAATCTAGACCTGATAAAACTAAATCTCCTATATTTTCCATTTAAAATGAGTTTTTAAACTGAAACCTGGTTTTACTTTTAAACTTTAGCTGTATGTAGACCCCAGATGAGGAACCAGCTCGCCTGGCTTTATGCTATGGAAAAAGATATGCTGTTCTACCTCATCTGGTTTCACATCTCCCTCAAAAAGAAGAGAAGCCGTACCCTGAAACAGCAGGGGAATAGTGTGACACCAGTCAGAGGGAATAGTTAAAAGCTCTTCTCAGTGACAGCCACATTCCAGGGGGTTTCTAAAGCCCCGTGCAGCAGAACGGAGCAGAAACGTGATGGCAGCGGCGGTGTCTGTTGCTTTCCCTGTGCATCTGCAATGCGTCTTCATCAGTGGAATACAGTTGTTTGTGCAATCTCCATCTCCCTCCCCTCCTCTCAGTCTAATTTTGTCTTGGTTGTAAGCAGGAACACAATGCAATCTGCTTTGCCAAAATACCCACAACAGAGATCTGTCAAAGGGATGAAAATTCGCAATTATGCTTGTGCTTTGGATTATTAAAAAAGACTAAGCAGGTCTTGTGTGTGCCAGAAAAGAAAGCTTTTCTATCTTAGAAATCTGGTAAATGAAGATTTGGATGTTTTCAGTGTGGCAGTATTCACCTCCCTGTGGGATTTAGGTGCACAGGAAGGAGAACATGTTCCCCCAGTTCTTCTTCATTTAATGGTAACATTTTGAAGAATTAGGGCAAGTCAGTTAGTTCGAGTCTGAATCGAATTAAAAAAGAACGAATTGTACATAATGTAAAGAAGCCTGAGGTAGCAAAGGAAACCAGCTAAGATTTGCATAGTTTGGTAAGATCTGATGATTTCTGAGTTAATTGTGCAGTAGAATCAGCTGTACATTCACAACATAAAGGAAGACACTAACAGCAATCTCTGAGCGACATAAAACAGAAATTTAGCCCAGATGGTGATTCTGAACTGGATGGATGAACCAAATTAAAGGTTGTGGAGTTATTAGTTCATTTACTAATAAGCACCAACTGTGAGAAGAAAGCACACATATTGATTTTGATTCACTCTAGGGGTTTTGATGAGCATAATTCATTACCTGTAGATTTGCTAAACTACTAAGATCAAATCAAAAAAGATTAAACAAAACATTACTTTATCAACTCCTTTTGGACAGTGATTCCTGAGGCAAAAATAATTAACTTTAAACTCTAGCTATGAGATTCAGTAGAAAGGTTTTAAAAAATGCATTTCTTCTCCCTGCACACATGATTGAAACTACTGTGATAAAGTATTGATTTTTTTTGCTCATAAAATGTAATGCAACATCCTAAAACATTGACATAAAATGAAGATTATCCTGTCAAATAGGACTCTGAGTCTCCCTAGAAAAAATTTCTGCCAAATAATAATCAGAAGAGAATAAAGTGTAGGCACTAAGCATAGAGCCCCAGTTTTAATCCTAGTTTTATTGAAAACATCTACCGCTTCAAATGAAACCAGTCTTTCCTAAAATATTGGTCTATTGCAAGTGAGAGCTTAAAATTTAAATTTTTTTTCTGTTTCTCTGTGAGATAAAAAAGATAAATGACGAATTTTCTGCGCTTTTCTAGGATGTAACAAAAACAGATAGAAAGCCTCACTAAACAGCTGTTGAGAAATCACATTCATGCATTAAAGTGAGAAAACTGCTATTATCACAGAGATTTTATTTAGTAGCACAATAAAGTAATTTTTTAAGCCTCATTAAAATCCCATGAGCGTGACTCAACCTCAATTAAATATTTATTCAAATCCAAAACTTGTTGAAGGACAACAAATATAAGTTTTGAGCCTTTTAGAGAGAAAAAATTAAAGAAACTCAGGTTAAGTTAAGACCTGAAGAGAACTATGTCATATATGTTGCAAGACAAATATGTTTAGTCATTGTTTGGTAAAACTGAGGATATTTCTCTGTGTTTACTCTATTTAATGGTGAAACCAACAGAATATTTGATGAAATTATATTTTGAAAGCTATTTAAAGTGGGTATTTGAAACAACATTAAATCAAATGATGATGGGAGAAATCTGATTAGGCAATATAAACAAATATCTTCAGTGCTGAAAACAACTAATGTTTTTCAATGCAGATAATTTATCTTTTTCAATATTTTTTCTATTGCTTAGTATTGTTGTTAATTTATTCGGTTTATAATGATTTTTCAGGCTTAAAGTATTAAATGTTACACCATGTTTCAGGTTGAGTTCAGCTTAATTTAGTTTATAACTCTGTATCAAAACGAATTTACAGCTGTTTCAGTCCTGTCATTTAGGTAGATTTAATTTAAACTACATACCTTCCCATTACATTAGTCATGTATCTTTTGACTGTAGTTGTAAGCTATAACTCCAGCGATCCGTGATTCTGGGTCTGTGAATGAAGCAGCAGCTGAAAGGAGTGACCCCTGTTAACAAGGAGAAGCCTCCAGCAGAAACCAGCTCAGTGTGAAAGTCCATCTGCCGAGACAAGTTTAAATGTTATCTGAAAACAAGGATGTAGCTGAACGCAACAAAGCTGGATGTGGTTCAGTGAACCTCTGGCACTGCAGGGAGAATCCCTCATCAGACGTATAAAGGCCGACTCTGAGGAGCAGCAGATGGGGACGTTTTATTTAAGAATAGTCAGCCGCAGATTTATTTTAGACTTTTGCCAAAAAAAGTCCAGTAAAATAAACTTTAATGTGTTATTTTATTAAGTGAAATCCAATGAGCAAGTTAGGATTTTTGAGACTTCAGGAAGAAGGAATGTTGATTGACAGTTATAGGAAAAAATACGCAATCCCTTTGTTAAATAACTTCTCTGTTTTTTTCCCCATCATTTAATTTATTTTTAATATATTTAGATTTTATATAATATATTGCTGATTTACTAACAAAATAAATACTATACAACAAGTATTAGTGTTAAGCTTTCATTTTCATATTGACTTTGTCTAATAAATAGAGGAAGAGATCAAAAGTTATTGGTTTTTAGTGTGCTGTAATATGTTTTATTGTTTTGTTTTTTAAAAAGAGTCTTGATACTTAATCACAGAAGCAGAAAGTAAAATTAATGATAGTTCTCTTGCATGTAGTGTTAAGTTTTTAATACATTTTAAATGCGTTTAGAGGACAATGAATATTTTATTGTGCACATAAATCATGTAAATCACCACATAGATTTCAATGTACTAAGCTGTTGCGTAGTATGCTAGAAATTGTTTTACTTAAGCAAACAGAAGTTACTAAATATATTTTAAGCTGTCTTTTTCTGAATTATTTAAAGTCATTTTGAAATTATCTAATATTTGTAAGTACAATATTTCTCAAAGAAACGTAACTGATGATCTGATTGCTACTGCTATACGTAAGTTTATTTAAATTTTACTTCCTGACACTTCTTTTCTAAAGAATTAATGAGTTAATAAGGGCCATTTAAGCATTTCAGTATGAATATATTGATGATGACCACACTGTTTATGCTCTCCTGAACTATGGAGAGTAGTAGAAAAAATAATCTTCCTCTCTCCAGACTACCACAAGGTTTATTGGTCGGGTCAATTTTCTTTACAATTAATTTGTTTCCATTAAAATCAATAAAAAGCATGAGAGGAATTTATGTTAATACAAAATACTGATGATTTTCAGCCATACTTATCCCTATATCATTATTATTACATCACTTTGAAATGAACCGCATTGATTTTAATTTAACTTTGTCTGTAAAACTTTATGTGAATGTAACCTGTTTTCTGAAGTGTCTTCACAGATTACATCTCAAAGACCAGCTTCCTTTGACTTAAGCTTGACACCAAAATGAGAAAATCACTCTTCAATATAAAAGTTAAGAGGAAGTAAAACTTTTTAGTGGGGCCAAGAACATCTGCTAATCGGTTTAATAAGGGGGTGCCATGGAAGTTTAGTGTGTGATGGTCTCTGTACATGCTTGGGTTTGTTTGTGTACGCCTGAGAGCTGGAGTTCATACTCTGTATCAAGGCCAGCTGGCAGTCTGTAATTAAAGAGCCCATTTAGCAGCGGTGGTTCCTATATCTGCCTTAAAGGTGTCAGTGCTGAGAGCATGCCTCTTTATGTGTGATGGATGCTGTAATTACAACAGGCAAGAGAGTGATCTGCTAGAATTAGCTGCAAATCGATTGTACTTTTTTTTCTCCACCCAATTATGTGGCCTTTTTATTAAGATCCACGTTGTTTGGGTAAGATTACCAAACCAGAACCATTTAAAAACATTCTGTTCCTTCCAGTGAAGATGCAGTTTTCTAATAAAACGCTGTTGCATGCAACTTTTAGATTTTGCTGTCATTGTAATACATGAAGATCAAAGGATGAGGATTGTTAAATAATAAATTACATCATGGGAAGAAGGATACTATTCCTGACAGCTGCATTTTCAAGAACCTGCAGGGGAAAAAGAAAAAATATTAATTCGCAAATATCGGGAGACAGGAGCTGGAGAAGGAATGAGTTGGGAGAACTACACCTCAGCTGCTTTGTGTCTGAAGTCCCTCCACTTCTTCAATAATTGAACTGTTTCCTATATTCTGCATATAAAACTTTTTCTGCCTACGTGGCTAGATTGGATTATTTTCTGCTGACGGAAAAGGTTTCTCCAGTGAGAGAGTCGATGGATTTCTTTTGTTTCCACGGTTTGGCTAGTGGTGACAGATTGTTGCTGTTTGCTCAGTTTCTGGGAGGGAAATGTGAGACATATATCAAAACTCATGCAGCTAGTTTGTGCTTTTCGGGATTTGCTACACGCCTGATTGAGTGAGATGATGAAGAGTGGGAAAGTGTAAAAAGTTATCAACCAGAACCTGAATTATTGTACATTTTGTCACCATTTCTGGGTTGTACATCACTGAAGACCTAAAAGAAACAAGAATTGAAGCAGACAACTTGCCATCTATTTAAAAGTTAGTTTTATAAATCACATCCCTT
Organism: Poecilia mexicana; assembly: GCF_051168715.1. Classification (NCBI taxonomy): domain Eukaryota; kingdom Metazoa; phylum Chordata; class Actinopteri; order Cyprinodontiformes; family Poeciliidae; genus Poecilia; species Poecilia mexicana. Next base: position 8,883,579 of record NW_028263379.1, read on the forward strand.
TAAATATAGTACATTTTGCATGAAAAATACTTTTTTCACATGCATGAAGGCAGAAAATAATTTTGAAATTATTAATAAAAACTGCCTGAGAAAAATGAATGAGATATTTCACAGTTTTATCATTCTTTCTTGCGATTCATCAACTAAGCAGATTTTATCTGCAGGCTTGCTGTGCTGTCCCTGAGGTCGATTTCCTGGCTTATTGGGCTTACCGAGCAGCTCTGCAGGAAGCTAATGTGCAGCTTAATCAAAGCAATTGTTTAAAAGGTCATCTAATGAGTGGTATTGAAGATCATATGTTAGCCTTTATCCCTCTGTGTGGGACCTTGTGGTGAGCAGGGAGCACCTGCTAGCTCTGGTCAAAACATTAGCTGATGTTAATTACCTGCAGCGACAGCTTTGTTTTTACACATTCAGCTGTTGGCCATGAAAACACCTTCCAGTTTAGATTATTTATATCAGAGCTAAATATAGACGCTTCACTATGACACAGTACAGGGATTCCTCTTGATGTATTTGAGCTTCTGCCTAGTTTTGAACATTGTGCACACACAATCATCCTGAAATTTACATATTCATTGTGCCAGGTTGTTTGTTGGAAAAAATGGAAACTGCAAAGAATTGTTGTTTTTTCTGAGAACCTGGTCTTAAAGTAGATCATACACCTGATCTACCTTAAGACCAGTAGTTCATTTCAAGGACATTTCTCATCCTTGAAAAGTAAATATCCTGACTTAAGGAGCAAGGACTCAAACTACTGATCTTGGACTGGTTAGCAACTCAAATTGGATCAGGCGAGCAACTCAGTTAAGTTCAGCTGAAAAATGCATAAATATGAAATTGGAGCAAAAGGCAAGACCTAGAGTAGAGCAGAGCAATGATTAAATATGTGAAGGTAAAACACGCTGTATAGTCCCCAAAAAACATGTCAAAGAAAGAACATTGCAGTGCGTAGCCCTGCTACTGTAACAAAACAGTTTAAAGCCATCAGAACCTCCACAATAAACACGTTTTCATGTCAGAAACCAAACCTTTCTTTCTCCATTTGTTCCCTTGTAAAGTCTAAACAGTGAAGTTTTCAATGTGTGGGTCTTGTGGTGAGCAGAGACCTCCTGCATTAGGCCTGCACTTCTCATGCAGACCTAATGATCACAGGACTGCAGTTAGCATTCATAAGAGCCTTAATTTTGACTGAGGGTCACTCAATCCAGCTTGAGGACACCCTTTAAATCTACAACTTGACTTTTTTTTGCCCATAATTCTCACAGTCCTCACATTTAAATGACTCCTTTGCTGTTCCAAACCTTGGCAGGAAAGGCGCTTCGAGGAAGGCGATTTAAAAATGGCTGTTTGGTTTTGCTATCATCCGGTAAGATCAAGAAAAAAAATCACATCAAAGGCAGATTTATGTGCATATTTTCAATTGTTAAGGCTAAATGGACTGAAGAAATTATCAGCTGATCAGCAACTTGTTTGAGTCTAAATTCAGGTGTGATTAATTTCCCTACTCTCCAACATTAAATGTGAATATTGAATTACTTTTCAGGGGAAAAAAATGGTCTTGTGTATCAGTAATGAAGTTAGCAGGTATTTTTTCCTTAAAAGTGCCACCAACTTGTTTGGAAAAACTTGAAAAGTAGCTTTCCGAGCATCATAGGTGTTCAGTAAAGACAAAATTGTTTGTCTTGTTTTTACATTATCCCTGAAATTAAGTAATTTCAAAGTAAAGTCTACCTGCTTATTTTGATAAATTGAATGTGATCCCTTAAAAAACACCACATACAACTTGAAAAACAACTTGTAGATTGCTATGACATTTTATTTTTTCCAAACTGCTTTACTTTTTTTTTTTGGCCAAACTCCATATTTCATGATGCTACATTTTGTCACATTTAACATGTTCAAACATTGGGCTGATTTTAATAACAAAACAATAATTTTCAATGAAAACATCAATACAACCAAATCTGATTTAATGTAAAAAAATATGTTTTTTTATGCATTTACAGGATTACAGGTCTACCCATTAGTCATTTAAAACACTTATATAGCCTGTTTTCTTTTTTTTAAATTTAATTAACTTATGTTTTACGTGAAAATAAAAAACTGCTTTTAAAAAAATATGACTAACTCAGCTCACACTGCATTTTCTGAGTTTTACATAGTCTACATTATTATAATTGTCCTTTACTGACTCACCGATATTGTTCATGACTCTGCAATCTGCCTTATTGTTTGACAGTGATTGGTATTTTTCCCCCACAGAGCCTCTGCAGGACAGCTTTCACTGCTTTTTTGTAGGAGTCAGTCATAATTCAGCTCACAGTACGCTTCCTTGCTGTTCAGCTTAATAAGTGGACTTAAAGAAAGATGTTTCTCCCACTTTTCCTTTGCACTGTTCTCGTGATTCACACACGGAAAGCTGTGTGAAGGAGACCGGAGGCTCAGATGAACGGATCATATCACACAGAGGGCTGGAGGACGCCAGTGACCAGCACAGTCTATTTCACTGCTCCTGCTTAAAGCTGCATATTTAAGAAAAAATGTGTTTTACATATTTATTTGACAGCGCTAAGACATGCCTCCTGGCTCTGATTGGTTGTTTCTAATGAGCATTGGAAGCTCAACATTTTTTTCAAAGACTATCTGTCTCATACTATGCTGTCAGTACATAGCAATAGTTTCAACAAACATGCAAAAAAAAGTTACACACTGCAGCTTTAACTCCAACATTTTACTGAAATGGCACCTGACTCACGAGTAAAACAACAAGTTAGATATTACTGGGAACAATATATATTGCCGTACTCTTATGCTTTATTGTTACTATTTAAGTGAATAAGTGATCATAAGAGCAATCCTGAAAATTGAGAACAGTCTTCAGAAGTTGAGATTTGCTCTAATCTGCCTTCTTATGACAGTAACATTACTTTTCATGGATATAAGTCTACATATGTGGGAAATGGTTGCTGGTTTTACAGCATCTGGGAACCCTGACAAAAGATGCTGGCAGTACTTGCAAATTCAGATAACAGTTGTGTGTCAAAGGAAAATTATCTATCAATTATGGCAGCTTAGTCTTATTTAAAAGTCCAAGACTTTCATAAATAATTATTATAGTTAAAGTCTTGACCCAGAAATTATCCTGGCTTCTGATATATACTGCTCAAAAAAATAAAGGGAATATTTCACTTTAATTTTGTGTGTGGCTCCAAATCCAGGCCTCCATTGGTTAATAAATTTGATTTCCATTGATGATTTTTGTGTGATTTTGTTGTCAGCACATTCAACTTTGTACAGAACAAAGTATTCAATGAGAATATTTCATTCATTCAGATCTAGGATGTTATTTGAGTGTTCCCTTTATTTTTTTGAGCAGTGTATTTACCTAACTGAAGAAAAGATAACAAAGTCTGCCTTAGGTGTTTCTTCTCCTTTTGTAGATACTAACAGAAGAAGATTGAAAGGCCAATCAACTGTAAACTATTAGTTTACAGTTTTGACCTATTAGTCAAAACTGTAAACTAATAGGTAAACAGAAAACAACAGCAATAACATTAGCTGATCCTCAAACCATTCGTCATGGGTGTAAAGCAACACATTTGATCAAATTTGGTTTTGTTTGGAATATTTTTTATCCATTTCACATTTAAAAACTTTAATGAAAGCTTAGTAATCCCTGGACTCTGTCATTAAAATCAACATTTTAAAATCTGCCACATTATTGGGGCTGATAAGTGAAGAGGAACAGGAACTGCAATCCTTCCCAGTTGATGACTCCTAAGAGAGCAGACATTGCAGCAGATTGCAGTTTGTTGTCACCATGAATCACAATGTCTCTTGGCTGCAGCTGCTTTTGTCAGTCTGACCACACCGTTTAGAGGCTTCGCTTTCAGAGCAAAATATCACTGCTGGTGTCCAAAGGCAGGGATTCCTCACCAAAAATGCTCATAACATATTTACATTATACAATCTGATAAAAATATATTTTTCTATGACTATCTAGATAAGTAGTAATGTGAAAATAGCTTCCTCTCCTCCTGATAAAGGGTTCCTGTGGATAGCCAAAGGTCAGTCAATGTTGATCGGACCATTAAACGGACACACATGTCAAAAACAAAACACCGCCACAGCCAGGACACACTTTGAACAAAACACAAATATTTAGAAATTGCACAACAGCTCTAAAAAAATTCTGCAAATACTGATGCAAATAAGAAAGCAGCATATAGGAGCTGAACTGGTTTTGAAGGAAGAAGATCACAGGGGGCGTCCTGCGACTGCTAAAACAAAATGTGTGCACAGAATCATTATGCAGCACATGACAAATTAAGATTTGGATGAATAATGTGATCCATAAACTTTGACTTTTTGTTGCAACTTTGTGGCATTATACAAGAGGAAATGCGATTTACATAACTCTAAATTGGGAGACAGATGACATCCAGCTTAGATAAAAAGCTCAAAAGTTAGCTAATTGTTACCTTATTTACATAAAAATGACAGGAAGTATCACCATGTCGTCTTTTCACTGCGGCTTTTGTTCATTAGATAGTTTGGTTCAGGAAAAGCACAAAATGATACCTAAAATACATTTGAATTATGCATAATTTGCAAAGCTGAATGCCATTTATGTTCTTTTCCCTCTTCTGGCAGAAAACTCTGGTTTCAATTTTTTTTTTTTTAAACGATGGGTACATTTATTTTATTTTCTAATAGAAAATTTTGAAGTAAGACTGTCAATAGGAATTACTTTTACAAAAGACTTTAGACTTTAGTTTCATATTGGAACTGAACAATCACAAAATTAAATGTAATTTATTGAGATTTTATGCAATAGAGCAAAACAAAGCAGTGGAAAATCTGGGGGAAAAAATCACATATATGTTCAACCCTCTTTGTTGAAACAAGTTGGAGTGAAATCAAAGAGTGCCAAAAAAGCACCTGTCCATTTAGTCTATTCTGTTTTTTAAATAAATGTAGGCATATGAAAATCTATCACAAGATAACTTAATAGTCACAAGTCCCCAGCAGGGTTTGGTGTCAAATAAATTGTGTTTTTATTGAGGAAAACTGTCTTGCAAGGAATATTTTTTGTCACAAAGCCACAGCAGATTGCGGGCCCCCATGCCTCAGTGGACCCCTCATTTCGACACTGCTGTCAAAAGCAAATAGTGATAGGAGAGCCCCGGCTTTTGACAGCTGCTGACAGAGATCAGCGCTCAAGGCTCACATCCAGTCGTGTTTAATTCAAAGACCTTTGTAAGAGCGTCGGCTCAAAGTCTGAAGGCTTTAACAAGTTTTAAACCACTCAGCCTTCGATTGGGACCGTATCTCTCTGTAGTCTTTGCTTTTTTTTGTGATGTGCTGAAGTGGCATGAATTAAGTGTTGGTATTTTAGTTTTAACATTTTAGCACCATTTGTTTATTACCTGCGTCTAATGATAGGTTCACACCTTACTTTAATTTCCTGACTGTTTATTTTCATTCGAAGCAATGTTGAGCTCACTTTTATTGATGTAATGGACCAAGTAAGTAAAGCACAAGGACAAAGTTGTACTTATTTTAGAAAGGTGGGTTTATTTACCATAAAATTCAAAAGAACATACAAATAAATATGACAGGGCCTCAAAAGAAATTGAATGAACTACACAAAGTTTAAGTTTGATAGTCAAAACTGTAAACTAATAGGTAAACAGAAAACAACAGACCTACCCAACGAAAGACGAAGCAGATGAGAGAAGTTTGGCACAAAATGGGAACCCAGCCGTTACATATTACTGAACAAAATGAACCAAACAACACTAACAGATAATTTATAATTAAAGTTACTAATAAATTAATTCATACGTCAAATAAAATAAACAACATTTAGTTTTGCCCAATCAAAGTTTCCTATCTGCAGTATTGGTGCACATCAGAAGTGAATTGGTAAAATAAAAGAAAAAAATCAGTAAGTAAATGTTGAACATGCAGAAGCTATATAAATAGAAGAAATGCAAAGCGTCAAATTGACATTTAATATGTAAAAAAAGCTTGAGGGTTTGGCAGGTTCATTTCTAAATACCTGCAAGACTCGACAATTACAGGAAAATATCATCAGTCAGTATACGCCATTCTTTAAGAGCAATGTTTGTCTTCTTTGTTCAGAATACTTTATATTTGTTTTTTTCCCTTCATTTTGTTCAAATATTTAGCCCTCAGCAATGAAAAACACTCACATTAATTTTAAGAAACAAATTTGCTCTGATGCTGTCATAAAACTATACGTGGAGCTAATTTGGTTGATTTAAAGATTGCTGGTGGGAAGCAGCTAATTTAAAAAAGTCGTAACACACTGTTTATATTTGATTACTTCACCATACATTTTAATTTCCCTGCATCCCACCAGCAGAACTTACTGATCAATATGTAGATAACTGTTACCTAAAATTATATATTTGAAAATAATTGGCACAATTACTCAGATCCTAAACTGCTTTTCTATGTTAATTTATTTTCCCACAGAGTCTGAGAGCAAAGCTGAATTAATTACCAGCATCTCAAGGAGGATTCTGGCTTCCACGTTTAATTTTTTCTACCTTTATTATTGATCAGCGTTATTTCATCAGCTGGGGAACGACAGAGAAGGCAGAGGGGATTCTCGTTTTAGTCTGATGAAACATGATGTCAGTGGGACGCAATTACATCTGTCTGTCAAACACTAAAGACACTGATACGAATAACCCGCCGTCTTCATCCTGTTTGGGTCCTGAGTAGGAATTTAAAATGTTTTTCATTTTCTATGCTTTTACACATGAAGTCATGTTGAGTGTTGTTTTTGAGCTCTCTGCCCAGGGCGCCATGATCTGGAGGGGACTCTCGGGGTGTTTAATATTTCATCTGTAAAGACCGTGTTGGCACAGAAAGAAAATATGATCATGACTGGCTGGTTATTCACAAATCAGACTCTGATTTGACGCTAAATTAAAGGGATATTTCACAATTTTTATAAAGAACCTGGACTGCATTTCATCATTTCTAATTCCCAGTTCTAAAGAACAATTAAAAGTCCATTTTTATGTATTACTTAACAATTATTTTAGAACCCAGAAAAGTCAGTCCGTCCGTCCATCCATCCATCCATCCATCCGTCCGTCCATCCGTCCGTCCGTCCGTCCGTCCGTCCGTCCGTCCATCCATCCATGGTGGTGCCTATCTCCAGCTCTCAAATGGGCGAGAGGCAGTGTCCAGAACAGACCAAAACATTTTTATTATGCCAAAGTTTATGAAACTCAATTGAAATGCTTCCTTTTAACCACACATAAATAAAAACTTAAAAGAAAAATGTTTTTCTCCCAGCTCTTTATTAATGTTATCTTTACACTTTTTCTGCTTGCTCCATTAAAATCTAAGGAAAAATAAAATCCAGTCTGTTGGTGGGAAAAAATGGTAAAATACTGTTATTTTAGGACTTTCATACCACACTTTAGTCAACATTGTAGCTTATTTTAAACATGCTATACAAATAAGCTTCGCTTGCATGTATCTTTATTAGATTTCTTTAATTTATCCAACTACAATTTAATAAATGGAAACTCCTACTGAAAAAGATCAAGAAAATAAACCGTCATGAATTTTTAATTTAGGCCCAACCACCAGAGGCATGATGCTCCGTCCGATCGACTGCAGGCTTTGATGAGCCACTGAGAGTTGGACGCATCACTCTCATCTCTCCAAGGAATCTAATTAAAGCTGAGACGTGCGACCACTCGCTGAGATGAATGACATGTTTCTACTTACGCCTCAAAGCCAGTTCAGCCTTGGAGTTTCCTACAACCTAAAGAGAAAACATACGGTACTAAAAAAGGCAATTTTACTCTACATCCCGTACAACTGGGCTGTGATAATGTGTGTTGAAATGTGGGTGATGTGATTTGATGCCTACTATACTGTACTGCCTGTAAATAATTTATAATTTTTACCTCACTGTTGCCTTTTTCCACAAATGCATCAGGGAGTTCTTCCCAGTTGAAGCGCCTTGCGCTGCAGACTTACTCATTATATCCAAACAGAGACACACATACTCAGCGTGAATTGTCCAACCGTGTGTTTTTCCTCTTCTCTCCACCCCAAATCACAATGAGAAATTACAGGCTGTTAGAGAAATCACAGGCTGTTGAGCCAATAACAAGAACGAGCCATTTGTAGCATGCTGTGTCATTCATTTCATGTCATTTCTCATCATTATGAAGGTCTTAATGCAGCACACAATCACTCTGTCATTATGTGAGCAGGAAAGTATCTATGAAAGCTACAGAACAACTCAGCATGTTTCACTTGATAGTGGTGGCTATTTAGGTAATGGTGCTATAATTTTTAGGAGATCTTGTTAGTTTTTTCAGCCAAATTCTGCGTTGAGAGAGTAGAGATGTCTGCCTGGACGCTGCTAAACTCCAGGTGGAGAAAGTTTAATCTTAAACAGCGTTACCAAATCAAATCTAATTTTATTTGTCTTTTGGGCTGCATGTGAAATACGGGAGCGCTTCTTGTCAGAAATGAAATTGCAACACAGAAGCATTAAATATCTCATCTGTACAGCGAAGATGACTTTTAACTCTCAGTCTGACCTTTGAAAAATGCCTCTAAATAATAACTTTGGTGTATGATTAAACCCTAATTATATCACATTTTAGAAATATTACCTTTTGACTCCACACTAAAAACTGATTGGAAGTGCTTGAAGTGGAAACACAAATCAGAGGTAACTCCCAGCTGCTATAGAAGTGCTCTTGATGAATCCACACAAATCTCCAAAGGTTGCATTTTAACCTGGCAGCTCCGTGGCATGAATCCGAAGCAACATGTTATTGCAGTTGAATCACCTGTTCTGGACTAAATGGAGGTGAAAATACCTGACATTTTCCTCCCACTTGACGCCTCGGTAGCTGGCATGTGGCGCTACAGAGAAATGTCACAGCAAGCGGCGACAGTGTGTGAGCTCTTTGACACGAGATGCAAGCCCACACTGCAGCTGTGCGTGACAGTGTTTTTCATGCTGTCGTATGTTGTGGCTGTGCAGGGACATGACAGCCCATACATTGACTTATCTCAATGCACTGCTGGCTACATATAGGAGAAGATTGCAGCAAATCACAAGAAAAGATTGGTTTTTAATGTCGTGACAAACTTTGAGCATCAAAAGAGATGACGTTGTTGTCTTTGTGTCATGGAGCAGATTCGGGACAGCAGAGGAAAATTGTTTTTTGGTCAAACCATCCATCATGTCAGGGAGATGAGACCTAACTGTGGTGACAAATTGTCAGGAGTAGTCGATGTTTTAGGTCAACAGAGGCACAAAACTTATCTTACATGTAGCCTCAACACAAATACAACACATTTTCTTTTTATATTTTATTTGTATGCTCTCTATTGTCACTCACCGTAAGACAAAGACATATTACTCTATGCTTTTTTATGCTGTTTACATTTTCCAGCTGTGAGTTGCCAGCTGAAAGCCATTGTACACAACCCAAGCATTTTGACAGAAGAATGTGCCTGTCTCTTCGTAGTCACTGTGCCCACACAGACACTATAAATGTTTGTGAGCCCTGCCAAGAAAGCTGATTTCAACGTATCAGTGATAACTCCAGATACAAAACCAAAAGGGCTCAAAGTTCCAGTTTTTGACAAATGCTATCTAACCCCATCACCATACTGAAACAAATGTTTGTACCAAATGTTTGTACCAAATGTTGTCATCTTATATGCATCAAACATTTAATTAAGGATAATGATCATCATATTTTTACAGATTTTTGTTAAATTTCTTTAGAGAAACCTAGTTTAGTGTGAACTATTCAAATCATAAAAATAAATACAATAATACAGTTTTAATTATATTATAAAACCTTAAATGGTGAAAATTAAATAAAACTGACTTTTCTTTTATGGATAAATCAGACATTGTCAATACCTGGATAGATACAGTAGATATATTACACAAAAAATAGCCACTTAAAAGCAGTGAAAGTTAGTGTTTAAATATTTTTAGGTAACAATGTGTCCATATTTTAGACAAAACATATTTAATTACTGTGGAGCTCTATTGAGATTTTGACAGCATAATGTCCCAGCTGTACCTGAACACAGCATGCGCAGCTGTTGGGAAAATCCCCCTCATATGCCTTACATTTGCTATGATCCAAGGAGGTTAGCTTGACTGGATACTGCAGGTAGCAATTAAGACATCAGATGACTTTTCTCCATGTTGACATTTAGCTCCAGGTTGTTTCCGGTGAGTAATTCAGTTAAGTGCCAAGTCAAACATTAATGCTGTTGTGAAACACTGACATAAAGTACACCTTTTTTTCTCCACTGTACCTGCTTAAAAACATGTTAATGTTTCCTCTCTGTATGTTTAGGTGTCATTTTTGAAAGTTGACCTACAGAACATTACATTTTCCACTTAGTTATGCATGAAAAATGTACATGTTCATCAGGTATAAAACAATAAGCTTTTTCTTTCCCCACACAAGCCGTTTACAGCAGCTGTTAACAAATTACGGCACTCCTTTCTTCTCCTGACGGCTCTAAGACCGCAAATGGAAACAGAAAAATTTGGGATAAACACCAGACATTTGTTGTTCAACAATGATTGAGTGAATTTTTTTTATTTACATTTTTTTAAATTTATTTTAAAAATGTGTATGTTTTTTTTTTTAAATGGTTTGTCTACCAATGATATACACGTAATTCTGCACATAAAAAAATAACTAAAGTATCTAAAAACTAAAACTACCACTACAACTAACAAAAACTAAACTGAAAGTGAACAATATCTAACTGATAGCAACTAATAAAAACTATCAAACAAACTCCAAAAGCTGATTAAAGGTAACAGAACCAGACAAAGAGACACAATGAAATAAAATTAAACAATAACTAGAAAATTCCTGAAGAAATTTAACCGGGGCCTGCCAAAGTGTGCCCGTCGTTTGGAACCCAGTGTTCTGATGCTACAAATTAGCATTAATTTGTAGAAAGTTAAAGAAAGCTGCAGTGTACTCAATAGCATGTGGAGAGCCTCAAGCATGTTGAGTAGCATGGACTTATGGCATTCTCAATGTTAAAATTAGTGTATAAGCTAAATTTAGTCAGTTAGCCTAAATGCTGGCAGTAGCATGTGGAGCATCACTGGCATGTTGTTTTAATTTGTCTTGCGCCATTCAATATACTAAACATGTCTAATTAATAAGCAAGCTAGCTAATAGCTAACTTTAGGATTTAGGCTAATGTGCACGGCAGTACACTAGTGGGGGGCAGTGAAATGCTAATGTTTGTACTAAAGTACAAACATTAACATATGAGAGGGCTATTTGTCGTCTCAAATAGTCCTGCGATTCATATCTGTAGCTCGATCACAGTAATTGCAGTGATGAGAGAAAGATTGTGTGCGCTGAGCTCTGAAATTTCTGAGAAATGTATGAAAATGAATGGCTGAGAGCCTGAGTGTTTACCCTGTCACTTGATCTTGCTCTGATGCACCTTGACAGAGAAACGTAAGCTCTAGAGCCGGAGCAGGCATTCGGTGCGATTTCATGACCAACGTTCATACCAATAGAGCGATTTTTGTAGGCATGAGGGCGATTTCAAAATTGCTTTGTGGTAAAAAATCCACTCATTTTCTCACTCTAAAAAAGAGGCAGTTGGTGTCAGTTACACTCTAAGGTTCGGCAAAGGCAAGGTTCGGCTTGCAAAGCAAGGCAGTCACTGCTCTTCCCTATGTCATGCTAATGGCAGGCCCCAAAAAAAATTTAAAAGTATTATAACTCTCAACATTAGTGAACAAACCGCATCATCCACTCTATTTCTTAAATGTATTTATCATTTCATTCAAGATAACTTTAACAGGTGGAAAATTGCCTCATGTCTCTGTCTTTCACTTTCTGTTAAATTGAGAGTTCACAAAGTCTCGAATCCACAAAGCAACAGCAAAGATCATATTAAGGGTCCAATATTTTGACCCTTTATGACACAAAATAAATCCCAGTTTTCTTAGGTGACCTTGGAGCCAAATAACTACAAAGCTGTTGCCTGGTCACACCTGGAAATTGCACACTAATACTAGCTGACTGAAACTGCAAGTCTTTCATGGGGAGAGATTGAGCTGACAACACTGATAACGGGGACGGATCCATCTTCCCTGCTCTACCATTCATCATTTGGTTTCACCTTGGTGTAAAGGTTATATGTCTCAATAGAGCTGCTGCTGCAGTTTCAATGAGCTGAAGTCTTTTGTCACAGGACTTTTGAACTTCATCTTGGTTCCTTTTTGTCTTAACTGAATTAGATTTTGTTTTAAAGTCACAGTTGGATCATTTAAGAAGATCCAACGGCGACTAAATAGCATTTTTTCAGTACTGTGAATCTCCAGTGCAGACTGACGTTTTTCTGCTGTACCACCAAATGTTCATGAAAAAACATTCTGGTACAAAGTGTAAAATAAATCTGAGTCCATCCTGCGCTCATCATTTCCATTTGAAACACCCTATTCCCCGGATAATAACACTGCATAAATAAGCATTTTATTGAAAATTTGACAGCTAATCACAAGGGATGTTTTTGTACAGCAAAATTATTGTTCCTCTCAATTTTGAACTAAATGAAGAAAAAAAACTTGTCCCACCCAATCTCTTTTAAGATTTTTATGCTCCCTGCCAGACAAATGTGTTTCTTGTAAGTAAACAATATCTGGTTTTAATTTTTTCAGGTAAGTATAGACTCTTTTTCTTTTTATAGGGCTATTCATTCCTTTAACATTAAATGTTACCAACTTCAAAGGACTTATTAACATTGGCTATGATAAAAGTCAACCAGCAAATTTCCTCTTTCTCCAAGTAACCAACCAAAGCCAAAATGAACAAATCCTACTCCATCTCATCTCTCTGATTTTGGTAGGGGTGGCAGGGGGGGAGGGCATGGACAAAGGAGGACACAAAAGGATAAGACAATACATTTAACATTCACCACTCTTCTCTATTGCCAACTCAACATCCTGGCAACCAAACATAAACCTAACATACTGACTCGAAGATGCTCGCCTCTCCTTCTTTCTAAACTAACATATAAACCGAGCCTGTAAGCTCTCATAACATTTATAATTGCAAAAACAAACGCTATCAAATTTCCCTTGGAATATACATCTTAGCCATCAGAGAAGCACTCCTTGGCCATCCAGATGTATGGGCAATTATACATTGTAGTAAAATATTGGCAAACCAATGAACTGTAAGCAACATTCCAAACTTCCATCCATCCATCCATTTTCTTCCACTTCATCCGGGGTCGGGTCGCGGGGATAGCAGCTTCAGAAGGGCGGCCCAGACTTCCCTTTCCCTAGCCACTTCTTCCAGCTCCTCCGGGGGAACCCCAAGGCGTTCCCAGGCCAGCCGAGAGACATAGTCCCTCCAGCGTGTCCTGGGTCTTCCCCGGGGCTTCCTCCCGGTGGGACGTGCCCGAACACCTCACCAGGGAGGCGTCCAGGAGGCATCCTTACCAGATGCCCGAGCCTCCTCGACGTGGAGGAGCAGCGGCTCTACTCTGAGTCCCTCCTGGATGGCCGAGCTTCTCACCCTATCTCTAAGGGAGAGCCCAGCCATGGTCGTTGACATCTGTTGTGCCAGGCTGTTGATAAATTTAAAGGCTTCATGTGCGGAGTCGAAAAAGCGGGGTCCTCCGAATTCTGGTTGGACCTTCAAACGTGCCGGATAGATGAGGTAGGAGGGGATGTTTCTTGCTTATTACTTGCAGCGCAGGGACGAGCTGTTTTCGGCGTCTGGCTAATTCTGGACTCATATCAGGGAAAAAGCTCATTTTCCTGTTGTCGAAACTGACATTTCCTCTCTTTTTAGCCAAAGCCAAAATCTTCTCACGATCTTGAAATCGCAGGAGACGAACCAAGACGGGTTTCGGGGTGGTACGTGGTGGTTCACCCGGTCTAGGCTCCATAGTCCCGGTTCTGTGTGCTCGTTCAATTTTCACTTCCAGCCGCTGAGCTGCTGCGTCTGGGCCGCCAGCTCCCAACAGCTCCGGTATCCAGGTTGTGAAGAATTTCACAGGGTCCGTTACCTCAGAGCCTTCTTTTAGTCCCAACACTCGAATATTATTTCTACTGCTATAATTTTCAAGCTGGTCAATTTTCTTTTTAAGGAACTCGTTGTCCCCTTTCAGCTGCTTCGTCAGTTGTTTCAGCTCGGATATAGCGTCCTCAGTTTGACTGATTCGATTCTCAGCCTCTGCTACCCTCGTTAGCACTTTGTCCAACGTAACTTTCACTCCATTGATGGAAGTCTGGAGCTGTGCTGAGCTCAAGTCAATTTTCTCCGAAAGACTCTTATTTAATTCACGTATTGAGTACACTGGGGAAGTACTCCCCCAAACTGGGTATCTCCCTCTTCATCCGGAGTTGAACCCATGTCCCGAGCCGCCATGTCAGTCTCGCTTCGGCTGGAGTTAGCCTTGGCTACCACTTCTTTGCTAGCAACAGATTTTTCATCCTTCTTATCTTTCTTTCGGTTCCTTCTTATCTTTCTTTCGGTCTTTGTTTCAAAGTCGTGAATCCATTCCACATTACTTGTCTTTTAGACTTTATTTACCCAGTCCACGATTTGGTTTAGCGTTGTTTTTTATATCATATTAACGGATAAGTTAGAGAGCGCAGGTCAGGCACGTCTGCTCAGTTACACTGCATCCGCGGAAGTCCATTAGTATATTTTTAATTAGCAAATCAGTCCATGTAATGTGTTCGCAAAACCTAATTAACTCTAAGTAACCCAAATTAAGATGTCCAGATAGAAAATTAAAATACAAAACATGAAAAATAGAAAATAATTAGAGTTTTACATGAAAAAAAAAATACTTTTGGCACTCTGGAAGCGGCCAGCTGCTTTATATTTTTAAGCGAGAAGTTGTGTAATACACACAAAGTGAAGATCTGTCTTTCCACTTTAATAAGTCTTGTGAGTGTAATTTCTTGTACAAACAACTGAGCTGTTAAAGTGATGAAGGGAAACTCTGTGTCTCCAAGCAACTGTCAAGTTTCCTGCTGTGGGCAGATGACCATGTGAAGCATGAGGAAATTAAATATCTTGTCCCAATTTAACTGAGATTTTGATGAATTAAACATGAATTTCCATTTTGTCCACAGAGAGCATATTCATTGCAGGGAAATTGAGTTTTCATGGAGCACTGATATTGGTTAGGGTTTGATCTGACTGAAAAAGGAACAAGACCATCCCAGATATGGTAGGTTGTTAGGTCGGCTACTGTTGAGAAAGATGGACAGCAAAACGAGAAATTATTAATCATATCAGAATATGTAAATTATTTGGCATATAGCGCTTAAGTCAGTTTTTAAAATGCTTTTACAAACAACAGTATTGGAAGATGTTAGTGATTTTACATTAATATAGAAAGTGAAACTTAATACAGCACTAACAGGCTAAAGCTGCTGCTAGCTGGTTTACTCTCCGATCGGAGGCTGTTTATTATATACATAGTTAGAGAATGGTGGATTGACAATGAGTAATAACTGCTATCTAACACTTAAATGCTGTTGTTATTAACCTTATCTTTTATTATATCCTTAAGATAATGAGTATGAGTTTAGCCAGCCTTTCTCGAAGCAGAGCATTTCCATGAGTCAACTCTGTGCTCTCTGTGTACAGGTCCTTGATTCTTTGGCGGTTTGTCACCTGTAGGCTTCGAAGATTGTGCAGTTCTTTCCAGAGATCGTCCTTTTCTCTGGACTGGTGATCCAAAGTCTCCTGTGCTGTTCTCAGCTGTGTCAGTAGCTCCTGGACTTCTCCTCTTCTCCATTAGAATGTTTTGATTGAAACAACTCCTTCGTAGTTCTAGCTGCTTGTTTGGAGTTATTTACAGTTAGAAAATTAAAGTCTTTTTATTGTCTCTAAAGGATTTAGAGACTATAAACTGGCAGATTAAGCTTTAAAGTAATCATTTGATTTAACAAGTTTGTTTCTTCTGACTTGAAGAAACAAGTCCAGTGAAAATTCTATATATTTAATATTAGCTGTATTATCTATAGATATTGCTCATGTCTTAATTGTGATATGTATTGTTATTGGTTTATTGTGTTAGATGTGAAATGTAAAGACATATGAGTATATAACTGAAAATTAAAACAATATTTTCTCTCCACATATTGTGTTTTTTTACCCACCGGAGAGGGACTTGATAATTTCTGGAAGGTTCTGGTGGAAGGGAGGAACTTTTCTGTTTCAATCCCCAGAGAGAGGTTCGACGTTTGGAGCTGGATTGACCCAGATGACACCAAACCGGGGAAAACTCACACAGCCAGGGCCGCTCTGATCGACAGGTACGAACCTCAGCAAAAGTTCTTTACGTCTGTTTGTTCTTGATTCAGCCTCACGTTTTATGGGGTCTCATTTAAGTAAAGTTACACTGTAAAAAAATAACAGCAATAATTTCACCCATCATAAAAAAGTCATACTTTCACCATGTTATTCCTATATTTATAAGTTCCAAACTATATATGTAATTTTGAGCTAAATATTTAACTTCCAAAGTAAATATTTAAATAAAAATCTATGTATAATTATGTAATACAATGTATTGTTTATCCATGTTTTCCACTTTCATTCAAATAATCTGGAAAGTTTCTGTTTTTAATCCAGGACTGAAACTGTAACTTCGATATTTGTTCCCAAGAAGCCAACTTACAGCTGCCATGTTTAAATATAAACTACACATACAGGTTCAAATATATTTTTATTTTATTGTACCACACCTTTTATTTCAACCCTCAGTTTGCCTCTGGCATAATTCTGACTGGATACTTAAACTCTTGTGATGCAATAGCGTACATCCAAATAAATCCTTTTAGTAAGGGCAAAGTGAAGCTACAAGCTGAAGTCAATCATCATCATCATTGTTCAGAAATTGTCAGTCTCCTATGTTGCATTCAGTTGTTTAGATGTCAAAACAACTCTAAAATGATTTAAACATTTCAAAATCAAATTTTGTTACAATTTTCTTCATAAAACATTTTAGGCAAAAATAAGAACAACAAGAACAGAATATATTTTCCTAACAAACATTAAAGCGGGACCATTTTTGTTTGGTCTTGAGGCTAATGTTCGCCTCACATTTAGCTCTTTCTTATGCCTCGTATCTCTAAAAGCCCGAACTTAGACGGTGCCTTTAATCCTCTGCAGGCAAATCAATACATGAAAGCATGCATGCAGCAAAGCTGTGAACTCATGACCCTTTTAAAAGTGTTTTTTTCTCAGTTTTCACTGTGAAATTGCACGGTCTCACTATATGTTCAGTGATTTAAATTTCCATGAGAACAGAATTCATCAAACTGTAGCAAAAAGCCAAATGAATTTCATGGCATCGCTCTTCACCTTGCAACAAGATAAAGTGGCACTTACACAGTGAGCACAATCAGGTTCCCGACAACCCTTCAGAGAGGAAAACTCTTATCTGCTGTGCCGAGGCATTCACCAGAGACAAGCTGCATATGATCACTCTTTCAGGTAGCTGTTCAACAGTCAGATTTCATTGTCATGTGTGACTTGGAAGGAGATAAGACGAGGAGATGCCGAGGTGTTCGGGTGATCCTTGGGGAAAGACTCGCTGCAATGAAGAAAACGGTGGCTGAGAAAACATTGCAGCATTTTGAAACATGAGCATTTCGCTAGCAATGCAACAGAAGTAGTTTCTGTCATGAACACATAAACAGCCCACACGGTAATACAGCAGCCTCTAATGGCTTAATGGATGTTCCAGACAGAGAAAAAAAAAACTGAGTAGTGTTGAAGATGTTCTTTTAGAACTAGTCCTATGAAATTTTGCCACAGAAGTTCTTTCAAAAACAAATGTGACATTATTGTTTTATTGCAGACAAACTGAGCAAATCATTTAGTCAAATTAATATCAACGTCCAATGAGTTAAATTGACGACCCAAATGCAACAGGACACAGGCAGATGCAATAGACCAGAGGAAGACACATGGAAACAAGGATGACTGACATAAACAATGAACAGAAAGGAGCACAAAACTAAGGAAAGTCGAAAACAAACGATGAGTATAAATTGACTAACTCAAAGAAAAAAGTTAAAATGGCAAATAAATAATGAAGAAATAATCAGAAATAATCGGATTCAGTACATGTCGAATCCCAACTGAGTGCTCAGACCAGTGGACAGTTTTGTTTCTGGAAATTTCATGCCTTTACCAACTTGCCCAGGATTTTATACACAGGAGATGCTACAAACAGATAAGATGTCAGATGGTACTAATGTGCTGCAGAGGTGTTTTATTTGGAGGCATCGGAGGACTCGTTTGTTCATTTCAATCTGGAGAGACGCAGACGGAGAAAGACAGCGATTAAAAAGGTTTATTGACATGCGTGAATTAAAGTTCTTTGGCCACAGCTGAGGACATCGAGCTGTGAACTGCAATAAGCTCGGATGAGCATTCCCGATGCTGATTAGGAATTTCATCCCCCAGGGCCCGACGCTGGTGGTGGAGGTTGGTGAAGGATGGGAGCCTGAAGAGTTAGGAGGTGGAGAAGGGGTGATGGTGGGTTGAGCGCAGGTGGAAAGCGGAAGATGCCATGGATGGAGAGGTCCTTATCAGCGGGATCTTGGTCGGTGATTGGCCATGACGTGGCTCGGCCCACGTTGATAGATCGATGATGATGAGTGAGACGCACCGATTGGATGATGCAGAGAGTCTTCCAGTTTGAATTTATGCCAAGGCTTCATGACAATGATCTGGGTGGGTAACTAGTAAGTCTTTTAAGCTGTGAATGAGACTTTCTACAAGGAAAGGATTTGTCATCAGAGTCAGCTGCAGCTGTAACTCTGAAATTACATTTCAGAGTTTTTTACATAAAAAAATTCACTGTTGATTTGTGTACCAAATTTAGCTTGAATAGTGTAAGGACTTTCTAATCAGTAAGATATTCATTGCAATAATAACAGAGTAGTAATGTGTGAGTAATAATTTATGCTATGGACATGTAGTGGTTTTCAGCTGTATTGAAATTGGTGTATTTTATAAGACTGCAATGGAAAATTTTTTTCACGTCACATGACCAACAACTGGATGTTACAATTAACGGGGAAAAGACAAGGAAGACAACAGGAAGTGGGTGGAGGATGATGTGCGCGACATCTTTTTAATGACCTATTGTGTGGAAAAAACTTATTCACGTGATTTTAATTGTGTCTCGTATTTAATGGAATATCATCAAAGTTTTGTGCACATTGTAGTTGGCTTGTTGCTATGTTGGCTATGAGGTTATGTTACCACTTTCAGTCTAAGTTAACCGTTTTTATGCTTTCAACCTTTGACCTCTCTGCTCTCTGAGTCTGTTCTCAAAGTAAAACCTTCACACTAGAATAAATCTTATAGATTTTTCTCTAAAATAAACTTGATCCCACTGAAAAGGAAATAATCTGAGTTAAATCTGAAGGCTAAAATTAATCCAAAATTATTTTTTATTTCACTCTCTAAAATAAGCCTAATATTGATTAGTGGGATTTTTCTTTTTGCTCTGGTGTACAGATGAGCACCATTAGCTTTTCCATAATTTACCATGAACTACAACTTTGAAAGTCCCATTTATTTTTATTTGAGGGACTACTTTAAGTCTTATTGACTCTTTGGGATGAAGTGTAGAGTGATATGTATGCTTCCATCACGAGGAACCTTTCAACAAGATGGATATTAGGAGTGTTTCATTTGCTTTAATGGAGCTGAGGTTGTGAACTAAGCAGTGCAGCCAGGACTGATTGCTCTTCAGGGCTGTGAGAGGTTTCCTGTTTTCACTCAAAGTAATTTTATTTCACTACTGAGGGCGAGGTAATTCATGTACATCCAACCGTAACATTGTCAGGACAGGAGATTGATGTGTTTCAGAGTAAACTTGCAGGAAAATAAGGAGTAAAGATTCCTTGCCTTCCAGCAATAATAAGAGGACAGAGAGAAATAATCTGAAGAAAATAAGATGACCTTTAATATCATGCTGAATCTGAAATTCCCCCTGAGTCATTCATATTTTGCTTGTCGTTTTTTTGCTACCCAGCAGCAGGACTGCTGCCTTAACGGGAATGAGTTTGGTCATCTATAAAAGAACCCAGATGATGAGATTTTGTCCTTTTAGATAAAGACATTTATCTAAGACAGGGTTTACTCACATACTGTGTCATTTCAAGATCTTTCTTTTGAGGCTTCTATGTATTTGAGTCCAAGGAATAACTTTCATATGAGCATATTCAAACACTTTCTTAGTCTTAAAATATGAACTAATCACTCTTTAAGATAAACTGGGAAAGTTTCAGATTTGTGGGTTGTAGGATATGTGGCTTTGTCCAAACTGAAGGAGAAAATAAAGAAACTCCTCCCTAATTTGTGGATAAAAAAAAACCTGACAATTTATAAAGACCTCTGTAGTTCTCTAGACTTTTAACTAAGCAAGCAGATACTGGAAATAATTTGTGAATTTTAGTCCCTCCCTGTTTCAGGTCTAAGTAGGTTTGCTCCAACTCACCCTGTATGCTCATCACTTGATAGCCATAATGGTAAAGGAAGCTGTGTTGCCAGATTGGGTGGGTTTCCACCCAACTGAGATTCTTTTAAACACATTGAGCTTGGAAAAAAAAAGTTTGAATGGGTTGTTAAGATGTGGGCTGCTTTTGGCAACATTTGGCAGTTGTTTTTTTTTAATAAAATGTTTATTGGATAATTTTATTGAAATATTTGTTATTGTGTGGCAGAAAAGCACAAAACATCTTAATAAGATGCAGTGTCCTTGCACTCATTCCTGTCTGGAATCCTACAAACCTGATTTCATCAATGATTAACAGTCACTGATTAATCAATAGTCCCAATGTAACAGAACATAAAAAGGACATAATGCCACAAAAAAATGTGTAAAAATTGTTGCTTTCCAAAAGTCATGTATTTAGCACAATTAATATGAGTTTTAGTAGAGGTTGAGATTTTTTTATATTTTGTTATTTTAAGAGTTTTACATTGTGTTTGGGCTGGCATCCTGAAAATAACTGAATTTAAATGAGCTTCCTCAGTGTTCAAAAGCTGCATCTTTCTCAATATTAAACACCATAAAACACAGCAGAAAACTGAACTGATCTTCACCAACAATCGATCAAGATCTAAAATAAAGTCATTTGATGCGGACTGTACAAACGTTAATGACTGTCAACACAAACTATCATGCAACAGGGAACTGCAGAGGATTGATGAAAAAGCTAAATCTAACAGCAGTGTGGATAAATAACACCAGCATCCCAAGCTCTCTTATTCAAAGTGTCATCTCTTTAGTGAGGCTGCCATACCAACCCTCAGCAGATATTGGTTTCATTAGGATAAACCCTGCTGTGGACTTGCGAAACTGTGACAAAGCTTGATCAAATTACAGATAAAAAGAAAAATATAATTTGTCAGTCTTCTCTTAAAAAAAAGAAAAGCTAGCAGCCATGAATAATTGATTCCTGAGGGAAATAAACTGACTCCAGCCATGAGTGTAGATGTCAGTTCAGGAATGAAAAACCCTGACATGAAGAAGTCTAACGGCATCAATAATGTAAAAAAAGACGTATGTTAAAGATATTTTGGTTAAATGTCAGGCAAAATAAGTGTAATGTGAGATGCAATGCACTGACATTGACCTTAGAGTTTGTTCATATTGTGAAGCAGAAAGAGCAAAACTGTGACTTCTTTTTTTCAAACAGAAAGGAGGTACATCTGCAAATAAATAGTTTACTTTTGTTTTTATACAGAAGAAAACCATTCAGTTCATAGAAACAGTTTAACAATTGGAATAAATAATTAAACTTATTTTAAAACTAGGATTGATTTGGAACGCATGTAATTGGGAACATATTTTCCATATAAATGGCATTGTCAAGAGTTTTAGTCTGAATTTGTGCTATTTAATTAAACTGAACTGACTTTATAGTGACTGGTGAAAAGGTTGTTCTGCACGTTAAAGTTCACATCCAAAGTGAGTGTGTGTGTGTGTGTGTGTGTGTGTGTGTGTGTGTGTGTGTGTGTGTGTGTGTGTGTGTGTGTGTGGGGGGGGGGGGGGGGTGTGTCTGTGTGTGTGTGTGTGTGTGTGTGTGTGTGTGTGTGTGTGTGGTTCCTCACATGGTGTGTATGTGGTTCCTCACACACACACCATGAGAACCTCTTGCTTTCTGACTCGTCCACCTTTTAAAACTGCTAACTAGTCAGTTTGTGACAGATTCCTAAAATACCATGACAGCATATAAGGGTTGTTATTTTCAAACCCACACAAACATACATATGTCTTGTCCTATTAGCTTTGAAACCACTGCAGAAACCAGCACTGTCACTCTACAGTGTGCAAGGGGTTTGCTGCATGTTACAGACTTATCAGCTCCCCAGCATTGGGCAGTCAGCAGTTCTGGTGCCCAGGAAGCTGCCTGAAGCAGAGGAGGTACTGTCACTCCTCCTCTCAGCTCCTCTCTTCTAAAGGTGTTGATTTTCCATTTCTCCCTGCGGAAGAAAGGGAAGGTCTTTCCTCACATGCCATCTGGCTGTAGACTAGCACATGCCAGTCCTTCTCAGTCTTTCTCCAATAAATTATTGTTTTTTGTGTCAGCTAACCTCTAAATCCCTTTCTTTTAATGCATCAGATTCATAGCAAGCTAATTCGGTAGCTTTTGCTACTGATGATAGCTTTAAATCTAGTTTATCACAAAAAGTTTTGACCAGATTTGGTGTGATAGACTACCATAAAGTACTTTTAAAACAGAATAAAATGGATAAATGGTTTTTCCCAAAATAATCAGCACCACTAGTTGCGCTAACCCTAAACTGCAGTTCTGCTAACAGGCCATGTTGATACCCACAATGTGTCAATGACACAACATGTGTTTCATATGTCACCCTAAATGGGGGTCACATTTTGTGTTGCACACCTACCTTCATGGTTTCGCAAAAGGAAGTGATAATTTGGACATCTCACTCATGGTTTTAGTTTTATAGTTGTTGAGTTTTGCTAATTATGTTTGTATTCAGCCTCCTTTAATCTGTTACCCCTTAATTAAAATTCTTTACAACAACGAGTAGATCTAGAAAACATATGTATTATAAAGAGCAGGTGTAAGAGATTTTGTGAGGTTTATGCTGAGGAACTTTGAAATTACATAGCAACACAAAAGCAACCTTTTAAATTTAATTTATCAAACTGGGTAGTTTGGTTTTTGTCTCAGAGTGTATTATCGTAAAGTCTTGCTCACTCTGTGGTAAATAAAAAATCTACTAAGATATCAAATATAAGGCTATTTTACAATTTCATTTTAAAATGTGTGCTATATTCCTTTCATGTCTGTCCCATTTACACTTTTGAAGCACAGTTTCCTGTTCCGATAAGTGTTTTTTTAATCTAAAAAGGTTTCAGTCATTTAAATAGTATTCCATCTCTGCGTGTCCTTCCACTTCCTCCTGTCCCTGATCGCCCCTGTCCTCCACACTCTCATTAACGTTTTTCTTTTCTCCCTTTTTCTATCTTGTCATGTCCCTGATCAACTCTGCTTTCTGTCTTTTCATTGCTATTTCTCTTCCACCTTGAAGTTCCTTTTCACCAGCAGCCTGATAAAAATCAACTTCTATTTCTACTCTTGTTTTCATACAGAGAATCATGCACCATGTCTTTCCTGCGTTTTAAACTGAAGTAAACCTATGTAAAAATTTGAAGGATTTAAGTTTTTGTGATTTTCTTCAAAAGAGAAGACGTTGATGTAGAAGAGAAAGAAAAACATAACTACTTTGACGTAGCTGTAGTGATTTGGCCAGAAAATGCGAAATATGTTACTTATAACAATCGCGGCAACTGTGTATTTATTATTATTATTATTATTATTTAGTTTGACTCACAGGCCCATTTGTACCATTTTAAACTGAAGGGCACAGAGCAGCAGAGCATTTCAGATTTCTTATTTTATTTCTGCAGCTGCTCTCATGAAAAAGTTTGAGATGTTCAACCTGATCTAAAATTTTGAGAACAATCATTGAACCCAGTTCTGTCTCTACCTCACAACTTACTAACATCACTGTGACAGATCTTAACATTAGTTTTGCAGGAAAGTATCCCATATGGAATAGGAGTAATCACCCAAGATTAAAATGTTTCATACAGTTTCTGTATGTTTGAAAATACATCTTTTGGATTCCATTATTATATTCTTTCTCCTAGCAAACCTCTCACAATTATTTGAGTCCCTCTGCACTTCATGCTGTGTTGTCATGATGGAGGTTATGCAATATGAAGGTATCCTTAAAAAAAAACAGGAAAGTTAAACCTGAATGTGTCTTTTGTTTCCTTTGAATGGCGTTTTCTGCTCTGCAGGAACTGAAAGAAGAAGTATTTACTCATTAACTTGTCTGTGTAGGCTTATCAATAAGTCCCCAGGACAAGGGTGATGGCTGTTATGCTAAAAGGTCAAATCAGTTTATAAATGAAGCAATAAGAAAAATGTAGGCAGGGAAATCCTCAGAATGTGCATCTTTTCCGTTGTGCAAATAGTTGGAGTTGCTAAGAAATTACCATGTTAATTACCCGTAAATAGTCTCTCTTTGTTTTCTGCATTTAGCATAATAACCTCATTTCAACCTGCTGGATTTGCCCACTGTGAGCTCTGATGAATGGGTTTCTGAAAACAAATGGACGTTAATTGTGGGCCTCTGAGGAACGGTCCTAATCCTGTCTGGCTTTACACTTCACAAGATTTTTTAATGTATGTAGTATAAAAATGCTTGTCAGCAACACCCATGCAATTTATTTGGAATAAAACAACAAGAATGAATTCATCCATGAAATACAGTAGGTGGACTGGATTGCTGCAGTTGAAATTGTTTTGTTTCTTTTTCCAAAATTGCTGTATATCTTGAAAATAATTATTCCACCTTTGGTTTTTTCCATTAGTTTTATATGCATCTTTGTTTCTCACCATGATAATGTTGCGCAGTTTGTGTTTAACACAATTAACGTGAATTTGAAAAAAAAAAAAACTTCTGAAGCAATTTAATCTCAGAAGATTGTGTCTTTGAACAGGAAACATTTAATTAAAAGTACGCAAAAGATTAATGTGTCTATTATCTCTAGACCCACTAGACTCAGCAGAATGAGGACCAATTAGTTGAATAAGTTACAAAAACTAATTAATTTATAATTCTCAGTATAAAACATATTCACCTTTGAACTTTTACAAAATTTCACTTGTTATAATGACAAACTGCAGTTTTTAATAAGGCTTTCATGTAATAGTTAAATCCAAAGTAGTGCACAATTCTGAAGTGGAAGAAAAACGAAACATGCCTTTAGAACAAATTTAGAATAAAAATGTAAAAAGTTTAAGGTTTTTTATTTTACTTATTTTGGGAACAGTTTTACATATTGTCCTGTGTATCTCTGTGTTGCCCTGTGGATGGATGGACTTAAAAGATTTAAACATCATAAAAAGATGATGAAACCAAACATCTGAATTAGTAAATACTCAATGTTATGTTTTCTAACTCACTGGTAATTAATCCTTCTCTACTGGGTCAAAAGCATGGTGCAGAAAGCAATAAAATCTCCTGAAATACAAAATGTTTCTTTGCATAATATTTTCTTCTGCCTGTAATGTTTAATTTTCTAAGTGACTTTCAATATTTTGTCCAAGTAATTATAATTTGTTGAGACATCTAAAGAAAATTAAAACTTTTCTGAGTCCCACACTGTAAAAACTGAAAATCTTGCCAACTATTTTTGTTCTGATTTTTAGTGCAAATATCTTAGTGTACTTAAAATAAGACAAAACTAACTTACAAGTTACCTTTCAGCAAGATATAGGAGCTTGTTGTAAGCCAATCATTCCTTAATATTCATGAAAAAAAGTATTATTTTCCCTAGCAGATTATTTCACTTATAACATGATGGGAAAATGTCTCATAAGTGAAATAAGGAATTATTGACTTAAACCAACCTCCTGCAGGTGACTGAGAAGTTATTTGTAAGTTAGTTTTGTCTTATTTCTAGTCTACTGACATTTGCACAAGAAACTAGACCAAGATGAAATGTTCTGTTTTTGCAATGCAACTCTACTTTTCAAAAAGCTTCTCTGTTCATTTTCCTCTCTGCAATTTGATTTGATGTAACTGAATAATTCAAACCTCAAAATGAGCATTGCGACCCAAAACCTAAAAAAGTAATCTCCAAACCCTCTTTTGAATTGTTTTATTGCTTGTACAAATGCCCTGTATGTTTCTGAAACCTCCATGAAGCTCTGCAGTGGGTGGTTAAATGAGCTGACAAACAAGAGGCCCCGGGTTGTAGATTTACATGAGAGCAGATACTGGAACGAGTAAAAGGTGGAACAAGATAGGCCTGTCAGTTAAAAGAGAAAGCTTAGCCCTCTCAGAACTATCCACTTGTGTCAGCGGCTTTTCCTCTGTAGCAACAGACAGCAGACGCTGCAGCTATTCAGCTGAGCAGAGGCAGCAGCATTCACTCAGTGAGTGGCTTGCTTCTGTTTACATTGTCACTGGTGGAGCCGTGTCCTGCTGCTGCGTATCTCTCTTATCCAGACCGCTCTGCACTGACATATATCAGTTCACATGTGAGCTACTTGGTACTCTGCCTTACAGCCACAATCCCATTTCAAGCTCCATGCTTTATCACCTTGATGACCTACAATTTATCTCGCCTCAATGCAAGCTTCATGTGGGATGAAAAAACCCTGCTAAGAGTCTTTGTGTGGGTTTGTTCGCTTTCATTCCAATGAATTCCTGAGATGCAGGGTTGCTTCTTTTTCTGGCTCTGCTTCAGAGGATTTAAATGATAAGGGTACACTGTAAAAAAAAACACAAAATATTGTCAAGTATTTTTGGTCTAGTTTCTGCTGCAAATGTCTTGGTACACTTGAAATAAGACAAAACTAACTTACAAGTAACTTCTCAGCTAGATATTGGAGTTTGTTTAAAGTAAATAATTCCAAATGACAGACTGTTTCCCTTATAGCAAAGCATTTTCCCAGTGTAAAAAGTCTAAATTTATCTCTCCAGAGGAACTAATAATCAAGGGATTATTTTTGCTGCTCCTACATTTCTGTCATACATATTTCCCTTATATTGTGGAGAACACATGCTTTATATTAGTTATGTCAGCTTGTGGTGAATAAACAGGCAAAACAATGACCTTGATTTAAATTGTAAAATATTAATTGTAGAAATAAACCAATTATAATAATAAATGAAGATCAAATATTTACATACAGTCAAAATTATACCAATGGCAGAACCAATTCCCCCCAAATATTAACATTTCGAACAATGTCAGAGACACCATAAAAATAAACAAATGGGTCAAAAGCAGTTTAGCCCCTTAAAACATTAAGTGAAAATAATCAGTAGTCCTATTTTAGGATCTTAAGTAGTTTTATACACTAACTTATCAAAAATAACCAAACTTGTTATAACAATAAACAAATCAGCACCTAAAACAGATCCTAGCAGCAGAATTAACCTTATTTATTTTGTGGTACATTTCTTAAATTGTGTCCCTGGTATATAGTTGTATATAGTTGCAGTCTTTATCTGGTCTACAAATCAGATTTGGATTTTTGAGCATAAAGTTTAACTATTCCTGTGTCAGAGTTTAATTTTGGCTTTGCTATAGATCCACTGGGAATCATTTAATGTCATTATGACAGATGCTTAAACCTCGATAAAGAACTCCCTGTGGGAAAATGAAGATTTACAACTTGACCCTCCACCAGCTCTATGTTTATAGTTCTACGTCTTTCGTACATTAACTGCCTGATCGCCTCTACAACCTCCCACTTGTGACTCAAGGGCTGACTGACTGGAGCAGAAATCAGCCATTAGCACGTAGCTACAAGAAGCTTCTTAGCAACAAATCAATGGACTCATGCTCTTTGTATCCTCCAGGTACACTCAAGAGGAAAGCTCTCAAAAAGACACAAACAAAACCCTACAAAGCAGCAGTTCTTTGTTATTAGAAGCATATATTTTTCATTCAGATTTCAGTGGGTTTCTGCAGTAGTTTTATGGAATGAGTCCTGAAAAGACATAGAAATTGTACTTGTATGCACTGTACAAGTTCACATTGCAGAATCATGATGGAAATATAAATAAAGCATGAGAGAGGGTGTATATGTTTGCCTTCAAGCCCAGCCAATCAGATTTTCAATCTGCAGCTCAAGTTATGATTTCATTGTTTTTGCATCTTCCTCCTGCAGCTTGAATATGGGCTTTTTATCTCTGAGACCTTCTGTGGCACCAAAACAAAAAGTGTGGGTTACATATTTTATTCCTTATAATGAGTTCTGTGTAGCCTTTCCATCTGGAAAATGCCTTAGGAAAAAAAACATGTTTTTGCAAAAGCCAATAAAATAAATTCAAACTTCACTGAACCACAACGAAACAAAATGCAATAATGTAAACAAATGTTACGGACAAGTTTCTGAGCATGTCAATGAAATGTACCTCCGGTTTTATTACTACAGAAGGGTATTTGTTTCTAACTTTATCTGGCATAACATAATTAAATCTGAGGTGTTTAAAACTTTTTTCTTGAGATACATTCCTGTAATATTACTTGTTTAAACAGTAAAGACTTCATAATGTTTGCAGCAAAGTGCACTTTTATTGAGATAAAGACCACATGAAGCTCACATTTCATTAATCAAATGAAAGAAAGGAGCTAGGATTCATGGAGACAGATAATTAAGAATTTATTATTTGTAATGCACTTTTAACTTAAATCAAAAATGTCAACTTTGATGTAAAAACAGACTGAAGGTGAATCTGGTGTGTAACATTATGTTTCTTTTGAACTGTCCTGAATTTCCTTGAATTTTGACTTTGAACAAGGTTGGCTTTCTTTTAAACATTCGACAGTGGCTATTTTTTCAGTAGTTTTTTAATTACTTTTCATTAAACTTTGGTCAGACCTCGTACTTAACAACATATTGTAGATGAAAAGTTTTCAAATCTAGGCCTGAAGGTCCAGTCTTGAGGCTTAGATCAAAAAGCTGAATCCCATCTTCAGTACGTAGTTAAGTTCAGAGTCCTGAACCACCAGCTCTCAAGTGCGGGATTTGAATTCCCCTCTTGTAGAGGATGTGTTTAAGAAATGTTGAAAGCTGGATAAGTGGAAGATTGTCAGGTTCTTCAGAAACGGGAAAAGTCAACCTGACGCGAACCAAGAGATACAAAATATTTTTACAATCATCTTGTAAATTCTGAAATAATGTTCTCAAACGAGAGCTATGTTTGCAGTTCTCAACTAAAGCCAAACTGAAATCCAGGGAAGGCTTGACTTTTCTATCATAATTCAAGATGTAATCATGAAGAGGAGGGAGTCTGATTTGGTAACCTCAGTTGTGTTGGTGTGTTCAAACGAATGGTTTACAGAAACTTACTGGCTTGGAAAAGATGAGCTGTCTGAGAAATCAGTTTCTGCCTCAAACAGAAATTCAAATATCTTGGTGTCTTGTACTCCAGTGGATGGAATAAGACATGGTGACGCTGCAAAGAAAGTGATAAACGGAAAGTTTTTCATTTGCTGAGGTAAGAGTCTGAAACGGTCTTAAGGAACCCTGATCAATATTTCTTTCAGAAAATTCTTTGGGCATTTTCATTAAAGGATGAATGGATTTCTCTCAAAATATGTAATAGTTTGGGTTTTTCATTAAATAAAATAAATAACTGGGAACAACCTACATGTCTTAACAGGTCACAAAAGGACCCTTTTAAATGGATTCTTTGAGATATTTTGTAAAATAATTGAAAATGTTTAAAGAAAATATCTTTGAAAAATAAAAATACTAATAAACACTGCTGTGAAATATAAAGTTTGTATTCTTTGGAGCAGTGTAGAGAAATGAATAATGCATGACTTATGCAGTAATAGGTTGTTAAGAGTCCCTACTTACAGAAATATTTTATTAACGTCATAATTTTTATTTGTGTTCTAATATTCTTGTTGTTTGGCTCAGTATTATATTACTCAATCAACATTCTGGATCAAAATTATGGTGCATTTTAATACTTTATCCAACTTTCGTTATTAAATTTTGTTTTTCTCTTGCTGCTTCTAGCAATTATTAAAAGCTCAAATGAAATAACTATATCCATGCAAATATTCTTCCCTGTTCCAGCTCATTCACATCCAAATCCTCTTCCTTCAGCAGTATTGTACTTGTAATCCCCTCTTTATCTGACAAGAAGCTTCAAAGATTTACTGTTATGAGCAAAATGTGCTCATCTGTTTTCTGCATTATAATAAATTCTGTTGAAACTCATTCATGATTTGGAGTAAGATTTCCCATGTGGGTTTGTTTTCAGTTTTCTTATCTGCCAGTTTATTTTGAAAAATCATAAATCTGTTTTTAACAAGTCATAAAATACATAAAAATATATGGAAAAAGTTCATGAATGAATAATCAAAAAGACAGTTAGCTGAGATTGGATACACATTTGCAAGATGATTTGATTATCTCACCTTGATAATCGGGACTATCTGTTAAACCCATAAAAGCTATTTTCCCCCCCCATGCTTTGTGAACAACCTATAAACAGATCCAACCTCGTGTTGATGTATTTTATTCCCTTCACTTCTTCCTCAGGTTCATCCATCTCTCCTGCTGCCCGGCCCTGCAGCGCTGCCATCGATTGATTCATTCATCTGTTCATCTTTCAAAGAAGCTGCTGCACTTTGATTTGTTGTTGAGGAACTTTCCGCACGGTCAACTCAGCAGCACCTCAGATCACATAACATATATTTAAAAACTGTTTTACTCATGAATTTCGCAGTCAGGTGAGAACATTTCCTCATTGTGCTGCTTCTGCTATCCAAATATGTTGCAAAGACTTGATTTTATTATAGTCAAAAACTGGCAATGCCATAAATTTAGAATCATCTTTTGTTTTTTCCCACAAAGGATGAAGCGATTAAATTACAGCCGTTTGTTCTGCTGTCAGTCTTCCAGCGCGGTGGCAGCTACCTCATTGGAAAGCTTTCTCTAAACAGCTCCTGCTTTGTCATGAGAGAATAGGGCAGAAAATACATTGATGGATTTTTTTCTGCCTTCATGTTAATGTATTCTGAGGCACTGGGGTGTTATGGTACTTTGCTGCTCCTCATTGCTCCTCCCCTCCCCATCCTCTCTGTTGCTCCTCATCACTTTCCAATATATTTCTCCATCTGCAAAGACAAATACAACCAGGCGGGCTCTGCTGTGTTCTTGTTGCCAAATTCACATCGAATGTGGATGGGGCTCACAGCAGGATTATGTCATGATTGCCCAAAACAATCAAACCCTGCAGATTGAAGTGGTGCATCATCATAACCTTGAAAGACCTTCACTGGCAGAGAAAAAGGAGTCAAGAGGGCCTCTGTGTCATAACTGTGCAGACAGCAGCCCCTGTTGATCATGTAGAGAAATAAACAAGTGTTTTATAAAAGAAAAAGACAACAGCTACACATGCTAAAACTACAGCAACTCTAGATTAAAGGAAATATATTTTATGTACAGTCTATTAATAACAGCTCGCTTAATAACCTTGTTCATGATCTAAGTAAACGTGAGTCAGGAGTAATTGGAAGGACTTTTAATGTGCTGCTACATAATTAGTTGTTTGCTTATAGAAGATATGTTACTGTAATTTTAATAGATACATCAAATTTTTGATGTTATTTAGAAGGCTACCAGAAAGAGTGAAATCAGAGATCAAACTGCTCCATAAATATCAGCACTCTGCTAAATATCTATATAAAGGCTGAGAATACTGTATTTCAACTTTTATTTCAATAGTATAATCTCACACTGAACGTTTTAGAAAGATCAAAACTAATTTCAGATTTATTGAGTGACACAGTAATTGATGACACTATTATAAATTTATGTATTCTATTTTATACTGACATGATCTGACATAGAGGCCTGCCTCTCTTATCTAGTCTTCAAATGGGAAAGACAAAATAAACATGACATTCAAGTAAGGGATGCATATTGATCTAAGAGGCGCAAATAAATGAATAGGACGACGATTGAAAAAAATGGTTTCAAAATAAAGTGTAATGTATTCCAAGATTAACGTCAACAAGTGATGGATATTTTATGAAAAAAAATGTGAAAGTGATAATTAATTTCACATGTAATTACTTAATTAATTTAGTTCTGTTCATTTCTATTTTCATCTGTGTTTCATTAGCACATTTAAACAATTAAGAACATGCTTTTGTTTATATATTTAATTTGTTTGTTTATTTGATGCATACCTATTATATATATATATATATATATATATATATATATATATATATATATATATATATATATATATATATATATATATATATATATATATATATATATATATATATATATGTTTTATAATATAATTATTATTGTATTTCTCTTTTGGCACCCGATCGATCTCAGCCTAAGGTTTATTAAAAAATATTTTATCAATTTTTATTATATTTTGACGCCTAAAAAATACGACGTTGCTTGCAGCTTTTATTTTGAAGAGCCACAGTTCCTTCCATAACTTCCGTATCTCTTCTTCGTGTTTTTTCATGCGGTAGGAGTGTGTTCTGGCTGCTTCATCGAAATAAATAACCATGTCTATTGAAGTTGAATCTGCAGAGTAAGTAGTCTCTGAAACAACAGTTAACTTCTATGTGTTTGATGAAAACTTGCAGAATAATATCTGAATATGAAATATTTATATTTAAGGAGAGGCCTCTCTCATCCTGAGCTGCAGAACACCGACCGACGTTAGCACCCTAAGCTAGCATGCTAACTATTTCAAGCACTTCAAACGTATATCCTGCTCATCTACTTGCCTAAGTAGATTGTTTAGTTAATTGTAGTGTAGGAATGGGCTTTTAACTGCTCACTCGTTTCATAGTTATACTACCCCACACACAAACAATTTGAAAAGGCTAAATGAAGCTAAAGTTAGCATCAGTTAGCGTTTCGCTCATCCAGCTATAACTGTCAAACTTGGGCAAATTAAGACATTATCATGCAACATGTACTGTTTTGCCTAAATATGTAGACATACTGTTTTGTAATTTGATGCACTCCGTAGTTCCTTCATAATTCTGTTAAATGGAAATGTTTTCTGCAGCAGAGACGTTTTAACGAAGGAGGTTTGTTAATAAAGCGTTATTTTTAGTATATATTTGTTTAATGGGTTTTTATGAACCCATTAAATGAAGAATATGAGTTGATGACATAGATTTTATAGATTAATAATATTAGGCATGCTTCCTAAATATCCAAACAAGTTGCATGTCAAAAAGTGGCTTAATTTAAAAAGAATTGTACACAAAAACATCATGTAAAATATTATATTTTTAACATGAAAAACAGCGACAGCACACATTGTGGCCAGCTATAACATTCAGTATTCATATTAGCTAAATCACCAGTATAATTTCTGTCTTCCCAGCGTGGTGCGTCTGATTATGCAGTACTTAAAGGAAAATAATCTGCACCGAACCCTGGCCACGTTGCAAGAGGAGACAACAGTGTCTCTAAACACAGTGGACAGCATAGAAAGCTTTGTGGCGGACATCAACAGTGGTCACTGGGATACCGTTCTGCAAGCCATCCAGTCCCTCAAGCTACCAGATAAAACCTTGATAGATCTTTATGAACAGGTGAGTCTTTAATCTGTTATTTTTGTTACATTCTACTACCCATCAACATTTTCAGAACTGTATTGTTTTTTAATAGTTATTCTAGCTCATTTCGACCTATTGCAGACTAGCTTTAAGTTATAATCAATGTATTATATTAGATGTGTTTATAAAATTAGCTTATTATTAACCTGGGTATCCTTTTCCTGACCAGGTTGTCCTGGAGCTTATTGAGCTGAGAGAGCTCGGTGCTGCTCGTTCACTCCTCAGACAGACCGATCCCATGATCATGCTCAAACAGACACAGCCAGAGAGATACATCCACCTGGAGAACCTGCTGGCTCGCTCCTACTTCGATCCCAGAGAGGTGAGTGCAACATGTGCAGCAGATGCAGCACTGTTTTATCCTTACGGTATTAGTTTAGTGTCCTAGTTAAATCCAATTTACTGATCTGGGGGAGATTTTAATTTTCCAAATTGAGTCAGGTCTCTGCTTCTGGATTGAACATTCTGTTGGATGCATTTTCTGCTGATATTGATTTTGTTATATATTGATCATTTATTTCCAAGCTCTAGTTTGTCACATGTGTTTTTTAAGCTTTTATATGTGCACTTTAAAAATTGACTGAAGAACTAATGCACAATGTGGAATTTTGCTGTGTTTTCCCTTTGTAACTTACTTGGATGCGTTTCTGTACAGGCTTACCCAGATGGCAGCAGTAAAGAGAAGCGGCGCGCGGCCATCGCTCAGGCCCTGGCAGGAGAGGTCAGCGTGGTGCCGCCCTCCCGTCTCATGGCTCTGCTGGGACAGGTTAGTAACCTTAAAACCTTTAAACCTGCATTATATACACAAGTTGCTGACATTTCACAACTCTTAAATTTCCTTCTTCAGTCTCTGAAGTGGCAGCAGCATCAAGGTCTCCTGCCGCCTGGTATGACCATCGACTTGTTCAGAGGTAAAGCCGCTGTGAAAGACGTGGAGGAGGAGCGCTTCCCCACTCAGCTGAGCAGGCACATAAAGGTACCCACACTGTCAGAAATATGACCTGCAGAGGGGGTTATATTGGCCCCTCTTTAATCCAAGCTGCTCATTTAGCCGAGCTGGATATAAGTCATTTTCTCTCTCTGCAGTTTGGACAGAAATCTCACGTGGAGTGTTCTAGATTCTCCCCTGATGGTCAGTACCTGGTCACTGGGTCTGTGGACGGATTCATTGAAGTATGGAACTTCACCACTGGAAAAATCAGGAAGGTATAATAATCTTCCGAATTAGGATTTGAATAAACAAAATGTATGCACTTAAAAACACAAAATCTTACTGTTTTTGGTCTCACTTCTAGTGCAAGTACTAGTTATGAGTGAAAGAATCTGCCAGTGGAACGAGTACTTTTAAATCAATATTAAGGAATTCATTACATAAAACAAGCTCCTATATCTTGCTGAAAAGTTACTTGTAACATAATTACAAGTAGGAAATTTGTCTTAGAAACTAGACAGAAAATACTTGATAAGATTTTGTGCTTTTGCAGTGAATTTGTGTATTTGTTTGACAAGACTTAATTTGCCTGTTTCCAGGATCTGAAATATCAGGCTCAAGATAACTTCATGATGATGGATGATGCTGTGCTGTGTATGTGCTTCAGTCGAGACACCGAGATGTTAGCAACTGGAGCCCAGGATGGAAAGATTAAGGTCACTTTTTGTATCTGTTGTATTTTGATGTTTTTAAAACACAGTTTAACTCTTACTGTTTTCATTCTACATTCTTATTTCATTCCCTATTGTTGTAAAATACATTTATGTAAAAAAAGCATAAAATCATAGAATGATGGAGCAGTATGTGCTGTTCTCTCTGCCTTGAATCATCATTAAATTCTTTGCATACTTGCATGTAGGTGTGGAAGATTCAGAGTGGTCAGTGTCTGAGGAGATTCGAGCGCGCCCACAGCAAAGGAGTAACTTGTGTGAGTTTCTGTAAAGACACCAGCCAGCTGCTCAGCGCCTCCTTCGATCAGACCATCAGGTAAACTCATCTAAACTAACTTCTCTCTTTCACTCCGAACACTTTTGTAAGTGCAGCTTTTTGAAAGCCTCAAGTGGCTTTGTAGTCTTTGCTGAACACGCGTGCTCAACTCTTTTCATTTTTCGTTTTTTTGTTTTGTTTTGCACAAGAATCCATGGACTGAAATCTGGTAAATCACTGAAGGAGTTCCGTGGCCACGCCTCGTTTGTCAACGAAGCTACATTTACCCCAGACGGCCATCACATCATCAGTGCGTCCTCAGATGGAACAGTCAAAGTAAGATATTGAAAAATGTTAAGATTTTACAAACTATAGAAAAGAAAAGAGAGTGATTTAAATTGTTTTTACAGGTCTGTACATTTATGTACATCCAGATTTTCAGATCAGTTTTCTGCTCCATTAAATCACCTTTTTATCATGTTTTTTTATTTAAAAGATGCTCATCCAAATATGTGTATTCAACCATTCAGCTGTACATTTGTTAGACACTCTAGCAAACCATTCATTACTTTGCTCCTCCTTTTAGTTTTCCATCCACCTATTATTTTGTCTCCCTATCCCTGTGTCTATCCCTCCATTAATTTTTCTGTTTAGTCACCACAATTAATTTATTAATCCTTACCTACAGGCAGTTTTTCTCCTTCAATAAATAGTACATGAAAGAGAACTTGAGTCTGAAAAAGTATGGCAGACTTTCTCTTTAACTTATTGGGATCCTAACATGAATCATCCAGTCCGGTTGCAGCATACCGACTTCTTTCCTTGTGTTTTCTTTTCAGGTGTGGAACGTGAAAACCACAGAGTGCAGCAGCACTTTTAAGCCTCTCGGTACGTCAGCTGGCACAGACATCACCGTCAACAATGTCCTCCTGCTGCCCAAGAACCCTGAGCATTTCGTAGTGTGTAACCGCTCCAATACAGTGGTCATCATGAACATGCAGGGACAGGTAAGTTTAAGTTTTAAGTATATATTTTCAAGCTTTTATATGTTCTTTTTATGTGAGCATCTTTGCTTTTCTTGTCTGAACACAGATTGTGAGGAGTTTCAGCTCCGGTAAAAGGGAAGGCGGTGACTTTGTGTGCTGCACGCTGTCGCCCCGCGGCGAGTGGATCTACTGCGTAGGTGAAGACTTTGTGCTCTACTGCTTCAGCACCGTCACAGGCAAACTGGAGAGAACACTGACGGTACGATGCTGCACGCAAACACAGATCAAAGAGTCCAAAAATATCACAGCACACCCCCTGCACCGCTTGTGGTGCAGCATCTGTCAGGCAAATCTCCACACAGGTACTGATGGCGAGAACGTAAACCTGCAGGATGCAAACACAAACTGATTAATACTCAAGGTTGTATCTTAATCAATGATTTTCTAAATTAAGCTTATTGTGCTTTGATTGCCTTTAAACAAATTTCCCCACTTGCTTTGCTGCTCTACTTTTATTTTTAAAAAGTAGCTTTAGTAATATAGTTAAATGTGTGCAGAAACCCTGACATCCATGCTTTGTTTTTAAAATCTATATTTTACTGAAACTATAATGCTTTGATCAGAACATTAAATGTGCAGGTATTTGCTGTATTGTCAGCTTTTTTATCTACCACGTTGATACTTTATGTTCTGCAACACTGACTGGAAAGCAACAATTTTTCTCTCAAACAACTTTCTGGGTTTATATATTAATGAAGTTATCTTGGCTCAGCTGCTACTACTCATAAAGTTATGCCTTTTATTTGTGTCTTTTCAAGTCTTGTCTCAGTTCTTCTATCATCTATATCCACCTGTATTATGGCCAACCTAGTTAACCCAACTGCATTTAAAAAAATATAAATCCAGACCTCTTCCTCAACTCAAATCCAGAAATTACTGCAAAATTTATTTACAACAAACTGAAGCTGTTTTTTCAGGGGCCAAAATTACAAGGATTTTACGCAGTCAGTGCTTCTAAAACTCTACATACAAACAAAAGGAGACACCTTCCCCCATCTAGGCCTGTCACAGTAACAAATTTTGCTGGATGATAAATTGTCTTAGTAATTATAGCGATAAACAATAATGTTGTTTTAAATCTAATTTCAAGTAATATGTTGACAATGGCTTAATAATGCAAGTTCACCCACTCAAAGACCAGTAAACTTTTTAATTTAGTAAAGAACCTTTAACATTAGAACTGCAAAATAAGAAAGATTTTCTAGAAGAAGAGTTCTCACTCGGATCTGAAAAGAAACCAACCATAATCCGTTCTTCTTTGGCATCTGTAGTTTTTGCAGCTTTGACCACTGCTAAGTTGAAAACTGAGTTTTACCTTTAGCACAGCAGTGAAGTTCTACTCCAGGTGGCTGATTCTGCTGCTTTCTTCTTCAGGTTCATGAGAAAGATGTGATTGGCATCGCTCATCACCCCCACCAGAACCTGATCGCCACTTACAGCGAGGATGGCCTGCTGAAACTCTGGAGACCCTGAAGCATCCTCAGGAGAGGAGCCTGGACATTCTCTCATTTTTTCCATCCTTTTTGTTTGTTTTTTGTTGTTTTTTCACTCTGAATCCTTCCCAGGATCAAATGGACTTTGATGTACAGGAGAACCATCAGTCTTTTACACTCAGAATAAATGGAAAGGCAGTTCATTTAAAAAAAAGTGTACAGTTTTTTTCTTTCTTTTTTTAAGTTTTTGTATCATTAAAATCTAGCAGCTTATGGCATTTTAATGTAGCCTGTGGGACTAAAGTTCTCTATTAGACAGAGAAATGTTTTAGGTTTTTGTCACAGATGTTTTTTAACAGCTGGACAGGAACTCCTCATTTTAAAATAAAATAAAGTTTTGATGCCTTAAATTTTTCCATTTGTCCAAAACAGAACTCCAAAGATGACAGTAAGAAGACTTGCTCAGTGCAGAGAAGTGTGAATGTTTTCATATGAATTTAGAAAATTTCTGGCAAATCACTTGACAACTTGAAGATCTACTGGAAGTATATGTAATATTTTTCTGTCTGTGCCATTAAAGCCCTCTGAGCTGAACAGTGCAATTATTTTGGTGTATAATTAAACAACAGACCTGGAAGAGTTGTAAGGTATTTAACAAACAAATTTTGTTCTTGTTTTCATTTTTTTAAGCTTTAAGTTGTTGAAACATGTCTCAACTTTCTTAGCCAGTCTTTGTGGGAGGAAAAAAAGGACCCTACATTCACCCATTTTTCATGAAGCAGAGGCCTGGTGGAATTTAAACCCAAAACAAACGGGTTCACTGATTCTTAAAGCAGCTGCTCTGCAGAGAAAACTGTTGGGCTTTTCAGCAAAAGCTTCAAAATAAAAGCCTGTGTTGCATGAAGACCTCTTTTTCTTCCAAATTTTTTTTTTTTTAAGTCAGCTTGATCATAACTAAAATCTAAACATTAATGATTTGTGTTTATGAATGTCTGTTATCTTTTTTGGTGAACAAGGGATGGTTGTTTACAGCACAGGTAATTTCCAGTAAACTTCATAACATCCTACTGGTGCACTAAGGATGTCACGGCCAAATGTTAGCAAGTAGGTAAAACGTCAACAGAATCTGCACCTCCAGGAAGCAATTGTTTCTCATTGAGAGCTGATAATATTGCCATTAACAAAACATACTTAATATTCCAAGTATGCGATGTCTTCTGCCCACTGACATTTGAGCCATTTTTCTCTCACCATTTATTCATGCATGCAACATGTACTAAGACGTGTCCCATTCACTGAAGGGCATTTGGTAGCATAACTTATTTTATCACGTTAGTTGGATGCTGGTAGCATGCTGGCTAATGTTAAAACGGCAAGATAAATGTGGGTAACCATGGCAACCAGTGACAGTTTAAAGGCCAGTACTTTTTCCTCAGTGCGCGCACATCCGTTGAGTTGACAAAAAAAGAGCAGAGCATGATGCTAGTTTTTTAGCCAGTCTAGGCTTTGCTTTCTGATAACATGTTTTCTCACTACAAAAATAAAATTTATTTTATTTTATTTTTTACTATGGTATAAAATAACAAAGTTGGTCCCATTGCTTTGTTTGCCTTGAAAGCAATTTTATTACAACTAATATCTTTTACACACAACTATAGCTTGTGTGTAAAAGGAAACAGTTTCCACTGGTTGCAGCTTGACAGCGAGGCAGAGCTCCAGGTCAGGGAGGTTGAATGAGTGTTCAGTGTGTGAGGGTTTTCCATTGGAAAGGCTTACTATGGCAGCATTTCTTCCCATCTCTCTGCTGATATTTTCAGCTTGTGGATTCTTTGTCTTTGTTTGTGGCCACTTGACAGATTTCACATTACCGGTCAAGCCTACTGTGGTTTCAGGTGTAGATGTTGCCACAGAGATTCTTTTTTCTGCAGGGACTTCCAATGCATCAGAGGTTCCCACCACAGAATTCACAACCAGCTACAGAAAGTCAACAGCTGAAACCACCACAGAGAGCCCGACTGGGAAGGAAGGTCAGAAACCAGTGAGGAAAGTCCTGAAAACGGAAAAAGAAGATGATGAAGGTCCTCTGGAATTAGGTGAGGTCTTATCAGACAATTTTGTCTGATAAAACTTTTTTTATTGCGTTTGAATCAGTCTTCAAATTTAAAGTGACTGCTAATGTCCACATGTTTATTATTTCTTTGCAAAATATCTATATTAAATATGCATGCATTGCACCACTGTGGTAATAAATGTTATTGCTCTGAATATGAAGAAAATGCACAAGAGTAACTAAAGTTTAGCATGCTTTTAATCTGAACAGCCTTGATTTGTACTTAAAGCTTAAGTAGCTGCAAAGGATCTTTTTTGCATTTCTGTGTCCGAGTGTTGGGGGTAGGTCACGTTTTATGCTGATGAAACCCAGATGGTCTATCTAATGACTGAGTTTAAATAAACAGGGAAAAAATGGCTCTTTTTCTCCCAGTCATTAGGGTCTGAGATGTAAATCAAAGAAAACTAGTGTCTGCTGAACAGTTTATTTTTTGATTTGGTCAAATGTTTCCCAAAACCCACTGATGATCCATTTTCAGACTGAGCACAGCATATTTTAATACAAACTGTAAGTATTTCAAATACTTTATGCTACCTTGAACTCTAACAATGTTTACAAGGCTTTTGTAGGAGAAATTGGCCCACAGCATCACAGATCATCAGCCACGCTT
Organism: Poecilia mexicana; assembly: GCF_051168715.1. Lineage (NCBI taxonomy): Eukaryota > Metazoa > Chordata > Actinopteri > Cyprinodontiformes > Poeciliidae > Poecilia > Poecilia mexicana. The sequence goes on from NW_028263379.1 coordinate 8,924,482, forward strand.
AATGGTGGACAGCTGCTTCTCCATATGTTTACCTTTTATTTACACAGGACCTTTCAAAAGATTTTGTTAGTCTCATTCCATGTGAATCCTTTCTAGGGTGTATGGTCTTGTATAAAGTCTTGTTAAAAGGTGTTTTGCCTTTTTTATAGCAAAGAGATCCACAAGAAGCCTTACGGTAGCAAAGAAGCTCAAAAATGTCCTGAAGAAACCAAAAGTCATTCCTAAGAAGCCAAAGGTCACTAAAACACCAAAACCAGAGATCAAAAAGGTCAAACATCACCAGTCAGCTGCCACAAAAACTGCCTCACGTATGTATTCAGTAAGGCTCTGAAATATACAGTATGACAATCAGACAAGGACCAAAGTTTAAAGCCCATTTGCTGCTTTTCTGAAATGGGTTTTGCTTTGTTGTCAATTGATCAAGTCATGGATATTTTATGTAATAAAACAGTGTATCTGTTAAACATCAAACTGACCTGTTCTCAAAATCATCAGCAAATCCACAGAAGAAAACAGCAAATGGGCTTTTTGTTGAAGAAATTCTGAAATGACTAATTTCTTTAAGGGCATATATCATCATTTTCTTTTATTTCCAGCTATGTTCAGGCTTATCTCTTTGTGTATTTATATTCTGCTTCGTTCAATTCATCAGTCAGATGAGGAGCATGAAAGGAAAAATGGCAGCTGAGTACACTGCAGAAAATTGCTGAAGACCTGAGTCATGCATAAAAGAACTGCTTGAGTTACTCCATCATTTTTCCACGTTGCCAATAAGCGGCCAGGCTTCCACTTGGCATATCTCCAATAAAAAATATTGATTTTTAGCCATTAAAACAATCAGTCTTGTCACTGCAGAGAAAGATTTCCAGACTTTAGCCGTTAAGTTTTAACAGGCGTGACAAAAGGGCCTTTTATCAGAAAAGCAAATTTAACATTACTTATCTGCTTTAATGCTCTAACGACTGAAATAGGATGATATTTGCCTTTTACACAATAATAGTGACTTTCACTCTCACCCCAGAGCTGATGTGAGACATACTGTATATTGTGAGCTGATTGTATAATTGTTTAGACTAAACCTGCTGTGTTTAGTTTAACCAGTATCATCCTGGCAGAAACATCAACTTAAAAGCTGATTATCAGAATAAAAACTTGGCACAAAGTAGATAAATCAGCTGAACGATGTTTCTCTCTTTCATGTCCCAGATTTTTCTTTCTATTTCTAAAGTTGGCATCACTTTTTAGATGCACGTGTTCTGGTTTCCCTTTCTTATAGGACCTTTGTATGTATTGTGTTGGTAAATAAATTAAAGAAAGACCTTAATGTGAAACTACGGTGTGAGAAAGACTTTCTGTTGTTTAGGAAGTTGAAAATTAATCATGCTTTTTGTTTTACTATAAAAAAAAATTTAGAGGAAAAGGGGAATACGTTTTCTGCCCTTCTGGTATTCAAAAGATTTTATTATAAACTATTGCTTATTTATTTTGGATTTTTCTACATTTATCGAGTTAATCAGCTGCTTAAGCTGAGGATTTTTGTGTTTTCTGCCAAGTTTCTCCAGCTCAGCATCAGTGGTTTCAGGAGATATTTGCTGTTTGGATGGACTCCAGAGGTCAGCAACACCAAACAGCCATTTTTAGTCACGAGAAGCTGGAGAGGTCCCTCAGGACCACAGGGCAAAATGGAGGCAGGGTTTTAGCAGTCACTTCCACAGTTTCAACTCTTTAGTCTGACACTTTTTAGCAGCTAAGGGATCTTCCTGGCAGGAAGAGGCAATTCCAGCTGAGCCGAATACTGCAGACAATGAAAAGTCTGTCTAAGTCTGAGAATTCAGTGGAAATGCAAAAGATGTTGGGATGGCATAAAAATTAGATCTGAGATTATTCTGCTTTCTTTCTTGTTTTCCTCCCTAATCTGGAGTTCATTAAATGAGCTCAACAGATATATTTCCCAAAACATTTATTTTAACTTGAGAGATTCTAGTTGTCATGTACGTGACGCATTTATTCTTGAGTCTGTCTGACACAGGAGATTTTGGAGATTTTTGGGATGAATTTGATATGAAAATTAGCTGCTTACCTGAACACTTTCTGTTTGTGAATTCAATAATGGCAGCATGTCGAAGAAGCTCTATTAAGCTTTATTTGTTCTTTCATACTATGCAACATAAAACTGAATATAAAAAGCACGTACTGTACTTTTTGCTGTACTATTACTGATTCATCATCGAAGCAAATTTCTTTCCATCCTTTTTGCATATTGCAGGCTTTCCAGAGCTAATCCTTTGACTCTCTGCAATTTACTGTTTGTTGCTCTATAGCTATATGTCAGTGTTTGGATCATATAATTTATATAAAGTATATATTACAAAAGTTTTAATTCAGGTTTTACCTTAGGGTTTTCAGTGTGTTCTGAATGGTGATGGATACTACAGGCAGATATCAGGAAGCACTGCAACATTTGTCAGTTTTGTTTTATTTCAAGTGTACTAAACTCTGCAATGGAAACAAATACTTGGTAATATGTTATGTTTCTGCAGTGTAGTCATACCTTGCACAACTTTTAATTTTATTAAAGCATTTCCACATATCCAAACACGGTCTGTGCAAAATTAGAGGCTAAGAAAACAAATTTCATTTTTAAAGGATGCATAAATATCTGTTGACTGTCAGAATGTCCTCCACTGGGTCTGGAGTCACTGAGGGTGAAAGACGCTCAGCTGAGGGCTTCATCCTACAAGCGACAAGGCCTGGGACCTCACCGCGGCCGACTCAACATCCAGGTACATGTCACATCATCTGCCTGCAGATTCAACCCTGCTGTACATTTTACTGCTGTTCTTCTGCTGCAGTCTGGAATAGACGATGGGGATATCTACGACGGGGCCTGGTGCGCTCGGTACAAAGACAAGAACCAATGGCTGGAAGTTGATGCCCAGAAGCTGACCCGTTTCACCGGGGCCATCCTGCAGGGGCGCAACTCCATCTGGAGGTCAGTGCTGGTGGGAACAACAAGCTTGTTTAAAACCAAAACACTCACCGGACTTAGACACACACCTGCAGTTTTTATTAAAAAATTTATATTGAAAGAAACTGGTTTGGAAAAATCTTACCTTTGTCTGATTTTGCTTTTTTGAAACTATGTTATTTATATGAAATATTTTCAATTTGATCTTTAAAATAACAAAATGTCTACATAACTTTTTAATTTGGTCCATCTGATTTCATCATTTTTAAATATTAAATGATTAATGTTTTGATCAATTACTCAGTACTTGAGCTGACTTTTACCAAATACTTTTTTTTGTCTTACTTGAGTAATTTCTAACACAGCTACTTTTTACTTTTGCTTTGCATAAAAATATGTTGAAGTGGTGCTACTCTGACTTGAATACAACTTTTGAATACTCCCTCCACTTGTGGCAACAAGGGAGTTTTTGCTGTTATGTTGGGATGCATGTTGAAAAATTTAAATACATAAAATTCTTTAAAAAACAAAGCATTTTATATTTTCATAACCCTGGATGGAACCTCCAAATATGAAAATATTTATGCTTTTACTTCAGCCTCTTTGCAAAGTTTCTGCATTTGCCACACATTTTCTTTTCTTTTGTTTTTTCTCTTCTTTTCTTTACATATTTGTTTGACTTGCATGCAGTTGGGACATGGTCCAAACGTACAAGGTTCAGTTCAGTAACGACACGCTGCTCTGGAAGCCCTGCATGAACGGGAGCAAAGAGGCTGTGAGTGAGAATCTGATTTCATGAAAAACGTTTTTCCACCTTCTGCGTGCGCCTTTAGTATCACCAACACTCAGCACACCGCCTTCTGCTGCAGATATTTGAAGGAAACCAAGACATAGAAACTCCAGTCCTCTCCCTGTTCGACAGTCCCGCAGTGGCACGCTACATTCGGATCAACCCTCAGACGTGGTATCAGAACGGGACAGAGGGAGACATCTGCCTCAGGGCAGAAGTGCTGGGGTGCACACTTCCTGGTACGAGAAAAGAAACAGCAGGAAACATTTTATTTTTTATGTGTTTGGTTGGTTGTAAAGCAGTAGCATGCTAAAGTATTCAAAAGTACTAACTCTTTAGCAATGTTAAACTTCAGTGCATTTCAAAATGATTTGCGATTTTTATAAAAATTATTGCTCTGAGTATGTTGATCCATCAGAATATTCTCTATTTTGATGGACAAAATAATCAGTTATTACATCAGGTAATAATTAATTGGTAAATGAATGAGTTGACGATTATTTTAATAATTGATTAATCGTAGGTGACTCCATATAAAACCTCTAACACAGTTAGGTTATTTCATTTAGATTTCACAAAATCTAAAACGGTCGAAAAACCTTACCTGTCTTTGTTCCTTTTCCACAGATCCCAGTAATGTCTATGCATGGCAGACAGAACCAACAGAGTCCAGAGACAAACTGGACTTCAAGCACCACAGCTATAAGGAGATGAGAAAGGTAGACGGGACACAAAAATCTGTCCAGAAATTATATTTACAGTAAAAACATTATTCAGTCAACTCCACTCTGCTGTCTGCTAATGTTCTTTCTTATTGCTTAGTACTATAGAAAATTGTGTATGTTTGGAAAAGTAGGGCCAAATGTTCAGCCTTTAACATTTTCACTTTAGTGTCTGCTTGAAGACCCTTTTCCTGAATCTGAAACTGAGAATAAATTGGATCCACATCTCCTTTATTATGACAAAACTCATGCAATCTACACAAAAAAGTGACATGAGGAAAGTTGGGTACATTCATGCTTTTGTAATTAAATTTTCTGTCTCTCTCAGACAGTATGTGGTTAAATTTACAATTATTTTCTTTTCCAGTTGATGAAGTCTGTGCATGACGAATGCCCCAACATCACCCGTATTTACAGCATCGGGAAAAGCTACAAGGATCTGAAGCTTTACGTCATGGAGATCTCAGACAATCCTGGGAAACATGAACTGGGTGAGATTGTGGGTTGCAAAGATTTTTCTAAACTATAGTCCAGACTCTCTAGAATCAAACAGGTTTCATTTAAAATTCAGTTATTTTTTCTGAACAGGGTGTCCACACAATCTTAAAATGTCTCAAATTAATTTAAAAAAAGTAAATTGGACTTAAATTTTGTCTTGGCAGGACTATTTCATTTCGGGATTTTTCTGTCTTGCCAAGACGCTCATAGAAATCTGCCTTCTGTGACTTAAAGCTACAAAATCTCGCTGCTAGCATACCATTGCTAACTGGCTAGCTAGCTGTTTTGCTTCATGGCTAAGTACAAATTTACTGCCTGGACAAACATTTACTATATACTGATGTATCTCATCAACAGTCAAGTCAAGCACAACCTAAAGCTGCTCCGCCTGGAGTTCCTCTATGTTTGCTCTGAGATGTACAAATGTTTTCTTTGGCCCATTTAGTTTGGGGGAGATTTTCCCAGCAAAAGAAAAAAAAACATGTCAGAGAAGCAATCAATGTGGAGCTGAGGGAGGCTGATTAAATACTCAGACAGAAAATAAGGGAAAAAATTACCACAGTGGATTTCAGCTTCTTAAGGGAAAAGCAAAGAGTATTGTTCTTCGATTTGCATGTATGTTTTGATGCTCGTTTCAGGAGAACCAGAGTTTCGGTACGTTGCAGGGATGCATGGGAACGAGGTTCTGGGTCGGGAGCTTCTGCTCAACCTGATGCAGTACATGTGCGAAGAGTACAAACGAGGAAACCAGCGGATCGTCCATCTGGTCAAAGAGACTCGCATCCACCTTTTGCCCTCTATGAACCCAGACGGATACGAGATGGCCTTTAAGAAGGTGCCAGAAAACCTGAATTAATGTTCCTATTCTGAGCTTAAAAAGAGCTTCAAACAGAACCAAATCCTTTTCCTTGCGTCCTCAGGGCTCCGAGCTGGCCGGCTGGGCTCTGGGACGGTACAGCTACGAAGGCATCGACATGAACCACAACTTTGCTGATCTCAACTCAGTGATGTGGACTGCCATCGAGCTGGAGACAGACCAGTCCAAACTCATCAACCACTATTTCCCCATCCCTGAACAATACACCTCTGAGGAGGCTTTTGTAAGAAATGCAGACATCTAGTTTTTGTTTCAAAATCAACAAAACTTCATCAAGTTTGCCTGAACGAACTCACCAAAACTTGCACATCAACTTAAATTTTACGTGAAAAATAGCTGCGTAAGATTAAGCCAATGCACTTGGGTTAAATTTAAAACTTTGGAACTTTTTTCAGAATTTGTTGATGCGGTGTTGAGGTAATGCATTTCTATAAATCTGCTGTGTTTTAGACCCCTCAAACTCCTATTATACCATTTGTCAAAAGTTTTTCTTCACATTCTAAAATTTAGATTGTAGATATATAAAAAAACAAAAGTACAAGAGAACATTTCTGACAAAAAAAATCTTCAGAGTAATTTCTAGAAAAAACAAGGAAATTTTTATATTCATCTCAGAAAATTTGCTAGAAAAAATGAAATTTATATTTCTGAGATTAATCTCAAAATTTCTGAGTTTTCTTTGTAGCAAAATTTAAACTTTTCAAATTCAGAAATGTCCAAGTTTTAGAAAATTTCTGATAAACTTTGGCTGTAATTTACTTCTTTTTTATTCAATCAACTGTGTCACTAGTACACCATTGACGAAAGGCATTTGAACTCAGTAATGTGTTCCTGCAATGCAGCAGTGCTAGCAGTTGCATGAATGATATATTTTTTAATAGGTTGCACCTGAAACTCGAGCTGTGATCAGCTGGATGCAGAACATCCCGTTTGCTCTGGGTGCAAACCTCCATGGAGGAGAGCTGGTCGTCACCTACCCGTACGACATGACCCGGGACTGGGCGCCGCGCGAACACACACCCACCCCTGATGAGAGCTTCTTCCGCTGGCTGGCTGCAGCGTACGCCAGCACCAATCAGGTCTCTCTCACTTTTCCCTGCTCGACCTTCCTCCTCAGGGAAGGGACTGAGGAAAGTTTGTTGTCTGATCCAACCAGGTGATGTCCAACCCAGACCGAAGGCCGTGCCACAACAAGGACTTCCTCAGATACAACAACATCATCAATGGGGCCGACTGGCACAACGTACCTGGAAGTAAGAGCCCATGTTTAGTTGGATATACAATTTAATATAATGCAACAATAATTTTGACAATAATTCTAAATCCCTGTCAACATTACAGCCAACACTGAATGAGTGCATTACTTGTTCTGACACTTGCAGGTGATGTTTTCTGTTCGTGCAGGTATGAATGATTTCAGCTACCTGCACACCAATTGCTTCGAGGTGACAGTGGAGTTGTCCTGCGATAAGTTTCCTCACGCCAGCGAACTTCCCATCGAGTGGGAGAACAACAGAGAGTCTCTGCTGGTTTACATGGAGCAGGTCAGAAAGCATCACTTTCAGGGGGCATTTTTTTTAATTATCATTTTGCCTCCATACCTGGGTCCTCTCAACATATTTACTCACATTTATGAGTCAAAAGCTGTAGTTGTGGTGTCCTATAATCAAATGTCTCTCTACATCTTGCCTAATCAACGACTAAGTTGATTAGTCTGTTAAGTTGATTAAGATAATTTCTCAAAAAAATTAAAAATAAAGAGAAGAAGCTTCCAAAGGCAGTCAATAAGAGACTTTTGGTACTGAAATCTGTTTTTACAGACTGAACACAGAAGCTATTTCTCTTTAAAGGGAACAAAAACGTCTGAAGTTACATATAATCCAGCTGATGAGTCATAATTTCCTCACAAGCCTGCTCAGTAAAACCAGGTCATGCTGATGGGACACATATTACTGCACTTTTTTTTTTATCATAACAATCGGTTCTGACTAATGTGTATCTGGTAATGTGCAACAAATACAAACTCAGAATAAAAAGTTAATGAGATGGATTTAATAGTTGTGGTAGAAACATAAAAAGGCACTAATATAACTCTTTTTTACAGAATAGTGATAAGAATCCACTTTTCTTCACAAAAATCAAGATTTCTTTCAAGTCAAACTGAAGGCAGCAAGTTTTGACTTGACCTAGAATGATCTGACCTGGTTTGCTTTTTGAGATTTGTATTTTGATTTTACATTATGAAATATAATCTGTAACAGTGTAATGCTTTAGGACTTCAGCCTGCATACATTTCTCATTCGGATGTTCAGATCCATCGTGGGATTAAGGGTGTGATCCGGGACAAAGACACCGGGGTGGGAATAGCAGACGCCATCATCAAAGTCGAGGACATCGATCATCACATCAGATCAGGTGCAATTTATTTTTTATACACAGCGCCCTCTAGAGTTAGAACAGCTGGTACTCCTGCTGTCAATGATGACATTGACATGACTGGAGCATTACAGAGACAGGAACCTTTGACCTTTCATCTTGACATGATCTCTCTACTTCAGACCCAGATCACTGGGTTCTAACTTTCATTCAGCAAAATTACATTTTCTTTTGTTAATGTTTTTTTTTGTGTTGCAACTTTTTAAAAATTATTTTCAGAGTTGTGTTATAATTTGACCAAAAGCAGAATGTGGGCATTTATGTTCATCTTCTACCTTCATTAATTGGATAAATCTGAAGTACTAGCTCTACTGACACTATTTGTTTTATAACAAGACATTTTCCCATGTTATGAGATAATCTGTCAGGGCAACAAGTACTTTTTCATCAATATTAAGGAATTGTTGACTTAAAACAAGCTCCAATTCTGCTGAAATGTTACTTGTTAGTTTTGTCTTTTTTCAAGTGTTTTAAGATATTTGCACTAGAAATTAGATAAAAATACTTAGTAAAATGTTGTGTTTTTCTATAGAAGTGACTCAGGCTTAAATAATATTTTTCTCTTGCAGCAGTGTTTTTTTATTCTTTGCTTTTATCATGCTGAGCTTTATGCCTGGTCTTCCCTCCTGCAGTGGCTGATGGCGACTACTGGCGCCTGCTGAATCCAGGCGAGTACCGCCTGACGGTCAGCGCTGAAGGCTACTTCCCTTCCTCACGTACATGTTACGTCATGTACGACCACTTCCCCACAATCTGCGACTTCAACCTCACCAAGACACCCAGACGGAGAGCAAAGGACATTCTGGCAAAGGGGGGGAAACTTCCCAAGGACCTGCAGCTGAGGCTGCGGCAGCTACGAATGAGGAAACTCCGCGTCTCCACCAAGGCCATCAACCAGCGGCGTGCTGCGGCCAAACGAGCAAAACGGGTCTGAGAGCAAAGCAGGGCTTGGTTCAGAGACACCAAAACTCACTGGATTTAGCATTAGATTTAATTTATCAGGGCAGAGCAGGTGGGCAACAATCAACTTTTTTTGAATGATCTGCTGTGGAGCAGCACTGTAACTATAACTCTAGGAATGGAGATAAATCGCTGATATTTGTTTTATTTATGTAAAAAAAGGAACTCGATTCAGTATCAGAAGATGTTAAATGAATCTTTATTATACAACTGAAATTGTACTTTACAGTTTAAAAAAAAACTAAATCAAACAATACTACGTGTTTTGTTTATTTAAGAACAGTGAGCTTCCACTTGACACCGTTTCTCATCTTTGGTGCTGTTGGGATCTCAGGATCTGCAAAAGACAAAATACATTAGCGCTTCTCCAATCTGCAGATCTGGCACAAATCTCTCTAAAAAAAAGAGTATAAATGTATAATTGTATATAATTTATAAATGTTTGCTCACATAGCAAAGACTTGTTTATACGTCAACAATATCTACATATTTCAAGACTTGACTTAGAAAATATTCTGGCAGTTTTTCACAAGACATTTGAGTTAAAAATATTCACCTGGTTTGCTTTCATGTCACAGATTATTTAACTATACAGGGCTAGAGGTTTTTTCCAATTCAGTAGAAGTAAAAAGCCATTTTGTTCTTTTAGAATTTGCACAAACTTAGATCAGTTAAAATCAATAATACTTAGAAAAATCTGTACAGGATTAACGTGGATTAAACCTTTCAGACCTTTCAATTCACAGTTTGTGATCAGTTATAGCATGATTTTTAATTATTCAAAAGGAAGAAATTAGAAAACCTTGTTTGGCATCTCATCTAAACCAAACCAAGATCTAGTTTTTAAGTTAAATTTTTTTACATCAAGTTCTGATGTAACAAACCAGAAATAAAAGGCCGTCAATAAAATGTAATAAAATTTAAGCTCCAGGCTACGCTATCCTTAAACAAATACAAAAATAAAATATGAAATGGGGTTTGAGCATTACATTGAAGGCAACAAGGGTTAAGAGATGGAGATAAAAATAAAAAAACACAAATCTTAACACCACAAACTGTACCGACCTGGTTGTGATGCTGCAGGTTTCTGCTGCTGCTGCTGGAAAGAAGCCATGATGCTGTTGGCTGTGGAGTTTGGACCCGTTACCTTTAGAGGCAAAACATTTCAAAAAGCAAAATTTATGTTTAGAAAAATTGTGCAAACAGTTCTGCCTTCTTATTTCTCATTAGTATTGATTACAGTTCACTCAATCAACATTTTAGCAGTTTCAACTGCTTTGATGTTTTACCTTTAATCAGAAATAAGAACTGATATAGAATAGAAATATCCTTTATTATCCCAGTGTGGAAATTCAGGTGTCACAGCAGCAAGTTAATACATGATTTACGGATTTTGTAGACATGGATGCAAATGGAACAAATGGGAAAAACAGATGAGAAGAAGTATTTAATACAACCATCTTTGTTGCTTTTGTAGCCAAATTATTTAGGATCCTGAATCCAGTCATTTAGATAAAACCTTTAATAAACTTTAGATTTTTGGTGCCTAACAGAAATATAAAAAAGAACATATGATGAGTGAAGGAGTTTTGAAGAGGGTGTTATGTTTACCGGAGCGTTGCTGCTCAGCAGGCCTTCAGGCCACACCTCAGGAACGGCTCCCTCCATCGTCTGCAGGGCTTCCTCGTAGGCCAGCTGCAGCTTCCCGGCCTGTTTATCGAACTGGAACAGCACCAAGGCCTTAAGGAGGCTGTGGATCTCCTCTGTGGAGGACGGAGGGACAGATTCATCGTTCACCAGAACTCCTTACTGCAGCATGTCCAATGCAGACTGGTTTGTGACCAAAATCATCCAGTTTTTCCCCAAACCACTAATATGAAGTATTTCTTTTCTTCCTCATTTATAAAATGCATCAAAATGGAAGATTCACACTTTTTGTTTTGGTCTGGAAAAGCATCAAACAACAAAACCCAAAACAGAACAGCATATGTTTGAATCATTTTAGTTTGAATTTCAAGGAAATTGGCATTCGTGTTTTAATGCATTTAATCTCCGCATACATTGCTAGATTAATGAATGAGATTAATTAATGAGAAACCTGCAGCATATTTTTTTAAATTAGAAATATGTATGACATTTAATTGAAACAAAAAATTATTTTTAATCTTAACTTAAAAAGCCTGATCAGTTCAAATGCTTACAGCCAGCATTAGGGATCCTGGTTTAGTATTAGACACAAAAATCTGCACCTAAGCAGGTGGACAACACGTACAATAAAAAGACTTGTTTGTACCTCTCATCTTGTCTACAGTGGTGATGATTTCACTCAGGGCGTGCATTAAAGCTCTGTCCTCCATTGGGCTTCCTTCCTTCAGACTCAGCTTCTTCCTCTCCGCTTTCCGGCGGTTCTTTGACGACCTTCTGCAAGAGAAATCCAAACACTGAAACCAAAAACAACACAAATATTATATTAACTTAATGTTTTTTTAGGTGTGTGCCCCTTACGAGGAGATCCGGGAGTTACTCTGGGAGTATTTAGACGCGGTCAACACACTGCTAGCTTCAGAGTAAAGCTCAGCATCAGGGCAGTCTGGACCTTCTTCATCTAACAAGGAACATAAATGGTTTAACACACAACTAGAAACAAATGTTTAAACACATTTTGATGGAATGAAATAGATTCATCACACGGTTTTTCTCACCAAGCATATCCAGTCTGGCCTTTTCTTTCTGCTCTCGAACCACAGCCAGACGGCTCCGGTGCCGGTTAAATGTTGCAACCTGAGCCTCCAAGAACCCAGTTTGAGAGTTCACAGCTGTGGAGAAAAAAAGTAAAACCTTTTCTCCAACTGTCCTCTGCATGGTACATAAAAGAGGAGACAATCACTGTTCTGTCTTTCATCTTACCCTCTAACAGAGCAGGTTTCAGGTTGGTCTCAGTGATATCCTGTCTGTTGTGCACATAAATCTTGAGCAATAAAAAAAATATTTTAATGCCACACAACTCAAAAATAAAAAAAAGTCACTTTGACAAAGAAAATGAGTTTGTTTACAGACCAGTCTGAGCGCCTCCTCCCAGACTGCACCAGTGATTAGAGCCAAGATGGCTTCCTCACAATCCTGTTGGAAACAAATAAAAATGTTTATAGTGAGACCATAAAACAGCCTCTGTTGCTGGTTGAAAATCATTTTACTTTGTTAGAAGACTTCTCCACTGTTTCCCGTACACTTTTCACCACTTAGCTACTTTGGCTTACTTTGTGCCACTATTTCAACCATTCAACTTTTATCATATTTTGCTGATTCAGGATATTATAGCTATGTCTTTTGGTATTGACATCTAATACGGTTTAGGAAATATTCAGCTTTTTGTGACCATTTTTGGCCCCATTGAAATGAACAACATCCCATAATTTCTGAAAAATTCTGCTAAAAACTTTGTGCTCTTTCACAGCTAACAACTTCCACGTATTTTCATCTAGAAACAAATTTCAAAGTTTAAAATGTAGTCATATCCTTCAACTACTTTTGTTTATTTGAGCTTTTCATGTCTTTTACATATTTCATAAAATCCCTCTTCAAGTTTTTGCTCATATTATCCTCAGTCTTCAAAAAAACAAAACTGAAGGTTCCCAATCTAACCCTAATCCAACCCTCAGTGTGATACTGTAAAATGCTAGTCCTAACCTAGAGGCTGTCATTAGTATTACAGCTTTTTAGCTCACTTCAGATTTTGCTTTATTCGGCTGCTTCTGTCTATTTCTTAAATGTCTGCAAGTTTTCTACAGTGGACTTCAAATGCTTCGGTAATTTTCACTAAAAATATTCAGCCAACTGCATTCACATTGCATTTTCACAAGAAGTGCAAATTTTTCTAGTTTAATTAAGTGAAATCTTACTTTGGCATACTGGTCCAAAAGCAGAGCAGCTTCTGAGTACCGCCGCTGCTCGGTCAGCTTCTCTGTGACAGAAGGAAGAAAAAACTTCATCAGAATTTCATGGAGCCAAATTTCTGTGGTTCAAAGTTTAACAAAACTAGTCTGAATGTAAGCTTGGGATTATTATCCAAGTTTCATAGTTTTTAGTTTTTAGAGAAATTTGAATGTAGAACTCCATCTTCACTCTTCCACTCAGTTTCTACGATGCAGGAGCGCCATGAATGAACACTCTGATAGTTAGTAACTATATGACAGATATAGGACTTTCATGGTTCTCCATCTCAGACATGAATCTTAGTGACTGAGATCTTAAACTCGTCCTCAGTGCAGATTCTTTGCTGATGGAAAATAAGAATAAATGTTACGAAAATATAACACAATTTCTCCAATACTCAAGAATAACTCTGCAATCAAAAAATCCAGCCAGAATTATGATGATGACATTAACAATTGTATGCTTTCTCTGTAACCAAATAAAAGCATATTTTGGTCTGAATGTATAATTTCGACCTTGTTTGGATTAAAAAAAAAAAAACTAAAATAGTTCTTATTTTCAAAAGCAAGCTGTATATTTATTCTGCTCAGAAAAAAAAGAAGACTTCAAACTGATCATTAAAAGTATAAGTCACATGAAATTCATGTTTACTATATTTGTGTACCAACTTCTGAGCGGCACTGCATTTCTCCGCATCAGTCAGACCACATGTTGTCATGGTTACCTGCCAAGTCTCTGGCCAGCAAGGCTAACTGGTCCGGCGGTAGCGGTATCTGCTGTGCCACACAGATGGCGTTTCTCCAACTGGAGCAGCTGGTGAAAGCCTGCAGCGCCCTGACTGGCTCGCCGCATCGCCACAGCAACAAGCCGGCCTGCTCGGCCTGTTGCTGCCCCACCAGGTGCTCAGCATATGCAGAGCTCACAAGCTGAAGGCAAAAAGACTCAACTCACTCAGGACTGACTTGCTCTAGTTAGATATCAAAACTGTTGAGAAATGTGAACTAGTGATGGGATTTAATCCACAACAGCTCACCTTGTACTGAGGACTATCTGCTGTGTACAACCGCAGGGCTTCACTGAAGAGTTTCTGCTCCTTCACCAGCTGCAGAACTTCAATAAAATGTTCCTCTCCTGAGCAAAATATCCAGGCCAGAAATAAGCATCATATCCCTCAAACATGTCTCCAGATTAAATCAGACTGTCTAGTAGAAGCTGCCTGACCAGACTTGCTGAGATGCACCAAAGCCTTCCTGTAGCGTTTCAGGTGTTTGTCGATGGTGTAGCGTTGGTAGTTTGGCTCCAGGCTCTTCAGCATGTTCAGGAAAGGAAGGTACTCTTTGGGGTCCTGAAAGGATTGAGAAGACTTTATCATACAAGAACCTTAAAAAGTTTTCCTTTACATTATTTTTTTTGATAAAAAATAAATAAATAAATTCTAGGTTAACTAATATGTTTGTATTTGTTTGCCCTGGTGAAGTAGATTGAAGGGGATCTGTTATGTGAGATTCACATTATGAACACAACGTTATCTTAATTATAAAGTATGTTAGAAAAACAACTCTGATTAATATGGACACGGATCATCTATCAGTTGTATTAAGACTCATATCGTCTCGTACCTTCTGTGATTTTTCAGCCACCATGAGAACAAGGTCGAAGTCGTACGTCCCGAGTGAGTGTTCGTACAGATCGTTGACGTTGACGAGGAAGAGGAGGTACTTTAGGGCCTCTTCAGCACTTGCAGCTCCCGGAGCTTCAGGTGGCTTTTCTAAAATCACACAAACACATTTTTCATAGTGAAATAACTGAAAAACGACCAATGCACATCTACACATAACTCATATCCTGCAGGTTATCAGTAAGTATGGCTCACCTCGCAGCTCATGCACTTTCTGCAGAGCGATCTCGAGCTCGGGAACGGTCTTCTTCACGTGAGAAGTCAATATGGACAGACAGAACCTTTAAGGAGGAAAAATTTGGACATGAAGCAAGAAACACATTTTATGCGTTTCTTTACACATACTAATTACTTTAATCTAATATTTGCTTTTTTAACCATGAAAATATGAAATATTTTTTACAATACTGACACATTTTAAAAACATACTTGTTGAAAAGCAGCTAGTAATAAATTAATATTTTTTACTTTGCGTATTGATTTGCTCAGCTGCTCTCCTAACAGTAACAATCAACAAATTGCCAAAAAAGTGAAACATCACTGACTTGTTTGCATCCATTGCCTCCAAGGCTTTCCGTAAAGCATCACAAACAATGTCAACCTTTTTCTGGCCTGACACAGCCTGGCTCTGAGGCGGGCTGCTCTCTGGCCGGGGGTACATGGTGCAGGTTGTATCTTCTTCTCTGTGCACAACAGGAAAGAAAAATACCCATGTCATAAAGGAGAAGATTTTAACTCAAAGCGACAAGCTTCTCTTTATAAACATCTTACTTGAGCTCAGTGAGGAAGAGGTTAATGTGGTTAATGGAGTCGAGTTGTGTAATGAAGGTTTCAACGTTTTCCAAAAAAACCTGGAGAAGAAACAGTCAAAAACGTAGGACATGTTGTAAATAGTTTTAAAAGTATACATCTTTTAATTTTCTTCTTAGGTTATACCCCATTATGACAAAAAGCTGCCAGCAAACTTAAACCATTTCATTTTCGTCCCTATGAATTGATGTTCAGGGTAAAACTGTTATAAACCGGAAACCATTGAAAGATTTTTGTTCTGAAGCTGGAAAATCCCATTAAAATCACCTAAAAAAGCTTTTAATTCCTCATGATGTTCCACAAAATATACATAACTTTTGTTTCCCTAGTATTTTTAGAGACTCTTCTCTATAAAATCCATACATACCTTTGGATTGTGGTCATAAATAAGGTTTAGGTTGATCCTTAACTTCCTCATACACTCAAATGCCTCTCTGAATTTCAAGCTGTGAACAAACAACAGCTTGATTAATTAAAAAAAAGTCACTCTTGAAAATTAAATGATGATGAACAGGAGTGCCCGCTGTTACAATCAACATTATAATAATGTTATTAGTTTTTAAGCATGCAGTGAAAGCAAAACATGGGATGAAAAGTATGGTTGCAGAAAACTATCCTTAATCCTGGAAAATGTTCCTTGAGTAGAAATCTTTTGGTCTACAAACATAGTCAGTTAAGTAATATGTAGCAAATCTAAATCTAACTGGAAGGATATTAAACTCACCCATCTAACCACCTCCTTAACTGAGCCAGAACCAGCGCTCTGTGATGAATGGTCTCCAGATTTCCCCGAGGCATCTGAAAACACAATAAACTCATGAATCACATTTTTGAAAGTATTTTTTTTTGGGAAAAACCTCTCAGAAAGGCACATTTGGAGGAAATTCTCTGTAATTTTCTGTAAACATAAACAGAGCTGACCTGCAGAATCACTCTGGTGTCCTGAGGGACCACAGTCACGATCCTGGAGCCTCGCTCCACTCGCCGAAGCGTCTCATCGTTCTGACCTCCATCAGAGGACAAAGCCGCCTGCAGACCTGCAGTAAGACGATTTTTACTTTTAATTTCATGAGGGAAAAAATTCACCATGTACAGGATGACGACCACATTTGGTGTCTCCGAGCATTTTATTTGTTTCTGCCGCACCTTTCAGGGTGAGTGTGCTCAGCTGGAGGCAGCGGCAGGTGTGAGAGTGAGTGGTGATGAGCAGGAAGTCGTCACAAACGGCAAAGGAGTTAACGTTGGACGCAAGCTGAGGACAAAGAAGGTTTTATAAAAATGCTAATGCTAAAAAAGAAAAAACGGTAACTGACCACAAATAAACCACGTTGACTTTGCACCTCTGTGTCTCCAGCATACAGGTGGGATCTGTCTGTGAGGCCAAGCAGGTATTCCTGCAAAAATCAAGCAAAGAAACATTAAGACCAGCACAGTTTTCAGTTCAAAACCTTTCAAATTTCTTACAGTTCCAGCCAGGTTTTCAAATAGAAATAAAAAAAAACATTACAGTGAATTTATGGTGCTTATGTTTCTAAACTATTCAGAGTTTATAGACGAGGAAGAGAATATATCAGGGGTCTGCAACCTGCGGCTCTCTGAATCCTCCACAATGGGTCTTTATAACTTTGGGTCTTTCAATATCCAACTGCTGTTAAGTATAAATATAATAATAAAAATTAGGTTTTGCATTAGTAAATATTAATTAGTAATAGTAATAACTATTTGTCCGTTTTGGCGGATAAATGCAACTTTTATAAAATAGGATGGGGAAAAAAAACAAAAAAAGTCAAAAAAATATTTTCTATTTTATTTTTCCATACATATCAAAAACTTGAAGAATTTTCCAAGGTTTATTAGAAATACTCTAACTTATTCTTGCAAAGGGTGCAATCATTGATAAATATTAATAAATGCTAAATGAATATAGAGAAAGTAAAGCAGCCTGTGTTGTGTAGTTATGTTTGTACCGTTCCACTGATGCAGCAGAGAGCCGTTTGGATGCAGGAAACAGGAAAGTTGATGCTGCAGCCGCTGGAGTCGCGCCAGTCTTCCACTGACATCTCAGGACAATCTGAAAACAAAATACAAAAGAAAATATTTTACAGAAAATACATTTTATGCGCCTCTAATATATGCTTCCATACAAGTTTCAGTGCATATCATAAAAATCCACAGTAATGAACAGATAAGAAAACACAAGCTGCAGATGTAGTTTCTCCAAAAGCTATAAGTATCAGTGGAATAGAAGCATAAAAATCAGAAGCAGCAGATTATGTTTTGTTTTCTCACCCCAGAGGAGTTTCCGTATTTGTCCGTCCTCCAGCTGCAGAGCCACCGTCCCAGTCTGAGAGGAGTGAACCGTGCTGATCACAACACCTTCAACCTCCACCTGAGACCTGACGATGAAAACCAGCATGAAAAGGCAAAATAATTTGAAAATTCATTCTGAATACTTTAAAACAGTGTTGAAGGAGGATTCAAAGTCTGCAGACCGAACAGCCAGTGTGTCAGAGGCGTCCTGCGCAGGATGAAGAATCAACAGGGTGGAGGTGTTGGGCACAACACCAGAAGTGACGACAAAAAACAGCTCCTCCTGTAGCCACAGCAGCCGCCGCAGGGCGAGGGGATTGTCCTGAGGAGCCGTCAATCTGAAGGAGATGTCAAGTCAAAACAATAGAGTTGACTTCTTTTTTTTACAAGAAAGAATGAGGAGCAGAAATGTGTCGGATTAACCGGGTTTCTTTAATTACCTGAAGGATTTCTGGAGGACAAGAGGACGGGACAAAATGCTGAACCCATCTGCAGTTTTGTCCAAATCTTCCTTTGAAACTGGATTTACATAAAAACATGACGTATATATAAAACATCAGCTAGAAAAAACCCCTAAAAAAAGTTCTTAATTCTGTTTAATTTTCCATGCTTCAGGCTGGCAGTTCTGCAGAAATGTCTGCTGCTGCAGATAGGCATGACTAGAGCATTTTAATAAACGGCATAATTCATTAGAGAGCCACTATGAAACACCAAATATGATATAAAAGCTGTAAAGTAGTCCAGAGTTTTGCAACTTACCTTTTCCGAACACAGAGATCTGTCCATTAGAGGTGAAAACAGCAATCTGATTGGTCTGTTCAGTCTGACAGAGAAAAGTCACCTGGTTGACTGGTGACTTCAGCTGGAGCTCGAACGAACACATGGGAGGAGGAACCACACTCTGCCTGAAGGTCGTCACCAGGACTTTTTCTGAAAAAATGAATAGAACATTAAACTCATGTTATAGAATCAACAAGGTAAAGAATAAAATACTTTTTTGCTTTCACCTCCATCGATCACTGCCACGCTGGCGTCATCAGTCACATCCAGTCCAGGGCTTCGCTCTGTTGTCCAGCCCCAGTCGTAGGCGACACTCGTCCAGCTGTGGGTCACAACATGGAGGCGTAGGGGGCGCTCTGGGTCCCAGCAGAAGCAGACAGGAGTTTTCTGAGGGTCTCCGTCAAAGTCCAGGCTCTGCTTCAGGTACCAGTGGTAGTTTCCCACCGACCACAGCTGGACTGCAGCAAGAAGAAACAGAGAGGAATATAAGAGATGTTAAGTTCACACCAACTTAAAATAATAATTAGTTGATTCAAACTTTGTCAGCCTCCTTATGTCCAATCATAATAACCCTAAATAGCCTATAATAAAGTTCAGCTGACCATATGTTTGCAAATTTTAGCTAAAGCTATTAGGGCTGCAACTATTAATCTTTAGTCATCGATTATTTGATCAATTAATCAGATAAAAAAAAAAACTGTGCAGTGTCCCAATTTGGGACTGTGCAAATTTTTCATTCAACTGCTTAAGTATTTTTAGACAATATTAGAAATATGAAAATAAACAAAGGATTCAATTCATTTTAAAATAAGAAAATAAACATTTTATTTTCTAAAATGTAATAAGAGCATTACTTTAGTGAACGCTTGATCATTTGCAGAATGATTAATCTTTGCATTTCTGGATATTAAAAGGTGACAATAGGGGATTTGTTTCATTGAATGTGAACCGGGTGAAGCTACAAGATCAAACAGATTTACAGACAAAAGGTTATTTTTATCTCAAATGCAAAATGTGTATACTTTTGTACAATTCTGATGTAATTACTGCTCTGAGAGTGTTGTTCTTTGAGCAAATGGACAGTTTTAGTTTGTATACTCTAGTTAACAATTAGTCAATTACTAAATTAGTTACGATTATTTCAATAATCGATTCAGTAGAATTAATCATTTCAGTCCTAAAAGCCATAGTTTGCAGAAACATCTAAAATTTATTTCTCAGCTTGGCTGAAGTCAATCAAACTCGATTTGTTAACCCCATCTCTCTCAAAACTAAATTTAGAGATATATGCTGTTATTTAAAATACCTATATTTTCATTATGTCTGTGCTGTGCTTACTGTAACTCTTGACTTTTCCATCCTCTCCAGCAGTCAAGTCTTCCAACCAAACAGCCAAAACAGTGGAGTCGCTGTTCCACACCAGCTCCTTCACCTAAAGACACACACATTATAATAATGATCTCACAATGTTGTCAGCTCAAATATTTATTAATCAGAATTTATTAATGTACTTAATCAGAAGCAAGTAACTGAAGTTTAAACATGCCTTGGCTTGGTCTTTGCTGAACGGTAGTGTGAAGTCTCCGTGAAGCAGTCCGTTCTTCTCCATGAACACAACGCTGTGTTTGTTGGGATGTCTCTGAGAGCTGGCAATCAGGCTACCTGAAGGTCTGGAACGACACATGAAGCTGTAAAACTAATGTACAGCTTTGATATTCATGGAGAAGAATAGTTTTTTTTTATTTTTTTTATCTTTAAACAACTTTAGATTGCGTATTTTAAGGAGTTCTCACTTCCAGCACAGTGCCTGCTCCAGGCCGTTGATGGGCTCGCTGGTGGCCTGCAGGACGCCCTCTCTGTTCCAGACTCGGACCTTCCTCGCTCCAGTCTGCGGACAGATGGCGCTGACGGCAAACAGCTGACCATCTCCCCGCCACGTGACTCTCGGTCTGCGGTCGTCCCAGGCCACGGCTGGCTGCACATCCTGCAATGAAACATGTAAATGGGACAGACGTAACATTAGTTCAATCAACTCTCATCTTTAAAGCAGGTCTGAAGTTTGAGTGAATCATCAACAACCTGAATCTTCTTCTGTGCTGCCTGTTTTCCCTCGGAGCCATGAAACTGAGTCTCCTTCTTCCCCCAACCTACTGTGATAAACTTCCCTATAAAACAAACCATGTAGATGTACAGTTTTCAATGAGAAATGTTCAAATCAAACATAATACACAAAACAAGTCATCACTAAAACAAAAAAATATAAATAAAACAAGTCATGCACACTAATGATAAATGAGACTAACTTAAATCCAGGCAGATTTTTTTTTAGCAGAGTTAATCTCTGAACACTCAGAAGTTAATCTGAAGCTGGCATACCTTCACCAAAATCATCTTGGTGGATTCCAACCTCAGTGACCGGCTCAAAATCTTTGGTCATCATGATGATCGTTTCCTGTCCTGTAGACAAAACAGTTGTTTATTTATTTATTTATTTATTTATTCAAAGCACCGATAAGTGTTTCTGTGTGAGTATGAATCTTTTAGATATAAGCAATGGAATCTAAAGATACAACAATTTTTCTCTATTTATGCAAACTTTCAAGTTTTCCAGCCCTTTGCAAGATATCTGAAGGTCTCAGCAGTAAAATGTAAGATTTTTAAGACCTTTAAATGCCAGCTTGACTGAAATTTAAGACTGAGAAACTATAAACAGAGAGGAGTCATAAAACCAATGAAGACGCCTGTGTGCAACTCAAACTTGACAGAGAAGCCCAACAAGAAGAAAAAATACAAACAAGATTCACTTGTAAGACCTGTGATTAGCATATTTAGACCCAACTTAAATGTTTTAAAATGAATTTAATATATTTTAAGGTCTTAATTTTAGATACATTAATTTAAGGATTTTTTAAGGATGTGTGGTACAACCTGAATCACAGCGTTTTCCAGACTGTGCAGAAACTGATATTTTCAAAGATTTAGTTTTAGTTTATTTAATCTAAAACAGTCAGACACACACATAACAGTTGTTACAGTCAATCAACACTCCAACTACAAATAAAAGACATTACAAAAGTCAAGAAAAATAATTCATATGTGTTGTATAAATCAAAAAGCTGGAGACTGAATCAGTTTTTGTGCCTACTCTTATATTTGTTGCAAAGAAACCATTTCCACTCTTCATAGCTTTAGAATAAGAAAAAATAACAGAACACACAAAATAAACAATCAAATCCAGACAAGAAAATAAAAAAAGAAACAAAAACCAGAAAGACTAAAAAGGAAGTAAATTGGCATCATATTTCAAATATTCAAGTCCCCTTATAGCTTTTAATCATTCTACACATTAATTTCCTTTTAAACTGTGTTATTCACATGTGATATGTCTGTAATATACTGACCAGTTGTAAGAATGACGAGTTCTTCATCAGGACTCCAGCTCATAGACGTAAGACCGCTGTCCACACTGCCAACACACTCCAACTGTGGAACATACTGCCGTTTAATCTGCTTTTAACCATAATCCTAAATCACATTAAGCAGTGAGTGGTCTGAAATAGATGGGTGGAAAAACAAAACACACCTGGCTGGAGTTGAGGTTGAAGAGAACAACGTCTCCGCCTGCTGTGGCCAAACATGCGGACTGAAGCTCAGCGAGGTCCTGCAGTCCCACCACCACTCCACTGCCATCCTCTGGCAGGTAACCCTCAGCTGTTAACGACGTTTCTCTGACAACCTAAAGTAAAAGAAAAACAGGGAGGAAAATAATCAATCTGATCAAAGAGATTCTGCCATCTTAAAATATACAGAAATTAGGAGTACCGCACCTCGCCTGTGTGTGGGTCGAACTCTGTGACTGAGAACTGAGAGGCGATGAGGAGAGAGCCGGTGTCGGACCTCACAGAGAAACACTGAGGAGAACCAGGACCCTGCAGCTCTGAGCTACGAAGGCTCTTCAGCAGCTTCAGATTCCTCATTTTACCTCAAGACAACCTGAAACAACATCAGTGAAACATGCTAAAATCTGAAACATTTGACAGGACAAATCTACTTTCTGATCATCAATCCAAAAATCTGGTGAATCTATTTTCTTCCATTAGTTTATAATTTCATATGTTGCACATGACAAAAATGAACAAAAGTTATGATAATGAAGCTCTTCATCTTCTTCCAACAAGAACCACTAGATAAGAAGAAAAGTACCTGGGAAACATTATTTTTGAATCTCATTAGGTTTTATCGGGAAATAATAAAAGCTCTGAAATCTCTCCATCAATCTGTTTAACGTAAATCATGTGTTTGAAATGATGAGAATCAGTTAATTAGTTAGCTAAAAAACAGATCTAACAATCTGTTTAAAAGTATTAAGCCAGATTTTATCAACTGTATAAAAAAGGTTACAATCAGAGTCAGTTTAAAGACTAGAAGTTGATTTCTAGTATATAAGTTACAGAGTACAGTTCAGTACAGTAACAACACAAAAATGTTGAATCCTTTTTCAATGAAATCCTCTGAAATCTCATAAAATGAAGCCACAAAAACATTTGCTACAACCAAAAAGAGGAAAGTTTATTTCTGTCTCAAAGTCCTATAGCAGCTTAGCGCTCAGCAGTTTCAAAAGAACACCTCTCCGAGCTTTGACAACGGGCTTTTCATAAGTCACTGATAATAAAATAAATACAATTACTAAATAACAAGCTAAAGAATATGTCAAAGATTTATTAGGGTCAAGACACGACTCCGTTTACAAGCAAAATACTTTGTGTCCGAAAATGGAACTTGGTGTGTTAGCTTGAGGATTGGATGCAAAATTTAACCTCGCCGAATAAAAACTAGCATCTTTAGCATTTTAATAAATGGAAATACAAGTGTACATCTCACCGAAATGATGTAACTTGGGGAAACCAAGTTCCCGAGTATCCAGCCAACAACACAACAACATACATGTGGTTCGGTCCAACTCTTCCCCTTTAACCCCTGGCTTATTCTGATGAGGCTTCAGTGATGTCGCCCTCTAATGCCTTGGAGTAAAACTACATAACTGAGAAGGGCAGGACAAGTAATATTCTGTAATATTGTTTCGAATAGTAATTTAATATTTTTACTAAAACACAAGCTTTGATTTTACAATCATTCAAGATTATCCTCAGCTGAGAAAATAAGAGGAAAATAAGAAAATCTCTGTTTAAACAGACTCAAATGATCAATTAAAAAATCGTCTGTAATGCATATTTGCTCATGTTTTTTTTGACAAATACGACTTCTGTGGGTTTATTCTCAAGCAAGATTAGACTTATTTAAGAGAAGACTTAAAATAAATGAGACGTAGAAAACACAATGCTGCAGTGTGTTGTCTTTTTTGATTAACTGAATCAAGATTTATTGTATGCTATGATCTTAATGCTAAAATTTACACACCTTCAGAAAATGCTACCACATTTTTTTACATAATTAAAAATGAGAGAATAATGAACCAATATATAATAAGTAGATATAAATTACTGATAATAATTTTTTAAATAATGGTTTGACATAGGGAAGTATTTAATGATGAATCATGAATAAAATAGCGATAAAGCGACAGACACAGAGCTTTAGACAGTATTTTCCACCTTATTGATTTCTTTTATTTATTATTTATTTCGTTTTTTGTCAGACTTAACGTTTTTATTTAATTTCTATATATATTTTTTAATCAAACAGACAGTAGGAGCTACATTGATGAGTTTTCCCTTATTCTGAAACGACACAGGATGTGAAGGTTTGAGCGGACTCATATTTTGTAAGGAAAACAGGAAGTAGCTTTAGCCAGTTCTTTTTGTGTTTTGACAAGCTGCTTCTGACAACAGGTGGAACGTGGAGAGCCTCAGACATCTGAGCTGGAGTAAATACGCGATGGCAGAAAGATAACAACATGGTAAGACTCTTTTCTTTACATTTTCTGTTATTTCAGCATTATTTTGCTTGAAGGTGAGGCAGCAGACGGATCGTGGCGTTCCTCAGCCCTCACCGAAACGGAGCGTTTAGCTTTTTATTGCTCTTTGCGCGTTGCGTTAATGTTATTGTGGGGATTTTTAAAGGGCCACTAAAAAGTCTGTGCTCCGTGCTCCGTGGAAGTGGAAAACTTTGACATTTTACAACACTGTGATGTTTCTGTTCGTATCTTCTCTCACTTAAAGTTATTTTTAAATAATTGTAAGTGAACGAGCTATACAATCTAGTGAAATAACGGACATTTTGACTGGTTACCGAAATATATTTTCTTATAAGCTGTTTCAACTGATATTTTTCTGATAGTTTTTTTCTTTTTTTCGTAATTAATCTTAGTTCGTTATTACAATTTACCATTATTTCATAAATGTACGATTCCTGGTTGTTCAGGTTGTAGACAAAAAGATTAGATTTGTTTTGCCTTTGTGGTTTTTGTTTCTCTTCAATCCTTTAAATGCTAAGTTCTTCCTTGTGTTGTTCTTGGTTTTCAAAGCCAAACAGAAATGACAGAAAAACAAATAGTCATCTGAAGCTAATCACACATGTATTATGTGTTATTATAGTGCCTACTGTCATTGTGGATTCTGTTGTCTACAATTGAAGTCTAAATGTGGGCTACGTAAGTTGTTTAGTGCTTTGCTCTTGAATCTTTTACACATCTTGTCATCATAAATCCACAATTGTCATTTTTGTTGGGAATTATTGTCATAAAGCAGTACCAGGGGTGAAAGTAGTTTTAAATTCTTGGGGGTACTATGGGAAAAAAAAAAAATAAAATAAAATAAAATATATATATATATATATATATATATATATATATATATTGCTTCTTTGTGTGCTTTGAAGTTAATGTGCTGATTAATTTTTTTGCGAAGGGATAAAAGCTGGTAGCTCTTGAATTGCTACAAAATAAAGCTGTATTTCCTTCAGTCCACTGGCTGCAATGTTGACACCTTGAGATGCCATGAGACCTAAATTCTGAACATCATGGCATGGAGTGCATCCCAGTTTTCCACGTCTGGCATATAACCATTCATTTTATCTTTTTAAACTGGTTACATTGATCCTGTGTCCAGACAGAGGGGTAATCAGTAGCCCAGCATCATGACCTGTTTGATCAGAAGATCCTGCAGCTTCCACTTCTCTTCCTAACATGGCGCCTCCTCACCCTGACTCTCACACTGATAGGAGGAACCACAGAGCTCTGTTAGGTTAAAAGCACATCTTCTGAAGTTGGGATATTTTTCCTCCAACAGGTTCCAGAGGAATCACCTCAAACCAGATGTTGGACTGGATTTTATTTCAATGCCATTTGTGAATGTTAGAGCCTCAGTTTCAACAGTGGAGCTATAAAGGTTGAAAAAGGTTATCATTTTAAAGAAAGTCTCATCAACATCAATATTTCCACTAAATAAGAGGCAAAAAAAAAAGTTTGATAGAGGAAAAGCCTCTCAGACTCTGAGCCAGGCAGCACCAAACTATTTTTTTTATATTAGACATTTAATTTAATTTCACATAATTATCGCGGTAGAAGACATTAGTTTGTTAAATACTTAATGAAACATATTTACCGTGTTTGATGTTTGTTGTAAATGACTTATACTCACAAAGAACGAGGTAATTAGTCCAAGTTTGTCGTTTATTGAACGTTCAGAAACTACAGCGGCTGCGATGCGCTACAGCAAAGGTAAACAAAGATAAAACAACCTGAACAGGTGATCAACTCTAAACCACTCTCACCTTTTTACTCTGCGTCTCAACCTCCTGTTGCCCTCCCCAAGACGACCAGTGATTACGTTAAAAACATTCAGTCAGTTATGATATTAGGTTTTCAGACTTGATATTTATTTTGCGATCATTAATAAACTTCCCTGAACACAGCGGTGGTTGATTAGTTATTTTGGTAATGGAACCGAAACGCACAGAATTGAGCAACACCTTGTTGAAACAGTAATCACTGAGATTATTATTGTTGTTGGGTCATAAATTTGAACAAGTTTTGTTGATTTTTGGTTGTTGTTCTTTAATAAAGTTACGAACGTTTTAAGCCAGCCAGAGGAGGACGTGCTGGTCTCAGCCTCCTGGCGGCGTTCAGTTTGTCACCTAATGCCGAGATCGACTCAAAACCTTCCACGATCGACGTATTGCACCGCTGCTCTAGCAAAGCACG
The DNA here is from genome assembly GCF_051168715.1 of Poecilia mexicana. NCBI lineage: Eukaryota > Metazoa > Chordata > Actinopteri > Cyprinodontiformes > Poeciliidae > Poecilia > Poecilia mexicana. The sequence continues at coordinate 8,951,405 of NW_028263379.1, forward strand.
AACAGTTCAGAAACAATATGAAATGGGAAAAAAGCGATTTATTAACTGATTAAGTCGTGTTTTAGATTGTTATTGAAAAAACTAATCAGTCACGGTTAATTAGTGGGTGCAACACGGCTGCACAGTGAACCCATCGATTTTTGCAGCAGACAGCCGCTCCCCTCCCTTGCAGGTACTGCGTACCCCCGCTAAATCTTTTAGGGGTACGCAGTACCCTGCCTTACCCCCTTACTTTCACCCCTGAGCAGTACAAAATAGTACTTAACAGTGAAGTAGAAGGAAATTGTTTATTTTAGTATGTGGCATTCATAATCATTTATTTTGATACCTAAGCAAATTCCAGAACAATTAGTCTGTCATCATTTCAAAATCTCAAAGAAATACACCAGAGAAAATGAAATATTTCTAGGAGTATGAATCGGTTTGCAAGTCACTTCAGTTTCACATTTAGATTGAATATTTCTCATAATGTTTTTGGGAAATGTATTACCCTATGAAGAACCTTATTTAGAATTATGATGAGTACATCGCTGATGTCATTATCCAGAAATACTAAGCAGGAAACAACACAGTGCAAATAATTTACTTCTTTGTTATAAAAAACACTCTTTGCCTTGAGGCTGATTAACTTAATATTAAAGGACATTTGTGTGTTTTGGAGAGAAAGTTTTTCATCTTAAATGACCAGCTATAAGACTTTTCTTACAATCTGCATACAGTAAGACCCAAAGTAAAATGTATGAAACAATATTAATAACATAAATGGCTCTTTATCTTCCACCCTGTAATGTATGAAGATATTTCAGAAATGAGAATAGCTTCATTCAAAATTTTGAATATGTCTTGCCAAATCAGTTTGGGGGAGAAAATGCAAAAATATTTGATGAAATCTTCATCAGTATTCTGCAAATAAATGAGTTTGTGTGTGGGATATGGGTATAGTTGATATTGTGGACACATCAAGTTACATGTGGTGCTGATAGTTAACATAATGAAGTGCTGGTTTTCCTTTCCCACAAAAGCAAAAACCAAACGTGACTCAGTCATTTTTTTGATTGACTAGACTGAATCTCATGAAAAAGTTTCAGGAGAAGCAACTTTCACAACCGCCAAAAGGAAATTCAGAGAGATCTTCTTGGGGATAAATGTATCATATCTTGAGATACAGGATAAGGAACTCATGTTTACTGTTGGATGCCTGAGACAACATTTCCAGATCAGACAGTTCTTGGTCCTGAATGTCTGAGGTCATTCATATTTTCCCCACTTTTTTCAAATTCTAAACATTTAAATTGTTTTATTGTTCTGTAGAAGATTAATTCCAATTATTTGTTTACATCCTATCGTTCTTCATTGCAGAAACATCCCTGCACCTCCTTTGTTGTAAATAATACATTTGAAGGCCATGTCCGGCTGTATCCAGCACCAAACATGTTCAGATGAATCCTCACTATGGTGTGAAAACAGTGAGCAAAGTCATGCTGCAGTACGGCATCTTTCTGTTGATGGTTTTTGATTTGTGCAGCTTTTGTTGCAGTTTGAGGAAGAAAGCTGAACAACAGATTGTGTCAGAATTTGAGTCTACAACTAAAGAGGAACTTCAGAGTGTAAATGAAACAGTTTGCAGTTGGTGAAGACACTTATAGGAATAAATTCTTTCCGATGACGTTGAAACCTTTACCACTGATATTTGGCTGATGACTCAAGTTGAAACACTTGTCTGTGGGGAAAAGGAAGTTGTGAAATTGTCATCTTCTCACTGCCGGTAAGACTGCTGCAGCACTGAAGTTTGATAGGTTCAATGTTTATGCTTATGCAGTTATCGCCACTATTATTTTTAGCTGAGTCAGTCCAATGTGAATTTAACAAGCTAAGCAAGTTTAGCTGGAGAAAAAAACTTGTGATCCAAAATGAAAGATTATTTTAGCAAAAAATATATGATCTTGCATTTTTCACCGTGTGCATGTGCAGTTTGTTTGACTGTTGCTAAATGATGAACATAAGATTGAACACTTTGCCACTGTAGTGAACAGGTATAAATAAAGCTGTAAACAGTTTTTCAATGTTGATCTACATTTAGGGTGTCACACCACACTAACATGTTTCCTCCATCACTTTCTTGTGATCTGCATCCTGTAAATCTTGATGACAGCTGGTTGCTCAGCCCTGGCATATATAGATGAGAGGTTCTTTATTGGTCACGTCTAACTTCATTCATCATTATTTGTAATTACCTTTCCACTTTAGTCATAGTTTGAGTCACTTACTGTGTTTGAACCATATCAAAACTAGCAAACCAAAACAACATACCAGTATTTAATTTGCATTTCTGGTCCTTATAAAGTGATTAGACTTTAAGTTTCTAAAGCGCAATAGCTTCCGAAATTTCGTGACCTTTGACATTATTTTCCTGAGTATTTTCTTAGAAGAGCAGGTTTTGACTCTAAAGGATGTTTGGTTTCTATGAAGTCAAGGATGAATGTTTTCCTTTCAAACCAGTTTTTGTTTCACCTACACCTCGGGTTGCTTTAGATGGGCAGGTGTCTCGTCATGAAAGAATGCAGTCTTGCAGCATTCCTCCCAGACGTGACGATCTGTTGAATAAGATTAGCTTCTGTCTTTTATCCTTCCTCATTCCTTAGCATCTGACTGCGGTGAACGCCTCACTTCTGTCTGACTTTCCAGAAGCTGCTACCTCATTCCAGTTATTTCCCAAAGTTCAGCAACACATGGAATGACTGACTAATCATTGACTGACTGCATTTACTTTATGATTAGTCTTTTTCTTAAACATTGCAGTAATTTTTTAAGGTCATTTCAAAATTTGACAACAAGAGAATTAATAGACTCATTGCATCAATTGTCATTTCAAGTTTGTTTTACATGGTAGAAATGAAATGCAGTCTACAATTGTAAAACAAGCAATAAACATTTTATTTTGTCAAATACCATCATCAAATGAATCGAGAACAATGATCATCAAATTCCCGTTGTTATTAATCACAGGAAGCTCTAAGCAGGCAGGTTTTTATCCTTTATTAAATGAACTAAGTGTTTCAGCAGTTTTGCAGTTTTCTGGATGTTTGTTTCAGATTTGTAGTGTATAAAAACAGAATGTTGTCCTAGAAATGTTGTTCAGGTGATAGAAGGCTGACTTTGTAACTGTCTTTGTGTGTATCTGAAGGTGCAGGTCCGTGTCCTTCACCATGCCCACTTTTTTTGACCTAATTGCTAGTTTCTATCTGTAATAACTGAAACTGTTTGCTGGCTGTAGAGGTCCAGAGATAAATCTGTTTTGTTTCTGTCCAGCTGAAGAAAGTTGTGGCACATCCACACATTGATTTGTTCTAAGCATAAGATAAACAGGCATTGTCTGTAAAGTTGTGCATCTTGGTGTCCACAAAATTCAAACAAAATGTGTTGCAGCTCTGGTGTCAAGTTTTCACAGTGGCTGAAAACAAAACAATGAACTGTTGAATATGTTTCTTCTTGTAGAAATGTGCAGCAGAAGCCTTTTTATGTTTTAGAAATTTTGTTGATGAAAATACATTTACAAATTACAAACAATATTAGAAACAATATTTTGAATAATTTATTTTTACTGACAAAAAAATAGGAGTGTCTCTTAAATCTTCTTTTGTTTCCATCCAACAGAAAATCCAGACAACCCCTTTGCAATTGGAAGAGGATGGGATTTCCCACCGTGCTTTTGTTTCCTGTGAGCAGAAAACTTCAATCACTTCTCTGCTCTGTCTTCATTGGCCCCTTTAGTATCCCACAAAGCTTTTCACCGAGTCGTCTGATTGGTCCTTCAGACCCCTGTGAGGACTGATCTGCCAATCGCTGTTAGTTTCGGTGAGTGCAGTTTTCTCCTCTGAACAGCTGCTGCAGTCACTTAGCTTACTCTGCAGCAGGAGTGTGTGTGAGTGTGAGTGTGTGTTTGTGTTTGCGTGGCCACCCTCCCCTCTATTTCCTCTACAAAATAGCCATCTCACCCTCCTTTCCACTCCCATCCCCCTCTCTTTGCACTCTGAGGTTTTTTCCCTAACTCCCACCCTGTCGTAAATACACACTCACACACTCCTGCTACATGAGGCCAAGCAGCAGCCTGCTGTGTGTGAGTCACTGGAGAAAGTTACACTGGTGTGTTTGTGTTTTGCATGCAGCAGCGGCTCTCCTCTGCAGCTCAGCATTCTGAGGACAACGGGATAAAAAGAGGAGATCTCAGTTCACCGCAGCTGATTCAGGATTTTGCAGAAGGTAATGACAGCCTCCTCACCTCTTAGTATTTGTAATGGTCTCTGTCATACAGCTTGCTATTGTCAGGATGATGGTGGTGACTTTTATTGGTGCAGCTTATGGCCTTTTTATTATTTATAACTTACTGTTTTATCCTTGTGAGTTAGATTGTAACTTTATAGAAATAGTTAATTCCCCATACTTCAATTTTCAAGATTTAAATTGAATAACATTACATTTTTTTAAGAAATACCTGTTTAATTCTAAAATGTTTTTGTAGACTCAATAATGAGCTCTTTATGACAACAAAAGCATAGAACAAACTAAATAAAGCTGGTTGCTTGGCTACATATGAATCGAGCAGTTCATGCTTCCTTTACATTTCTTTAGAGCTTACAGAAATAAATCTGCAAATGTGACTTTTAGTGAATCTGAAACATGTTAAAGTCTGACTAATGATATTGTTGAGATCATGAAATTCATTTATGAGTTCAAATATTAGATGGCAGCAAACTACGTTACTAAAATCTTAAGACAAGTTGTCGTTGAAGTTGCACATGTTGACATGATTTTATGTAATGTGGGAAGATAAAAACTTGTGATTGAATTATCTATACGTTTGATGACGCCAAGTGTAAATAATGTGAAAAATATGATTTGCACAACTATTTTGCATTTTCATTGCACTTTGCAAAATGCAAAAGCAGAATAGGGACTTCACAGTTGGTGAGGCTCAGGGGTTTTTTGATGTCGTAGCATAAATATTAAAAGGGAAGTACAAGTTAAATGTTATTGCTTGTTTTATGTGATAGAGATTTATTTATGCTAAGAGTAGAGTGAAATACAACAGAATTATATTGTTATTTGAGAAGAACATTGATATTGTCTCAGGATTAGATAAATTATATAAATTTGCAGTGAAGTAATGGTTGAAAAAGTTTTAACCTGTAACATGTGAAAATGTCTTGTTGTGAGTGAAGTAATCTGCCAGTGGATCTTATATTTTTGATCAATTTTCAATAATTATTGACTTAAAGAAGCTCCTACATCTTGATAAAAAGTTACAGTGATCCCTCGCTATAAAGCGGTTCACCTTTCACGGTCTCGCTGCTTCGAGGATTTTTTTTGTACAGTTGTTTTTCACAGTGCATTGTGTTCTGCGTCCTGATTGGCTAAACAGTCTCTGCAGTTCTTCTCTACCTGTGTGCCAATAATGTTACGGCATTTAAATATAAGTAATACAGCTTGGCCATTCAGGAGATGAAAACTGAAACTTTCAATGCCTGCTGGAAAAAACTGGCCAGAATCAGTGGAAAACCCGACCGGAGGCTCGCTTGACAAGATCCACTGCTTTGCTGTAGAGACAGCTGTGAATCTCGCGGGGCAGGTTGGAGGGGACGCTTTAATGACATCATTCTGGATCACATTAAGGCCCGATTGATGAACACGCACATCCGCTGACCTGAAAACAGGTTTTGTTCTTTGGTTTCATTGTAGAGTATTTAATTATGCTGTGTAATAATCGTAAAAACTAAAGGTAACTACTTTGCGGATTTCGTTTATCGTGGGTTATTTTTGGAACGCAACCCCCGCGAAAAACGAGGGATCACTGTACTTGCAAGTTTTGTCTAATTTTTGTTTCTATTAGCAGTAGAAACTGGACAAAAATACATGGGAAGTTGTTGCATATTAGCTGTGAATTCAAATAGTTTATGAAAACAAAGCTGAAAAAATGCAAACAAGATGGGTGCATGGTTAAGTAGAGATGGAAGATCTCTACTTATCTCATATAACATTCTGAAGCTCACTATTCCAAGTCTTCTCCTTCCTTGCTTGGATGTGCTCTTAAAAGCCTCCAAAAGGTAGCTGTCAATGATTTAGTTTATACATTATTAATGTTTTGCAAGATACGTTCCTCGATATCAAATAAATTATGCTAAATGACTTTGAAAGTGGAACTAAGCTTATCCTCTGATATAGAATGTTTTAACAAGCTGCCTCTGTCTCAAACATGACTTAATCACAAAGACTCAGTTTTCTGTCAGGTTTTCCCCTCAAAACCACAGATCATCCAGCTGAACCACATAATAGCTATAGTGTGACGCTGGTGGCAGCATTTATCGCCCTTTAAGCAACTTGTCAACCTCCTGGTGGCTCAACAAGTGGTGCTTAAGCTCAGCGTATCCATGACAATACCTCCCCACTGTCTGCATGCTTGTGAGAAGTCACCAGTAAACAATGGCCCGTTATCTCTTGCCGTCTGCTGTGTTTCTGAGTAAGAAATGTCTGTTTCAAATGAATTATTATTATCAGTATAAGTTGTGATGGTGTTGCAAAAAAAAAAAAAAATCATTAGTTAATTGTTACAATTACATTGACTGTTCTTTCTTTTGTCTCGTTCAGAAAGCAGTAGCTAAGTGATTGAAAGTGGATTTATTATGACTAAAGAGATGCCTTAGATATGTTAAGTAGATGTGAAACAGATGTAATGCAAAATAAGTCCACAGTCCAGCCAGCCTCCCCATCTGGAAATCTGTTGGTGTTGCAATATTTCTTCTGTACAAAAATGATGAAGACCATGAATACAGCTGTTTCATATTTTGATGTAAATATGCAGGTTTTGATGTGGGCTGTTGAGACGGCTCAGCTGTGAAAACACAGAAGAGAATGTGAGGCTGCTTTCATATGTGATTTTCTGAGAAATATTCAGTCGTCTGTACTTTTTGGGAGTCAGACTTCTTGTCTAACAGATAAACTGGAGGCACATTTATTTTCTGTCTCACTCTACTCTCCAAAAATAAATGATTCTTTGTGAGCACACAGCTTGAATTCAGTTATTAAAGCATAAAGCACATGGATCCAGGGCTGCTGTCTGAGTATTTTTTTGTCTGTTTCAATTACGATACAAGCCCAAATCCAGTTGTACTATTATAGTTTACCCTTTCAGCTAAAAGTGATTAAAACTCACTACCTTTAAAGTTCACTAAAGTAACACACTACATTTCATCTGCGTTCCTTGTTAATGCTGTCATTGCGCCCCACGTTCTTGATTAAGAAGATATTTGAGATACTTTTGTTTCCTCTGCTACAGAAATGTCTGTTCCTGCAGAGCAACATTAATATGCTGTTCCAACAAAGCTTGGTGACAATGTTTCAATTTAACTTTTATTTCTAAAGAATTATCTGACCACTCTTTGTCTTACTCTCTGTTTTAAAATGTCTTCTTGATAAATTGGCTTCTAAAATATTTCTGTTTAGTTGCAGGTAATTGTGAGGCTACAAAATCTATAGAAAATGCTGTTCTTCTGCTTAAAATATTTTACTTTAAAGTTTGTAATATTTAATATTTATAGGTAGGATGACAAGCTACTAGCTGTGAAATGGCCATAATGGTTAACAAAGTTCTTTCTTGGTACATAGTGGTAGCTTCAGAATCACTTTTCTTTTGCTCAGTAAAATAATGTGCATGGTCATAATACAGTGTAAACTGGTCACAAGACTGCACACCAACAACAGTGATTGGTAGAGGAGTGTACTTCTGAACTATGATACCCATCAGTTAAAACGACTTGGATTATTGCTCTGAACTGATTCTTGGGATTGGTTCAACTTCCAATACAGGGCTCAGTGTCTTATTTAATAAACTGTAGTATTTTAGATGTTCTGGGCCAAAGTTTTGAATATTTGGACATTATTGGGCTTCTGTAAGTGATAATTTCAGTAAAACATGATTAAAGTTCTGAATATGAACATCCATGTTTCTCATTGTTAATAAATTTAGGATATTTTTACAGTCTGTTTAAAGATGAAATTTACTTTTTGAAGTTGCATCCTTTTTGGATCTTTTTAATGATTATGAGGTCTCCAGTAAAAGTATTTTTTTTTTTTTTAAGTGTTGAAGACAACAATAAAATGTGTGTAAAATACATTAAGACAGCTTATGGTGTTTTTCCTTGACAGCGATCTCCATCATGGAAGTGTCCGGTAGACCAAACCCATCGCCCTTCAAACTCCACAAATCAGCCTCTACTCCTCTTCGCTATTCAGGTGCAGTGAAGAAGGTTGTCAAGAAAAATCAAACAAAGGAAAGTGGAAATAAAAAGAAGGACAATCAAGTTGAATATGACAATGCTAGCTCTGAAGAGGAGACAGCAGAAGATTTAGTGAATCTTGCAGATGCAGGTGCTCATCAAATACGTTTAAGACTTCCCTCAGAGGACAGTTTCTCAGAGGAGACATTGGTGTCACAGGAGAGGCTGGCAGAGGAAGCAAAGAAGAAGAGTGAAGAGGAGGAAGCGGCAGCAAAAGAGAGGCAAGCTCAGAGACAGGTGATGGCCATCGAAGAGCTGGTCCAATCAGAGAAGAGTTACCTCAAAATGCTGCAGATCTGCACTGTAAATATCAGGAACAGCTTGAACAACCTCCAGGTAAGAATAAGAAACATGTAACTACTTTTTTATATAACATAGTGATAAAGATAATCAAAAAAGACTAGGGAATATAGATTACTCACATTTGGGGTTGTTTACAGCCATAGTTAATGAGTAACTTATTACATTTATTTGAGTAACTATGTAAAACAAAAGTATTTTCAGGAGTATTTTTACTAATGTTATTATGAAGTATCATTGCTTCATAATTTTTGGATACTTTAACCTCTGTGAGTAACTTCACTGAATGAAGGACGGACATGTTTTAACCAAAAATTCACCAGATACAGACACACACCTGCAGTTATCCTTAAAGTTTCATCAGTTTTTTATTAAGAGAAACTGATTTGGAAAAATATTTCTTTAACTGATTTTATTTTGTACTTATGGTATTTATATAAAGTGGTTTTCTTTTTGGTCTTTAAAATACCAACATTTCCTCGTAACTTTGTATCTTGGTCTGTCTGATGATGGCATTTTTAAATACTAAATGATTGATGCTTTGATCTGTTGCTCAGTACTTGAGTAACGTTTTTATCAAATACTTTTATTGCTCTGACTTGAGTAATTTGATGGTTGGCTACCTTGTACTTTTAATTGAGCAAAAATATCTTGAAGTAGGACAATTTTTGTAATCTACCCACCTCTATTTATGCTTTTTTTTCTGAAAGCTGTAAAATCTGAACATTTTACTGGCAGCCATTCAGATAATTACCAAGTTACAGTTGGGAAGACGAAAGGCCCCAACAAATGGCTGCATTAAAACTTTCTTCCTGTGAAATTTTGTTAAAAGACAGATAGATGTTGTTTAAGTTTCTATCAGGTTTCCTTCTTGTCATGGAAAGTGTTATAGTTTTAATTACATGTAGACAGTCCAGTCTATATAATTGTACATGTATATGTGAAAAAACAAACAAACTCTTATATCCTATTCAAATCTGGCACTGACATCTATCCTGGTGATCTAATTATACTTGGGACGCTCCAAAAACAGATTAAAGGTGGCTGACGTAAGGCGATATCTGGAGAGGAAAGCTACCCATCTTGGGACACTTTGGGCCACTGATCTAATATTTTCTCTCATATTACATTTTTCCAAATCCACAATTTAATTTATCAAAAACTTTTGCTGTAAATAAGTCTAATCAGGCAAATCTGAACAATTTGAATTTGCATTCTGTAGCTATTAGTTGAATTACTCATTTCTTGTAGGAATCTTAAATTACCTGATATCTAGTGATTTATACTCTCCTCTTTTTTATTCAGGCCTTGAAATTATAGATCTGAGTAATTATTTACTTTGCAGGAAATCTAGAAACATTGTTTGTTTATTGCAGTGAAGAGACCACCAAGCCAAAGTGGACTGGTTTTCAAATTAATTTGGAGTTTTAATGTAGATTTACCTTACTAGATATTCCAGGGTCTGATCATTTATGATTGACTGTTTATTATTACTTTCCATAACTGCTTTATTATCCGTGATCCATTAATTTTATTACTTTATTTGATTAGCAAATGCTGTGTTTGAGTATTAAGGATCCAGCAGCCTAGATAAACTTTTTACATTCCAATAATGTACAAATATATCAAACAGGGTGGGTAAAAAGTTGATTTTAAGCTATAATAACCCAAAAATAATTTCATTTTGAAGTTGCTGTGCACAATCCCAAAGCTCTGCTGCAGCTTCCTAATGACTTGCCATTTTCAGCTTTTCATTACCGCTGAGGAATTGCTTATTACAGCAAAATAATAATTTATTATTCCCGCAGTAATGAAATGAACCCTCATAAAACATAATGATATTAAGGTTTATATGGTGATGGATGAGCCTGAAGATGAAGGAAGAGAATGAGCAGGAAATGAAAAGAGCTTGCAGTGCTTGTAAAGGAATGAAATTATCTGGTGCATTCATTACGTTTTAGTGAAGATTTGTCTTCTGGGAATAAAATATGAAAGAAATCTATGAGAAAGGCATGAAAATACATTTAGATGACAATGGACAAAGGATGGAGAGGGACAGAGCCGAGGCAGCAGAGATGAGGGGAGCTGGAAACAGAAAACAGCCACATAAATACAGCCATTGTTTGACAGATAAGTCTCCTGTTTTCTCTAGAAATATGCACATTGTTCTGTTTGCTGCCAGGGTTTGTGCCCACTCTGCTCTCATTTGACTGAAATGGAGAGGGACAACATGTTTTTTCAGCTTCTGCTATCAACTCTTATCTATCTATCTATTTGTTTTTAAAAAATGACTTCATTAACCATGGAACGACGTCATGCATTCAGTTGAAAACATGCGTGACATCACCAGATCTAGACTGTGCAGTAATACAATCTGAATTAAGTGTAATGAAGCGTGGCTGCTGTTCTTCCACATTTCCACGGTACACTTTACTCGTCACCTTCATCTTGATAACAACTGGACAGCAAAGTAGACAAACTAGTTTTCTGGAGACACAACTGAACCTAAGCTTAGAACTAGAATTGCTCATTTGGAATAACAATTACTTGCCTTACTTCCATCTGTTTTAGAAAGTGACTCATGACAGAGCAAAGCAAAGTGGAAAGATTTTATTCACATAAAAATCTTAAAATTGTCGCATGCATCTTACTGTATCACCTAAATAAAAGTGGAACCAACCACTCTATTTGTTAGCCAATAACTCTATGTCTTATAAGTACATGGCTATGTAGATGTAATGTTCGCCAGCTTTTTAAAAGTGCATAAAGAAAAACAGCAAGACATACATTGGGTCCATGCTACAATAAGGAGGATAATTTATGACTTTAATAGTTTACCATATTTAACCCAAGATATGTATATGCAACATATCTGAAGCTTTTCTATTTCTGCAGCATAGAAAAGTTAATCAGGGTTTTATTTGTTTTTTAACATTGTTTTCATCTCATATTCTCCAAAGCCTCCTCCACCAAACCTGGACAGTCTGTTTCTGTACACAGAGGAGGTGATGAATGTGTCGAGCCGCCTCCTCTTCAAGTTGGAGCAGAAGCAGCTCAAGCCTAAAAACCCAGAATTTCTAGAAAATCTCTGTAAGTCACTCAAACCTTTGTTGTTCCCAGTTAAGCAACATTCAAAGAGAAATATGTTCTTAATACAGTGAGACTGTTCTCCTAAGTATTAGACAGTTTCTGTGAGAACATGGTGCCCAAAGATTTACCGTATAAAACTTTGAAAGGTCGAAAGATGAAAAGTTGAAAGATGTTCTTCCTGGGATAGTTTTCATGTATTTCTGTTTGTCAACTGAAATATCTTCCACAATTTACTGCATACGAGATTTAGTGTGTAGAATCCTTTCTTTTCAATATGCAACCTCTTCTCTTGCAACATTTCTAAGGTCAGAGCATACAGAGGAGTGGCAGTAATTATAGAGTGTTGTAATTAACATATTCCCATGAGATGGGAATATATGGGAATATTCTCAACCATTAAAAAAGTTAGTAACAGTTGAATTACCTTATTCTTCAGCTGTGTCTTATGCATATTTATACATTTTGTTTTTCCTGGCAGGTGCTTCATTCCTCAGCCTCTCCTCTGAAATCGAAGCAGCATACAAAGAATACTTGTGGAACTACAATCATGTCTCGTTAGTGGAGAATGACTACAAACAGAACGAGACACTTTGGAGTGACATTATTAAAGTCGTAAAGTCAGCAGCGTGAGTTTCAAATAGCAAGCTGCCCTTTAATAGTGCTTATTTTTCATTAAAGTTACATAATCTTCCTTTTTTTCCCACCCCAGACCTGAAGTCAATGCCACCTCTCTGAGTTTCTTCTTGGTAATGCCAGTGCAGCGGATTGCGCGCTACCCTCTCCTTCTGCAGACCATCCAGAAACACACCGACCCCTCTCACCCAGCGTACGCCCTCCTGGAGCAGACTGCTAACACCTCCATCGCCCTGAACTGTAACATCAATGAGTACAAACGGTTCAGAGAAGTTGGTAAGACAGTTTTGCAATGTATTTTGTCACTTCCACATGTTTACTGTATTTTATTGGGATTTTATATGAAAGACCAACATAAAGTAGCTCATAAATATGAGGTTTTAGCTCATTCTTCTTTACAAAATAGCTCAAGCTCAGTGAGAGTGGATAAAGACATAAATTAATACTTTTCCATTAATATTTAGGAATTTTTGACTTAAAACAAGCTCTTAAAGTTCAGTTTGGTCTTATTTCAAGTGTACTAAAATATTTGCTCTAGAAACTAGACAAATATCTAGATTTTATTTAGGGGTATCTGAGTAAAGAGGGTTGAAAACAAATGATAACTACATCTTCTGAATGCCTTTCACTTCATAATAATGTATTGATTTGTTTTAGACTGATATAAAACTGCAATAAAATGCATTGAAATTTGTAGCTGTTGCACAGCAAATGCAGACTTTTTAGGTACTATTAGATATTTTTGTAATGTCGTAGAAAAAGAAGAGTAAAGATTTAATCTAATTTAATTTTAAACATTTATAAAAGAAGCTGTGAGATATTGTTTCTAATGTTTTATAGCTGATAAATACAAGAAGACTGAAAACCTGACCATTATGGACAAGATCAACCGGCTCAGCACGCACAGCATCGCAAAGAAGACCGCAAGGTTCAGTCAGTACATCAAACATGAGACTGGAATGGCACCAAAGGTAGGAACCAAGATGACTTCCAGTACCACATCAGGTATTAGAGAGAGCAGCCCAACCTACAAGGATGAATGAAGCAACACATGAGAGGGTCATTTCAAAACAAATGGCCTCCAAGCAGTAAAATACCTCTACCTGTGCACAGCTTATCTCTAGCTGCACCTCAGTAGTTAATGATCCACAAGAGAAAGGTATAAACTGACCTGTTATTGAGCCAACATTCTAAAATAAAAGTCTGGATAATCATCTCCAATCCAGCTTGGAAATATTTTGTGTCTGGAAAAAGAAGTTTCTTATTAAGCCACCAGAATGGGACTTGAATGAGATGGCAGAATCTAAAATAATAAAGTTTCTGAGGTTTGGTTGGACAAAAAACATAACACATCAGAGCATTGCTTGATTGTAGTTATTTGTAACACTTTGCAGAGCAGCTTTAAAAGGAAAGAGCATGAAAAACACAGTGGATGTGGTAGTTTAAGTTTGCACAAGCACAGTATTTGTAGAAACACACCCTGTAGGTGGAAACTTATGTTTACACACCAGAGTTACAAATCTACTCCTAGTTAGGAATTCAACATGGATTTAGCAATATTAGACCCTTTTTTTTGGACATCCAATGATTTAAAAAGATAAATAGATGTAAATATGGCTTGTTTGTGTGATTATTCTCTGCATAATCAAAATATAATTTCTGCTCAGAGGAAGAGAAAGATTACCATGGCATGTGAAGTTCTACCTGAAGGACAATAAAAACAGACTTCACAAATATTCGTAACATATTTGTAAAATCACTCTTGCATACATTATACCTGTCATAATTGTGAATAAAAGCTTGACCAGGCTGTTATAAGAATGAATGATCAGTACATATTTTAAGCCCAACTTCTTACAATATCGAGCAGTTATCTTTATGCATCCAAAGTAATTCTTTTGAGTACTTAAGTAAATAGATCTTGTGATGTTACTTTATGACAAAATGTGGAAAAAAGCTCTGGTTACATCAGGGGAAGACGCCACAAACCGTATTGGCCTTTCAGCTCCATCTGCAAAATCACAGTTGCTATAGTAACCCCAATATGTTCAGCATCTGTATGGCAACAGTGGTAGACTGGCTGCAGCTTCAACACTATTTCTTTTTAAAACCTAAAGCAGCCACCTTTTTGCAACCCTGTTTTAATGTTTTAATGTTTATGCATTGAATTGCACACAGGTGGCTTTAATAACAGTTCATCATGTCTGAAACCTGTGGCTCTTGAGCCGCTAGTGGCTCTTCATACCAGGTTTGATCAATTTGTTAGTTTTTTGATTGATAATTTGATGAATAATTGCAGTAAATTAGGTTTGAAATTTGTATGCTTTCAAAATCAGTAATAATTTTTATATAGGGCAACATTGTGTGGCCAAACAAAAATGATTTGATTTCAAGATCTCACATTGCACAGACAGTAAATATATATAAATAAACTTTAGAGGAAATAAAATAAGGATTTTTTCATAGCATTTTTCAGGAATATCAACATCCCATAGAAGAAAATGTATCCATCCTGGATTGCATCATTTGCATTTTCGCAAAAATGTTGTCTTTCTGTGCTTTAAAATCTAAAAACAGAAATAAAATCATGATTCTTTAAGCATGAAAACAAAATTTCTTTTGCAGATTTTTCCAAAAAATTCTAAGCAGTTTTTTTTTCAAAAGATCGTGTTACATCTGCATTTCTAAAGTTTTATTTATATTTACTGAGGACAAAATGCCTCTTTCAGTTCTGAAGGTTGTGGACTCTTGACTTGTATGAACAATAAACAGATATTATTGTGCTGTCATGCACATTTGACCATATTTCTCCTCGTGTGTTATTTTGTAGCTGGTGGATGAAGAGTTTGATACCCTTGAAGGTTTCTTTAACATTCTGGAATATGGGATCCTGGTGCTTCTGGAGAATGTGGAAACTTACCTTTTCCACCTGCAGGTAATTCTACCATAGACAAATAAAAGTAGAAATGTGTAATTACTTTTCAGCTCTAGTCACATGTCCTCCATAAGAATAAAGCTAAGTATTATAATGCGTGTCACTGAGGCAGGAAGATTAACATATATTAGACATACACTTTGTCCTTCATGCAGTGGATCCTGGGCATAATAACCCCTTATTATCTGCTAGGAATGTTGTTTGCCCTTGACCAAATCTAGCTGCCAGACAGAAACCAAATGTAAAACATGTGTTTCTTTGTTTACAGTGACACTGATGGGTCATCACATTCCTAACACATAATCTACTTACCTTCCTCCAGGCTGCTTTGTGTCATTTCTCACTTACCATTTGAGAATTATTTGCAAATATTTTAGAAATATATTTTCCTTATAACTATTTTGACTATTTTAACTATTTTCCACTCCTTCAAGCTGTCAGATTCCCATTGATCTAAATAATTCCAGTTAAAAGTGAGAAAGTACCACATGTTCATTTCTGAAGCTCAAACTGGACCAACTGACTCACATACTGGAACTTTCCAGTCCAGTTGCAGTGGCTGGAGAAGTTTAATATGAATAAACATTTTTCTGCTGCCATCTGAGCCACACTGAGTAAACCCAGGAGCTCATTTTAGGTCACACACTAGAGACTAGTGTTTTAAGGTCTAAAATTATTCTCCCAGTAGTTTTTTTCTCTAATTTTTGTCCTATGCCTTTCTTGTTTAACATTTCCTCCCATCTGTTTTTCTGTTTTTTCGCCATTTCCCGTCTTGTATGTATTTTACCAGAAAAAATATTTAATAACAAGGCCATTATTACTTTCAAATTGATGTTTTTCCCCTTACAGCTTGTTGCTTCAGTAACTACTCAGACTTTTAATGTTTTTTTTTTTGTTTCACAGAAACATAATTAAATAAACCAATTAAGATTTAAATGTTTACTTGTTGGTCTGCAGAGGTTCCTGGAATGTAAGACAGAAGAGTTTGACTTTGACATGGATGGTGAAAAGGCCCCTGTTTGCTACAAGGAGATCCACACTGCGCTCAGACAGTGGATCCTTCCAATGTTTGTAAGTCATATCAAGGAAATTAGAGTAAAAAATTCAAAATATTCCTGAATTAAAAAAAATCTAATAAATAAACAACCCATTCTGAAAGTTCTCAATATTTGATACATGATAAGAAGTGTTTAACATCAACTTTAACTCTTGCCATTTTTTTCAGGAAAAAAGGATGAAGACCCTGATTCACAAGCCACTCTGTGAACTGCGGGACCTCCTGGTGGGACCGAAGAACCTGATTAGAAAACGACTCCACAAGCTGCTTGACTATGAAGTGATAGAGGGAAAACCCAAACTGAGCTACGAGGAACAGGCTGTGGCCAACGCGTACAAGTAACGAAACAAAAATAAAATTGAGTTAAATTACCAGCTGATAGTTGTAAATATTGTAACTAAGTTAATTCAGTTTTAGCTAAACTGTAAATAATGACAAAAAGGCAGGA
Organism: Poecilia mexicana; assembly: GCF_051168715.1. Taxonomy (NCBI): domain Eukaryota; kingdom Metazoa; phylum Chordata; class Actinopteri; order Cyprinodontiformes; family Poeciliidae; genus Poecilia; species Poecilia mexicana. The sequence continues at coordinate 8,968,198 of NW_028263379.1, forward strand.
ACACATTTTCTTTGGATATTGCTTTAATCTTCCAGTGTAATGGTCTTTGCTTATGGAGCTATTTACTTCGTAAAGTGCGCCAGTTCCTTCTGCCAACACAACATCATGTTTCTGCTAATACTGGAATGATGTTCGCAGGTTTGAAAGGGTCCACCTCTTTCCTTGAAATGTAACATTATAGCAAAATACTTCATCATCCATAAAAACGTAGGTCTGAGTACAACATGTCTGCTTTCTTCTGCTGTACTGTCAGAATGGTATTGAATTACATTTTTTTGTTGCCATTTTCCAGTTTTTAATGCCACATTTCTTCCCCTTCCCTCCTCACTTCCAGGACAATCAACACATTGCTCCTCAACGAGCTTCCTCGCTTTAATGGCCTCGCTCTGCAGATGATCTGGAGAATGTTGGGGACGTTCAGCTGCTTGCACAGAGACCTCGCTGCAGACATGGAGCAGCTCTTTCAGGGCTTTGCACTACAGGTACAAGCTTCCATACTTAATGATAATGCTGTTAACTAAGCAAATATTTGATATTTTAATACTTATTGACACTGATGTTCTCCATCTGCAGCTTCCTCACAGTTCCTATCATCCAACGGAATTCCAGGAGTGGGTAGAGACTGCTGTGCTTGAAGGAGCCAGGAATTTGGACATTTTATGCCAAAGTGTGCAAGAAACCCTTAATTCTCCAGCTGTCCAGGTTGAAATAAAAATAATTAATCTTTTCATTATTATTCATTAATAATAATTCTTATTTTCTTTGGTGACTAATATATTTATGCTAATACAGCTCAGCAACATAACATCTCCAATGTAGCTGAAACATAAAATATTGTGGTCATAAATCTATGTCTAGTCCAAAGGGTATGGAGGGTGCATTCATTTTTGTATAATTAGCACTGGCAAAAAAATAAAAAATAAAAAATAAAAAATCAATAATATCTTTATCACAATAGACACGTGATCAGTATCAATAGGTAATACATATGAAACTCCTATCCAGAACTGCACAGCATTCTGGGGGATGTAGGCAGAAGATAGACTTTAGCCAATCTCATGGATAGCTAAGCTAGGTGTACTCATTCACTCTTTTGTTGCCTAGCAACTCACTCACTCTTTGGTTACCTAGCAACAACCTGTTGAGTAACTTACGCAGCAGCAGCTGAAGGTTTTGTCACTGTGCCTCATAACTGCTTAAAAATAAAAACACTTCACATATGCTTCATTTTTGCTACCAAGCTAGCATAAGTTATTCCCATAATTGGGATTGGAGGGATAGGAAAAGCAGCTACAGCCTTAATTTCAGATAATTTATATTTGGCACCAAATGAAGCTCAAAACTTCAAATCACTGCTCATTTATATGTGGTAATTACATACTTTACTTTTCCTTAGTCACAGCTGGCTGTAATTCCTGCTGTTCTACTTGTTCATACACTAATTAAAACTTGTCAAACAGCTTTGCATAAAAATACCTTTTAAGAGAGTGGAATGTAAGCGTCATGTTTTGTTTGAAGCTTAAGAAACATACCTTAAAAAGAAATAGAACAAGTCCAACAAGTTTTGCTGAAAAAATTTGAGTCACAGGAAAGTCAGAACAATGACACTTATGGCTTCAGGTCATTTATGTGTGATCATTACTCACTGATCTGCTCAGACTTTTTTTAGACTGCTCTGTTTTCAGTAAAGCTAAAAACCACATGCAATAATATTGAAATCTTTCAAAATGCCTGAAACAATTTCTATGTTGGTCTATTCACTTCATTTCTAATTTATGTTTTTTATTCATGTATTTTTCTACTCTTTCAGCCTCTGAGCCCGTCGTGTCAGCGGCGCCTGCAGCAGCTAACAGATAAGCACGGCTCCGGTAAGATCTTCCAGGTCACAAACACAGTGGTGGGAACCCGGGACTTCGACCTGAACCTGACCAAGGGGGACTTTGTTGCCCTCATCAGCGAGTTCGACACCCGTGGAGACAAACGGAGGTGGCTGGTTGATTCAGGAGGTAAAGACTCTTTTTATCAAGAACGTTTAAACTTGACTGGCTTAGAATTGAGAAAATTTAACAAATTAATCTGATGAAAAAAAGTAATTGAGAAAAGAAGCACAGTGGGTCATAAGTGGTTTCTTGCTGTGATCAAGTTTTAAAGGGATGTTTGGGATTTTTTTGTAGTTTTTATTTTAGTATTCTGCTGCCACCTATTGGTTGACTTTACACATTACACTAATGGGTTACTTTTATTACACAAAACAATACTTTGGATATTTAACTTCGTAAATGAAAATACATGTTTTTCAATTAAGAGCCTTGCATTAAAACGGATTTGGCTTGTAAAATTTAGATTTTTTTTTCTTAATATTAGCAATTAAAATATTGCGTTGGATACATTTCCTATATAAAATCTAATTCACCAACAAGAGACATAAAGAAACAGTTAAATTTGGCCATCTTTTGTTAATTTGAGAATGTCAGATTTTACAATTTTGAATAAAATGGATATTTTTAAATGTATTATTAAGGTTATTACAAGTTAACAACTCAAATGCTGATTATTTATTTCCGTCTGACTGTCTTTAGACCTTAATAAAAGTAAACCATATGTTTTAGATCCTCTATAGAAGAAATTATTAATGTTATGAAATTTTAAATTGTGTCTTCTCAGCAAAGAAAGGTTATGTTCCTTCATCGAAGCTCATTCGCTATCACCAAGCAGCAGAGGACCCGCCCCCCTCGCCATTCCTTCCAACGCCGGGAAACATGATGGCGTTCAGGAGACACTCCTGCATCCCAGATCCCCAAGTTGTCCACGTCACAAGTCAGCCTTTATTCCAGGTAGTTCACAATTTTACTTTTTTGACCGATTCCACAAATTGACCTCATTTGTAGTGCTTTTTTTCTGTTTTTGTGTCTGATGCTCCTTTACTTTTTATTTGGATAACATAGCTCAGTTGTTTAAAAGTTCTATATTAAAAAGCTTATTTCAGGAGATTTAGCTGCACATCTAAACAGCTAAATGTTTGCTGTTTAGATCTGCAGCTCATGTCTCAAGTGACACCAACATTTGAAAGGCTCGTTAATTTTGCAAAATGAACGATCCTCTCAGATCTTTTGCTTTCTCTTGTGACAGCTCTCTGCAATGAAAGCATCAGTCATTCATAAGATTAAACGTGCACTCTGATCATTATAAATCCTTCTTAATGAGGATCAGCTCAAGTGTATTTTGTTATTATCATTAGTGTTTTCCTTTAAAATTGAGTCACTTTTTCACAAGAGAGGGCTCCTAAGTTAAGAGTTGATCAGTGATAGTAAGTCAGTGATTGCACAGAGAGGGCTGGGTGTCTGAATGCACGTGTGTTATTAATGGAAGCTTCCATAATTAGCTGTTTAACCTTGCAAGTCGGTTGCCAGTTAATTTATGCGACGCAGAGCTGCAGGCGGAGATAAAGCTCCTCTCTCCTCATGTGTGCATGTTGTCCGATTGATTTACATTTGAGACCGGGCGACTGAGAGATGGAGTGTCAGAATACTACGTTTGGGATGGTTTATGGGAGAGTGTACATGAGTGACTCCTGTTGGTGTGTGTGTTTGTGTGGACATGGGGAGTTATGCACATGTGAGATATGTCATGCTGGTAAAAATGAGTAATTGCTCCAATGACCTACGGTATGTTGATGTCTTTGCCTTCCTGCACCCTCCATAAACCAGAATCTGCTCACAACCTTCACACCTGCACCCTGACCATGCTACAGACACCCACACACTGTTTTCTGGTCACAAGCGTTAGGATTTCACACAGCATTGTGATGTTATGGAGTATGGAAACTAAAAGGCTAGTCCTGAAAAGCAAGGTGTATCAACAATACTGATGTTCACTGCAGCTTAATTTGTTAGAGAAGAGAAACGTTTTTATTTCCAGCCTGCCATTAGAGACTTCTAATGTGTTATCTGTGTCAAAAGTTTGTTTCAAAGTGGAGTTGGAAGAAAATTCAATAATAATAATTCAATAATGAAAATTCATCCAGCATCTTATTTGCAATAAATGGAAATCAGAAGAATCTTGAGTTTGAAAATACTGGAGAAATTTCAGCAACTCAGAGCAGGGTTCATTCAACACAAACTTTTCAGGATCTAAAATGCTGCAAACTGTAAACATTAACAGTTTAGCTTAAGGCAACATTGAGGATTTTTACTCAACAAAAAGTATCCTGAAACTCCTCTGGCCATCCCTGGGAGTTGATCTGTCTCTCTGCTCTTCTTCCTCTCAAACAATCTGGAGTCTACTGCCTGATTTAAGCAAACAGAATTGTTTTGCTGCCAAGCTGAATCAAATCGTTTATTTACATAGATGAAATAATAGTTATTTAAAAGGCAAATTGACAAAATTATTATATTTGACCTTTACATTGACAAAGTGCATCCAGTTTGATGCTTATTACTGTATGTGTGAAATATGCATCAGTGGGATACATTCAGATCAGAAGCTGTTTAAAACGCATTCACTGCAATAGTCTGTATAGATAATTATCAGAAAATTGGAATATTTGTTCCAATGCTCAAAAAGCAGCACATTTCGTTCTGATCTTCTTGAATTCACCTTAACATAGCTCTAACAGTTAGATTTCTTTAATAAAAGATCAGTCTTGAAAATTAGGAGATTAGCTTGTCAGTCTTATAAACTTGCATCAAGTTATGGATCTATTACCAAATCTTCACTTCTTCACAGCACTTAATTATTATATTTACAAATTTCCTTCAGAAATCTCAGAGAAAAACTGTTGCTATACAGCAACATGTTTGTTACTACCACGTGCATATGTTGACTTTCTCTCTTGTTCTTAAATTCAGCTGCAGCAGGTCTCTCTCTCTCTCTCTCTCTCTCTCTCTCTCTCTCTCTCTCTCTCTCTCTCTCTCTCTCTCTCTTTTCAGCCCATAGACATGGTACCTTCACATTTTTTCTACTTCCTTTTCCTGCCTGGCAAAATTCTAATTAAATGGTAATTGGTGTGGACTGTCGAGACAGAACGGATGTTGTAGCCCAGAGGTGAGCTGCGGGGAAGGGTTTGTTAATGACATCGAGCAGCCACCTAAACTCTGCTATTAGTGCTGGTGGGGCGCTCTGTCATACCAACACGAGGCTCATTAGGAAGCCTTCGGTCTGGGGATGTGTGAGCGCGGGGTGATGAGCTGGGATTTGTCAAGACATAACTAGTGGGCTTAACCTTTCCAGAGAATATCACAATGACGAATTGTAGAAAGTGTGTAGTTTTTCTCCTGCTTACTGTTTTTTTTTTCAGCTGCTTGAAAAGGTGTTTTTTAAATGAATTAGCAAAGAACTGCTTAGTACAAAATTATCAACACATAAAACAGTATAAGCATTTCATGCTGGTCAATATCAATAATTATTGATTAGTTTTTATTTTAAATATGTGAAATACTGTGAATTTTCCTATTTTATCCACAGTTTTGACTCCATTGTTTTTTTTATTTTTATTTTTAAGCAGTTTCGAGGCATGGTAGTGAAACCTGAAACTGCTACCAGTTACTCAGCAGGTTGTTGCTAGGGAACCAAAGAGCGAGTGAGTTCCTAGGGAACCAAAGAGTGAGTGAGTTGCTAGGGAACCAAAGAGCGAGTGAGTTAGTTGATTCCACCAACCTTGCTCAGAGAGGTTGAGCAGCTACCGTCTTCCCTCTGCCTAAATCCCCCAAAATGCAGTGCAGTTCTGGGTCGGAGTTGAATAAAATTATTGAATTTTCTGTCAGATGTATTATCTGTTGAGATTGATCATGTCATTATTCATATTGTTATTGATTTATTGTATATCCCTGTTCTGTACAAACCATCCAGTTCTCACCATACTTTGTCTACAGGGAAATATTCCAGTTGAACTTTTTACAGGTGTAAAAATACAGGAAATTTTGCGCCACAGTTTAAAAAACCCAAATCTCTTTCACACTTACCGGCTCCCCTCGTTATTTAAGCATAACAGATCGTCCACCGTTCTGAACAGTCAGCTTTGTGTTCATTTCTCATTGTCATCATTTGTTTCATTCCTGACCACCTGGAAAGTATATTGCCAACAAAGCACAGTTGTCGTTTCATTTGAACAATGCACACACACACACAGTGTGTTTTGTAAACTCCTCATGTTTTTATATGTCATGATAAAAGCTTTTCTTCCAGCACGGCCTACATTTTGAATGTAGATCACTTCAAATGGTACTTATGGAGACTGTGACCTGTTTCTGTTTTCTAACAATGAGCTTTCTAGTAACACAATGAACATGTTCAGTTCCAGCTTACTGCTCCGACTGTCAATATTGACCAGTAGCAATTTTCTTGTAGCCAACTCCTGATTTATCAGCATTAGCACGTATCATCCTTACTTTTCAAGTGATGCTATCTTGTCTTTATTAATTTAAAAAATGGCTAAGATAAAGAGAGCTCTGTGACACAACGTAGAGTCACAAATTTCTAATTGAAAGTTACTCAACACAGAATAACTTAATAAGCAAGACATGAATTTTAATGTCTTCTATCACAAGTTTTTTGTTGGTGACTCACCGGATCTATTACATGCATTCTATTTGCTGCATTCTTGTTCGTTGTGCAGCTGTTTTCATGTGCAAGTGTAAATGTGTAGTTGGGGACATTGCCAGCAGCAGTTTATATGGATTTAAAGTGACAAGAGGCCCTAAAGCAGCTTGTTTTGAGCTTAACGTACACTACTGAGCAGGGTAAAATATAATCTAAGAATGATTTTGTTTAAAAATGTAATTAACATGTTTGAGCCAGGAAGCATAAAAGGTCACCTTTAAATTTGACCCAGTCATGTTACATTGAAAATTTTCTCATCTATTCTTGGAAAACAGACGTATTTCACTTTCTTTTTAAGGTGGTCGCTGCCTATGACTTCACGGCGAGGGGAAACCATGAAGTATCGGTCCGTGCCGGTGAACCCGTCCGGGTCCTGGAGTCGCAGGACAAACGAGGGAACTCCGAGTGGAGCCTGGTGGAGGCCAGAGGTCAGAGAGGCTACGTGCCCTCCAATTACCTCACCAGGATGCCTGTTGGCACAGGGTCACTGGCCCCTCCACTCCACTAGGAAAACACCATGTTCTGTGAATACTACAACATTTTGTCATAAACCTGCAGCTGCATCCTCAAAAACACTTTAAGTAGATTTATTTTGTGTCAAACAGGATTTTAAACTACATGTAAGAACAATTGTGAGCTAGTTTAAATCAATGACCACTGAGGTGTTTCCTCACAGCCTTCCATAAAGAAAACAATTTTCTTCAAAATCAGGAGAAAATCTCATTTAAATTTAAAGTTTTATGGCTTTTTTGGCCTTTGTCTGGGTAAGTGGATACATTTAAAGTTAACTATATGCAGTTTCAAAAACAAATTCAAACAAGTTAGACGTAATTTTGTTTTCTTTTTTTGTCACCAACAGAAGTGCAGCAGATTGTTGAACTTGCAGGTTCCATTATTTTGATAAGCTTTTTTCTGTTTTGTTTTAAAATGTGTATAATATTTTCTTTTTATTGTTATTTTTATTTTTCGCCATCTCACAAACTCTCATACACTGTAGCTAAACCTCACAGCCTGCCATTAGAAAGGTCCGGGCTCAAGTAGCCAGAATTTGTGCAATAGAAATTTTTGATATTTGTTATGCCTCAATGTGGATTTTGCTTTTTGTTTATTTTATGATTCTCAAGTTTTCAGATATGGCACTGGATAAAAATGAAGGAAGCTGCTGCTACGTAGCTAACTGGTCTCTGATGCCTTCCTCATGGGCACTGAAGAAGAGTAGCGGCTTACTGTGAATGTAGCATGACGTACAATCTTGAACTCTGGTAAATTCTGACGGTTTTTATTAGTGCCAGTGGTCGGTTTGGACAGCCCTTCTGATCTGAAGAAAAAGAAAGAATATCAGGACTAACCTTGACTCATTTCCCATGATCCTCAGCAGGAAAGAAGAGCATAGCAATTGAAAAAGATAGACAGCGTGTTCTCATTAGAGGCTCTCTGTGTCAGTGAGGGAACTACAACAGCGAGACATTGAGAGCAAACGGTTGATGTGTGCGTCCTGTGTGCTGACAGGTGATTGTGTGTGGGAACCTCTCCCTCCTCCTCACCTGGAAGCAGTGCCAGCATTGTATCGAGACTGGCAGGTACACAACGTTCTCATAATCTCACACGTTGTAATGGGATGTAAGTGCAAAATATCTCAGCGGCTGAGTTGAAGGGAGCTGAAACTGAGATTTATTCTCAGGAAAAGTTTCAGGAGGTGATTTGTTACCTTTGTTTAAACTCCCTCAGCCCCCATTACAGCAAAGATCGTCATTTCTTGGACATATTTTACTTAACAAGGTTTATGTAATGGATATAAAACAGTCCAGGCAGGACAGAGGTGACCTACTTCTGCCTTCAAACACACCTGATAATGGTTGTTGCTATGGATACAGTTTAATCAGTGTAGATCATGCGTCTCTGTAGCGTTTTTTTCAAGTTGTTGAGACATTGCAGGATTAAGTTTGATATAGTATGTCAAGGTTTTGAGGCCAAAGATGATTTAATTCCAGCAGATTCTTACAATCTCTCAAAATGAAAGAATATATAATAACTAAAACATTTTACAATAATATCCACCTTTATTTTCTATATAAATAGTAAAAACAATATAGATAAATATAGCTTTTTTAATTTAAATATGAATATATACTTGATCTGATATTGTGAATAAATAATTACCTGCTGAGTTGATTGATTATTCAACATTTGGAAACAGTCAGGCTTGTGGATTTTGCCACCATGTAGGTTAAAAGACATTAAAGCAGTGATAATCCTTCAAACTGGAACAGTTTCTTTCTTTCAGAAAGACATTTGCACAGGCCTTCAGTGGCCAACATGGCAACCAGACTTGGTGTTCCTAAAAATCTCCTGACAAGTTGCATTTACTGCTGTGTAGCAGAGGGAGCCTCGGCGCAGTCCAAGCTGCTCAGCTGGATCTCATCTCTCTCCATCAGTTTGAATGTCAGATTGGAGCAGAGCAGCAGGAGGCTCAGCAAAAGCATGCTGCAGTGGTACTCCGCAAAATGCCACTGTAGCAAATGTCCCTAAGGTTGGCAGGAAGAACACGGAAATTCCTCAACCCCTGAGAATGATGAATTAAAAGCAGCCAAGAAAGGCCATCACAACAGGAAGGATGATTAGTAAGAAAATGACTTCAAGCTGGATACGTTTGTGTAAATCATGCAAATAACAAAAAAGTAGTTTGATTTAGATTATATTTTGTGTCTTATGTCTTATAAACCTGAGTATTTGCATGTGCATTATGCAACCTAAACTTACTTACTGCTGACATCTGAAACCACTTGCCAAAAACTGGATTATATACTTCCAGAGTTAGAGATTTTTGACCTGAAACGGCTGTTGTTTTTCTATACTTTCACCACTAGAGGGAGTGTGTGATACTGTTTGTGCCTAATCTTTTTGAGTACACCGTGTTACTGTGTTATATAGGTTTGTTTGTTTAACATCATTACCATTGTCAGTATTTATCCTGACATGACCTGAGCTCTATAATGACCCAGATTCTGTAATTTTTGTTTATACTATTAACGTGACAAATTAACCTGCTGATAATGTTGGTTTCTAATTTGTACTGCAGTGCTCTTTGTAATTTATTATAATGTAATTATGTTAAACCCTGTTGTGATTTTAACTTATTGGATGCTTCAGGGCCATTCTGAAGCATGAAGTCCTTGGAAGTGTTGCCAGCGTTGTGCTGTTGAGCTCATTCACTCACACATGTATTTGCACAGCAGATGGGAGTCTCTGCAGTGCAGCAGCACTGTGTCAGGGCAGCTGTGATCTGGTTTCGAGGCTTCAATAAAACGGCGCTGAAACCTGTTTTGTGTGCTTACGTCATTTCACATGAAATCAGAAACATTACTGAGGCGACACAAACGGAAACCAGAATGAAGTAACACCTGGTTTGTCTTTGAGTTGTTTTGGGTTACATGGTAATCTGTCTCCACATATTTCTGACAGACACCAAATCCTGCAGTCTTTCTCTTAATATTTGTCATCTCTGTTGGAAACCAGTCGTGGCAGTTCGTTACTGACTGGAAATGTTTTCAGAGTAAACACAGTTTCTGAGTCTGCAAGATGAGGAGGTCTGTTGCCCTCACTGTTTGCACAGCAGCTGTCTCCACATTTCTGAACTTTATTGAAAATATTGTGGTATACTTGTATTACCTTTCTGTTTTACTGCGTTTTTCTGGATTCAGAAAATGTCATCTCCAAGATGGACTAAGGAGTCCTGCAGTGTTGACAATTTACTTTTCTTCTTATTTAGTAGTATGTTCATCCACCTTCCTGAAGATTTTCTTATTCATCCTCCCTTCAATATGAAGTCTACTGTATGTTGTAAGGCAGCCCACAGCACGATGCACTCATCCTCAAACTTTACTTTTGGCTAGGTATTTTTTGGGGTGATGTGGAGAACCATTTGCCCCCAAAGACATCCATTAGTTCAACTTCAACCTCATCTTACCAGACAATGTTCTCAGAGTATTTCACTGGCTTTTCTAAATCTTCAGCAAATGTTAAACTGAAGCTCCAGTATGATTTTTCTTTAGCAGTGGAGTTTGTAGCAGCGATTGTATCAAGTTCATTGTTGTTAAGTGCATTACTTATTGTTTTACATGGGGAAAACAAAAAATCTTATTATTTAAGTGAATAAATAAATTAGTCCAACTTCATTTGTGGACTAATTTTGTTTTGTTTGTGTTATGTGGATGATTTTGGGTGATTTTGACATCTGGTGTGATTAGAGATATATAGATAAATACACTGAAATGTTCCATGATTATTTTACCTACTGTTTGTATAAAGTACACTGGGTACCCACAGGACAGTGAACGGTCATTCTTGATTGCCATTTTCTCATGTTTTGGTGTGTCAAAACACAGGGAGTCAAACACAGGGACTCTTATTGGATTTTTCAAAAATCAACTGAGTAGATTTTTTAATAAAGCTAACTCTGAGGGAAAGGCGTGATGAGATGCACTGAAAATAAGGTAAAAAAAGACCACATGTGATTGATTTTCACTGAAATGTTTGAGCTGGCAAGAATGAATGAACTGATCACACCAGCAGAAAGGTGAAATATGAATCATGCTACCTGGAAGTCAAAGTACATCTGCAGGAAACAAACTGCAGGTACTGTTACTTTTTTTTTTTTTTTTTACAAAACTGAGAAAAACCAAAGCTTAATTCAAAATAATACTGCTGATACTTCCTGACATGACCAATGAGAAGCAGCAATCTCATTGGTCATGTTGGTCATTAAGTTTACCAACATAATTAATTTGTGGTTGATCACAAAAAGTGCTTTCCTCTTGAAGTAAAGATGATGATGATATTGTCTTCGACGATAACGATAAACTGAAAAATCAATCAGAAAGTGTAATTTTCTTCTCTCTTTTTTTTGCCTTTTTATCAACAGCTTAGTAGTGAATTGGCAATGATTACAAGAGTTTGCTTTTATACTGAGTGTGTAAGTGTGACTTGGAGCTGAAACCGATAATTAGTCCCATGTAGCTGTTTAATCCACAGCAGGACGTCCAGCCTGATGTAGTGTTGGTGCCAAAGTGTCACTGTTTTTAGGGTGCAAAGCTGCAATATTTATTCATCACATTTTTAGATTCTACAAGGATGTACTTTTGCTGAACAAGGAAGAAAACTATGACAGTAATTACACCTCAAATAGGAAAGAAATTATAGGATTTCAGACATTTCTTTTTCAGGATACAATTATTTTGTAGCTAAAATATTGAAGTCAATGTAGTCGAACTAAACTTGCTTGTCAGAATAAAGTCAATCAAGCCAAAAATAATCAGAAACAAAAACATAAATCTGTGTTATTAATCTCTTTAAGGTTTCAATTGGTGAATGGCACGACTGAAACTTATTTATAAATGTGATGAAGATAAACTACAGCACTTATGTCAGTATCGTGTTCCAGTTAGCTCAGTATGTTTCAAAAGCTCAGCACCTTTGAAAGAGGACGCTTTGTGTTTGACGGATGCTGATGTTGGTCTCTGTCTGCATCTTTGAATGTATTTATGTGTCTTATAAGCCAACAAGGGCTGGACACCTTTAAGGTGTATGGCACAAAAGAAATAAACCAGAACCTGGTAAAAGATGATGGTACAAGGCCTCTTGGCAAATAAGTGTGTATAGACGCTGGATGGATGAATATTGCAGCTCAACACTGTTTTCACTGCTTAGTTTGAGGTTTTTCCAAACGTGATTTTGCCAGTTTGGGATTTTCTACTCATATTAACACCATAAAACACATCTTGTGCAGGAGCTCCAGCTGTATTTGGCTGTTTTGTCTGAGCTTCCAGTGGAATCCGGGCAGACGAATGTGTGTACCAACCACCTCCATCGAGAGCATTAACAGGCTTCAGCAGCCGCTCGAGTGTGAACTGAAGAGCTGGTTCTGTGGCTTTTAAGGGCGCACTTAGAGAACAAGAGCTCCCTCTCTTTCTGTATGGATGCTGCTAGCACAAGTGTTTTGAAGCCTCCTGCATGCATGGCTATTTTATTGGTCCATTTACATTTCTGAACAACCATCCTTTATAGTTTATTTGTTAGCATTCTTGCTAAACATACTGTGTGTGTTGCAGGATGTGCAATAGCACTTAAAACTCAGTGTGAAGATGTGTGTCATGCCCATTAATGCTTACATCAGCAGCCATTTGATGCAAGTAAGCCCCTCCAGGCACTTGATAGCCTTTAAATGACTGCATGTCTGAGTGTATTAATGAATTAGTCCTGGTCCTGGAAAGTGTGCCTTGCAGTGTGAGTGGGAGGATGCACATCCTGCTGTGTGTATGTTTGTGTGTGAGGCTGAACCTCCACAGCCCAGTAGTGAACAGATTCACGGCTATAAATACCCTGTCCTCCAGCTGAGGCTGAGCTAAAAATAGATCTGCAGCTCACTGCGGCACCTAGAGGACAACGGCAGAACTGCTGCAAGGCCCTTTGGATTCGATCAGGCTTGTGGAGCTGGATTTATAATGTAAAGTTTATTATATAGTTGTATCATTTATGAGATTCATTATTCATTTTGTTTCAGAGGGATGAAAAAAAAGAAACAAAGCTAGAATTATCTTCCTGGCCAGATATTTACTCATTTTGAGTTTTTAGTGCTTTTTTAATGGGAGCTGATAGTTTACTGATGATTTTTACAAAACAAGAATTATGTTCACACATGTAATTTATTATGGATATTCATAATCCACACATGCCTAAAATTCAACATGCTCAACAATCTTGTGTAAAATTTCGAGATCAAGTTGCAGAAAAACCACATTTTTGTTGTCAACTCCAATCTTTTACTGTAATTGTGGGCTGGTATTCAACAACTGTTGTTGAGATCTTAATTTTAAAATAGGGTTGGTTTTCTGGGACTGTATTTTTTGTCTAATTTCTAGCAGTACAAATATCTTAGTGCACTTTAAATAAAACAAAACTAACACTTTTTTTGCATCACATAAGCCACGTGATCAAGAACTGGATGTTACTACTGGCAGAAAAGACAAAGAAGAAGACAGGAAGTTGTAGGAGGACGATGGCCCAGCATGGTTTTTCATAACTTATTGCATGAATAAGCTTATTTGTGTGAGGATTTAATTGGGTTTCTTATTTAATGGAAAGCACCGCAACTGCAAAATTGTGTTTTTTGACATTAACAAAATATCAACCAAGTTGCTAATGTCAAACTTGGCAAATTACAGAATCTCATTTGTTATGAAAACACAGCAATATTTTCCACAGTAACAAAAGAGCTGTGGAGGAAAGGAGCTGATATTAATGACATTTTTAAGATTGGCAAAATAAAATCAGTATTATTACTTGTGGTTGTACTCAGAATTCCTTCAAGAATACACATGAAAACAGTCCAAAATAGAAACAAACACAAAGTCACTCCTGGGATTTTATCGCTGAAGCTTCATTCAAATGTGGTGTCTCTTCAGTGCTGAAAATAAATGCTGAACAGCCATCATCTTCTTAGCATTGGGTGCCACTGAGGTGCCAATTTGTTCTAATTAAGTCTGCGTGTGAATGTGTGACAATCGCTCTGAAAGCTTTCTGAAAGTGTTAGTGGTCATCGCCGGGGTCTTGTTTCTTACAATCTGTCTTCATAATGATGCCAAGCTCCTTCAGTCATCTCATAAAACCGAACTACAAAATAAGGTTTCTGCTTTCTTTTTGACTGTTTAAGTACTATCACTTATTCCCTTTTATTTTGCATGTTAAAAGTGCTTCCTCTTTGTGGCTCAGTAAGTTGCCCACACAGCAGCCTCACTGATGAATTTCCATTTCAAAATGCATGCTGGGTGGATCAGATGGCGCTTGTTTCATAATAACACTGTTGCTATCATGATAAATAAACATCAGGAAATAATAGCTCACTCACGCTCTCATTAAACTGATTCACAATACATTTTGTGCACACTCTCCTGACACATTACTGCCTGCATGATGATGCGGTGCAGGCCATATTCAGACAGAAGACCCTCATGTTCTCACACATATCAGGGGATTGTTGCCATTAGATCTGAAGTCTCCCGACAGCAAATGGATACACTCTCCCTAACTCACGCAAGCGTCTGCACAGATTTATATATGCAGTTTCCCTTTCATCTACAAACATATGCGCTTATCAACTTACAGCCTGACCTGTCGTTCTTCTTTAGCTGCCTCACTGCATCTCACATTCCTCAGAAAGAGAAGACAGCCGAGTGAATATATGACAGAGTCTAAATAGTATCTTAGTTAAGGAACGTTGCAATAATTAACTTGAGTCATCATGAGATTTTAAAAGCCCTTGAGCATAATCTTAAAAACATATAAACCACATAACTGTCTCAAAATTAATAGTACTTGATTTTATTACCTTTTTAAGGAAACTGACTCTTCAATTTTATTTTCTGGAAAACTGAATCTAAGAATTTCATCAACTGGAGCAGTATTTTCTTAATTAAAAAAAATACAATTAGTTTAATGATAATTGCTTTTGATATTTATTCACTTGCTTTTAAATTTTAAAAAAGCTTTAAAACATTATTAAATCTTCATTGTTATTGTATTTGGATACTCTCAAAAGCACAATCTACAGAGTTAAAATATTTTATTCAATACAATATCACCTGCAGACATATCTCTACTTGTGTTCAGAATAAAGTGTTTTGCTGGGTGCATGAATTAGGATGTCAAAGGCCAGTTTTTGTGTGTTTCTCAGAATTACACATTTTAAATAAATTATGACACAAGAACACCAAAGTATTTAATCATAAAATTATCATTAAAATAATTTATGCAAAACAGGAGAAGAATCAGACATTAAACAAGACACTAAGAAAGAAAATGTAAAGTAGAGAGGAAAATGTATATTAACTAGAGAAGAAAAATGAATTAGTGAGAAAGTGGAAGCAGATAAGTCATATCTTCATTGGATGAAGAACAAAATAAGGAGATAAAGATAAAAAAAGATCACAGAGGAGAAAGAAAAGGTCACTTGTGCCAGTCAACCTAAAAAGTTGTGTTCTGTGTGAAAATGTTCAAAATTTTTGAATTGCTGGATTGGAGAAAACACACTGAAGGATAAGAACAAAAAATAGAGTAGCACAAATCTGTTTCTATTTAAAAGACACATTTCACACAATGTTTGGAGACAAGACTGACCTTCATCTTCTAGCCAATCACAGACAGAGAAATACATTTTACCAGGAAGTTGCAGGTAAACCAGTTCCTACAGGAGCCAACAATATCTGCATTACTAATATCCTAACAAATACCCCTTAATTATATTAATTGAAATTTGAATTTGAAATAGTAACTCATAAATGTTAAATCAATTTTTTGTTTTTTATATATTCAAATTTAATCAACATATTTTGGCATAAATTGCAATAAATCAAATCTATTTAAACTCTAAATATGGATTATCCATCTTTTAAATGTGTCAAAAACATGTTATTTGCTTACAGTTTAAGGTATAAATGCAGTTTAAGGTATAAATGCAGTTTAAGGTATACATTTCCCTTTTGGAGGGTTTTCCATATTACAGATGTATACACTGGTTTGGATGCCTTTTCCACATGTCTAGACCTACATACCAAGAATCATGACCTTCCACTCTGGCACTAATCACTTCTCTGAGTAACTCCAGCACCATAAGCAGTTGTTGAGTCCTGCAGCTTTAAACCAAGCAGCTGGTCAGTGAGAAACTGCCAAACATCTGGCAAACAGCCCAGAGCTTCCAATTATAAACTTACCAAGCTTATCCAACCAACCTGTTTAAAACCAACTACAACCTCATCAAGTTTCACTTCCAGTCATTAACCGCTTAGCCAGCCGGAGGGATTTCTTGTAATGTTCAGTTCAAAGGAATACAATCAGTAACAAAGGTACCATGAAGCTAATAATGAGCTGGATGCACCATTAACCCGTCAGAGCTGTAAAAGTAAGAACAGCCACCATAAATTCAGGTGAACTCCAACATTCCAGTTATCTGCACTCGACTTCTCTCCAAATAATTTTTTTTCTTGGAAAATTACCACAAATTTAAATTTCAGTGTATTTTACTGAAGCTTTTAGTTGCTAGACCAACAAATAGCTCATAATTGTGAAGTGGAAAGAAAATGATTTACCTGAAAGGTGTGGCTTGCATTTGTAGTCGTTCTTTAGAATCAGTAGCTTTTAGAATCATGGATTTGTGCAAGAGATTGAACGTCTCCGCTAACTTTACACATCTAGAGACTGACATTTTTGCTTATTCATATTTGGAAAATAACTCAAGATTGGATGATGGTAGATGATGGTTTTCAACTCTCGCCACAGATTCGCAATTGGATTTAAATCTGGAGGTGATGTTCTATGCCTCAAACATGCTTTTATCTAAATCAGGGGTGCCCAAAGTTGGTCCTTGAGGGCCAACATCCTGCATGTTTTAGTTCTCTCCCTGGTTTATCATACCTGGATCAAATGATGGCTCATTAGAGGCCTAAGAAGAGCATAGACATGCTGAGAAGGTTGTTACTACCACCAGAGTAACAACATGCAGGATGCCAGGCCTTTGGGCACCACTGATCTAAATTATTTTTTGTTCACCTGTGGCTGTATATTTAGGGTCTTTGTCTTGCAGGAAGGTTAACCATAAGCCTTCTGCTTTTTTCTCATTGCTCTAAAAGATAAAAACATTTTTTGGAATTTCTTCCTCCTTGCCTCAGAAATGAAAGTGACTCTTTCAAACATCTGGAAATTGTTCTCAAGGGTGAATCACACTGGTGCAGCTTCCCATTGTATCAAACAAGAAAGCAAAGTGTTCAAGGTGTGGCCTTAAATACATCCACAGGTGTGGCTCAAAACATCTCAAATATTTCAGTTAACCTCTTAGAAGATTCAGAACCAATGAAATAATCATCTGTGCTTTGTCGGGTTAGAGATAGTATTCTTCCTGAATGTTAACTCGATTTTGACTTAATAAATTAATGAATCTCTCTTATAGTTTTGTCATTTAGCAAATAGAAAAAGAGAAGTTTGGTTTGATTTAAATTTAAACTGAGAAAAAAAGGTGAACATGCCATTTGATATGTATGTAAACTTCTGGATTCACCTGTACATTAAGGTTTGTGGTTCTATTTAGATCAAATGTGAAAAGTTCAAAGGATTTACATTTTTATTTTACAAATCTCTTATCCAGTCCAAGGCATACAGGAATAGAAACTGGCCAGCAGAAACATCAGCCATCATGCTGCCATGGTTGGAGAACATGAAAATGAGCCCCAACTGCAGATCTCTGCTAACATCTTGTTGACAAACCCATTTCCCAGAAAAGCAGCCCATCGCATATATGTAGTAATTAGCACAAATAGCTGCCATCCCTAAAGGAACAAGACATGGAGAGGCAGCTAAAAACAGCCAATTGTCAACAGAATCAGTGAGTCATTCACATCCTGCAAGCCGGAGCTTCCGATCCAAACTTCGGAAACACTGTCTGCTAAGTTTCAGTCTGTGAATTACTTATGGAAGTTTTTAGGGGTAAAATGATCTAAATAATTTCCAGATGAGCAAAAAACAAAACAAAAAAAAAAAAAACAATAAAAATAAATGAATAATAAATGTTTTGTTTGTAATACAGTTGAGACACTGAGAATGCAAATGGCTCAAAAACAGGCAGAGATCACAGGGGATTAAATGCTTTGTGTATATTGACCTCTGCTGGTAAAATGCAAGTAAATGTAGGGAGGAAGGAACCAAAGGAACAGCCTGAACTGCATGCAGACGCTGTGCTGCAGTTTATGGCTTCTTCCTCTTTTTTGCAGATTGGTCACGAAATCCCTGATTGTTCTCGTGAGGTCTTTGTGATCCAACATCAGGTTATCCTAGAACATCCTTCTTTTCTTACTAGATGAGGAAATACTTTTATGATTGTGAGTTTATTGGGTGGACCACCAAGGCCAGAAGTGAATTACATTTCCTTCCCTTCTCACCATCTATTGTTAGGCTGACCAACAGCTAGACGTAAAAGGCTGCCAACAGCTCAGGATAATTTTCTTTTTGTGTAAAATTTATGTTAGTTTAAAATGTATGTTTTAGATAGTAAAAGAAGTGCCAGACTTAGGAGAAACATGAATGTTTGATTTAACACTATTGACAATAAAAAGGAAGCAGGAGGAGCTGCTTAGCCCAGCAAAATTATATTTTTATGCAGCACACTCTTATGCTGCAGCCCCTGTTAATAAAACCTTAATTTCATCATAATATAAGTGAGATTCTAAAAGATCGGTTTCAGACTGCTGAACAATAGATTGGGCACTTATTCAGTGATATAGTGTTTCAGGCTACCCATTTAAGCTAAACTCATTTATAAACCATAGAAAAATAATAGTGGCCTTATAGAATTAAAGTAAAAGCTTTTTCTTGTTACTTTCTGGCTTTTGAAGATTGAGGACCCAAGATATTTATTTACACAGTAGAAATGGAGGATCAATATATTTTTGCATGTAGCTTTAGGTCTTCCATATACTTTGTTACTGCTTTTATGACAGTAACCCAAACATTACGGAAAGGATTGGGTTAAAACTGAAACATGTCAGGATATGGGTACAACACCTCGATGTGCAGTTTCATATAAAAACAGTTAGAAAAATCACACTTTGTCATGTGGTGGTGAGGATGAACGCAGAGACCCAGGTTGTGATGAAGATGATGATGAATTTAATGTTAAATGTGGCTCAAAAGAGTCCAGATCAGGCAGCAAGGCAGAGAGTTTAGCACACAGCTAATTACCGGTAGCAACTGATATAATGAGGACTGAAAACAAGAGCTAAACGCTAACCAGGACTATACAGCACAACTGGAGAGCAGAGAACGTAAGACAGAACTGACTTGAGATGACAGTAGATGAGGACCCGACAAGAGACAGAGACAACAGGTGGACTTAAATACACTGGGAGGGTAATCACAGGAACGAGACACAACTGCAGAACAATCAAGACAGGGAGGACAGGACATCACAGAGACTCACAGGGAACAGAATCACAATGAACACAGAAAAAACCCAAAAATAAACACAGAAAAAAAAACAAAAATAAACACAGAAAAAAACAAAAATAAACACAGAAAACTACGGATCACAACACACTTGACTTTACAAATTCAGATATTCATTAGGTATGGAAAGAGAAAGGAAATAAAAAGTCTGGAAATAATTTTTTTTTTAAACTTTATTTGCTTTTCCCGTAATTGTCAAAATCTAGAAAAGTTCAAACTTTTTTAGACTATAATATAAAGACAGTGGAAGAACCCTAAATATTGTTCTTCTGCACTCCTCATCAACTGTAAAACTATACATGATAGATATATAAAATGTCCTTGATATGCAGTAAATGTTCCTAATTTAGCTGGTTGAATTAAATTAACTTTAAAAATGTGCTGGTAAAACAGTCTCATGTGTGCTGTATCGTTCCTGTTTTTCTATTTGTCTGTACAACGCCTAGCAGACAATACTACAGTGTTGACACAAGTACTTATCCAAGGACTTTAAGGCATTTTGACACATGTACAAACAAAATGAATAACTCTGCGGAAGTCTGATAGAAAGAATTCCTCAAAATTAAACTTCCTGGATGTGTGATGACACACATACTCTCTTTAGTCATTGTTTATACTGTCTTATAATAAGGCTTACATATCAACAATGATACGGACTTGTTCTTCATCAACAAACATCTAAACATGTTGACAGTGCAAGCAGCCAACATAAAGGATTTAAACCTAAACCCAAACAGTGCAGAGCATGATGGGGGAAACAGTGATCTAATCAGACTGCCTGGGAAGCAGCACCATGAACTGACTCAACCTTTTACTACCGAGTTTTTCTGACACACCTGCTCAAAACAAATACATATCACATTGTGTTGCTTGCTTACATCTGATGTCTTAATGGAGAAAACGTTTATTTTTATTTCCCCAATCTTTAAGGCCTTCGTGGCACTGCTGTTTTCTTCTGCTTGGACATCCTCTTCAGAGAAACTGATTTTCTTTTTCCTCTCGGTTAAATGTGTGCCTTCACCCCTCCTCATGAACTCCACATCACTTCTTACCCATTTATAAGCCCGTCTCCCAGTTGTACTGACTAAGTCTGTTTATGTTGGCATCAGCAAAATCAGTAACAAAGCCCTTGGAAACTTGCCAAGCTTTGCTTTTTGAGCTACAAAAATGTCCTAAAAATATAAATGCTGAATCCCAACATGAAAGGTGAGTTTGGTTGAGAGACCACAGAACAATGTCTTTTCTTCTGTAGGAATTTTGCAAAAAATAAAATAAAATAAATAAAAGGTGAAATAGCTGATATAAATATCACATCTAACTGAAATTAGAATGTTTTTTGAAAAAATATGTACACATTTTAAGTTTAATACAATGTGAACCTAGATGAAAGATTTGTGTCTCCCAGCTTTGGATTACTGACGTGTATTGATTAAAACACTTGAACGAAGCACAAAGCGGATTCCTGTTTTGCAGCATAGTTGTGCAAGACAACACACCCATGCCCATGTCGGGAAAAAAACAGGTTGAAACTGACTGGGAACACGTCTCGGTTTACAGCTTTTGTAACAGGCTGTTTGAGAAAGTGTTTGTAAAGGTTTAGAAATAACAGGATTACCTGCTGTAAATTACGTAAAGCACTACAACTGATGCTGTTTTCCACTTTCTCTCATGCGGCATGAGAGGAAGCTGTTTTTTTTAAAGTACAAACTTTTTATAGATCTTGAAGCATTTGTTTTTCTCTCACACTCAAAGTACAAATTGTATGTTAGTCCAGAAATGGTCCTTGTAGTGCACATATGGTAGCTGGTTGACATCATGTTAAGTAATGTTGCATCTTCAATGTTTACAAGTGATTGATTGTAACTCTAGCTGACACAGCTCATGTTGTTAGAACAGTCTTACTAGTTTGCTTCTCTTGTTTACAAAGGTAAAATGTTCACAGATGATCAATTTCCCAAAATAATGAAGTGTGATGTTGAACCAATATTTTGTTAATAAATAGTGTTTCAACTGTTGAGAGATCACCCCATGGTGCTGGAGAGGAGGCTCTGATGTTGAATATTAGATCCAGGAGGAGCAGAGTGGGTTTTGTCCTGCTCATGGAACTGGACCAGATTTTGATCCATGCAGAACTTCAATGGGAGGCCATCAGAGTTTGAGTGTCCAGGCAGTCCAAGTGTATTTTATGGCTTACAACCATGTTCCTTGTGTAGTTTTACAAGAGTGTAGATACAGAGTCCTGGAATGATTCTTGGAGTTGTATGCAACCCTTAAAGTCAGCCTCATTCACACAGGATACTAGGATGTACAGGAAACAATCTATGAAATATTGAAAAGAAGACGTTTAGTTGGGTATATATATTCTTACATGTGTATAATGTGCATGTTCAATAGCAAGAACACAAATTACATAAAAAGTGTACATGGAAGAATAGACTGATTATGACACTAAGTTTTAAAGTCAGAAAGTTTTAAAGTCAGAATAAGAAATAGCCAGTGTTTGAATGACTAGTCCAATGTGATATATATATATATATATATATATATATCACATATATATAAATGTCACAATACCAAGTGACCACAACATCAGGAAAAAGGAGCAACTGGAGAAATACCAGGGCCTCAGAGAGGAACTGGAGAAGGCCTGGAAGGTGAAGACCACAGTGGTGCCTGTGGTCATCGGGGCCCTCGGGGCAGTCACCCCCAAACTGGAGCAGTGGCTCAAACAGATCCCAGGAACAACATCAGACATCTCAGTCCAGAAATGTGCAGTTCTAGGCACAGCCAAGATACTGGAGGAGAACCCTCAAGCTCCCAGGCCTCTGGTAGAGGACCCGAGCTCAGAGGATGAAAGAGAGAGAGAGAGACCACCCGCGGAGGGTGAGAAGGGAATTTCTTTTTTATATATAATCACAAACAAAAAATACACTGAACAAAATCAAATGGGAAAAAGTGCAATCTGTTTTTCAAAAGAAGTAATTAATGCAACACAACAAGCATTTTATTACTTGTTTTCCATTTGGCAATTAATTAAAGAACTTTATGGCTCAGTAACTTTTTTCAAAGAGACCTTCTTTGTAATTGCTGTTTTTACCTTCGTCAAATAAACAAAATATTTTCTCATGTCCTGACTCCAAGTATAGTTTCTCACTCTTCAATTCTTTGTTTCAACATTACAGAAGAGGACACATTTTATATACACACTTCATTTCACCTACTGAATGCTGAATCATTAAGACATCACTAATCATTAGACATCTTAATGTTCAGTAAAGGTTTTCCCTCTGCTTTTTATTTCAAGAAAATTATATACTTTGCATAGGTGATAAGTGTAACAACAATTAGTGTAATGACATGAAATCATATTTCTTAATGGAACTAGTTTTTGTAGCATTGAGCAAGATGTTGAACAGCTCTTAAGTGGCATTTGGCTTTGATGGAGATTTTAATAAGCAGTCCAGGTTTTAATGCAACAAAAAAAAAAAAGATGTGTTTAGTGGAAAAAGGGAAATGCTTTTAAAAGGCAATTAAGTCAACCTAACTGCTCTGATGTGACGTACCATACAGGAATATACCAAAACATCTCAATTCAAACGCATTCAGAGTTACTTTTATTTAGTCAGAGTCCAATGTGTGGCTTTGTGTTCCAGGAGATATTTGTGTTCTCCAGAAACAACACAGCAGGAATATTTTACACTCCTCTCCAGTCTTTTATGGTAGAAAGAGTCAAGACAAACATTTCCTTGCTTGGTAGGTCTTCTATACAGGCAAGCTGAGCTGCGGTGTCCTCTCTCTATTCTTTCTTTGTGTAGCTGTGAGTGAGTGTGCATGCCAGGCACTAAGACTGATGAGGCTGTTTGGAGCTGCACATACCTTGGGAGCTTGAGAGAAAAGCAAGTCCTCACAATTTTGATGGAAGTATGTGTTTTTAAGTTTGTCCTTTCTATTTGTTTTGCCCAGCTGTCACCATTTTGTTGGTTGAGTGTAGTTGTGTATTTCTGTCCTCAGCAGATTGACACATGCCACTGAATGTTGTACTTACTGTCAGTCAAAAATGTGAGAAACTGAAACAGTGTGTGATGTTCCAATCTCCTGACATGGACTTCTAATAAGTATTTTCTGATCAGTTGTTGCAACTCTCACATGTGCCTGTAAAGAATGCCTCGCTCACAGAATAAAGGCAAATTCCTCTTTGAAAAGTTTAGAAAACATATTTCAGAGTGAACATTGTGTTGATGAGCCCATAAATATTTATGAAAGAGCAGGTTAATTTACACTCACAAATCTCTATCATTGGTTGACTGGTTAGTTAAACAGTCAGTGAAATTTATGAACCAGATAAACAAGCATGTAGCACTTTATTTACATTAAAACTGATCATTGCTTTTGCTGGACAGTGTCGTAGTTGTCAGAGATACAAATACCTGCCTGAACGATGATGCTGTCACACCATCAGGGCACACTAAATGACCTTTTTGTAAAGTATTGCACCCTGATCCACACCAAGAATAATGGTTTAGGAGCATGCTAATAGCATTTGTGGGATGTGCTTTGCAAACAGTTCCAGATTTCTGCAGGCGCCACATCTCAGATATCAGGAACTGAAGGATCTGTCCTTTACAGCGTGGTGTCAGATACCGCAGCAGAACTTCAGAAGTCTACGGGTGTCCGGACTGTTGTGACTGCAAAACAAGGGACCAAATAATACTTGATGACAAAATAAAACTGCTCCAATTAAATTCATGCATTACCAAATGTTATGTTCAAGAAAATGCTTCCATATGTCTTAATGTGTTGGTTCTTCTTCAACGCATCTCCTATGTGTGGACAACTCCTGGTTTACCAATTTATACCAAAGTCAATAACATGCAATCAGAGCACGTTTTTATGCGTCAACATGCGTGTTTGCTGACAGCTCTCATCTACAACTGAAATCCTGCTGCTCTTCTTGAGAGATAAACATACATGAGGCTCTGCCTAGCAAGCTGCTGACAGCTGAGGATGTGCTCTGTTTGGAGAGGAGGAGGTTTACAGTTCAAGCAAGTTCAAACCATTTTTTATCCGACTCATTAAAGCAAAACTAGACGACCACCGGGAGCAGATTTTATGCAAGTCTTTTAATGTTGGGAAAAGGCTGCTGTTGTTGTCAAAAAACATATGTGCCCTTTTTTTACTGCAAACAAGAGAGCAATCTGGTTTTACCTGAATTCAATATGCAGCACATCAGAGAGAGAACTTGAAATGATGAAAACAAAAATTCAGCATTCATTCTTCTATATTTTTTTAAAACTTTACTGTTCAGCCAACTTCCAACTCATCTATAATCATGAGTGGTGCACTGTAAGTGAAGAAATGAAACTTCTGATTCAAACATTAACTTCCGCAGAAGAGTGGCTGGACTTAACGTTGGCAATAGGATGAGGACTTTTGTCATAAGTTGTTGTTGCTCAGCATTTTACTTCAGTTATTTTTGGCACTGAGTTAATGTATTTAAGTGTCTGAAAAATGAGCTGTTTCAAAAACTTATTATTAAGTCACAATTGATGGGCACTATTCCATTAACTGGCAACTCTAGCAAAGCCCAGCCCAAGCAGAGCTCCAGCATGTCTGGTCAGCTGGTTTCAACACTGAATGCGCTGTACAAAGCTGCTGGAAAAGACAAGTGTTTTGTTGTTGGCATACCATTCAGAAACCACTTGCAGAGGCTTTACTTCTGTTTTTCAAAGATGTACTGCTGTATAATTGTACATCTGTGTGCAACCATTTTCATGTACACATGTAAACGTTATGTTGGGGCTGTGGCCAGCAGCAACTTAATTGGATTTAAAGAGACAAGACGCCCTAAGCAGCTCATTCTGAAAAGAGCTCAATGTAGGCAGAACTGACCAGACTAAAGCCTCATTATCTAAGAATGACTTTGTACAAAAAAAAAAAAAGAACATGTTTTATATAGTCAGTAGATGATGTATCCTAATCTGTTTAAGGAAATGTGTCACCTGTAAGTTATTTGTCATATAAAAATTGGATTTTGCTAATGATAATGCTGCTGGTTATTAGACTTCATGGTGAATGTTTCATAATCAAAATAAATGTATTATAGTGATCTGTTCGATGTGTGCAGCCAGTCTGAAGTTTTTGCTAATCCCTCCATTGTTGTCAGTTAAATACCATATGTAAATTTTTTAAATTGCTTTTGGGGTGCAGAGGGACTTTGCCTCATCCAGGGTCCTGACTAAGAAGTGGAAATAAAATCAAAGAAAGAATAAAAAAGGTGTGGAAGCTTGTGTCTTGTGGTGTAGCTTGTTGACAGTAAAAGTGTAGAGTTGATGATGGGTGACACATTCAGGGTCAAAGATGGCAGTGAGTGACAGCTCGGGCCCAGAGTCTGGGCAGCCTCCGGTCTGACCGCCATAACAGACAAGCAGGACTGGTGGGCTCAAGGCAGATCAAAGACTGACAAACTGGAAGCAGTGGTCTGTAGTTTGGGCTTGTTCTGCCAGCATGATCATGACAAAGAGCTTGGAGGTAGTACTTGTAAATAAACCACACCCTATTTACCCATTAAATATAAATTAAGAATATTAATGAAGGAAACACCCTTAACCACATTAAAATAAATTATTAATCAAAGTTCAGAGCCAGGACAAAGACAAAGCACATAGAATGAACAATTAACCAATTATCCATGTTTTTTAACCATGAAAATCTGCAGCTCCTGTTGAACGCCCATGCGTCAGCGGACTTTGTACATGTGTCTTGAGCTGGCTGAGAAACAACTGAAGGGTTACTGAATTCACTTTGAACTTATTGTATTTTGCACTTTTTGAAATGGTTCTCACACAAAAGGCCTCTTTATTTATAAAATGGACATTTCATAAGTATGTTAATTATACAGAAGAAGAATAAACTTTCCTGTTAGATGCTAATTGAGCTCAACATATTTATCTCATATTTTCTATATCATGGCATCACATGTTGAGAGAACAAAATTTCCACATTACCCTCAGCTTATCCAAGGTTGCCGGATAAAATATTAGTTTGTAAAACTTGTATATTTCCAGATAAAGTGGATCAAAACTTCTGATTTACATGGGAAGCCCATCCTTACTCCATGCAATAACTACAGAGAAAACGACATTTGGTAAAAAGACATCAGAAAGTCCTATTAAATTATGTCTAACAAGTTTTTCCTTAAGACAAACTATCTATCTTATGTTTTAGTAATATGGGGAAGAATACCACTGTGAGCTGTCAGTGAGGCAGCACCAATATAGAGAAAGTGAGATGAGAGTCATGAGGGCGAGGAGCCCGAAGCCAAAAGCAATGAGTCAAGATGATTATTAAACTAATATTTTGTGACAGGAAACCATATTTCTGGCAAAAGGGACAGTAATTTCTAGGCAAGTCCTTCAAGTAGAAAAAAAATACTCCTACAAAGTTGCTTTTGTTCCATTAAATATTAAAAATGTGTCTTTTTACAGCAAAATGATGATGATGCTGAAAAACATAAAACTACACTGAAGCTGGGAAAAAAGCATACAGAACATTTTTAAATTCTGCAGATGCTTTTCAAATCATATTTAATAACAAGAACCAACATTTTTATTTTACAATAAGCTTCAATGAGAGCATTGCATTTTCCTAAACTCAATTAAGTGGCTTTCTTGTCACAGCCTAAACAAATGGTAAGCAGAACCAAAATAGAAAGTGAATGAATGCAAACAAGAGCAATCTTTACAGAGACCATGTGATTCCTTAAAACATGGAACCGTGGTGAACCTTCCAGGAAATGGCTGTTCTGCCAAGAATTTACCAAAAACACATTAATGACTCATCCAGGAGGTCAAAGAAGTACCAGGAAGAAAACAGCTCAAGCATTTCAGACCTCACTAACCTTTGACGAGGTCAGTGCTCACCAGCGAACAGTCCATGATGTGAAGCTTATGCACAGTTGGGTTGTGTAGAGAGACAGTAATCTGAAGCAGATCAGCAGGCAGACATAAAACTGAGCTGAGGTAAATTAATGGTGGTTGTAGTAAATTCAAACAAAGGAGACAGTCTGTCAGTCAGTTAATCTGCAGCTGTCTGATGTTGAACCTTCTGACCTTTATAGCCGGATAATGACAATTTAATCCCACCCCTGCTCTCACACACGCACACATTTATGAATATATCTCTTTTTGGAGGATTCTGTTCACATTTGGCATTTCTTGTCTTTTTACTGTAGAACACAATAATGCTACGCAGCTGTTTGGATGCTTGTTTAAGAAAATAGTGACATGAAGACAAATGTAATTTCTCTCTTTCTCTCTCTCATTCTCATTACTTCCTCAACCTCTCAATTGTAGATGTCCAAAAACACACTCTTCTGCACATGTACATAGTGGCCATGGTTCATTTCATAAATCCTCGTGGCCCTTGACATACTATTATTATATTAAGTTTTGCTCTTTCTCCCCCTTCAGCCTTTATCCATTTTACTTTAAAAACTCAATTGCGCATAGCACAGCTGGTGACTGAGATTTCTACCAGTCACCTGCTGTCCTGTGAGGTGAGGAGTAAAGGCAGGAGACCTCAGTCATTGTTCTCTCTTCAGATTTTTGTTGTCTTCTTTGTGGTTTTCTCCAGTAGTAACATCCGGCTGTCGATCACATGAACCGTGTGATGCAAAAAAGTGTTTCCATCGCAGTTTTGTGAAATACATCTATTTTGATAAACCACCTTGTCATAGCACAAAACTTTTTATCAAAGAGTCAGTTTTTAAATTGGCATGTTTCCATTGCACACATTTATTTTATTTATTTTATTTATTAAATTTATTTATTTGCAAGTTGTGCAATTTTATGGTTTATAAAACTCAAGTAAGCTATACAAATATTCCTGCTAATAAAGAAATAAGAATTATTTCATGTTCTTTTTTTGACGTTTGGTTTTGACAGATGTCCGTCTTGCCGCTGACCTCTGTGCAGCTCTCCTGTTTGCCCTTTGCCGTGGCATCTCTCGGCCATCCTGCAGCTGCTGATATGCTTTCTGCAGCCCTCTGCTTCCTCAAAGGAAAACCATTAACAGCAACAGCATCGCCACTGTATGACACTGTGGTTTCCCGATAACCGTGTTATGTCTTGTTAAACTCCCAACACACAAAGAGAGAGAGAAATGAACAGCTTTGTTAGAAGATTAAATGGTTTACGATAAGAAGCTCCAATTGACCCGAGTCCTGTTTAAGAAAGGATCAAAGTCACACAGAAGGAGTTAAAACAGATTCTGCTTCTTACATGGTTTGCACCAAATCACATTTTTTAGTTGTAAATTCTCCCTTGGACATTGTAAAGCCTATCAGTTTGCATACACTCCTGGGCTCTGTAAGGTTCTTTTTCCAGGGTGGATCATACGACATCTAGCTGGAATAAATAATGAACATGGGTGAAAACAAATGCACCTCCAAATTACTCCGGTTGATGCTGCAGCTTTGATTTGTGTGTTTCAGTTGGATGAGGAGTAGCAAACAGAATTTCCATCGTTGGATCAGATGCATGTGAGTATGTGTGAATTATGTGTGGTGGTCCAGCAGAGTTATTGATGCTCGTGACCTTGAGGCCTTAAAATAACAGCCATCTACTCAATTATAGATTGCACTGCTCCTATGAGGGAAAACTGAGCGTGAGTGCCAAAGTTAACCCATGTCTGTATGAGCGCACAAGAGCGGGGAAAATGACTGACATATTAGAAACACATTTGTGAGCTAGAATTAATTTGAGTCTCTGTATGTTCGTGTTTGGCTGCGAGTTTTGCAGGATCTGCAGCATGACGGAGATGCAGGGGGAATTCACCACTGCTGTAAAGGATCTACATGTTTTTCTCTCCCCAAGGGGTGAAGAATAACTGAGGAGACACAGGAGAGGGTGGATTTGTCAGGACATGAATGTGTAAGGAGATTAGGTGGAGCTGAAAAGATAAAGAAAAAAAGCAAAGTCATCATGAACAAAACGGTTTATGGAAAGAGGAGAGTCATCATGAGCAGCAGAAAAGGGGATACATATAGAAAAACATGGAGCTCTGATTGAAAGTAAGAACTCTGTTTTGCTGCAGTTGATTATGTTTGGGTGCCAAGCAGTTATTTAACCAGCTAAGTGTTTAATTCTGCAGAAATAATAGTCATGCTGTGCTGTTGCTGTGGACCCAAATGCAAATGTTAAAGCAACTAATGCCTGAGGTGATTTAATAAACCGAAAGAGGGAGGTTACAGACAAGTCACAAAGAATTCAGGCCATGAAACTAGAGCGACAGCAACTTGAGAATCCAGCAAACAAACGCTTAAATAATGACGAAGAATTATGGAAACCAGGTGAGTTTAGACAAAGGGCTGCAGAACAATTGAGGGAGAATCCCAGGACAATTAGGGGTGGTGAGGAGTAAACGGAAAATGAGAGATGTGGCTCAATGTCAGCATAAGATAGTAGAGAACTACAAAATCCAACTCAATTAAGCTACTTATTGTTACTGTTGATTTTTCAAACATGTCAATGTCTTTGAGTTTAAATGTTTGCAACAGGACTGACATAAAAAAGATTTCAATAACAACTCTAGAAACAAAGAAATGAAAGCAACAAATGAAGTAATGGGTAAAAATCTGGCGTGACAGAGAATACTCATTGAACATACAGGACTTACCAGGGTTAATGTGACATAAGTATTTTTTGACTATCATCATCTCTGACCAATCTTATGTGTGTTTGATCGTTATGAATAAATAACAAACGTCTAACACCTCCGCAGGACATCTCTGCTTATTCTGTTATTACCTCAAATTCAAGCAGTATCCATGTTTTTGCAAGACACTGTAGATAAACAGAGGAACTAGGTGAGGCATATTGTGCATTGACTCTGTCTGTCTTCTAGAGATATCTCTGAGGAGCCACTTTATTGCAGTCACATCAAGCTGGGAGGACACCCTGGGGCACCTTACTGGAAAAATTATATCTGCCAAGGGAGTGCTGGTGGACTCCTGTAGAGGGGAACCATTTTTTACTTCAAGGACATGTGAAAGTCACTGCAGTTGTTCGTAATTTGCATGCAAACACATTATAATTTGTGGTTATTTAACCAAACAACATGCGTTCCTTTTTTCACCTTATTTTCCTAGACTTGGTGGCTGAAAACAGTGAAGTACCTTTCAGGGGAAAACGCTTTTCAGCTCAGGAAATGAATCAAATTTCTCCCAGCCGTTCGTCGTGATTTGTAAATGCCAGGATGGATTGGAAGTTGAGGGATTGGAAAGAGAAAGAACAGGTGATGCAGAGTGGAGGTAGGTAGAAACACTGTATGTGGTCACAATTTACCAGTGTTCTCCATAATATGAGTCATGAAGTAACTATCTGTGAACTAAAGAGGAAACACAGAAGACAAACTCGCACAGATGTAAAAACGTATACAAGGACTGAAGTATTTCTTTTAATATAATCAATAAAAAATATTGTCATATGAACACTGCCATCTTGTTTTTAAAGAAAAAAGTCAACATCAATACAACAAATACTGCAATGGTATTGAAGATTTTAAAAACATAAAATGTTCAGTTTTATTTTAATTCTTTGAATACTGTATAGTAACTTAAATGTGAAATTCTGTTGTATTTCAGTGATTGTTTCTATCTGCAGTTAAGACTCATAATAAGTTATCAGCTTGTAAATTGCTGCCAAGCAGACAGGCTCTCAAAACTTTTCTGTGAACTTCTTGGGGGAGATTTTTGACTTAAACTGCATCTTTCATTTTACAATATTAGTTAAGAAAAATATGTCTGCAGTAAAAGAAGTGCATAGATTTTTGTTTTGCTAAGCTTTTGGGGTTTGATCCCTATTGGAGGAGAAATTCCTCGTTTTTTGAAGCTTCAGCAGCTTGTAATGTATGATTTTAAATGTAAAAGCATAATAAGGGAACTCTTTGTGATTTAGAAGAGTGTTTCCTGTCTTAATGTTGCCTGGAGAGAAACTTGTATCATCACTGATATGAATGTCTCGAAGATTCATTCATCACAGTTTCGTATTGATCTTTACCATTTAATGAACATAAATGTAAAATAAAGTACAGGTCATAAAATTATTCAACAGGTCATGAATAAATTTCCATTGCACATAGCCTGACTTATTAGCTCATAATTTAAAGAAACCATTTACAAAATGAATCCAGCCTCCTTCATTTAAATAAGAGGGTAAAAAAGTCACGATTTTTGCCATCTATGGCCTTATCCTCTAATTCTCAATTTTTTTTGCATGAGTTCATCTTTGTCACCACTTAAATCCAATACATTAAACTGTACCAGTGCTTTCTATCCTGTACAGTATAACAGCAGAATCCAACCCACAGAGTATAGGATTGACTTTACAGCAAACAACAATTGACTGCATAGATCAAATCATAATTATGAGGATTTGTTTGCCCAAAAACATTATAAATACCTGAACACACACAGTGAAAACTTCATGCTGCCATGGAGATGCCTGAACAGTCTTTCACCTCAAGGCTACATGCAGTTTTCCATTAATAGTGAGTGGCTGCTGCAGGGAGAGGGTTGCATTTTAATACGTTTTCATTATTTAATTAGAAAAAAAATGTATTAAAATGGGGGCTTTTATCTCCAGTTCTCGAGAACCACTGTCCTGCATGATTTAGATGTGTCTCTGCTTCGACATAGGTGACTCAAATGGCTGAATTACTTCCCCTGCATGTCATCAGGTTCTGCAGGAGCCGATTAATAAAACATTAATTTGATTCAGGTTTGTGGCACCAGGGAAATATCTAAAACATGCAGGTCACTGGCTCTTTTAAGAATAGAGTTACCTCCAACTTTCAACCAAGGATTACTTACCTGGAAAAATAAATACACAAATTTATTTTTAATGAAAAAGAATGAATGGTTATTTGAACGCAGAAATATAAGGTCAAACATTCCAACAGGGTTTTTTTTTTTTTTTACAAGGACAGATGATGTTAGCATCCTTGTATGTGTGTTTCGCTGTTTGATGGTCACGTTGGGAATCTTGAAGCTTTTATCTCTGAAACATGAACTCAAGGGGGAACAGAAAAAAGTAGAGCAGCTTCTGTATCTGTGCTGCATTCTCACGGTACTGCAGCAAAACACAATGAGTGTTACAACAAGGAGAGTTCACACAGAGTTTATAAGGAGCAAACCGTTTCCAGTTACTTGCATAAGAACATAGTGAATCAAAATCCCAACATTATCATTAGAAATTAGCTAACAGCTCAAGAAACACTCACATATTGGTGTTGACATTAAACTTAGCATTTAGGTGTTTATTTCATCTCGAAAATATAAATTGCACATCTTTCAGAACATAGTGCTCCTCTATTATGTGAACAAGATGGTTTGCTTTCAGCAGCCAGTCAAAGCTAAGGTCACACAAAGAGAAGGTGAGAAACAGGACATAGTTTGTTCACTAAGTGGGAGGAGTGTGTGAAATGTTTTAAACCTTGGTTCATTTTAGTGGCTATGCTATTCCTGATTGATCTACTCCCAAACACACATGCTCCATCACAACTTAAATCAACTTAAGTGGCTATTCCAGAAATCTGGATACCTTTGGCTCAGGGTCAATGGAGTCAGTAACAACTGGTCAGCTAACTTTAGTGCCAACAGGCATGTCTGTAAAGAAAAGGTCAGAACTATAGGCTAAGGTCTGTGCATAGCAAAATGTTTTAGGGAAATAGAAATAGAAAATGTCAAATCAAAATGTGGCTAACTTTGCTGTGAGTGTGGATTTAAGTCAGATTTACAAGAACACAACAATAACTGTGGTGAAGACAAACGGATAGGAGTTAAACAGAGTCAAAACAGGGTTATTTTTTCTGTAGGCATCTTTCAAGGTTTACAGCTTAGTTACTGTACACATGTACTGCACATGCTTTAACATAAGATTGCATGTGATACAGACTGAAGCTGGACTATTTAGTATCAGTGCATTTTCTTCCAAAGACTACCAAAAAAGGAATGTCACAACCACAACCCTGCAGTAAACATTCAACCTTCTACAGACCGACATTATTGCAGTGAAGAAAGTTTCTACTGAGCTTAAAAGCAGAAAAATGCAGATGGCCTGGAAAGGGAGGGGCTATGCAGACACATTTTTGATGCAACCAGCTTGGACAGACATTATTTTTAAACCAAAATGAACTTAATTGAATTGTTTGATAACTAGAGTCAAATTGAAATTGACTTAGAATCTGACTGTGATATGATTGGACTGCATTGACTTTTGTTGTGAAGTTCCTTGGAATAACATTTACTCTCAATTGGCACTGTAGAAATAAACTGAAAATGAATTGAATTAAGTTCTTTAACCTAGTTGTAAACTTATTTGAGCCAAGACCAAACCACCTGTGGAAAGGAGCTGAAAATATGCAGGAAAATATTTATATTACATCCCTTTGTATTTTTCTATATGTATTTTACTTTATTAAATGAAAATATCATATACCCAATGTCAAATAAATAAAATAAGTCAATAATGTAATCAACACAAACTAAGAAAATATGTAGGTGCAGCAGTCAGTAGTTTGCAGACATATTAACTAAACATCCATCCATCCATCCATCCATCCATCCATCCATCCATCCATCCATCCATCCATCCATCCATCCATCCATCCATCCATCCATCCATCCATCCATCCATCCATCCATCCATCCATCCATCCATCCATCCATCCATCCATCCATCCATCCATCCATCCATCCATCCATCCATCTCCTAACGGGGTCAGGAGTGGTGCTGGTGCCTATCTCCAGTGAACGTTTTGTATTTCTTACTGTCGGACATTTTCCTGTTTGAGGTCAGTTAGGGTGACTAAAATTATTTTATACTCCAAGTACCAGACCAAAACACAAGACACATCTTATTTTCTTCAAAGTTG
This sequence comes from Poecilia mexicana, assembly GCF_051168715.1. NCBI lineage: Eukaryota > Metazoa > Chordata > Actinopteri > Cyprinodontiformes > Poeciliidae > Poecilia > Poecilia mexicana. The sequence continues at coordinate 9,002,770 of NW_028263379.1, forward strand.
TATGTTTTTATGGATTTTCTTGGCATTTGTGGGCAACCCTCTACAAAATTATGGTTATTATATTATAATTATTATTTTTGTCCTTTCCTCCTGACAGAATTAGTGCAACTGTCATGTTCGCAGTTTGCAGATCACTGTTGAAATCGGTGATTGGAGATGGCTCCTCCCTCCTGCAGCAAATAACTCACCAAACAGGATGCTGCCACCCTTCAGAGCTGTAATGGTGTTCCCAGGCCTGCATGTTTTCTTCTTTTCCCTCTCAATGTCACAGTTGTTGTCATGGCCAAACCTTCTCTCTCTTTTATGTTGCTATTTTTAACCTATGTGGATAATCACTCTCCTACTAACTTCAGCTAGCACTTTCTCAGGATCTTTTGCTTTCATTTTGGGATTGATACACACAATTCACACCAAAAGTCCTTGGCCTTTCATGTAATTTATGGACAATCTTTTGGCATTTATATTGAATGTTGCACTTTCAGCAACTGGAAGAATTAATCAACAGGTATAATTCAAAACTGGCTATTAAGTATATGACTGAATTTACTGAATACATGAGCTTGGTGCCTTTTGTACCTGCTGAAGCCACTGCATCTCCACGGTACAAAGCTGACGCAGCGCTTTAGATAAGAAAGGTCACCGTCGCTTACTGTATAAACTTCTGTTACAGCAAACATTAGAAGCTGCCAGTGGCCTTCACCATCAGAGTCATATTTGGAGACACACACTCTCCATGTTCCATATTGTTGGTGAAATGGTGAAATGTCTGTTGACATCTTTGGCTTTAGACGCTGTTGGCTCCCTTCCTGTGTTTGGCAGTTAATAAAGGTGATAAATGATTCAGGGAGCAAATCTATTCTTGGCTTCCACCTTCTCTTGTTCAGTCTAAGTCTTCACTTTTATTATCTTTATATATTCTAAACTGTGGTTCTTATTCATTCTTTTATGTTTTATTTTTGTTTCTCTCATCCTTTAAAAAGTCCAAATACAATCTTGTATTTGCTCTCCATCTTTTGTCTGTTTGTTCCAGTATTACTCCAGGTGATTGGGTGCATGTGTTGTATTACTATCATGCCACAGGGAACAGCCGCTGTGTCCGCTCTCTTTTGCGGTCCATTGCTATTTACAGAGTGTATCACATGAGCACAATGACAAACACACACACACACGCACAATGACCTTCATAAACGTGCTTACACACAGTTCCCCTGTTAAACACACACAGATGCTGACACTGAAATTTGCAGACACTTATACAGTCAAACACACGCTACATGCTCCAGTTACAAACACAGGTATTCAGAGCACTCCCACATTCGTCCACACATAAATTGTTTGAACCATATACAAATGCCACCAGCATGCATAACAGCGTCTTGTCTTGTGGGGCTCACTACTCCCACACCAGTTTACTCTGCTCATCTTTTTTTAAAGATTTTTTCCTTACATTTCTTTCTTTAGGCAGGAAAAAGTTTATCCAAATTTACTCAAATCAGTTTGATAACAGTTGTATTTATACAGGGATAACTCAGCTCTAACTCTAACCGTAAAGACATGTCATTACAAATGGCGGATTTGTTTATATTTAGTCAGCAGCACTGCAGTTTTATGTTAAAGCTGCGCCGGTGGAAAACTGGGAGGTAAATCTCTCCGCCCATCTGTTCTCCTGACCTCTGCTGCAGTAATTCAATGTCTAACTGCTTTCTGTTCTTACTGTATCCATTCATCTCATTTTCGTAACTGCAGTGCCTTGGAAAACTATGCCCATCTCTTGCACATTTCCCCATGGTATAATCACAAATTTCACTGAAATATATCATTGTCATGATATGAGGGAAGACAGGAGAAGCAATCGTCGGTTGGAAAGCTGTACTTCTTTATTTAGCCAGAGCACGAGTTAAACACATGAACATGTATTGCAGGAATTAAGAGGCTTCCGACAGAAAAATAATGCGCATTTGGGGGAAATCAAAGAAGAAATTTGAAAGATGAATATCAGACTTTAAGTCACCAGAAATGGTCCTGGAACAACTGAAAACTTCAAAAACTTCTGTTCATTTTACTGACCGGGAGCAAAAAGGCCCTCACAAGAAAATGGCTTAAACGGGAACCTCCAACAACTGATGACTGGATAAATGTAGTGAAAGAGATTTATGTACTGGAGAGAGTGTCTTTTTCCATTACTGTGCAGAGAGACACTTTCTACAAGATATGGTGAAAGTGGACAGAATGTGTCAAACCTGTTATGTCTGATTTTTTTTAAACCTTGCTGTCATTCAGATTGATGCTCTAATTTGATATGTGATGTCAATTATTGGTTGGTTCTCAGGCTGCCCCGCCGCTCCTATTTAAGTTTTGGTGGTTGATGTTTTTTTTTTTGTTTTGTTTTGTTTTTTCTTTCTCTTGTCAAAAAAATGAGAAAACAGAGAAAGCTTATAAAAATGTGAACGCAATCAATATAATTATATAATTGTATTGTAACGTGCTTTCTCAATAAAAATGTTAATATATATAAAAAAGTTCCTCGGCTTCAATACGTTTAGGAGCATAAAATCCAGAAAAAATATTTCAGCATTTGTGGTAACAATGTAACAAAATGTGCAAATTGTAGGTGATTGAAATACTTTTCTAAGACACTATATTCTGAATATGATTTCTAAACTTTTTAGTGAAAAGTAGTGGATAAAACCCAATAATACTAATGTGAGTTTAATTGCTGAAACAGTTTTTTATGTCTCCATGCTGCATGTGGCATGTGCATGCATGGTTTTTGTGTGTTGTACAACCTGGGAGCTAGCTTCAGGCTGAATCAGACCTGGCTGGCATCTCCACATGCTGTGAGAGACAGAAAAGGAGAAAAGGCACAAGAGAACCAGGAAAATGTCACATCTATTAAACAAGGGAATGTGATATAAATAGATGAACATGTCATGAGGAAAATGCTGAAAGTAGGGATACCCTATTCCAAAATACGATTATTATCCTTTTTCAGAGGTGGGTAGAAACCCAAATAGTGTATTCATAATTTTATTTAAGTAAAACAATATTACTCAAGTAAGAGTAAAAATTTTTTGTTAAAATGTTTACTTAGGTACTGAGCAACTGATCAAAGCATCGGTCATTTAATATTCAAATTATGTGGAAATGTTGATATTTTAAAGATCAGAATGAAAACAATTCAAACAACATAATTACAAAATCAGGCAAAATAAACATCTTTCTAAATCTTTTTTTTTTCTGTCTAAAACATCAACAAAAACTGCAGATGTGTGTCTGTACCTGGTGAATTTTTTGTTAAAACAAGTTTATTATTCCTTCAATAAAGTTACTCACTGTAACTGTCACTGTATCCAGAAATTTTACTCAAGTAAGAGTAGTGAGACTTCATAATAAAAGCAAAAGTAAAAAAGAATGGCATAGTGAAAATATCCCTAAAAAGTATTTTTCTTTCTTTGTTACTCAAATAAAAGTAATTGAGTAAATGTAATTAGTTACTGCCAAACTCTGCCCCCTTTAGACGTTGAATTGTAAATTTCTTAGTTTTCTTAGTTGTGAACATGTAATTATATGAAAACCCCAGAAGAAAATAATATTTTTAGGCTTATTTTACTTTTGTTTTGAGCAGCATGATCCACTTGATCTTCATGGTGATGTTTGGCCCTTGCCTGGGGGTTTTCTAGCCAATCAGCCCCTGAATCCAGGGATTTACCCTCTTGCACCTGCCAGCAGTTAAGGGAAGCATTAGGACTTTTTTTGTTTTTCTCCACCTCGGCAGCAGTGTCCATGAGCGTGTGTGCACGTTAAACAAGCAGGATTAGACCTAACCTTTACACCCTGTTATGAAAACACAAGAGGTGGGGGCTGAGTTATGCTAGTGCCTGTTATTTTACAGGTCTATGTGACGATAGCATGTCTCTGTGTGTGTGCATCTGTATATATAAGAGCTTATGCAGGCACAAATTTGAGTGTGTGTTATGAAGGTTGGCTGCCCATGGGGAAGACTGGAGGCGCTCTTGTTTTGAATTCCTTCAAGCCAACTGTCATAATAGAGTTGCATAGAAGAAGTTTGAGAAGTGAGGGGAGGAAAACTATCACAACAATACAGCAATTTTTCTTTGTCATTGAATTTTGGGATTTCTACCCCACAAATCTGAAGAAAAATTGTGTGCACTCTGCAACACTTGAATAACATTTTGAATAAAATGTTTCTTCCTTACAATTTAGCCCTTCACTGCCCAAACCTAACCCTTCCAAGCAAATAATATTCTTCTGATTAGCTTTATCTCTTTTGAAGCAGGGTGATATTATGTAAAATAAACTTTTTTGAGTTTTATATTATGTTATAATGTTATTGCCTCATCAAAAATACCTTTGAGTGTTGCTTGATTTTTTCGTGCATATTTGAGAAATTGTTGAATCTCTGAATTTCCTCAGAGCTGCAGTCCCCATGCAGCCATGCTTTCCCCACACAGCTCCTCCAGACTAGTGGTAGCAGTAATAAGTGAAAACCTGGTGGAACTGCATGTCAGCTGAGCTCATCAAACAAACTCATTCTCAGTACAACACGCCTATGTTATAATATACGAACATTGTTGTGATGACGTGTTGAAAGATGTCAGAAAGACCAGGAGCTTCTTAAAGAGATGGAGGCAAATTTCAAGATTGTGAAGTCAAGTTTCTGTTAAGTTATGCTTGATAGAGCATTTTCAGAATTGATAGTAACAGTTATTTGATTGCACTATGTGCCTGGAAAATATACAACACCACCCATTTTATATGACTTTTGCTCCATATTTTAGTGCTAATAAAGGGACATACCTTAAATCTTTACATCCTTCCCCCCAAACGTTTTGTTGCAAAGCTGAACGACTCCTCAAGCCGAAATAGCTTGTCTGTGTGGATAGCAGTGATTTTTACCTGCTTCCCAAAACTTTATGCAGCAGAAATGTATTTTTTTGCACATTTTATCCTCCCTACAATTACTTGTGGAATATCCTTGCAATTATATTCCCTACCATTAAATGCCCTGCTGGTTGTGGGCATGGACACTGACTCATATTATGAAGCCTCTGAGGGGAGTGTTGGCCTCACAGTGACCCCTGTTAAGCATGATAGGATAAAAACCAAAACCCCGTATCAACCCAATTATATGTGATGCACCTCTGCAAGCAAAAGGTCAAAGAGAAGTCAAAATGTGAATCAACAGTTTGTGGGGAATCCATTGTGCTGTCGGATGCACAAAGGAAAGAAAGTATGCAAATTGATGTTTCTTGCTTGGTAATAATAATGATGACTTGCATTTTAACTTAAATATTATCATTGGGATTTGTCCTTGTACTGCTCTGTATTCAAGTTATGTTTGTTTGAATATATGCAACTAGTAATACTTTAATTATGTTGTAGAAATGGTAAAAATCATCCGTTGAAGAAAGAACATCAAGCCCCCAAAACTGCAGAGGCTAAAATATCGATAGACTGGATCATCCAGCTAGTCGAGTGAAGCTCCGATTTTAAGTTCTAACATCAAAATATGGGATTAAAGCAGTTTTCCTCTTTTGAAGGAATATTTTCTCTTTGTGACAATGTTGCCTGATTAAATTTTATTTCTGTATTCAATTATTGTTTGTCATAGTTTGAGCTACTGTGAGTTACAGGTTATGTTTCATGTCATCCTAATTACTGATGACAAAATGGTAATTTTGGTTTGGTGGTTTTGCACAGTTCCTTTTTTTTCTTGAAATGAGATGATTGTCAAATAACTAGATGTCCAATTATGAGTCTGACAAGACAGTTTAGTAAATCACAAACAGAAACAGTCCTTCAGTTCTGTTTCTTTTTAGCTTTTTTTCTGGCTCAGAGTAAATCTGTCCCTCCGTCTCTCTATTTCAGCTAAATACAATTTCACACATTTAGCTTATTTATGATTAAGTCTTGCATTTATTTGACCTTTGGTTCCACAGAATTTCATCCTTTTGGAATTTAGGTAGAATGAGTCAAGAGTCGCTGATAATATTTAGATTAGGTTATGTGATTTAGCAGGAGTTGTAAGAAATGTTGCTTTTCTTTATTTAATAAAATCAAATATGAACTAATCAGGTTGTGGTAAAATAAGTACCGTGGGTTCATGATAATTCAAAGCAGTTCTAGTGACATCAAACTTTCACTCAAATGACAATTTTATTGGGTTAATTCAGCATAGCAATTAACCGAATTCACGGACATGAATAAAAATAACCTGTTTGCTGTTTAAATCTGAGGAATACCTGCTGAATACAGCAGATTTGTAAAGGATTAGTAAATGGGTTGAAAATTAAAGAATGTGAGAAAGCAATTGTCCAAACACTCAATTACCACGAATATTGCCCGGCTGCAGTTAACCTGGCAAAGATAATTTGAGCTCTTTCTGTGACCACAGTTTTTTGTGAGAGCATCGATCCACCAGGAAACACTCCAGAGGAACCCGGTGTGCCTTTGAGATGGCCTTGGTAGCAGCAGAATTAGATGGAGGCTTATTATCTTAACCGCCTCCCACCACTGCACATACACACACACACCACATGTCCAGCATGCATACAAATGGTAAAAACTTGGCAGCAGCTACATTTGCACAAGTGCACAAGAACAGACTCAGGTAGGAAGAGACCCTCCCTGACAAACATCTAATAACACAACACTGATCAATATCTGAGCTAATGGGAACTCATGACAAGCCACAGGATCAAAGTGAACACATATGAATGCACACCTTTTAATACGATATGCACACACACACACACACACACACACACACACACCCCTACACACACACACATGCACAAACTTACTGACCTAAAAGACCTTCAGCTTATGCTGTAAAATGTAAATGTAGCCTGGAGGTCAACTGGTCCTGACTCAGCCACACACACACACACACACACACACACCCACACACACACACACACACACACGCACACACACACACACACACACACACACACCCCCACACACGCACACACACACCCCACACACACACACAACCACCCACCAACCCACACAAACACACGTGCGCGCCTACACAGCTGAGGGCTCCAGTATAACACCAGTCACTCATGTGGAACCATTTGACCTTCGACTGATACTTGTCCTTGAGTCCCATGAAACGGATTGGAGAGAAGTTAAAAATTACATTACTTGTAGATGTAAAAGCTAACCTGCTGAGCGTTTTAATCCTGCACACCTGTTCAGACAACGACTGCAGCACTAAGCTAATATCTTTAAGACTGTTCCACTGGGATGACATATAGCCTGTACAGGTCAAATGTTACTGCAACAGCATTTTTAGCACTTGATTGAAGAATAAGAACTGAAAAACAAAATGTTTACACTTTTTCAAGTAGCAGAAATTTTACTCTTTTTTTGTAATGTCAGTGATTGATCAGTTTTTGTCAACCTTAATCTTTTGTCAAAAACTGATATCTAACCTGTGATTTTCTCAAACCTTACAACGCTGTGAGAGAAAGCTAACTGAATAAAAACAATTATAAAACTAAACTTTGAGATACATAAATATAAAAATGTTCTATATATTAAGGTCTTGAACCAGGTCTCTTTACACTTCTCATCAGGGTTAACTAAAGTGGATTAGAGTGTTCTGACTTTCTCCTCAGTTGGAAGACACTTTATTCTCTTTGACAAGTGAAATGTTTGTTTATTCTTTGGTGTTTAATTAAATGTGATATACAATAAACTGCAATTAAATTATTTTCTTCTTCTGAGATCAAATAATTAGATGATGTGACCATTCCTTTATAAAGAACAGAATACTGCAGAGTCCAAATGTTTTTCTCTAACTGAGGATCAGTTGAGAAAACTTTTTCGCACTGTTTCTGACTCCTGATTGTCTTGAGGTTTGAGCAACAATTCAGTAAAGATTTAAATAACAAAAGGGATGTTTTCATCCCTAATCTCTTTCCAGCTCTTTCTCATTCGATATATTTTACCTCTTTTCCCTGAACATCTTTATTGTTTATTCATCTTCAAATTCTTCTCCCACCACCTTCCACCTCGCTCTGATTTTAAATTCCTTTCTCCTTTTTTACACAATTTCATGCTACTGATTCAACATAATAACGCAGCTTTTTAACTTCCACACATTTTAATTGATCTCTCCGTTTTCTTTATTCTGGCTTGCAGGCACAAAGCTGCTGCTGCTGCTGCTGCATAAGTTTCTCCTCATTTCCCTAGTTGCTCATAAGATCCGTCAAATAAAACATTTTGCACAAGATTGAAACAAACAGATTAAGCTAAACTTGCTGATCCAAGATAATCTGAGTAATCAGCCATCGACAACAGTATAGATTTTAGCTGAATAAATCAAAGCATTAACAGTGCTTGAGAGAGATTTTGCTTGTGTTGATTTGTGCAGATTTTAAAAGTCTAAGTCTTCTGTGCTTTGAGTTTTAGTTACCATCACAGGGGTTTTGTATCACTTTATTAGCTTGTTATAAAGTCGCAGAAAGATAGAAAATCAATACAGCTTTCTTGGTTGTTTATTCTCCTACCTTCAATATCCAAACACCCATTCACAGCAGCAGCACTAGACTCTGCTTTTGCTCTTATGGACTGCAGACATTCAGATTCTGGTCACTTCTGTCATGTTATTTTGCACCAGTTCATGTCAAAAGGGAATTCACCTGAAACCAAAGAAAATATGATCATCCTCAAGGAATCTACAATCATCTTCCATTCAGTGTGATGTAATTGCAAAAACCAGAAAAGCTTTGGGTTTTGGAACATTTGCTAACAATTGCATATGTTTTTATATATTCTCTGGTATTCGTCTGTGACTTGGTAAAATCTTATAATTAGCAAAGAAATGCTGTCGGTTGCAGTAACGGTTCAATCAGTTCATCAAGTTTATTTGTGTGGCACATTTCAGCAACAATGCAGTTCAAAGTTCTTTACATCATAAAAACACAAAAAAAACTGCTACTATCATCTGAAGAAATGCATCACTCCAGACCAAAAACAACCAACCAGAGCCAGGAGGTATGTCTTAGTGCTGCCAATCATCTTTGTGACTGTGCTGCTAAATATGCTAATGGCAGAAAAACAACTCACTGTTATAGGAAAACCATTTATCTGCCATCATTGGTGGCCATGCTAACTAGCATTAGCATTCAATAGAAGCTCTGCTGACAGGGAGGAGGCTGGTAGGCGGTGCACATACAGGCCTGATTGACAGTGATAAAACCCTCCTGTCGGCTCTGATTGGTTGTTTGTAGTTAGAGCTGGGATAATTTTTTTCACTGAGTATCTATCTCACAGTATACTGTAACAACAAAGTGAGAGTTTTAACAAATATGTAAAAAAACACTTTTTGTAAAAGTTACAAACATGCTGCCTTCCTCTTAGATGTCAGACTCCACCAGCTGAACAGATTGAGAAGATCCTCAAAGTGCTCAATCCATCACAATCGTCGTCCCTCGGTGTCCTTTTGAGTGGAAATCTGCCAGCGGTGTCCTCGACAAAGTTGTCTTGTTGCAGTCTTGTCTTCAGCGACAGTCTTTGAGCTCAAAGGTCTTTCTCAGCTGTGTTTGCAATTCACTTTCCACATACCACATATAAATCAAAATGTTTTTAATAAGGTAAAAGTAAAATATTATGTCATATTAATGTAAAATACCTCAAATACTCTACCATAAAGATAAAAAAAAAAGTTGACTGAAGCTGTGATTCAACTGACAGACTGTTAGAAATCACTTTGAGGCATCTTCATCATTGTCAGCTGACTTCATAATGATGCTGTTTTATGATCAGATGTATGGAAACTGCCTTATCATGCTGAATCATTTGGGCTTGCTGCTGCAGGCAGCATGCAAGAAAAAAACATAAAACACTGAGATGTTTTTTTCCACAACTTATCTGATGATCCTGTACAGAGCCTCTGCACCACAACAACACACAGTGTAGCCCCATTTTGCAGATTTCATATTTTACTACCCTGTGGTATTCAGACTACTCTACATGCCTGTACACATTTTATTGCTAAAAACAGCAGGAAGCCAAAGGGCTGGTTGCACATCAGCTGGGAACTGTTGTTTGCTTCCAACTTGTTTTTGTTCATTTCAAACTTAATTGAATGGCTTTTGTAAATAAACTACAGTGCATGAAAATTGTTTTAATCATTGTTTTAAAGTTAATCACTTTTCTTGGGGGCTATACTTTTTTCTGAAGACAGAGAGTAATGGTGTATAGATTTCAGTCTCAATTGTTCAGCTTACTTGATGAATTTCCTCTGCAGATTCTACAAATCGTTGATACAATATCTTCCAAATTCCTCTAACTCGTTTGTACATGTTGTCTCATTAAAAACACAAACTTTACTGTATATTGGTTTTCATGTGTCAAGCCAACACAATGTAATGCATAATGATTGTGATTTTTATTTATTCATTTTGTAACAAATAATCTGGATAACGTGGCATGCATTTATAATCAGCTCCACATAGTCAATAATTTTTAGAACCAGTTTTCCTTTAATTACAGCTCTGGTATCTCAGAGTGTGTGTGCGTGTTTTGCACATCAAGAGACTGAAATATTTCTCATTTTTCTTTTTCAAAATAAGTAAAACTCAGATTAATGAAAAATATATGTGTTAATATTCAAGACTTGTCCAACTTCAGTGCTCACAGGCAGGCGTCCTGTGTATTTAAGGTGCTCCAACATAACTGATTCAAACAGCTTAATTGTAATGGATTTAATTTTGAGTTACAGAGGAAAGGGGGTTGAAAGCAAAGGCATGCAAAAAACACGTAGATCATGTATGATGGCATATGTTTTTTTCACAATAATGTTTGCATTTGTTTGATGCATTAAAAATCCCAATTAGACGTTAAATATTGTGTTTGTAAAATAGTGTAATCTGCTACTCAGAAGAAAACCTCCCTTCATTCCTATTCGTCAGATAATTGGAGATTAAATCAGAAATGGAGTTTCATCACAAGCTTGGATTTCTTGGATTTTCTTTTTCATATAAAAGCGTCTGCCATGATCTGACCTTCTGTTGGGACCAACATATCTTAACTGCTTCTTCTCATGTCTATCACCTGAAAAGAAAAATCCCTTTGGTCTAGCCTTTTAACTTTACAGCTTTTGGGAAGTCATCCTGTAAAATATGTAATGAAACCTGCTGTGTCTTGCTGAAAGAGGCAGTCAACCACTTTATTTCCCTATTGTGGGTAACAAAAGTGTAGCATGCAACACTAAAAGCAGCTTTACAGGATTTCCCAGCTGCCGTTGCTTTCCTGTGTGTTGAAATCAGTGTAATAAGGCAGATTTCTCTGTACAGAATCCTGAGTAAAGATCAGATTGTTTAAGTGTTTTAGACTATCAGATTTTGATATCAATGTTGTAAATGCAAAATGCAGTTTTCAAATGAAGATTTCATTTATTAGGAGAATAAAGCCATCCATAGTGTAGCCTATCACATCATGATATGCTAGCAGGTTTGTTACTGTATCTATTTAAATCTGGGACATTGCCTGCTTCAGGTTGTGAGACTGGTTCAGATCAAGTCATTTCTTCATTCTACAGGCCTGGGAGTAATTAGGTACCACTGTAATTTCGAAACTGAATTTTAAATTTTATATGAAACTGTGATAATCTGAAAAATGAATGTGATGAAAATCAAAAACAGAAGAAAAGGCACAAATACTTTTTCACAGCACTTTGAATTTTTAAACTTTCAAAGAGATATCAAGGTTTGTTTTTCCTTCTTATCTCTGCTCCTCATAAACACACGTTATCTCTTTTGTACTCCGGTTGTACTCAGTGGCTTTTGCTTTTAACGTCTCCGGTACAAAGGGACACGGCAGCTGATAAATGGGCCAGGAGAGGAATAACTGGAGCTGAAATTGTGAAACAGCGGCCAACTTTATTCAATGCACATCATATTTTACCTTTATAGTCACTTCCTTATTGTCTTCAGTCAGAGGTTCTGCTTCCACACATCTATTCCAAAAATACTCACAAGTCAAAGGTTCGGACCCGCACTGCAGGGGACACATTCTCCCTAAATGTCAAAGTGTTGTTATTCTACAGGGCAACATTCTTGTGCTTCTAATGTTAGTGATGCAGGTTTTGTTAAAGTGTTTGGATTAATAGCCTGACTAACTGTAAAAATTGAACACTGTCTTCTTCTCTGGAAATCTTTAGTACGTTTTCTCTTCACATGGTTTGCACACAATTTCCCCTTTGCATATGTGTGTGTTTGCCATTCACTAGTTTAAATGTGGTACCTACCAGTAAATGCAAGGTAAAAAACAAAAGTACCCTTGAAGGAATATATTTTTTTATCATTTAATAACCCCCACCTATTTTCTGATCAAGTGGTTTTCAGGTATTTCAGTGAGAAACAGAAGCTGGTAAAATTAAATCCATAGAAGATGAACTGAAACTGACCCCCATTAATGTCTATACAAACCATGGCTGATTTTTGTGCCACTGGAACAATCTATATCATTGAAGAGAGAGGAAGCTTATAATTAAAAAGGAGAAAAATAAAACACTAAGTCAGAATGTTTTTTATCTGGTGTGATGTAAAGTTATTTTTTTACAAGTCTAAATTTAAACGATCTAAACGACGTTTGATTTGGATAATAGATTTCAATTCTGACGTTGAAATCTGAAAGAAAAATTGATTCAGCTTTAAATGCAGACATGACAAACGAGCTTAATTTTTATTCTTGAGAAAGACACGTGGCGTACTTTCAAGACAAGGCTAAAACATTTGTTTTTTGATAAAGGTTTTACTTAAAGAGTCTAACGATACCCTAAACTTTCTCTGTAAATATGACATGCTGCTCTAGGCTTATGCTTCTGGTGGAAATATTGACAACTTTTCTCACTCTGCTGCTTTCTCCTCTCCATTTATGCATTATCAACAGTTACAGTTTCCATTAGTGTTATTCCCTCTTCCTCTGTTTTCTTCTCTCTATTGAGCTGCAGCTGAGCTGGTCTTTCTTTGTTTAGCTGTGCCGCCTTTGGAAGAACTGTTGCTATCAATAACCTAAAATGTCTTCTTACCATAGATGAGTGGCCATGTTTTCTGTGTTTAACTTTGTTTCGTTTCTTTTTTTCTTTTTTCTGTTTGTTGTGTTTCTGTTTTACATGAAGTGACACTCTGGAACTGATGCATTGATTATCTGAGTATATAGTGGAGATATGTTGAACTAAACTCAACTTTACTGACTGAAGCCAAATCTAGTGTGACGTTTCTCTACTAGTCAATCTTTTAAGATTTATTTCCAAATCACTCTTCTTTTAATTTTTAATTTTCATCATGTGCACACACCAAAATTATGTATCTTTTAATTTATTCTCTACTCATCTGATCTGATACTCTTCTTGTCTTGATTTTGCTTGTCCTTTCTCCCATTAAATCCAGATGTGTTTTTATGCCTTCAGCACTTTCTTCGGCTTCCCACGTGTTTGCATGTGTGAGTGCAAGTATTTGAATGGCAGAGCAGCTGGGATTTTGCAGCATGTTTGGAAGAATTTACTCAGATTATTTGAGGGATTTTAATACCCTTTCTGTGTGTGTTTGCATGCGCGCGCGTGTGTGTGTGTGGTCTTGTGGGGCACTGAACTAATCACAGAGATTTCTTCCTCAATGGAGCGAATAAGAAGCAGGAGCCTAAGGAATAGTCTCTCTCATCTCATTTGTTTCTTTCACTTTATCTCCTCTTTCCTCAACTCACCTTTTATTTTCTGCTACTCTATTTCTCCCTTTGTCTTGTTTGACACAGTGCTCCTGTCAGAGCATATCAGTTTGTTAATATTTCCTAATACTAAATCTTTTTAATGTCCCCTTCCATGCTATAAAATACTTTTTTTCTGATCTACTACGATGCATAACACCGTACTATGCACGTGTTAAGCACTGTACGTACAATATGGTAGCACATATTGCATCCAATATGATTGTCTGCTACAACAGTTCACAACAAATGACAAATGTTCATTGTTCAGTTTGTTTGTTTAACTTTCTAGCTCCTGAAAAGTTACCATATACTTTTTGGTTGTTTCTGTGATTAATGTTCTCAGTGGAATTGTGTTTTTCTTTTTTTCTGTTTTTTTCTTTTGCACATTGGCTTAGGGGTTAGGTTGATTACATTTAATTCAGTTTATTCATGCAATAGCAATTCACAACAAACATAATCTCAAGACACTTTGCAAAGTGTCATGTTAATCCTTATAATGTGTTGTAAAAAGGCAAAGTGTGTTGCATGTGCAATGAAAATGTAAATGAGAAATGACAGAATTTTACAGTGCAACGTTGACTTTTTTATGCAACAAAAGAGCTATAGTCCAAAAAACATATTTATGTGTGAAAAAACAGACATACAAAACAACATATGCAAAAAGAGGAGGTATGCTGTTAAAACAGATTAATTCCATCTTATTTAAACTTCTTGCACGCTGCCTTTATTCTTTATTTTCCCAGGACTCGTCCCTTTCAACGATGACTCATCCCTCTCTCTGTTTACCACCCCCTACTCTTTCTGTTTGCATCTTCACTCTCTTCCTTTAACTCCTTTCTTATACCCCCCTCATTTTTGCTCTCTGCTCTTCCCTCCACCTCTTTACCTCCTTCTCCCTCTCTTTCCCATCTATCTTTCCTGCCCCTCTTCCAGACTAAGCGGATGTTTTGGTGACTGTCCAACAACAGCTGTTTATGTTAGTTGGCAAAGGTTTGGTATGCGAGTGTGTGCATGTGTGTCTGTGTGATCATTAACTCTACAAATCAGATTCTCATTTGTTCACCCACTGACACACCATCTCATTTCAGATCAAACAGGCTTCAGATGCATGATTTCTCTGTAACCACTGCAGAATTTATACACACTCTGCCTCTAACTGAGAGTCAGAGTTGCGTGTGTGTGCATGTGTGTGGACCTCATGAATCCAGTGATATATTTCAGAAATGCTCTCCATCAGCCACACGTGACTCAGGGATTATTTCTCTCCTCTAGAATAAAGCTGAGAGAGTGAGAGAAGCTGAAAGAGAAGAGGAGGAGAGCAAGTAAAGCAAAAACAGAGTGAAATAAAAGAACGGCAAAGAGCTGCAGTATTAGTCAGAGTGTGAACCTTCACCAAAAAAGCAGAAAGCGTGATATAAGCCTGTTTTACTGTAGCAAGTAAAACAGATATAAGGATAAATAAAAACTGCAAAGACAAAAAAAATCTTAAATCAAATCAGAAGTTTTTTTTTTATTTCTTGAGGCACTACTGGGCCCAACCTTATGAACCCGTGGATTTTGATATTTTGAGTTTTCTGTCATTCTTCACTAGATTCCTCCTGCACATTTGACATTTTCTCTTTCCTGCTTGCATCTTGGCTCTCTGACCTCAAACTTAAAAAACTTTACAATTTCTACCAAAAGTTCATATGTGTTCATTCTCACATTATTTACTGCTCGACACACAGCATTTTGCCTCACCACAGTTTACATTATCTCATGCAAGTCAAGGGTACATTCACACCTGCCCTGTTTCGTCCACTTTAATTAAATTCTAGCTCGTTTGCCTTCAAAGTCTGGTTACTTTGGACTCTGATGCGGAACAAAAAAGCTAAATCTGGTCCACCTAGAAACCTGGGTCTGTGTTTGGTTGAAGTGAACTCTGGTGTGATTCAAATGGATATGTGAATACCAAGCAGACTGGAGACCGCTCCAAGAGCAAGAAGTGGACTACAGCACAGGGTATTCTGGGAAAATACAAACAAAGCAAACTTGAGAGTCTAACGCTAGTGGGTGAAATGGGTTCCAGTCTTTTATCGACAGAAGAGAAATCCTCCAACCGGTGAAATCTGACACTACTTCATTTTTGTTTACATTTTGTGAAGAAGGAAGTTGCGCTCATGAAGTTTGTGTGTCATTTCCCTCAGGGGTCTAGGTACAGCACCACCACGGGTGATGGAGGGAACAGTTTTTTTCTGATATTTTGGATCATTTGACACAATGCAGTGTGAAAGCGAACTGCACCAGCTGAAAATGTAACAAACCGGACTATCTCAATTTGAGATAGTCGGGTGTGAAATTGATTGTGGGGCAATAGAAGAAGGTCTCACCACTTGCAGAAATGATTGATGAGGACAAAAAATATTTGTCTATCCTAACAATATTTAAGAGGAAAACACCCACATTCAGAAACTGCAGGACACGACAGAGAGGTGAAAGTTTTGAGCTTCTGTAAACAGCAGAATGTGTGAAATCTTCTTGATGCAGCAGCAGCATCACAGTGTGTAACATCACGCCGCACAGCAAGTTCCCTGCAGTCACTCTGCATTACATGACTCACACACGCGCTGCTTCTCTCTGAGAGGAGGGCTGCTGTGTTTGTATCTGCACTTACATACTCTAGGACTATTTACATGCTGCACATGTAGTGCTTTTCCCACTGTACACTCATTTGCATGCTCACAGGATGGTATCATGAGCTGCCTTAATCTGTGTTTTTCCCTTACTAGTATCTCTCAGCTTTTAGATTTAATTGATAATCTGACAGAAACTGGTTTACATTGGTGTAAATCTAATTTACTTCAGATGATCTGCATAAATGCTGCATTAACAGTTAGAAGACCAGTAAAGGATATAAAGTAACATAATAAATGGCACCATGTCGTAAAAAAAGGAGGATCTGACACTAATTGGAGAAAATTGGGGAGTAAAAGTGCAGGGGAGTGTGATTACTACATGAGTGTTTGCTGATTACCAATGGATGACAGATGGAGCTAGGAATGAGGTGCATCCAATGAAACAACTGAGGAAATCTAATGAAACGGATTCACCCATCCATCATTTGTTCATATCCGCATTTGTGTCACTTGCAGGGTCATGGTGGGTGGGCAGTTGGGAGAGGGCAGCACAAAAAGAAATGAACATACAGCACACACAACCTTGTCCACGCACACACACTAACTCCTGTGGAGATATCTCTTCCTCCTAGTATCTGTGTTTTTGGAAAGGAGGGGAAAGTTGGAGTACCTGGGAAGAACTCACACATGTACTGAGAGAACATACAAGCTCCATGCAAAAAACCAGAGGGCGGGACTGAGCCCAGGACCTCTAAGGGAACAGAGAACTGTGGTGCCGAACCACCCAGGGAAGGGATTTCTAAGCCAAAATAAATAAAATGCACACAGAGAAATCCATAAAAAACAATAATCTCAACCAACCAAACACAAACCACCTCTGAAACTCATACGATTTACCTGTGTAAATCACCACTGTTCTTCTTTTGAATACACCAGTTACATTCTACTCCAACATACTAATTAAACAGCATAATTTGGTGACATGATGCTGGATTCAAAGGTGGGAAATCTTGTTTGATCTTTTGACTGTTGTTTTTATCAGGTTGACTTATTAAGTGCAAAGGAATTTATTAGCTGTGCAGTGATAAGAGGGAAAGTTCAACTAATCTCATAAGTAACCTTTTCATGGGCTCTCAGTCACGAGTTTTGGCTTTTGTACAAAATTGTTAGATGTTTTGAGATATGCATTTTCCCAGTACGCTTTACAAATAAAACAAAAGTTAAACAGTATGAAATTATACAGGTAAATTCATTTTGTTATAATTCAAAATATATATTAATTGATTCAAAGAGTTCTGCCTGTCAATGCAAACTGACCTTTTTTTTTTTTTCAAATGACCAACAGAGGTCATACGTTTACATGAATTTAATTTCTACTACATGCTTGTCTGTGGCAAAACATTCAAAATGACTCACAACATTAGTCACCGAACCTGGGATAAAGAAATCACATTCATTTTTAAACACTGTAAATCCTGACAGAAATCCCAACAAAAGAATAATCAGACCACAGACATTCAAATCTGGACAGAAATTATGTTTATTGACACCAGACTTAATTTTTGCTCCACAAATTCACACTGACATGATGACAAATGCTTCAGTTCCTGCTTGGAATACGTCATGAGACTTTACATATAACGAACTTAAGATGTCCTTCTCTCTGTAAGTTATCGTGTTCAGGTTCAGGCCATGATAACCTGTTCTTTTTGTGCATAAATAGGTAAAAATATTTTGAAGGTAGTGATGGTGGTGTTATTTTCTGTTATCTGGTTGTGTATGAGCCTGCATTTTACCTTCATCATTGCAGAGAAAATAATCCTTGCAAAAATATTACAGGTGACACTAAAAGAGTCAATCAGCTCTGTATATTGCTGAAATAGCACTTTTAATCCAAACAAATAATTTTATTAAACATACATTTCTGATTTTGGATTCCGTTGTCTTTATAGTGAGGAGTAATAATGACACATAAATAGCTTGGAAGTGTTTTAATGTTTGATATTGACACAGGAAGACTGTAAGCTACATTTTTTGATCTATCAAGTAGAAGAAAATAAAAACAAGCATGTATTAGATTTACCAGATTTTCCAGATTTTCCATATTTTCCCCTGTCCTCTAACTAAACTGCCATTGATTGCTCTCTCCAAGTTAGAAAGTAAGACTAAACTTTTACCAAATAGTGGAAATGTATTGTCAAGAAATCAAATCTTGATTTGTCCACAATAATACTGGATTTTTAGGCAGTTAAATTATCTGAAGATTAGTAGAAGTGGTAATTAACTGACTTTTCAGCCGTGTGCTATTTTGTGACAGCTTTGTTGGGCAAGTTTCCAGCCTTGGCAAGCTAATGTCCAACTGAGGCAGTTGCTGATACTGTAGGTTACACAGTTCGACGTACAAGTTGTTTTCTATGTCAAACGGATACTCATCTCCACCCACTGGCCTAATAGTTTCCTTTTTTGCCTTGGGTTGGTTAAATCAGTTGGTAATTGACCTCCACAGACTTCTCAGTAGTCTCAGCTTCCCTATGTCATAATCTCCTTAAAGGGCAGGAATCTGCTGCTGATGTGAAAACAGGATGTTTTATCTTGTGTTTACAAATCATAACAACTATCACAATCATTTTAAAAGATTAAAGATAGATGCAAATTCTGCACATGTGATTTTAGGAGGCCTGCTTGTGTTTCTGTGGGTATGTGTACATTATGTGTGGATATTTTTACAACTAACTGTATGCGTCTGTGTCCTGTGCTCTCTCTCGTGAGTCATGTTCTATTTCTGTGTTGTGCACGAACTTTCATGTAGAAAATGTACCAGAGTCTTCACATGACCAGCTGTGTTACTGGGGCAGTCTGATTGGACAAGAGTGGCGACTAGCCAAACATGCAAAGGCAACGAATTACTTTTAAAATACCCATCACTAATAATGTAGACAACATGGTGTTTAGAGCATAACCTTTAGCAATGCTTAGTTTTTATAAAAACCCAAAGTGATTCTATTTTTACCTGGTCTGTATGCTGAGAGCTCAGGGTTCATGATGTCCTCTGTCTGTCCCAGCAGTGTCACATTTTCATGGACAAACATGCCTTCTAATAATCAACAACCACCTGTGTTTAAAAAATGTACAAGCTTGCGCTTCTGTTTCATTAAAACTATTTATGATATTTGTTTCCCTAAATAATGATTTTTCTGCTTTCAGTTTTTACAAAGAGCTTTACTCTCATGCCATAAATGATTAGTGTAACATAAAACCTGCTTTTCTCACTCTGTAATTTTCCTCTCATTTAATGTTTTCTTTCTTCATTTACTCCAGTGATTCATTTGTTTCTTATGGAGCTTAAATGTTAATGATTTCCTTTCTTTATCTCACATCGCTCTTATTCCAGAAACTACTGCTGGATTCATCCACACTAACATGTAGCTTTCTTCATGTTTTCACACAACATTTTTCCTAAGCCTTGCATGTCTTAACAATACAATATTTGTGTTTAGATGCACTCAACTATTGGACATAAAACACAATCTATGCTTACTGTCACCTTTCATAAAGATGTATAAGAAGCCTTGATATAAATTTAACTTTTTTGCAGGAGTAAGATAAAAATTGTACATTTCATAATTCTTTTGCTACAAATACATTTATTTAGCAGAGAGCGCCTTTAATAACTCCCTTTTACTCATAGGACCTCACTTCTATGAAATTTCACAAGTTTGGAGTTTCCTGAAGGGAATATTTGACCATCCCTTGTTGCACAATCCCTCAATCTTAGTCTGCTCTTTTTTTTTCTTTAGCTTTCCTCACAGGTTTTCCGAATGTCTGTGAAAAATTTCCTAGAAATGTTTTTATTTTTGTTCTGGTGAACTGCTTCTGTGTTAATGCGACCATAAAAAATAAAGACCCAGAGACGAACCACTTTTCATTTTTCTCCCAGAGAGCACTAGCTTTTTATGTGAAATATTTTGGTGTTTTCAAGAGTCCATGATGGCATTTACTCAAAGGTTCTCAGTGCTTTTGTAAGAGAAATGGGCCCACAGGATCAGAGGTCTTCCACCGTGCTTAACAGCAGGCATGATGTGCCCACTCCAGTGTTTATTCCTGAAAAGCTTAATCTTAGCCTGATCTTACCAAAGCACTTGGTTCCAGCTAAAGACTTATAACAGTTCTACAAACTTCACACCTTTACATTTGTGGTGGCAGAGAAGAAAACTACAGTTTTCCTGTCAGATCTCCCAAGCATTTAATGCAGATAGTTTCTAATGGTTGCCATTGTGGGTTTATTCTTTGTTCCTTGGTCTCTTTCTTTGATTAGATCAGTCTTGTTTCTGTTTTAGTTCAGTCCTTCTCAGTGTTTCTAGTTATGTTTATTTCTTGTCTTGGTTATTTCTTGTTACTTTAGTTTAATTATATTTCTTATATGTAGTTATTTTTGTTAGAATCCCGTCCTATTCGTCAGTGTGTCTGTCTTTCTCACTCCTCAGTCTGCTTTCTGCTCTTTCCTCACTCCTGCAACCTGTTAGCTCATCAGCTCAGGGCTTTTGTTCAGCATTCAACCTCCCAGTGCTTAAGCACCTCAATTTCAGTCACTCCTTGCAGGTTCCTCCTGTTATACGCTGTTATTTTCTCCATTTCTTCACCATGGTCCCTGCTGGCTTTTTCATTAGATTTGTGCTTTTTGTTCTGCCCTGGCTCCCTCTGATCTTTGTAAGTTTTTCCATCATTTTTTATTAAACATTTGTCATTTACTCAACATCTCTGCCTTTCTGCATTTGCATCCACCATCAAAACACACATCATAACATATATTTAGAGTTCGTGAACCCAGGATGTCATTTATTGCTGCAGTTGTGCAAAAATGTGATTGGGAGAACTTTCTTTTTTTAATCTCCCCTACCACCATTTTTACTGTGCATGTTGGCACAATAAAATTGTGTGCTGGCCCAGCCCTGTTTATCACACTTCCAGTTGTTTAAACTTTAAACTTTTAATTATTGCTCTGACTGGGGAGATGGGCAAGTTCAGAGAAAGGGCTATTTTCTTATTGACTTTTTCTGAAATGAAGCATCCACTTATCTTTGCCATTTTTAAGAGAAAAATGGCTGTGTATTGAGAAATAGAAAGTCATAAATTACTGATTAAAGGTTCCTAAATGCAGGTTAAGTTATAAACAACAGTTTTCCACAAATACTTCAATTACATTTGTAATTTTGGGACTACTTATAAATTTATCTACTTTTCAATATAAGAAGAAAAAAACTTTAATGTGTGAAGTTTTCTCCTTCATTCAATCAATCTGCAGAATGCTTTTTCTGCCATTTTGTATGAGATTATGACAATATGCTACTACATTACTACTGTTTTCTTTGAGAATTACTTAAACCTTGTAACCAGAAGGGCCAGCATGTGGAGGGCGCTGTGAGCTTCCATGATCTCTCAGCGTGTTTGCAACAGATGACCTGGATTATGTCCAAGGAAATTTCAAGGAAATTCAGTGAAACATTAAAGATGACCCTGTGTAATGATCTACAGGGATTCAGATTACAGGTTCTTCCTCATAAAGGGAAATATGAGACTTATCTGTAAGAAAACCGACGGCATAATGAAGTACAGTTCTGATATGATAACAGATTACTGTGGACTCACATTAAGTTGCATCAGCAAAAGAAGGTTGATACTGAAATTTTACCACAGCTGAACCCTAGCACCTTTCTTTGTGTGAGAAGAATTTTGAAAAAGATGATTTATTGTGAATATGCTGGTGATTTTCCAATTAAAAGTTGAATTACTGAACATATTTTACTTTCGGTTTTAAAGGAAAAAAACAATCATATCAAGACCTAGAATATTACGCTGAGACTACTAGAAATTTGTTTTGGTGCTGAGACAAAACTGTCAAACTTTTATAAAAGTAACAATTAAGTTCACAGTATATCTGTAGCAGAGGTTATCTGTCTAGATCTGTCTGCAAAGCACACTAAATAAACCATTCTGAACTTTCTGTTTGTAATGCAGATTATTTTTTCAGCATGATTTATCTTCTGACTGCAGACTTGACAGAAGGCTCATGTTAAGTGATACAGTATGTATTGCATTACTTTCAGTAATCAGTCTGTGATATTGACAGTAAGATTGTGTCATCACTGTTCGGGGAAGAGAAGCCAGTTTTGAAATTTAAGAATTTCATTTACTATGTTTTTAAAGAAGTACTGTAGTTTGTCATAAGGAAAGTTTTGTAACTTCATTGTTTTTCTTCCAATATGATTTTTATTGTAGCCAAACCGCTCATAATTATACAGAAACTGAAGAAAAGTCCCTATTTTCTCCTGTGTTGTTTATCAGCATATAACTGCTCTGGGTCATGAATTTTCTGAGATTATTTAGCAGTGAAAAATGAACAATTCCAGCTGAGTACTTCTGCTGCAGGGTTTTCTTGAGAAAACGGATAATGATTGAATGAGGCAGCTGGTGGAAGACCAAGTACCATTTAAACAGCAATCCTGATTGCATACTGTGGAGCGGAGCTATGGACCAACAGCTGCAGATATAAAGTGTGCATGCTTTGTACATACTTTAAAGTAAAAAAAATCAGGGGCAAAGGAAGCTTAGCTCCTCAAGTTTTTTTGGAGAAAATGTGCTTTTCTTCAGCTAAACACACAGCTATAATTACAGAAAATGTTTCAGAATATAAAATGAATTATGAGAATATAAATCCCTGTCTTTGAATTTATTTGCCCCAAATGTTTAACTATTCAGGCAAGGCTTATGAATACAAAACTGCTTTGAAGAGGTAATTTCATTGTAGAGCAAGAAAAACTCAGAGTGTAAAATATATATATTTTATCTTTATGCTTTTTTACAAACCAGATAAGCAATTAAAGTACGACAACAAAACTAAATAAATAAATTGAAGCAATGCCTCTTTGAAACAGAGTAGCCATTACCATATATTACTGATAACTTACTGATAACTGTTCACTCAGCAGATCTTGATACACAATTCCCATATTTCTGCCGAAACCAGATTTTTTCTTTTCATTGTTGTTCATGCTACTAAGTAATGCAACCAGACTTATGTGTGAACAGTTTACAACCCTAAAGCTCATCTTGAAGGCGGGGCTAGGTCCATCCAGGCGTTTTATTCGGCTAAATGGTTGCCATGGCGATTAAAGTATTCCTCAAACATGAAAGAAAGAATCAAAACAGGTATGTTTTGATGTGTAACATTATACAATGATGTAAAGCTCAAAAGAGTTGATTTTATATAATACTGCCCCTTTAAAGGAGACATGGTAGAATTTTTCTTTTCTTTACCAGCTGATTTTTTTTGACATATTTTATGCATAGTCCTGTTTACCATAATACTCTAAAACATGTGTGTGTGTGTGTGTGTGTGTGCGTGCGTGCGTGTGTGTGTGTTTGTGCTGTTTGAGCACTGAAAAGCAGAAGTTTCCCTGAACAGCCACCAGCAGTTGAAACGTCAATGACAAGAATCTGATGCAGTAAACACACCCGCTGCTTTGAGTCAGCCTCACACTCTCACACAGACCAGACCCCCACGCATAAACCCGCACACACACCTAAATACAATGCACTTAACTCCTCATAGAGTTTGGATGAATCAGTGTTTGCACATGGTTTCCCACTAAAACCAAAATCGAACTTTTATTCTGAAGACATAAATTCCTTACTGGAATGCTTAACCAATGCAGGAACACGTTGGTCAAATTCATCCACTCCCACAAACACACTCTGAGTTCAGATGTCAGAAAATTGCTTAACATAGTTTTGTTTTGATAATCTTTTAATTTTAATTGTGTTAGATTTTTACTTGGAACACCTTGTTAAAGGATTCCTCTTTAAATTTGTCACATTTTGTTACTTTACAACCAAAACCCTCCACATTTTTATTGAGATATTATGTGATACTACAACAAAACGTTCTGACAAATTGTGAAGTAGAATAAAAATAATACAAATTAAACTTGTTTGCCCTTTTTTCCCCTGCCAAATAGCTCAAGCTAATTCAGATCAGGGACATATAGTGTCTGTGAACAGCTATTTTTTATTATTATTATTTTCTTTTTGCAGACTCTTAATTTGATTTACATTGGACTTTGGCTTGGTCAGATATGATCTAATACAAACTTTTGGAACAGTGAGTCAGTTAAGTTTAATTCAGTGTTGAAAATGCAGCTTCTGCCTCTTCTGCATTTAAAACTTCATAATGAAAACATGTTTAATTCACAATGAAAGTAATACAAAAGAAATATTTTAAAGAAGAGAGTTTAATCAGCTGAAATGTTCCTTTACTAAAATATGACTTCAGAACTCAATAAATCTTGTTAAATACATAAAGGTGAAAGACACAACTTTGAGGAAGACTCATCTAATTTCCTGTATGTAAATTAGATTTGAAAAAAGAAAAACCTACTGCGTCCTTGAATTTAAAATGTTGCTTAGTAAACGTCATCTGTTGAAGTGATTGAGTTGTGTGATATGTATTGGTCAATAAGACTCAAACACAATGTCTTTTAACGGCTGACTTGGAAAGTTAGAGCACCGTGAGCAACTCCCAGTTTCAAGTCAAGATGGCTGCCACTCATATTAAAAGTCTTTAAAATCTAGAACATGCAACTCACACAAATTCACACAAAAATTATGTTCCTGCAGCAAGAAAAAACTGCTAAAAACCTGATTTAAAGATCCAATTTCATATTAGTTATCTGTTTTCTGATGTCAACAAAAATATATCCTTTGAATCTTGTCGTTTTATGTCTGAATGATTAGAAGACCACACCTACATTAATTTTTAAATAAATCTTCTTGTAATATAGACTGACAAATATCAGGTAATGACCAAAGAAAGAAAGAATCTTGAAAATAATTAAACGAGGGATGACTCAAGAGTGTCTCTGTGTATTTTTGAGCATTTCCTTGTGTGCAGGATTTAGTGTTGAATGAACCTAGAAAGTGCTGTATAAACAGAGAGTTTCTTTTCACTTGGGACTGCAGCGCCTTTCACAAACGTATCCTTCCACTCTGTCAAGCTTGTCTGCTTTGCGTGGGCAACCCTGCCTTTATATGACTGTTGACATGTGTGTGCATGCATGTGCATGAGTTGGCAGGAATGCAAGTGTGAATATTCCTTTTAATATTCTTTCTGTGGCCCAAACACGCAGCGCAATTTTGCTCACGTTCCTCCCCTTTGACAACCGTGAAATGAAAACAATGGAATATGGATCAGTGCAGCTGCTGTTTACCTGCAGGATGTTTTGTGATGACCAAACAGCCTATATGTGAGAAACTGTTCTTTATGCTTGTTTTGTCCTGTACACACCAGCAAACCTTATAGTCTATGCAAATCACGCACACATAGCAAGGGTCAGGGATTGATTTTTAGTAAAAGTGTGCTGCCATCTTAGGTTCCCTTCATGCATTAACCAAAAGGAATGAAGAGACTCGAACCATAAATTAGCATAGCAAAAATGTTCATCTGACTAGAAACTTCTTTATCTGTTTAATTTTTAATTACTGTGGATATCTGTTTTGAAAATTTTTTCTCATCAACTCCCTCTTTGTGATAAGGTTTTCTAAATCATGAAAATATTCTTAGATGAGTGATAAACTGGAAGTTGGCAAAACTAAGTCTGAAATGCAGTAAGAAAAAAACGAATTCAATGCATTCTTTTCATTTTTTTATGTTAATCTTATTTTTTTAAATATATATACTGTTTTCAACACTTTAAGAACTTTTTGTGTAAACCTTTATTTCTGTTTCAGCTGGTAAACCTGAATTTCCCCTTTGCGGGACAATAAAGGTTGTTTCTATTGACACTCCTTCACACAAATAGTCAATTAACAGCTTTCTCTCAGGTGTGGGCTTCTCTTTTTATTTATTTATTCTTTACAAAATCTACTCAGTTAAGTTACACATAAATGAATGGAAAATATTGAACTTTTATGCTTCTTTTTTTGCTGCTTTTGCTCTTTGCAATTCTAATTTGTTTACAGTGTTGCACAAAAACAAAGTACAAACCTATTAATAGCAAACATAAGAAACATCCTTTGGGTAAAGCTGTGCACAACTTGAACAATATCATCAGTAAAAGCTGAGGTTCACTTGAGAGAAAGACATTTTATAATAGAATGATAAAGAAATGCAGAAAATATGTTGGAAAGATTTTGACAACTAGTTCATTTTTGAATGCAGTGACTCAAGCAATGATGTGTGAACTCTTTGTTTCATAGGAAATGACTATTCTGCATTCATAAGTATAGTTAATTTTGACTGACATGACATAAACAAATAAATTGTATAGAAGCAACTGATGCATGTCCAAAATAATTAGCAATTTGTTGGAAGGAATGAGGAACTGCTATTATAATTGACTAAATGTTGTGGAGGTTAAACTATAAAGTAATTGAGGAGAAACGGTAAAATATAGTGTTAAATGCATGTGTCTGCACTAGGCTACATAACATTCAAAAACTGGACCTTCTCATGTTTTTCGGCAATGCCTGACAGGATGTTGTTGTCCATCACAGGAGGAAATGCTCTCTCTGCATTTTTGTCTTACAGTAGCCCATAGGTGCATATAGTGGATGTGTTTTTTTGTTTTTTTTGTGGGCTGACACATACGCCATTTGGTCTGTCTAAAGGGTCACAGCTATAAAACGTAACTGCCACACAGATTTAGTAGCTGAACCAGGATGAGTGACTGCAACAAAGACAAGGATGGAGAGAAAACCTTAGAGGAGGAAAAGAGAGATGAAAAGAGGGGCCTCGGGTGGCTGTCTGACAAAACTGATTATGAGAGAAAAGTGTGAGAAACACCAGGCTTGATCATTGCTATGTCACCCGAAAAGATAATAATTAAAACATTTCTGAAACACAGAGAACAGACATTCAGGATCCAAGGATGTAAGGAATTGCTTATGAGTTCATTAGCGTGTTTCATTTGTTTTGCTTCATTCGCTGCAAGTTCACATAATTACCATACAAGCAAAGAGAGGATGAAGAAGTTGCGAGGAAAGGGAGTATGAAGCCAGATGGACATAAGGAAAAAAGGATATATAATGCAGGGAGGAGAGAGGAATGTGGCCGGATGAGAGTAAAAATGGAGCAGAGCAGAGAGGAGAGCGTGGAAAAAGCCCAAGCGAGGGAAAGAGATCAGTACTGAGTCATGTGACAGAGCAGCACGTGTCGGCCGGTAGTGTCAGCTCTCCCTCCTCTTCCTCACTCTCCTTCTTTCCACTCAGATACAAGAGGTGTTCCCAGCCAATCAGGACACAGCAACTCTGTTTTGCTCAGTTTATGTGTCTCTGTGTCTCTGTGTGAGTGTGTCATACTATTCGTGACAGAATAATTAATGGGAAGGCTCCTTTGCGATTTTAATGTTCAGAGCCATGACGGTAATGGCAAAATCCAAGGCAACACAACCTAAACTCAAAACATGACCACAAATCAAAACAAGACTTTGAAGAAAATCAACACAAAGAAGAGATTTATAGCAAAAAGTGTTGAATTAGATCAAATGACTTCTACGCATTGCTTTAACTGCAACATGGTGGATTGTTTCTTTTTCTGAACGTAGTAATTATGAGACCCAGCAGACAGAAAGTGCTTTCATCCAAAGCGGATAAACTTCATGCACATTTTTAATTCTCACCCATTAACAAATTGTTCAATTGTTTTTCTGGTTCGTAATTTCAGTGTTCCCGTATTTCAGCTTCTATTATTTAAGACTTTACTCTTGTGTGGTGTCACTAACTTTACAGCAAACTCTCATGCTAAACATGCCGTGCTTAGTATGCGACGGTGGAAAGAAATCTCCAGCAGAATCTTAGTACAAGCAAACATCTATCACAACCAACTGGAGGTTTCTCTTAACTCTGGACAAATCAAATATTTGTTTGGCTTGCGTGGATGACCTTATTTTGCTTATTTGACATCCCAAGAAGCTTTTGAATTACCGTATTTTCCGCACTATAAGACGTACCTAAAAACCTTCAATTTCCTCAAAAGCCGACAGTGCGCCTTATAATCCGGTGCGCCTTATATATGGACCAATATTGAGCCACAACAGGTCCAGCAACGGACCTTACCACAGGGGCCGCGTTTCATTGGCTAATGCCCATTTTAGGTCACAGTGCAGCTACCACGTGCGTGACCGTCTCACAAACACAAGCTACAGTAGTAAACATATGCTAATGTACATTGTGGACCATCAAAACCATGAATGCCGACTTACCCAGCCTTGCAAGAGCAATAGGCATCAGTGATCTTGTCCACAGCTATATTTATGCTGAGGGTGTGAGGATCTGCTGTTTTCCTCATCTATCGGTAGCTTTTAGCTGTGACGCGCACAATGTTGGAGGCATCCAGTGGCTCAAACACCTTGATGTCGTCCAAAAAAGATGACATGAACTTGTTGGTTCCCCTGTCCATTGTCGTGGCTGATATGTTGTGAAAATCCGGCAGAAATGCTACGCTAATTAACTCAGATCGAAATGAAAGACGTCATGTTTACACAGACATGCAGTAGGCTGCTTACGTAGTTGGTCCACTACGGTAAGCAGCCGCCAACTTCTTTTTCCCCCGAAGAAGAAGTAGTGCGCGGTGCATGCTGGGATAGTTGTCAGAACACTGGTTTGTTAATAAAGTTTGATAATACATTTAAAGGGGGGGAGGGGCAGGGGAAGAGAGACAGAGACTGCAGTGGCAGCGTGTCGGTTGGTCTGTGTTACCCAGAAAGCAGTTGGGCATAATATCGCAACACCAACACCGTGAGTGAAACAACGGCTGGGCCAGCCTACTATATAAAGTACTCGGGGACCACTTCTTTATTAATGTGGATGTGTAATAATAGAGTATGAAGCGTCTATTCTATGCGCCTTATAATGCGGTGCGCCTAATGTATGAAAAAAGTCCTAAAATAGGCCATTCATTGAAGGTGCGCCTTATAATCCGGTGCGCCTTATAGTGCAGAAAATACGGTACCCTCAACTAGCTGTTAAACTTTAAAATGTCCAGTGTTGAATTTATTTTCTAAATGCGAACTAGGTTCCAGTCATGGGATATGCATTGTCTCAAGTGATAACGTCAGTTTTTTTTCTCTTAGTCTAAAGACAATGGTTTGGAAAAGACACTGAGGTCAGGGTTTTTTCCACTTTCTCTCCTATGTAACACATCACCCATTTTACCTTTAATCCACCTCTAACTTGTGCTCAGCTGCTTCCCTTGGCAGAGGACACTGCAGAGGAGCTTAGCTGAGTCAGAGACAAAGAACAGCAGAAGAAGGTTTTGCTTAACCAAGTCAGAAAAAGGTCTGATCAACCTTTCAGTTTCAGTTTCATCAAATATTTTCACTTATATCATAGTTTATACTGTGTTTGTTTGTGTTTGTATAAAAAAGATTTCAGTTTTCATTCCACCTACTATGAATGTGAGGTGCTAAGTTCACTCTTTGTATCCAACCTGATTCTCAATCCAAAGAAAGGAAACATCCAGCAGCCTGTGCCAGAACTAACCACCTGCTAGTCTGCGAGTGACCTCTATGCTGACAGGCCCAGCTGTTCGACCAGTGACCCAGTTCGTCCTCTAAGCCAAGACACGGACATGTGGGAAAACCCACATCAAGGAAACCAAGCAGGGACCATGAGAGGGCTGACGTAACAGACCACAACGGATGAAGGAAGACATTTATTCCTCAGGTCTTTAGTGGTAGTTTTGTTGTTGAAAGCTGAAAGGTCCAGGCGTCTCAGAAACTTTGAATTCCAACCATTCATCTGTTTTCTGGACTCAGTAAATCACTGCAGGGTCACAGCAGGGCTGGTGCTTATCACCGTTTGTCAATAAGTGACAGGCGGGGTGCACCCTGCATAGGTCATCATTCCATCACAGGACTTTGAATTCCTTTCACTTTTTCTTTCCCCTCTTAGGTTAAAATGAGACATTAGAGTTCAGAAGCTGGTCATACAAACCTTTTAGCCAACCAATATACTCTTCATGAATTTCAGATTTTTAGTAATCACTTCAAGATTTTTATTCTAAATGGTTATTTTTTTGTTTGTGGGCTCATTTTGCTTAAAACAGCATAATGACACTACTTATAAAATTCTTCATTTCATTGATTACACGTTGTAATTGATTTTTGTATAATCTTGCTTTTTGTAATCTTGACATTACATAAATCCTTATTCTGAGAATTAAACAGGAATCTTTGAGTGCTTTGTTCTTATGTGTCATTTAGTGGAGAGCTCAAGAAATCACTATCAGACTGATAGACTGATTTATGATCGCTAAAATGACTAAAGGTAGATAATCTTTAATAACTGCAATTAGAGAACAGCAATCCAAGTTGGACAATCTGTCAGGACTGAGGAACCTATCTGGCCTCCCTGAATGATTGAGATCAGGTGAGTGATCAACCTTAACAGAAAATAAAAAGAGAAAATAGAAGAGATCGTGACAGCATTCAATAATGTTTTTTTTTTGCTTAATAATTTATCTTAAGGGTTTTTGCAGATATTACAGTAAATATTAGAAAGTTAAACTAATAAGTACAGACAAGCTGTTGAGAATCCACCTACAGTTTGTTTGCAAGTCTGTTGAGGTCAAATACTTTCTAAATGGTGCTGCGTGGTTGTGTTCAGGGAAACAATAAACATGTGGGAGAGAAGGGAAAGCTCAAATACTGCATCAGTGTTGACATGCATTTTAGCTTCAGATTCATTTGCATTTTGTTGATGATTTCTGTGCTTCTGCTCAGTCGTAGGCCATGAATAACATAAATCAGAATTAAAATGAAAGTTTTTCCTTACTCTTTCTCTCTGTTAATTTAAAACAAGCACATTGCTAGTTGAGTCCACGTTAAGTGTTTGAGTTTGTTTTAAAGTGTTGTTCATTTATTCAAATTGCTGATGTGTTGAAGCTTTAAATGAGGTAAATATTTCTCTCAGCCATTCCATTTCTCTCATCTCTCTCTCTGTCCCCAGCATTACTCGCTGTTTAAATCTGCAGATATTTCCATCTGTCTTTCAGTCTAGCGTACAGATTTGTGCAGCGTGCTCAGTCGTGGATAAAAAGCTGATGCATTGCACACTCGAGCACACTGGGATGACTTGGTTGAATGTGGTGTGCCCTAAGCCTCTGTGTCACTATGTGGCAGATGGAGGAAGAGAGAGGGCGGGAGTGAGAGACATAGTTGAACAAACAGGTATTTGCCTTGCAAGACGATGCTCGGCTGATCCTCTTGTTTACAGTTAATTGAGTGGCTCCGCAAGTGTGCATGTTTGCAACTCAATGGCCATCACTATGCAAGCAGATCAATACCCACGTGATTGATTTACAACACAGGTTATGTGAGTTAATATTATGTAACATGGAGGAGAGCTTGTTCATGGTGATGGTATCTGAGTGCGTGCGACAGATGTGCAATGTGATCATTTTATTGAATGTAAATACCTACAGAGGTTATCAGTCACGTAGAGTTTGAAGTCATTTGAATCAACCTCTTTAAAAATAATATTTTTAATTTGTGTTTTTATAGTACATTCCGTATTTCTTATATTTTTATTCCAAGAAAGACTTTTAAAAAGATTTTCCAAGTATAAATCAAAGGTTTTATTTTCTTTGAGATCTTCAGAATCATAAGTGGGGAAGTTACCTTCGTATTGATAATGTTTTATCCTCATTGTAAAGCTAAACGTCTGGATCTAGCAAACACAATTTGTATTTCTAAATGTACATTTTTGCATTTTTTTTTATTATTCTTACATTTTACTGCATTTATTTTTTGTGCAGATCTTGTAAACTAAGTATATGTTACTACAATTTCTTATGCTTGTTTCACATGGTTATATGCTCACCTTAACAATGGCACTTCCCCAACTTTAAGTTACATAAAAAAAGAATTGATTGATTTATTAACAACAATATAATGTGGCCTAATCACACTACATAAATTCTGACAACTTAAATGCTCCACAGTTCAACATATTAACAAGATTTAAAACATTAAATAAACTTTCTCGATCTACAAGGATTCTGACTGAGTTCATTCAGTAACATACATCTTTCAGTCACTGTAGTTTGCACATCTGTTATTTATGCATCATTTGCTGCTCATCAACCTAGACGCACCTTGCACATCTGTGACTTTGCCGTCAGCTGCCAAGTCTGTTGATGCCATGCAGGAAGAGTCTGTTTTGTCTCTAAGGATGCAAATTTGTGACTTCCACATATGGAACCTTGTGGTTGTTTTTCCCCTTTCAATAAAACAAGACATTGTTTCAAAATCAGTTGGCATTCTGGCTGAAGAGATTGCAAGATCATATTCAGCTGAAAATATCTTCTGGTCCTTTGAGATGAGAAAAGTTCAGCATCAGTTCTACTACTTTGAACCCTTAAAGTTTGTGCAGAGTTCAGTGTTTATCAGATTACAAGTGAACTGAATGAAGACAATAGGTTACTGAAACAGATGAGACAGCTCACCTGATGTAGGTACACCATGAGGTCCTTTGGGATTCAAGAGAAAGAACACTGCACAACTATTGGTGAGAGAAAAATCAGTCAGTCCTGCGCATCCTACAATCTAACCACAACTTGGATTGAATCACATTCATAGACTGTAATGGAAATTTATTAGAACACCCTGAATATGAGACAGGCTCTGACAGAAATAGAAACACAGAGCACTCACCAAACTCTCACCTTGGAGGGAAAATGCAGTTACTAATATATTAAAAAGGAAACATTGTCCAACAAATACTCATATTTTAAAATGTTTTATTAGCTCAAAATGTTGACTCCAAAGCAAAGAGCATGTTTAATGACACCAGGTAGACTTAAAGAATAACAATTTAGTATATTCATACAAAGCAGCACCAATAATAAACAACAACTGAAGCCTGACCATCAAAACTTAGAGGTCTGGATTATACTGGTTTGTATCCCAGTGATGAGACTGACAACACTTATTCTAATATAGCCAAGCAGTCTAAGGGAACAAATCCAAAGTTAATCAATTTTGACTAATTGGACATGTGGTTTCCAAATGGGGACAAGGTTCAGGTCCCACCGTTCTGTTCATTTGTATTACTCTCAGCAGGGGTTATTGTTTCACAGTCCATTAAACTGGAACTGCCTTTCATGGTGAATAGCTGATCGAGTAAAGGCAACAGAACATCTCACCTTAATTAAACATCAAAGCAGTCACATCTGTCCTGTTTTTAGGCAGCAAATGGCAAAGTAAAGCGTGTCTGGAGCTGAAGTTATTCAAAGCACTTCATACAGGCAATGAAAAAGGTGACATTTAAAAAGAAACTGAATTAAATCTAAACATGAAAGAACTGAAGACACAAACATATATTGGAAAATGTTTCAAAAAGATATGTATAACGCTTTCATGCATTGCCTTCTGCTGAGCCACACTGACAAAAACCCACCAACTCTCATTTTCCATCTGAAACTAGGAATGCAACTCCTCTCAATGGACATCAGGTATCAGTTTTTATGATGACTTTTACAGATGCAGCGCACCAAGGCTGGACTGATCCAGTTATCTTTTAGGTCTCTATTGCTGAAGATGATTGTCAGAAGAGGTTTGTCTTGTAATCCAACAGTTGCTTCGTTGCTCATGGAAGCTTGAAATATTTGGCCTAAAACAAGAAACAATGTCAGAATAAGTAGATACAGTTGGATGTTTCATTGTCTGAAGTGAGTGACATCCTAACCCACAGTAGTTATGGTTAATGTTTTGAACCTAAAATAAACACACTCTAAAATGAATAAGATGTTCAACCACACAGCACTACTAAAGTACACATCTCTATACAGTTAGAACCTCATATTTATGCTGTATAAAAATATGTATAAGTGAATTTTCTAAATGTTTTACATTAAAGAAATCCAAACTTTTAATTTTTAGGTCTGCTAGGATTATCAAAATGATTCTTTTTATTATTTGTTAAAAAGTACTAAGAAAGGGAATTTTTGGAGTTTTTTGTTTTACTTTAGTGAGGTTTATTTATATAAATTGTTATGCTTTTAAGGAATTGGTGAAAGCTTGGATAATGGTGTTATGGCTTAGTAGAGGCACACCTTAAGTTCATTGTCATCTTGTATAAACAATAAATAAACAATACAGTAGTAACATAATGAGATGTGATGTTAAATTGTTAGTCCAAAATCAACATAAAAATGTAGGATCAAAGTTTTCAAATGCACCCAGGAACAAAAACTGGCATTTTAAAGTCAAATAAAGTAAACAAACATTGAACTGTTTGGCTGTAATTACCACTTTTTCATTTAGAGGATAAAAGAGTAAATTTACAAGCTTGAGAATATAATTATAGCATACAGGCATGGCAACTTCCTGATGTGTTGTTGTTTGCTGCAAGATGGACTGGTACACTTTGCAAAATTGATGGCAACATGAGAAAAGAACATTTTCTACTGTACTCAGTAATTGTTCAATAGGTCTTCCAAAAAGACTGATAACTGCAAATAAAACAAACAGCCAATAGATGAAGCTTTCTTGCTCTACTGTAATTATTACTAATAAGTTTTAAATTGTATGTGACCAAGAAACCTCCAGTTGTTTATATGAACTATATCAGTTAAACTGACATATAATGTTGTTATTTTTTTTTACTTTTCTCTGTATTTGTTTCTAAAAGAAGCATTTTTTTTTGTTTGTTTTATAAGCAGATATAAAAACTAGACATCACAAGCAGCAGGAGCTTGTAAGCAAAAATGGATCACTGGAGTTAGTCAGAATGAGAATAATGTTGTTTTGGTGCAAATTCAATTGCATTGTTATCACAGCTGTGTAGAGTGAGGAAACAGCACCCTGTGGGAGCAGAGAGAGATTTCTGAGATGAAATAGGAAGAAGGAGAGCACAAATGAAACATTAAATGAGATGAAGAGGAAAACTGTGATAGAGACTGAGAGGATTTGGAATGGCTGTGTCAGGTAAAAGGAAAAAAGTGTGGAGATTTTTTAAATTTGTTGGAGGAAAAATAATATCTAAAATTATGCAAACAGATTAAAAGTAAATAATGAAATAAACATCTAGTGAGACAATAAAAGTGGCTCCATGGCAATTTGAATTTGGATCATGTGGATTTGATTTTGTGCTTTTGTTCTTTGTAACTTCTGTACAATAAAACTATTTATCTATAGATCACTAAACTGATCTGCATAAAAACATCATCCATGTTTCTGTCCCATATTTCTATGACATTAAGGGATGTACTGACACTTATTTGTCTCCACTTGAAGTACTGTCCATCATCTGAATACACACACACACACACACACACACACACACACACACACACGCACACACACACACACACACACACACACACAGTAGAAAACTGCACAAGTAACACCCACTCACACAGATTTCATATATATGACAGAACTTGATGTTTCACAAAATGTGCTTCATTTGGCCACTTTTAGAACAACATTTTTTTTTCACATGACCCAACATATGTGGGATGATGAGAAATAGTGCAAGACTTGCTTAACCTCAGAAATATAATCACCTTCATTGGATGAATTGTAGGAGATTACGCTCCCTAAAAATATATGTCAACTAAGAAATTATGAAGCAACATGTCAGGGACAGATTAAATAAAAATGTAATCGCTGTAAAGATATAAATAAAGACGACTACAAAACCGCCAGGACAATGACCTTAGAATCTGGCACAACACTTGCTGAAGTGGCATGATACCATGATGTCACAGATGCAATCAGGTCACTATTCCTCCGATTATCAAAGATGTTCTCTGATTAACATAGTGAGTAAAGGTGTAATTTAAAAGTCTCCAAGAACAGGTGTTTATAAAAACATAGATTTTTGATATGAATTTTTTCTAGAATTGTAGAATTTTGCACAAATATTTAACAAGTATTGATTTCATGCAAAAATCAGTGTGTACTCAATATTTGCCTTTTCCTGTGGAGTAAAGGTCATCTCCAAAAGCATGATAAAAAAGTTTTATGTCTTAATCTTACAAATTTGCATTTCTTTGAGTTGCAAAAGGAGGTAAAGCAAACCCTTTCCTAACGTCTTAGCACACCACAGACCTCCGTGTCATGTTGTGAAACGCCTCATGTGATATTCTCCTCAAAGCTGTTCAGGCGCTGTCTGCGAAAAATGTACATTTTCTGTCAAGTCAGCACATTTACTATCCCATTCTGGGGCCTTGTCTCAATTTGTCGGTGTGCTCATGCTTCATTTCACAACAAAAGTTTAGAAATTCTTCATATGTGATCATAATGAGGAGTGAGCAACATAAGCCTCCTGGTCTATACCTTTTACTAACCAATCCCATGACAGAAAGCAATTTAAATCAATATACCTTGTTTGGTTTTGATAAAACAAGTTACATTGTAACATTGTAGTTTAAACTGATGTAGCTGGGAAAGTAGATTTTATAAGGGAAACTACATGTGTGAATAGCTCTGGGCAGTCTGCAGCTGAAGTAAATTATGAACTGCTGGGAAGAAAACAATGACAGAGGAGTGGCCAGAGAGAACAGGACTGAAGGTCAGACGTTGTTTCTTTTCATGCCACCCTAAGGTGCGATAAAGAAAACTATTCTGGCTTCTGTTTTAAAAAATATCCCTTACGGTTTATTGTGCAGCTGTAATTAATAGCTGATTTAGCATTTTCTAATTAGCTGTTTCAAACTGTGTTTGCACTCGATGACTTTTTGCTGTCATTTCAGTATTTTTTATGTAAACTATCATTAAATCATGTTCACACAAGACAGCAACTGAAACAATTCGAGTTGATAAAAGAAAACGGCAAAATTACTATTCTATGTCAGTCCATTCATCGTCTATAACCGCTTATTCTGGGAGGGTAGATCCTGGACGCTGGTCCATCTTACAACACAGGGGACAAATATGTACACACACACACTTGCACGCATACACGCACGCGCACGCACACACGCACGCACGCACGCACGCACACACACACACGTCCTTAGTGCAAATATATATCAGGGTCAATCAGTTATGCCAGTGGAAACAAATTTGCAAACTTGTTAACATGATTTACATATCTGCTGAGCATACCTTTAATGTGCAATAATAGCAGAAGACTCTAAACTACAGCATTTAACTGTCAGGGTTCTGGGGTGTTTGGGTTGCATCTGTGTTTGTGTTTTGATTATTTCCTAGTTTATTTCAGCTTATAGGTTTTGCCTCTCCCGTTCATCTCTTTTGTATTTAGCCTCTTTGACTATGATATTTCATTCTTTGTGTAGTGTTTTGGATCATGTTATTTCTCCTCTAGGTTTACTCCTCTGTTCCTTCCCCAGTAATTGCCCCAGGTGTTCCTCATTCTCCTGATTACCCCTGTGTGGTGTGTGTGTGTGTGTGCGTGTGTGGGTGTGTGTGTGTGTGTGCGTGTGTGTGTGTGTGTGTGCGTGTGTGTGTAGGTGTGTGTGTGTGTGTGTGTGTGTATCCCCACCAGTTCCCATTTCCAGCTGCTGGATTCTTGTGTCCTATCATGCTCATGTACTCCAGTGCTCCTTTGTTTTCTGTGTTATATCCTCAAGTTGTCCTGTAAGTGTTTTTTGAATTATCTTAATAAATCATCATTTGATTCCATGCTCTTCCTTGCAATTCAATCCACCACTCATCTGGCAAAACCTGATATTTAATCCTTTAATTGCCACGTCTTTACTCATCAGTTGTTCAAAAGTTTATCCTCTTTCCTTTAGTGCTATTAATTATATGTAATCCACTTGGCAGCTGTTAAAATATCATACCTGGTCAGTGTTTATATCATTGGTATGTTTTGGGATACCAAAACATACCAATTAAAAAGTAAAACACAATGATATTGCTACAGAAACCTACAGTTCGTGGAACCAGAGATATTTTAGTGCTGAAAAAGCAAAAGTAGAAGTTAAGTAGAGAAAGAAGTTATGCCACACAGCTATAGGAGAAACAAGGTACTTGAGAAGCAACAGGAAGGCTACTTGCAATACAGAGCACTAATTTACATTATTCCTTGAGCTTTAACGCTCTTTCTGCCATAAAGCATGAAATATTTGGAAATGTTGAAATTTTGTTGGGAGACAACATTTATGGTAAAAATATTTAAATATATTTAGATGTCAGGACCAAATCAGAACCCCAAAATTTTGGATCAGACTATCTCTGATCTCAGACATTCATTATTGCATCAACTGCTGTGGACTAACATGATTCACCCTCATGACATGGACATCAGGCAATGCTAGATTAAAATTTCTACAACCTTGCTGTAATCTGCAGAATTTCCATATCAGTGAGAAGTGTCTGAACCTCCACAATCAGTTCCAGGCTTTCCAGCATGAGAGATTGCAGTCTAAGAGGTTTCTGTTAATGCTGCACCCAAGTTAATTGTTCAAACAATTTTAAACTGGGCTCATCACTCTGTACACATACCTTTCAAGGTGCGGTCAGAAGGAATCATGCACATGGAATCTAAAAAGTCTGTTTGTGCATCAATCATGATAATTCTTTGGAGTTGAACATTTTTGTTTCCTGGTCATGCTTCAGCTTGCTGATGCTTTTTCCTCTTCATCCTCATTGGTAGCAAACTTTATACCATGGTTACTCTTGCTACTTGCTGCATTCTGACTGCATCCTGAAAAGCTCACAACTTCCTTTGGTCTCCTGGCAACTAGCACAGCCAGGTCTATGTACAATTTGGAGGTGTGCGCCCCACTGTGCATTTGGGAAACTAAGAGCATACTGATTAAATGTGGGGCCTGCAGCTGCTGTGTTGCTTTTTGTCCTAGAAAGGGGATTGTTTGTAGCAGTTGTGCATTGAGGTCTTTTTGGTTGAAGCAAAAACAGCAACAACTTGGAGTCACATTAGATTCCAGAATAGTTGTGAGGTTGTAGCCGTGGCATCTGGCCAATGTGGCCATTCCTGCTTTAAATTCTGTGCTTATGGGTTCCTTAGAATAGATACAATGCCTCTACTGCCAACACACACCCTGAAGCTCCTTTATACTCTATCCAGGACCCGGATTTGCTGCCAACACAACAATGAACCACCATAAACTCACCATGGAAGTTCTGTTCAGTCTCAAAACAGTCATTGGAAAAGTCACATCTAATTAAGAACTCACTTTTTAAAACATTTGTCAAATGAGTAAAATTAAAAGTTATTTCAGTCATTTCATTCTTATATAATACAGTTTGTCAGAGTCACAGAGCCTGTCATTTTATTCACAACTTACTTTACTACTGCATTGTGTAGCAGTACGACTCCAGTTGAGATTTGAAACCAGAACCTTTTTGGTACAAGACAAATGGATGAAACAATTTGTAAGTCCATACTTAAGCAGGGTTATTCACAGGTCAGAGCCCCCAAAATGGATTTCAATTTGGTCAGTGTTCCGGCAGATCTGATTTAAGGGGTTAATCCAGTTGACGGCTTAGGTGCAACAATTGAAATCGTGTGATCCCTTGGGTTTTTGAGCCACTACAAGTATCTGGTTAGACTGTTTGAGGATGACTAAGAAATAAAATATGACAAATAAGTAGAGGTAGCCAACCACCATATATTAGAACATACTCATTTAAAATCAATCCTAAAAGAACAAGAGTGAAATCCACTTACAGTGTGAAACCCAAACACCAGTCCACATGTGTCACTTTTCCACATGTTTTAAATTTGTCACAGCTCCTACATACCTTCTTAAAAGAAAAAAAAAACTTCCCCAGCATGTTGTCAGGTTGTGTGGATACTTGTTATTCTGCATCAGATGTGCTGAAAAGAGGAACATGTCTGAAATGTGCACATTTTTCAGTTATAGCTTTCATATTTTCCATTTTTACTGCATCTTAGCTGATCCCCAGTGAGAAGAGAAGAAACAAATATTCCAACGTTTTCAAGGTTGCTTAATTTTGAAATACAAATCAGTTTGGACATCTTGTATGGTAATAGCTGATACATGCTCAGGAAATTTAGCCAAGCCACAGTAATTTGTTGAATGTGGTTTTGCAACACACACAAGACACTCCTTAAAACATGTAACGTACTTAGACATTACATAGTGTCAACAAAATCACACACGGAGTAGAGTGTGTTACTCCCTGTATGTAACACACCCAACTCCCCCCCAGAGGGGACCGTTGGGGTGCACACACAGTGACATAAGTAGCAAACATCACATGAGGAGTCATTAATACAGCGACAGAGTGTGATAGGTCACTGGGAGGACATTTGCAAAGGAAGACTATTTACAGCATGTCTACACATGCTGTTGTGTAAAGACTTATTATGGTTGTATAATAATTAATATGTACAGTTTAACTTAATTTAAAATCCTCAAACAATATGAAATGTATGTGTGTAATCTGTGGTAGCAGAAAATAGCTTGTGCCAGCCATCAGCTGTTTAATACAAAACAAGGCAATTGTTAAAAAAATTCACTTTTTCACTCTTTTGTTTTGCAGAATTGGTTGTTTGCCACTTTTCTTTTTGCAGGTGTGAACAGGAATGTGTTCCATTGAGACATTTCATAAATTTGCAACTGCCTTGAAAATGTTTCAGTTACAGCTTGATGACAAATTACTTTTAAAAAAATGCTGCTTTATGACTCCAGTCTACTAGTAGGAGGTGATTTAAGTTATTTTGGTTAATCATTAGTTATTAGTTTTGTCAGATTGTATGCATAACTTAACCAGCCTTATTTGAATCTTGGCCAAAATAAAACAAAATGGTGTAGAAAAAAACTTAAAAAACATAAAAGTAAAGAAAAGGATTTGGAAAAAGGCCAGTCTGAGCAGGGTTGTTAATTATTCCTAATTCTAGAAGTATTTCTACAATTTACTGTGCATATATATCTACACACTCTTTAGAGCAGACACAAAATATAGCTCATGAAATTTAATCCTAATATTATCACATTATCAGCAGTAATGAAATCAATGAATGACTGCTGGAAGGCAATATTTGATTTGTTATAAAACTTCAGGTGCCTTGTAGGATTCTATAAATCTTTATGGGTCAGTTGAGAGTGAAATATTAAATAACATGGATTTCTGAAAATACTACCAGATGGGGAGAAAAGGGATTTTGTTGCAATAAATGCAAAGTAAAAATAAATAAGAACAATGAAGTTTTTCTGTTTTAAACATGAAAATTCTTTGGCGATATTTAAAGCATGATGGGAGGGATGTAAGTGAAGCAAGGCCTTGCCCTGGTCAACAGCTGTAGTGTAACTGTATTTGGATGCAGTGGCATTTAGCTGGACACACACATGATCCGTCAGCCCCACTGTGATATGTAGTGCAAAAGTCAAGGTCAGCTTGCAAAAGAGAGGGACCGATGAGGAACATAAGTGAGTGAGCTAAAGTGTAGAGAAGCATGTGTAGAGGAGAATAACGCATAGAGCAGGATAAATTAAAACCTACCTCGCTCAGATTCACACCACACACAATTTTTCCAGCAGCTCTTCACCAGATTGACCAAGCAAGTAATGAAATTCCCTGGTTAGAAGTGAATGATGCAGGCTGACTTGAATGACATACTCCTATAAATCAAGATGCTCGTCATTCAGTGATGTACATTTAGGATGAGGAATGGAAATGGTTTTAGACCATAAGGGAATATACCTGCAAAATACAAGCAGAAGCTGGCCTGTTCTCAATGCTCATCTTGGTCCAGCAGTTGTCATCCTATGTTACAGTCATGTTTACCCACCTGCAAGTCCTTGATACACTAAGCCACAGTGTAGGAGGACCAATAGGATTCCCTTCTAGCTTTGTGGTAATGCAACCATTCTCAATATGCAGAAACTAAAAATGTTATTTACTCCTTATCACCTTTGTCCCTTCTCTTTAACAACACCAGCTGTAGATCAGTGAGCATCAGTAATCACTTGCCCACAAGTTAAACTCTTTAATCAGATAATGTATTCAATCTCTTGCTAATTTTAAGATCATTCGCCAGGATGCTGGTGGAGAACATGATTATCTTTGAAGAAACAGCTTATTAAGATTACAATAAATAACTTTACCAATTTTCTGTGCCTGTCTGTAGTGTGTTGATGTGTTTGAGTCCCAAGATTAAAACAGGATGTGGGTGGTTTTCCCAAAAGGCCACATAAATAACTTACATTTTTACAAAGCTTAGTTTCATTAGCTGAACTAAATTATTCCAAAAATATACTTAGTAATAAACTCTGAATACATTTTCATCTGCTGCAACAATAAAATGTACCAAGATCATTCGCCAGGATGCTGGAGGAGAACATGTGTTCTCCACCAGCATAATTGAAACGTTCAATTATCTTACAGAAAACAATTATCTTTTAGAATAAACAATGGTCAAAGAAGGAGGAGATGCACAACTTTCAGTATTTCAGTGAATGCTTAGCCTGGTAATGATCACTGAAGAGGCAACCCAAGTGAAGATCAACCTGCTGAGAACCACAGTGACTTCAGTTAGCAGAGGGATTCACATTGTTACATAACTGATTTGTTAAACTATTGCCTTTAGCACCCTCTGCGACCTTTACAATCGTGGACACCATTATTTGTGTCACATGTGTGCATCTACTGGAGTAAGACTCCATCCGACGGGTTGCATTTACTTTGTAATATTGACATGCAACTGTTTTCCTAAAATCACAACAAATAAATAATGCATTCCAAATAGTTGTCTGAAATATTATTTATCTGCAAATTGACAATATGATGATGATATTTCATGCAATCGTTGATTGATTATCAGGTTCTGTTAACAACTGTATAGTCAGTAGTGTTCATAGGGCTGGTCTAAGGTTGTATGAAGCCTTAAGCAGAATTTTATTTGAGCCCCTTCTTCCTGTTAGAAACATCACTGCAGTTCACAGTGGTTGGTGGATTCCATGTTTCATTGAGGGAAGTACATTTATGGACCAATTGAACTCAAACACAAAGAAAGACTAAACTAGAAGCTTCAAATTTTCACTGTGTTAACACAACAGTAGAATATTTTCTGTGCTTTCACAAAATATGTTTGTGCTTTTTCAGCTTTGTCATTCTCAATAAACAAATATAAACTCTAGCAAGCCAACATTAACCCATACAAGAGGGTTTTAATGCAGCTATCCAATCGGAGAAACAGCTGCAATAATCTTCAAAATAACACAAACAATA
Organism: Poecilia mexicana; assembly: GCF_051168715.1. NCBI lineage: Eukaryota > Metazoa > Chordata > Actinopteri > Cyprinodontiformes > Poeciliidae > Poecilia > Poecilia mexicana. Next base: position 9,046,310 of record NW_028263379.1, read on the forward strand.
AATCTACGCAATTAATTAAACAGATACAAGTTTCCTAAATCCAGCATAGTTTTGGTTTAAACTTTGCAACATTAGACATCTGTCGTGAGGTTATTCACCAAATGTACAGGAAAACTCTGATCAGTGCTCAATAATGACCCTAAAATTATTCCTGTCTGATAAGTAATTATAGTTCTTTTTACACTGTTATCACTCAAACTGTAAATATCTACTGTCCGAGTTTCTGTGGCCTACAACAAGGTCAGCAGTTCACAGTCTGACTGCAGTTCATCTGGAAGACAGCTTTACTATTTAAAGTTTACTAGAGTTTGAATTCTTTATTCGCTCCAAACTTCAATTACAGAGCAGCAAAAGAACAAAGCAACACAATGTGCCTGTTTGAGCTTTTTTTTTTTTTAGATTAGTCTGACATCAGCTTGAGGATTTTGAAGAACTCAGCTTTGTGAGTTTGGAAGTTTCTTTTAATCTCAATAATCCACACAAGCATGATAATGGAACTGACATATTAACATCCTTGGCTCTTAATCCTGCAAACAGCGTTCAACTTGATTCCTGTGGAAACTCAACCTGTGTGTCTGAAGTGAGAAGGCAGTGTAGCAGAGTGTGATATTCTGGCTAAGTGGGTGCCTCCTGGACTGCCTGGTTTACAATGTTCCAGAGTATTCCAATATCTTGGACGGTTATATTTGGAACATCCTTCTTACATGACGAGATTCTTTTCAGCTTCTCACTGACTACGTTTGATCTCAACATCATAAAACAGTCAACGATCAAACAGTCAGCTGGAGTTTTTTTTCTTTTGCTGAACTTTATGGACTTTTCTTGTGTGGGTTTTTGTACTTTCAGAAAAGTCCATAATGACTTGTTTTCTGCATGTGAAACAGATTTGAGAGCAGACAGAAGTTAACTATTATTTTTGGGGTGTGCTTACAGAGCAGAATCACTGTTCACATTGACACTGGGATGCTGAGTATGTGGAAGAGTTGTGTAGGGTAAGGGTCTAACACAGTATTCTCATTTTTAGACTGTTTTGAATCATTGGACACTTTGGGAGAAACCTGCTGTCATCCCTGACTTTTGCTTCCAGACTCACTTGTTACATCAGATAAGTAGATTAAAAAAGAGAAAACCTTAGAAGGATCTTAATTGATTCTGTCAAGATGTCATTTACAATTCCCCCTTCTACTGAACCAAATATGTCTGTACAGAGATGTAATTGTATCATTTTGCTAATAAATTATTCTATTTTTGAACATTTGAAAAAGTTCAGATGGTATAGCTGTATATATTTCTGTAAGAATATAATAACAAATCAGAATTAGTTTGGTGATTTATGTTGACAGCTCCCCATTTTCTTTTACCCATCAATTCTGTAGTACATGGTGAAATTACAACATGTCCCCAGGACACAATGCGACTATTGATCAATGTGCCTTGAAATTTAGACATAATATTAATGGTTGTCAAAACTCTTTGTAGAGTCATAGATTTTTATTTTGCACATAAATTTTAAAAAATCTGACCAAATAGACTAAAATCTCATATGTTCATTGCTACTATCTCCAGCCTTAGTTCTTTTCCAGCAATGATCAGAAGGGATCATTTGTAATCATAAATTAACACCACCAATGGGAAGTTTAAAAGCCAATTACCTTTTTTTGTTAAGTTATGATAATTATTGGTTCTTCTGCAGTGTCGGATTTAACTTTTCTGCAGCTTGGGCTCACATTTGGAGAAACTACTGAATGCAGGGAGCTGAAGAGAACTGTAGGAAACTACAAAATAAATTTACTGATCAACAGAAAAATAAAACATTGGGACATAATAAATATAACAGAACATGACTTAACAGAAGTCCAAAGTCTCACATATACAAAACGACAACTCTGTATAAATGAAAGAAAAGAAAAACAAGAAGTAATTAGACAGAATGATGGGGACCTCTTCAACGGAAACAATGAGCACAACTTTATACATTTCAAAGAGTAAAAGCATGAAACCAAACTTCAAAATAAACATATTGAAAGTCCCAAGGATTATAACACTTGTTAAGCTAAAAGTTACAAAGGTTTACGTTCACAAAGAAGTACAGAGTAAGAGGTTTCTTCAATAAAAGGAAAGCCAAATACAATGCACATAAGTAATGGCAGCAGAATTCTCCCTTGGAAAGATGAACAGCTACATGTGAAAAGCATTCCAGAGTGTTTATTTGTCATTAGAGTCTTAAATTATCTAAAATTAAGGACTTAAAATGTCTTAAATCCATTTTTAAAAAACTATGTTTTTTGCTTTACATAATCACTGGCCTTTACTTTTAAATTTTATCTCATATATTCTATGTAGTTAATATTTCCTGTGGAACTTTTTTGAGTCGTGTACAGACATCTTCATTGCGCTCTGTGACTCAAGGCGGTTAAGGCTACTGCTAACTAGCTCCTAGTTTTCTAGTTTTCTGGATGACGTTTGTTTTTCCTACTGGCTCACTTCTGTTGTCAACCATTAGATGCTACATTTATTCTAATATTAGCACTAGTTCCATCAACAGCTGTGTCTACCAAAAGAAAAGGATACAAACCATTCTAAAACATACTTTGATTTACTGTCCTATTAATTTAAAATGTCCGCTGTAAGTTCTCACACACCTGTTCTTGGTAGGTTTCATAAAAGGCTTTTAGGTTTCTTAGAGAAGTTTTCACTGACCTTTTGCATGAACAACTAGTAAAAGGGTGTACAAGCATACATTGTTTAGTAGAGTACAAAACTGTGAAAGATTTGAAGTTGTGCATACATGCATTATTTAAAAGAAATAAAGAGCTAATTTTAATAAAATCCTTTCTCACCTCTTAGTAATAAGGTGTAGCTTCTGGAATGTCCTATTACCCCTGAAGCTATCTGAGGTCAGCCTGACTGTTGCAGTGACATTAAAAAGTTCAGGAGTTCTCTGTTATCTTCTCATTTGCACATTAAGGCACAGAAGCAGCTAACAACATAAGCTTGAGTGCAGCTAAAAAGCCCACTTCAATAAAATACAGCAGTTATCTCAAGAACCGCCTCACAATGCCAACCCAGCTCAATGACAGCCTGACCTCAGATCATGAGCTTGGATTGAGACTGCATGGCCTGAGGGACAAAAGTCAGAGAAATGTCCATTTTAATGGTCTGGATATGAGTGAGACACACATCGTCAGTATTTATTCTTCAGTGGTATTGATTGTTTTTGGTGTTTGTTGTGGTCGGCCGCAGCTTGGTGTGATATACGAAGGCATTAATGTTGCCCTGGTTGCTGCAGCTTATTGCCTGTTTGTCATTTTGAATGGAGTTTTTTTCTAGGAGTTGGAAGACATTTGTTGTGTAAAGCTCCTGTAGGCTTCAGGGTCTCACTGCATATTCTCGTTCCCTTTTTGTCATTTTGTACACAGAAAACTTCACAAAGACATAGTTCTGAGTTATTTGTGGTATGCTCTTAAAAGTGACCTATGCTTCCCTGACCTGATTTGGATAGATATGAACTATTCGAAACATGTTCACTACATTTTTTGCACCAAAAGGATTCTTAGATAATGAGATTTGAATCTGCTCAGTTCTGCCTATTTGACCTCCTTTCAGAATGAGCTGTCTTGTAGGGTTTCTTGTCTCTTTAAATTCAAATAAGCTGCTGCTGTCCCCCCAACTCAATCTTTACATGAAAATGGCTGGAAACAGATCCAATTATACAACTGCATATATTTGAAAAGCAGATGTGGAGCCTCCTGCACAACTAACAAGAATCCAGCAAGTGGTTTCTCTATGGCAGTGTTTCTCAATTCCGGTCCTCAGGCCCCCTTGCCCTGCATGTTTTAGGTGTTTCCCTTCTGCCATACATCTGGATCTGTGCATTATTAACAGGCTTCTGCAGTACTTGATGGGCATGCAATAATCTGAATCAGCTGGTTTGGAATAGAAGCACATCTAAAACATGCAGAGCAGGGGGGCCTGAGGATTGGAATTGAGAAGCCCTTCTCTATGGCAATCCAACAACAAAACACTTGTCTTTTCCAGGAGCCATTGTACAGTGTGTGCAGCAGCAAACCAGCTGACCAAATGTACTGGAGCTCAGCTTGGGTTGCTAGGTGATGGGCAGTAACTATTGGTTTGTGACATTACATTCCAGAGGTTTATGAAACTGCTCATTTGAAACTGGAAACCGGTCCAGACACGAGAAACATTAACTTATAACCAAAATCCAGCTGTGTGGGTTTTTTAAGCACTTGGGCTGTTTTTAGGAGCAGTAGATGCCCAAATGAAAGTACAAAAACATGCAAAATGTGAATTTTACATAATACATCCCCTTTAAGTAAAAGAGATCTCATTGCAGTTTAGTTGCTCTCTCTTCCTCTCCATCTTTAAGAATGCCATTTTAGTTATGCTGCTGTAGATGCTCTAGATGTTTCGAAACTGAATGTTACTCTGTTGTTGAGCTCCTTGGCTGTGTTTCAGGGTCTGGGAGTTGACTGGAGGCATTAATGACACCAAAATGCAGTAATAATAGAACCAGGCATCACCAGAAATTGATTTAGAGTACTTTGCTGGCATTTCAGCTATGGTGGCTTCTTTAAAACACTACTGACAAAACACCCTGAAGAAGAAATTACAGTTGCTGCTATTTCAACCAGTTGTTATGACTTAAATCATTAGTTTAGTTCTCCTGCAGCAAACCTAACACATTGTGTCTAATGTGACTGCCTTATTATTTGTGTTTTCATATTGACATTGTTTTTGCCATTGGAGTAATCAATTCTTAAAGCCTTGCTCTGTTTCAGGCCCAAAAGAAAAGGAATAGTGTGTGGTGTAATGTGTAAACTAGTGGGTGTTGAAATCAGATGAGGAATGAGTAATGCTGTACATTAAAATAAAATTGCTGTTGGCTTTGGGTCTTTTACTGCAGTTACACAACAGTATAAGATAAAAATTTGTAACCATGAATAAAACCTACCACAAAATGCCTCTGATTCTCACTGTACCTTCACTTTGTTAGAACTTCCAGGTGTTAAGCCTAGCTGTGGTGCCATTAGACTTGTATGTTTAAATGCCTCATTAATTCAGTAAAGTACTGAAAATACATTATGTGTAAGTTATGAATTGAGGAAAAAGAACTTTAGATCAACAAAAATTCCTGTCTAAGTCACCTTTACTGGCAATGCTTGAACCATGCAACCCCCTCTACTCCAAAGGCCTAAAAGGATTTGCTTACAAAGCCAAACAGACCTGTACTGCACAAAATTCCTATTTCCCAAGTTTCCATTTTAATATGCATCTAAATCAGCAAAGATTCATGTTCATGTAGCCCTTACTGACAACAAACACCTTTTTGAGATATTCTAGAGAAAAATGTGTGCATTCATTCTTGTTATATTTAAATGTTTCACACTATGAAGCAAGTTGAACATCAAACAATAACACAAAGTAAATCTGATGCAGTTTTCATGGTGAAAACCCAATCTGGCACAGCATTTCAGTCAGACTTTGACCAGGCCACTACAAATCCTTAACTTTGGTTCTGCATGCACTGTAAAGTACATTACATACATAACATTTCTGTATTAGGATCAAATTTCTCTTGGTCTTCTGCAGCATTCTACTTTTTCAGAAACTACATTTTGAGTTTTCATCAGGTGTGAGTCATAATCACCAACAGTATTAAGCATTTTTTGTATTTACTTTATCATTCTGTGTAAAACAAATTTTATTCTGAAATAAACATATTAAAATCAAATTTACTGAAAATAATTATCTTCTCAATGATATTCCCATTTCTTGAGATGAAGTGGTATTCAGACGACCTTAACTGCAAGTAAATGAGTTTCTCCTTCATGATGAGGATGTTAATGAGGCATCATTACTATATCACACCCAAACTTGTATATCACTGCCTTTGGTAAAAAAAAAAAGAAAAAAAAAGCATTTGTAATTCCCTGTGCATAAGGAGAAGTTAGTATTTCCTGCTCCCATGGTTGTAAAACATGATCCCCGTGCCTCTTTCATGTCAGTTGATAAGTCCTTCCAGCCATTCACTCGCAGTGACTCATACTTTGGTGTTATGACCTAAATACTGTACCTGCCAAACTAACCTTTAGCTAATAAAACCTTTCACTTGGTTTCTGCTAAGGAAAACATCAAAATCAAAGACATAAAAGTTATTTTTACTACCTTACTGTGTTGAAGCAAAATAGAATTTGATAGGTTTTTTTAATCTCCCACTTCACTCAACTTATAAAGTCTTGGGCACTGCATGACGAATATGTTTCCTTTGTTTTCAAAACTGACACTGTTAGTTGACATGTTGTTTGGGAATAAGTTCTGACAAGTTGCCCTAATTTATATAGTGTATGTATGAAACTCATCTGTCTCTTGCAAGTAACAGTTTATTTCCCCAAAATATACTCTATTTGAAACTGTCTATCAACTTGTATTTCAGTGTATATTCACAGCTTGCAAAATGAGTACTTGTCAAATTGTGCTTCTCTCTTTCTCTCTCAGATGCATGTGTGGAGGTGCTAACTGGTGGTACTGGGCTCAGTAAATCTGTCTGCCAGGTAATCATTTTCTACAGAAGTAGTTGTTGGTCCAGCAAAAATGCCGGAAACATTTTTGGGACTTAAAAAGTCCTGTTGATAAAAATCATTACCCTTAATGGAGTTATTAGTTTGACTCATGCAGTTTGACTCAGAAAAATCACTGAAGGTCTTTGATAATGAAATCTGACCATTCCAGTCAACCCTTGTTCTCTTCACCAAGCTGTCTTTATCCATTCTTAGACTCTTTGTCTGCTCCACTATTTAGTCGCCTTTTTGTGTCATGTTTTTGTGAATGTTATATTTCATTTATTGGTTTTGTCTTTTCTTATTGTGTAATTTGTGTCATTTTAAAATTTGTCTTGCCTTTCAGTCCTTTTTAGTTGTAAGTAAGACATTTGTTCACAATGTTTTTTTAGTCTATGTATATAAATGTTTTATTGTAATACTAATGAAAGTTCTCATCTACAGCTCCAACATGTTGGTGCAGCCAGAAATTGTACACATTTTTTCCGTATTACAGCAAGGAAAAAAACAAGATGCATCTTTTGTCTTATATATTGTGTGATGTCATCAAAGGCATGTGTGTGTGGAAGATTGTTTTTAAGGGATTGGACAATAAAATAGCAAAATAAAAAAGTACAACCAAGACATGATGTCCTACAGCTGACACCTTATATCTAGAAAGAGTTTGATTGATTTTACAGAAAGCAATGCCTGTTACCTTTACCTGAGCTGTTCCTCATTTTTTTCAGGCCCAAAGGACTTGGACCATTTTCTTTTTAAAATCTAATTCTGCAACACCTTTCTACAAAGGGATTTATTTGCTCTGTGATTTGTTTAGATAATTGGGAATCTGTCCAATGCCATAATTTTTCCTGGAACATTTTAAGGAAAACTGCATTACATGGCAACTTTTTTTCCCCCCTGACCAACAACAAAACACAAACTTGCCTCCCAGCAAACCTACTTACTGCAATAAAGCATAGCTACTGGTGCCAGCAAACAAATGCTGAGGTGTATTTTCCATTCTGTTTTGCTCTGCATCTGGATCTGACACAATTTCAGAAACGCATAGTAAAAATGTAACAGTAACGAGTGTGTAGTGGGAATGTACAACTGTGGATTAATTCTGACTGCATCCAAGGAGCTGGCCTAGTTTAGATAATTGCTTTTACTGGTACTAATAAGGCAACAGATTTGTTTCTAGTTTCTGCATCTGAATGAAGAAAACTTTGTGTTTTTGTGGCATAATTAACATATTTGCATCTGCTCGGGTCATGGATGTGCACTGTCAGATGCATTCATATGGAAAACAGAAAGGCTGTTATGAGTTCAGAAACTCTGGAGATCTACTGACAGAGCACATTCATCATTACCTGGATCTGACTGTCCATTATCAAGTGAAATGGCTTTGGATTAAGTTAAAGCATGTGCTGGAATGAACTTAAAAAATATTGTGCTCATCCACTGATGATACAACCACAAAGGATTAAAATGTAAGTTTGCCTCTAACTGCAAAAGAGAGAATTGTGTCTAAACTATACTGTTTAGTCGTGTCTCTGTGTGCAGAAGGTTGTCAACAAACTGCCAGGGGAAACTATAAAGAATTAAGTCATCCAATTACCACTGACTGTGTGCAGTAAAGACGAGATTTACTCGAGCGTGCTATTTTGCTTCAGGCTAGGTGTCAGGTTGAAAGCTAGGTAAAGCCGGTTAATTCAGGCCAATAAGGCAAAGTCATGCTGACTTTCAAGAAACAAGGTTGAACAACATCACTGTTCTTATCAGATTATAAACAAATGGCTCATAAACATAAAACACCATTGCAGAACAAAGTATTAAATTTAAACATTTTAGCATAGTTTCTTGCAAAGGTATTTATACCTTTTGAACTCATTCACTTTTTGTTATGTTACAGCCACCATCAACAGTGTTTTCATGGGGATTTTACCTGATATGTCAGCACAAACGTGAAGCAGAAGGATTGCTTCAGTTGTTTTTCAATCTTTTTCACAAACAGAATTCTGAAAAGTGTCACATAAAATAAAAGCCAGCGTTACCCACTGCTTTCAGAGGCCACCTGATTAATGAATAGACTCCATGTAAGTGTAATTTAATGTTAGCGTTAATATTGCTCGTCTGAGAAGACTGCAGAGGTTTGTGATGAGAAAACAGCTATTGTTAGCAGGAAACCATAAGCCAATGCGCTCATGCAGGAAGGGATACAGTAAATATGTGGAAAAAGGGGCTGTCACTATATGAATCAATACAAATATATAAATATATACAAAAACCCTGAGTGCAAAAGAAAACAGTACCTGGTTAGAATGGTTTCGCAGAACATCAGCTGTGTTGGAATAGACAACTGACAGGCGTCGATGTTGCTGTTTCCCAGCAACAGCAAGAGGATTTTGCCACTTATAGCTGTGGTTCTGAGACAAAAGCTGAATGTTTCAAGAGTTTTTAACTGTACAATGCATGTCCCCACTGATCAGCCCCACATTTTGTGTTTTTCTTTTCTGTGGTTATAAAACAATGTCCTTAATGAATGCATATTAGTTTGGCGTTCATTTTTATTCTTAGTTTCAATGCCAAGATTGCACTTCAGATTTGTGTTTGGTGTCATGTATTCAATGATCAGGCATAACATTATGACCACTAAGAGTTGAAGTGAATGAAACTGATTACATTTTCTTTACGGTACTGCAATGGAACACTTTGTCCTAAATGTTGATTTGGAGTAAAAATTGATAAGTGTGAAGATTTGAGTGACTTTGACAAGGCCTGAACAACTTGGTCAGAGCATCTACAAAACTGCAGCCCTTATAGGGTGTCCCTGCAGTGGAAAACGCCAGTCAAAAATAGCATAGAGGACTGATGTCTTGGTCATAATGCACATCGGCAGCAAAGGCTGGCCTGTGCAGAGAGCTGAAATTGCTCAAGAAGTTAACGCTAAATGGCTTTTGCGTATAACATTTTTTCAAACCAGAAGACCCAATTCTCTCACCCCCCCCCCCCCACACACACACACACACACACACACACATTCTAATGGTGGCAAGCTACTGGATAGTAGCCACAGTTGTCCTATCAGGGCTATTTTATATTTTAGCAGAAAACGAGAAACCAACCCACTAATAAGCAGCCGGTCATAATGTTAGGTCTAAATCATGTGCGGTGATGCTGGACATTGCTGAAACCCTAAAAATATACAAGGAAGAAATAGAACAGGTAATTCTACAATAACAACAATAAACTTCAAAAGTGAAGTCCCAAAACTGAAACTATGGATGGTGACATGTATTTGCATGTTTGAGCTATAATTCATCTACTAGTTCAACAAAAATATATCAGAACATTTTAACTGCTGTAAACTGTTGATTATATTGCAGAACATGTTCTTTCTTGTGAGAATATGTCTATCTATTTCTATAAACAGATCTTTATTAAGCTTATAGGGCAGTGACACTGCAGTGAAAATGTCCTGATTTAGCCGCGGGAATCCAAGCATTGACCCCCTGGTGCTCCCCGGAGACCGCTTTTGAAGAGCCGCATGTTTTTTAATGTGTATGTTTGTCTCCACTAGTAAATAGATGCGCCCCCTACAGGCGGCCCGCTCTCACTCCTCCTCCTCCTATACTCCACTCTCTGACTCCGCAGCTCCTCATTCACTAGAAGATGGCGGACTGCGCTCCACTATTAGATGAGGAACTCTCGTCCTTTGTCTTCAGTTACCTGACAGAAAACTCCGGCAGCCAGGTAAGATCCCAGCCTTGGAGGATACACGGGACGCAGGGCTTTGCAGAGCGGGGCACGTCTCTGCACGTCGCCGGCTCTGGTGCACGCTGTACCCGGCTGATGGGAGCCTCTCTCTGGGCTGCACAGCAGCATCTCCCCGGCACAGTGCAAGCCGGTTTCTCGGTCTGCATGCGTGTGTGCGTGAGCTTGTGTGTGTGTGGACTACAATGACTTGATGTCTGGCTTTCACGTGCCTTGGAGGAAATGTCATCAGCCATCGGCAATAGGAGAATTTAATGGATGAAAACGGATAAATGTTTTGGTGTTAGATCTGGAGGCGGAAAGCAGCCGGTGTGCTGCTGCTCGGCCGGGATTATTTGGTATTCAGAGGGGCGCTTTGGAAACTTTAGACGCATTCTTGAGGGAAGTTTTAATTTCAGTGCCGGGGACTCGGAACACGTGGTGCGCCTCTTCATGCGTGGACGAAGCCGGTGGATTATTGTGATATATTGACGTATTAATTGGCTTCTGGACTGTTTATTTTTTAAATGTGTGTGAAGAAAGGCAAACTTGTGTGTGCTTAATCCATGTGTTTGCGTTCCTTGTTTTCTTTTTAACACTAATTGAATGTTTTGAAGAGGTCTCTTGTTGTGGCATTGCAACACATTAATGCTGTGTAATGTTATTTATCCACTTCATTATTAAGCTGATTGCCTCGACACAGCGGGCTTAGAGCGCTGGAGGATCTTTGGATCTCCTGCGGATCTACGCGTGCTGGTCGGAGCGCTCAAAAGTTGAGCAACACCTTTCCCACGATGCGTTCACGGACATTTGATTATTATTGTTAATGAGACTTTGTATCTCCAAAACCTGGACGAAGAAGAGCAGACGCGGGTTCCGAGTCAGCTGGGAAAGTTGATGCGGTTTTACGTTTTCGTAATGCTTTGCGTAATCGAAACGATTACAAAACGCGTCTGAGTGAAAAACTGACAGAAATCTGCTCGATTCTTTGACCGCTTACCTGAAAGTGTGATTTTGGTTACAGGCTGTTAACCGATTGTGTGTATGGATGAGGAGGGTCCGCGGGGGGCTGCGCTTTAAAGGGGCCAGTTATGTCAGGAAATCAGCGAAGATTTTCTGATTCTTCTCTAATTTACAGTCGCAACACACGAAGATTAATCTCCTAGCAGGTAGTCTGCAGGAAAGACCCCCTCAGGGGTCTGTCACTGTCAATCCAGGATCCGCAGCACAGCGTGACATAATTGCATTGCGGTGATTGTTTTTGCTCTCGATGATGCAGGGTCATCGCGGCATCTGATGCGCTGTGTGTGTGGGTTGGAGGTATCGGTGTTGCTGTTGGTGAAGTGGGGGATGAAGGGAGGTCTGTCACAGCTGATTGGCAGCTCTAGCAGGTTGAAATCAGTGCGTGGAGGGATGTAGGGAGACTGTGGGCTATTTATAAGCCGCAGCAGTGACATGTGCCTACACATAACACATACTGTGGATGAAAGCCATCTCAATGTTATGCATATTAAAGGGAGATGCAAAACAATGTATGTTATATTTGCAGAACATTATGTTACACATAACTCAGCTATATTATTCATGTATTCTCACTGGAATTTATCACATATTAAGCTCTTTAAATTGGCTTTGCAGCAACAAATTGAATCACAGTCATCACACATGATCAGCATATGCAATATCTCTATTCCAAAGCACTGCAATATTTTGTAGCCTATCATATTTCATGTTTTATGCATTCAAACTGCTTTCCAGTAATCCTTATAGGAGGTACAAACATCAATTAGCATTGTAAATTACTCAGACTTTTTCTTCATCATGTTGCCAATAAGTAGTTGGGATATATTAGGAAAACATTTCTCCTCAAAGTCAGAAAAATGGGCAAGCGTAAGAATTTGAGTGAGTTTCATAGGGCAAGTGTGTGATAGTCAAATTGTGTCAGAAACAGCAGCAATTTGTAGTTTGATGTCTTTTTTAGTTAAAAATACTTTTTATATATCATTATTATTATTATTATTATTATTATTATTATTATTATTTTCTGTTTTTTTTATAGAAGAAGCTTGTTAACTTGTCTGTATTGCACTGTCATGTATTTTTAATGATTGTACCCTGAGAGACTATGGCTAACTCTGGTATATTATATAATATTCATTGTCCCTTTTTGAAATAAATAAACAACAGGTTGATATAGCTTGTAATGAAAAACTGGAAATAATTTAAATCTCTACAAGTGCAAATCTGGAAGAGATTACATCAAGAGGGGCCTTGCTGGTCATAATGTTATGCCCTGATGGGTGGGTATTTGGCCCATTGGACTGATTTGACTTTAGTGCACTTTATATCTGTACCAAATCTAGATTTTAGTGACCAAGAGTCTGAAGCTCAGGGGATATCATGACCATGGAAAAGAGCAGTACAGTACATAATCATATCTCTATTACTTGCAATCATTATTATTAATGTGGTATTAATCAACAATATTGTGATACAATTATTTGCCCACTGACTGATAATGTAAAATTGGAATAGAAGACATATTCATGGTGTATATGATACAAGTTTTGTTGTCTTTGTCCTTGTCCCTCCCCAAATTGAAGTGGCGCCCTAGGCGGTGAGTCTTAACGGCCAAATTACAAAACGCCATTGTGTATCAGGTTACCACTGGTGTGAATAAAATTCCCTGAAAGATTCAAAAAGTGGTGTACCAAATCATTTCTGTTCAAAAATGACCTCTGCCTTACAAACCCACACAACCAAACATCAGTCAACCAGCAGAAGGGAGTTGGAAATGCACATCATACTGAGCACAAGGGGGGAAAATAATGCACAAGACACCTAATACACATTTCGATTTGGAAAATGTGACTATAAAACAAAAGTATATCTGTGCTGTGCAGATCCAATAAAGACGTGGATGTAGAATGTAAATGGGACAACTGTGAGGGAGAAAAGTGCTCAGATGAAAATAGGCATGCTGTTACGTCTACGCGGCGCTTTGCTCTGAGGCTTTTAATGCTGGATTGCTGCTAAGTCCTTGACTGGCACGGAAGAAGGAAGATAAACTTGAGTCAGAAACGGAATCAAACTGTGCACTGTTTCGCAGTGTGAAGTCCTTTCTTTATGTGCTGTCTGATAAGGTTATTTATAGTGCAAATGGCACACTAATATGTTAATATTTACTACTGGTTATTAAGGTGGACTTATGGCTTTCTTTTACTCCCCGTTGCTGTGTGTGTGTATTTGGGTTGTACTTGTAAAAGACACACTCGCCCCTGCCGGCTGGTTATTGTAGTACTCTATCCTCGTGACTGGTGTTACAGAACTGCCCTGCTGCAGTCATGTGAGTTGTAGTGGAGGGAGGGGCGGATGGAGGCGTCACCGTGACGTAGAGGAGGGATGGGCTGTCTCGCCTCCCTCCTCTTCTCTTCTTCCTCCAAACATGTGACTGCTTCCTCTTCTCGCTGTCTCTTTAGTTTTCTCTCACACATGCTCACACAAACAAGCATGGCACAGTTTGCCTCATTTTTTCTCTTCCTGTCTGTTTTGCACATGCACCTCCACATATATCAAAATAAATTGCTGTTTGGGCTTAGATTCCATTTCTACAAACCTAGACAGGAATTGCCTTTCCAACAAACTTAGGTTTTTGCTTTTTATTTTGGGATTTTCTCTGGCAATATTTGCAGAATTCAAACTCCCCAGAGTTAGTTTTCTTGAGTTGTCTCCTAAATGACACAAACTACTGCCTATATCTGTTGTACTATGTCACCATATAATCAAGTTTGGAGTATTTGCTCATTTCTTCATCATAACATGACAATTATAGATTAGTCTTACACAAAATATGCTGTTGCCTCCAGGTGAAAGTGATGGTTTCTTAAAGTTGCTGCAATGTTGGCATCTAAAACATTTGCCTTGCAAAATCACAATGTCTTTGATGACAAGTTCCTGCAGATGCTGCTTCTGACGTCAGCGTGTTTTGGTTTTTATCGCAGAGAGAACAAGTAGATCCTTCGTAAAACTGCATATTTTAAAGTAAAGGCAACAACAGGCCCAAGTTCACAGTTATACCTTGCAGCCAATTAAGATGATGAAATTCCCAAGATGATTCTGGAAGTGTCGGTTTGAAATATTTTTTGCAAAAACTCTTCCTCTTCTTTCATTGATGAGTAAGTCCATGACAAATGTAGGTCAACGTAAAAAGGTTGAGTGAAGCCTGTAGATCATAACTAGAAGTTATGATTTACAGTCAAGCCTGCACTCAACTACAGGATAACTAAAAGTTATGATTTTTCCTTTATGTATTTTGCTGAATTTCCTCAATGTGGGACAAGAAAATATATTTCTATTTTATTCTATTCTATTTTCACCCCAAGCTACTTTCAAAATACCAGATAATCCCAATTTGTTATTACATATAAACACAGTTACCTAAAAGCACCAGACAGTGTTAAATTGTCACTTCATACAAATCTTTAGTAAAGTATTGCTGCATTTGTGCAACAATTTGGCAAAATTCTAGAAAAAATTGCAACATCATCGAATTTATTTCATTTATGTAGAAACAGAATAGTTATTCCAACTGCTTCTAAAATAAGACAGCATATAAACAACCCCCCACTATATTTTGTTATTGTATTGAAGAGTTTAATGCACAGTTTGTCTGTTTGATTAACAAGCCTGCTGGCAACTGCGTAACATTCACAGCTTAACAACTGTAGTTCATAGTGCTAGCATACTACATGAACATACTAATGTTCTTGTGAACTTAACAATATCAAAACATTAATATTATTATCCTATGACAAAAGTTATTGTAAGAACTACTCCTGTGTAATCTAAGTTTTAAATGTGTTATGGTTTTACAGGATAACAATGTATGTTTTTGGACTTGCAAACCTGCTGCTTCTCTGGAGGTTTAATGCAAAGACAACATGATGTATTTAAAACTTTTCTGTTTCCGTTGACCCGACCGGACCCACAGAGAAGTCGCTTTAGATCACAGAAGGCTTCTCAGACCTCTCTCAGGGCTTATAACTGACCGGGTGTCGAGGGTCACTCTCAGCCCTCTCAACAGGGGTGGGAGGGATTTTGGCGGAGATCAGTCCGACTTAACATCAGCAACACATCCTGCTTTGACAGGACACAACCGGCTAAGGGACGCATGCTGGTAAAATATTAGCCTTGTCATGTCCAGGCCACTCTGCTGTTCAAAGCGCCGGTTGGGCAAACTCGCTTCACTACTGAGAAAATCACATGCGCGTACAGCGCACACGTGATATTTTCCAGTAAAAAGAAGGTGAACTCAGAAGCACTTGCTGCCTCTTTGATCACCATACAGTAGGCCAACCATCATTCATTAAACAGCACCATAAAGTTGGGTGAATCATTTTTTGTCAAAGTATTTTGATGTTCTTTGGATATTTGAAAACCATAGTCACATTTATATCCATAGATATTGTGGATTTTTAAAATATTTTCCTGCATAATTACAAAAGTAAGTTGCTTTGCGTGCTTTTAAAGCACTTTTAGTTGCCCTTTCTATGGTTAGAGCCTCCCTCAAAACCATAATCGTCCTTTACCTCATTGCCCAATTGGAAATTCAACTTTCTGTTTTTTCATGATTTATGGAAGATCTAGACAGGCAAATGATTTCTTTTGAAATGTTGGAAAATATTATCGGACATATTTTTGAGTCTGCTAATTTTATTAATCTTGAAATGAGTCACCAACCTCATTCAGGATGTAAATGTTGCCTTGAGCTCAAGCAGACTTTATTTCTAATTCCAGCCAGTTAAAAACAAGCTTCTAATGTGTTCATGCATAGTTTTTTATGTTTCTGTATGATTACAGGAACAAGATGATGCTAATACACAAAACAATCCGGTGGAAGTTAGAATAAGATTTATATAAAATCTCTGTGATTTAATTTGGATATACAATTCTATTTGATTTGTTGCTTTCAGCCGAATGGGGGCTGAAAGCCAGCTGGCACATCCCCTTCTTTGTATAGACTGATAAATATGCCTTAAACTGGTTGGTGACTGAGGAGTGAAGGCTCCGCACAGACAGCAGACAGACGAGTATAGATATCAAGGCTTTAAGGAGCCTCCCAGGGGTGATGGATGTCTTCAATACAGACGTTACTGCCAGTGTTCAATATATATTCTATCCTGAGTTGTTTTTTTTTGCTTTTCAATGATTTAGGCTTTTTGCTGTGTCTCCGCTGCATTTCCTTTCGGTGTGTTTGTGTCCACCATCCTGTGTTTTATTCCCAATTCCGTGCCTTTAGCTCTCTTGCTGTTCCTCTCTTGTCTCTGCGAGTCGTGATGTGCAGTGCTGCAGTGCAATGTGTTCAGCCTGCAGCCCCACGGTGACTCACCTGTCCCTTCTGTCACTATGCGCTGCTCACATCACGAGCAGCACTTGGATATAATCACACAATTGTGTGGAAACAGTGTCCAAAATGACATAAGATGACTTGGTTTGTCTTTTAAATATTTTAATATAGCTGGGGATGATACAATTAAGGCTGCAGCTGGTGCAGTATCCACCTTGTTGGAGACAGAACAATATGTCCGCCTGACATAAAGTACGAAAGTAAAATGAGAAAGTTTAGGTGATTTGTTGCCCAGGTGTCAGATTCACAGCTTAGTAGTATTAAAATAGTCACTGGTCTTTTTAAAGCACCCCATTATAGTGTTTTGCACCTGATAAGAATCACCTAGTTTTTGTCAGGGATATAATTGCGTTGATGTTTGGCTAATTCCCTTTGGGTTTGTGTTAGTCTGTGATGGTGTTGGGGATATGTTTGTTTCCTCTGATATCCCTCTGAGGTTCATCAGGCATCCTGCTGAGACACAAAGGGCCCCTGCTCCCATTAACCGCGCTCCTAGACCCTGTGTGTGTGTTGAATGGATCTCTCAGCCCATCACGTGTTTGACTGTTGCTAGCTACCATGCTAGCAGAGGCAGGTTGGTGGAGGGGGTGTTCAATAATTAATTAGGTGGTGATTCATCAGCTGCTCACTCAGACTTTCTTGGCACCACAGCAAAAATTCATGCAGACATACTCCCAGTTAGATCATACAATCTCTGATTAATTCTGGACTTCTGTCTCTGAATTCAGATTATTATTGTGTCGTCTCTATAATCATAGCTCTTTGTTCTTTTTCTCATTCATCTAAGATACTTTTCTGTCATGATTTGCATTGTCAGTCATTCTGGTAACTTAGGTCACCGCTCAGATTTGACCATCACTGAAAATATATTGTAACAGTAAATTGATCCAACTCAAAATTACTTAACTTAGAGTTTTAATGACAACTGATTTTACCTTATTAGCGGAAGCAGTTGGCTAACTGTTTATTAACTTTTCAGCAATGCATTAACCGAGTTGCTTTGCAATATGACATCTTGGCATGTGTACACTGTTTTATGCCATTGATAGTGTTCTTGTAAATGTGTGACAAAAACTGCAGTGATTTCTAATAACTGCACTCTAAGCGGCATATCAAGAAATATGATTAGCAACTGATTTTTCTTACAATTTTAGTCATGATACATCAGTCGTTGAGTAAAAATCCAGTACATTTTTGCTACGTCCAAAAGATTTCATGAAGTATACATCAGCCAGGTGATCCAAATCAAATGCAGTTGATTAACTGACCACCAGTCAGTTCACCACTAAATAGCCAGTGGTTTTGGGAGGACAATGACTTCAAACACAGCCGTAAATCTGCACCAGCTTAGCCGAAATGACGTGAGTCCTGGTGTTGCAATGGCTCGGTCAAAGTCCAGACTCCAGACTTTGTCATATTGAGTCATATTGTCAAAACAATTTACTACGACCTACGTCAAGTGAATGCTACAAAAGATAGCTATAGAATAATTAGATCTTGTTCTTCCTGTTTCCATAACTATGTTTGTGACTTTTTAAAACACAACAATGGGAAATTAAATATTGTCAATTGTATTGTATGATTGCCTTCAATTTTTGTCCGCAATGGTTTTGCAAAGTTTTACCTGTAACATAATCTCATGTGACCCTAATTTTGCAGGGGAGTAATCAGAAGGTGTTTTTTAGACGCAACAAATCACCCCTGCTAATTAAAACATAGCACAGTTGATTTCATTAAGCCTTGATGGATACAGTTTTAATGTGCAGAAGTGGTATGATTATTGCTAAAGAGCCAGACTCATTAAGTCTTTGCTGGCAGTCCTGTAAGACTGATACGGTCTATCCATCTGTCAAGATCAGATGCAGTTTCTTCTTCTAATCATGTGCCTTTGTCTTTGGTATCCCATAACAGAGCACAGTAAGGCTCTTGGGCAGTGTTAACCTTTAGCCCAGTTTCCAAACAGGGATAAACGGTGCTAGCAAAGGCTTACCGACCTGCAGGTTCAGGTCAAAGTGGAGCTGTACATTATTGCTTTAGGTTTAATCAAATCAACATGAGTTTTGTTCCTGCTTCCCTTGAATGGATATCAAACTGCCCCCCACCCCCAATCACCACAAGCTTCAGTTTCATTTGAAGGACCTTGCGTTAGTGGAACTGCCTATTTCAATTGATAGTTTGAGCACTGAGCTTTCTCATGATCCTATAAATGCTGTTTGTAGAACGGAAGTGGAGTATAACAGGTTGCATTTCTTACATTGCGTTGTAAGAAACTTGGATCTATGGATGAATCTCTGAAATCCAATTTCCATGCAGCAGAATTTCACACAGTGGCTTTCTGTTAGGTATTGCAGTAAGCAGCAAAAAAGGAAAGATGCTGGAGAAATCAGGCAGGCCGAAAAAAAATCTAACATGACTCAGACTCAAGGGGAATTCAGATCCTATTAGGAATTCCTTATTGCATTTTTCCACCTTAATTTATATGAAAATCTATTCAGACTGTCGCCGTGTTGCAGGTTGTTGCCACTGTGACTCAAACCGGAGTGGGATGTGAAGATGTAAATTTCTCCTCCGTCTCATCTTTTGCACTCAGTCCAAGCTTTTCAGTTAGTGTTGTGATTCACTGGTATCACCTCTCTCCATTTCCTCATGCTGCTGATTATTCTTCAAATTTATGCTTTTTATCTTTATGGCACATTGAAATCCACCTCAGAGGGTTTAAATATATTCAGTCTTTTATTGTCAAATCATCTTTTACACACCGTTTAACACTGGTGAGCTGGTTAAGCCTCTTGGTTGGATCTGATAGAGCTATTCCCCTGCACAGACCCTGATTCATCAGCGAGTCAAATTACAACAATTTGAGTAATTTTTCAGTCGCTAAAGTCATTGAGAAACTTCTTTGGATCAATCTTTTTGCTGCTTTCTCCTGTGACTGTAGGCCCCAGGCAGTCATTAGGTATTTTGTACTAGTATTTGATACTGAATAGGCTCATAAATGGCTAATTAGACATTTATTAGACAAAACCCTGACTCTAAAGCCTTACTTTTTACCCACTCAATAGCTTACATTGTATTGCATTTATAACACTTTGCCATCTTGCAAAGCTAAACATTTACTAAAAATATATGTTTATATGCATTAATTGCTTTCCATATATTAACTCAATAATTATTCAGCTTACGTACGGTTTGGAGGCTTAGGAGGAAGGTAGACGCTCTCTGACTCATGGCATATTGACATGTCCACTTTCTGCAAGCTTTGCCACAACCCCAGAATCTGCTTTCCCTTCAACCAACTCCTTTCTGATGTTTTTGTGTCAATCTATATTCATACTCCTACTTAGGAACACAAATTGGTAAATTTAAGTGGAAATCATTGGTAATTTGATAATTGGAGCTGCAAATGTAGTTTCTCTTAAAAATTTAACATTAGATCACCAAAAAATGGTTTTTACAAATTTTTAGAACTACACAATCTTTGGAAAGACTTCTGACTGGACAGTTAAATGATAGTCAGTCACTGACACTTTCATGAGAAGGGTAAGCCATAAGAGATCATTGCTAAAGAAGCTGGTTGTTCAGTGTGTTTTGGTGGAAAGTTGAGTAGAAGGAAAAACTGTGGTAGGAAAAGTTGCAAAGGATTGTGAAGCATAACCCACTCTGGGATAACTCTGCCATATTCAGATTTTACTTCACTGTCAAATCAGAGGTAATGACAAAAGAATATTGCCTGAGGCAATGAGAAAAATAACTAGATTGATGCTCAGTGGTGCAATATTCTTTTTTCGAATGACTTGCAGTCTAAAGTCAAGAAATTGACTTTAGTATCTCTATAAACAAGGTTTATAGAGATACTAATTTCATATTCCTGCAGAACGTGACTTCTGCTCACACTGCCAAATGAACCAGTTCCTGCTATACTGGCTTACATACTTTAGACAGCTGTCAGTGTCAGTGACAACTGTACTTAATTGGCCAGTAAACATATTGTTAAGCTGTCTAAAGTCTGTAAGTCAGTTGTCCCAACTTTTAAGGTGTCCAGAGAAGATCCTAAGTGGCCCAGTGAACAAAAATTATCTTAATAAAATGGTTGGACTGGTGCAATATTTGAAGTTATGAGAAGCTGGCTTTTGGCTTTCAGTAGCTCTACGCCATAACAATCAAAATTACCCAAGAATAAACAATTTAAATGGATTACTCTGTTTGCAATGAATAAAACAAACTTTTCAATGATATTCACTTGTGTTCTACGTGTCCTTTCCTAACCTTTGTTTGTAATTTGCATTCATCACAACTGCCATGGTGGCTATATTGATAGTGTCAACATAAGAAGTGCAGCTGTCATCCGTTGTACACTCAGACACACAGTAGATGTCCACATCACCTGAGGGAGGCGTGGAGGGGTTGGTGGAGGGGGAATTCAATCTCACCCTGCTGCTCAGGGCTTTGTAGTGAGGCAAGAGCTCGCTGGATGCCCTAATTCTTTAAAGCTCTCTCCCACCGCTGCCTGATTTATCATGGGGGCATCCACACAGGAAATGCCTTATTTTAAGGGTGAAAGACCCATACCCAGTGTTATGTCTCTTTTCAAAACCTTAGATGAGTGGAAGATAAAAGAGAAGGTCTAATCTTGCTGTGTAGGAAACGTGACAAGCAAATAATGGAACATACTTGCAGTGATAAACCACTGCGTCTCTTCCCTCCAAATAATCCACTCGTCCTTCTGGATTAATGTGTAAGATTATGACCCATGCTCCACAACTTCAGGGATTACATGGTGCTTCCTGGGGCAATGCCACCCAGAGCTGAGGAGGCAGTGATGCAACATCAGTGCATATGTTGCACTCTCTGTAGTATTTCCCTTTACTCTGCTTGTAGTCGCACCGACCAGTAGATTCACACAATGCTAGAAATGGCATTGCTCAAAAATGCAGATGATGTGTGTTTGTGGAAGGAAACATTTAAAGCTGTGAAATGTATTGCAACATTAACTGTGATCACAATATTATTTGCAGAGAGTACATAAGTCTTTCTTGCAGAGGGTCTCTCAAAATCAGAAATTAAGAGATTCCTTAAATTAAAACACACCACAATACAACCACTATTAAACTGAACCTTGATGAATTCATGACTTTATTTAGCTTATGCAAATTTGTGACTACACTGTCCAACTGTCTCACCTCAAATCTAGACTCATCGGCCAGGCAACATTTTCTGCTCATTTTCAGCAGTCCAGTTTTGACTTTGTGATTTGTAGCTTAAATCAACGAGTGGCACCTGCTCAGGTCTTCTGTTGCTTGCGTTATGCTCCTACTAAAAGTACGCCTTTCCTGTGGCTTTGCTGGGGTGCCTTTGTCATGGGAAACAGTAACAACAGAAGTTAAAATGTTGCTGGTCCCAGTTCATACGTTGAAACCAGTTTGGTAGCTTTGTTTACCAGCGCCCTCTGTTGTTGAAGAACACATTACTCTATTGTGCCTAACTACTGCAAAGAATATTTTGTGCAAGCCACAACATGTCTGAAAACTTGATTTGCAATTTTACAGTATTTGTGTTGTGAAAGCAGCAGGATGAGACTGTTGGAGATTATAACAGACTTTTAGAAGTAGTCTTGGCTAAGCTATTAGAGCAGTCGAAGCAGTGATATTACTCATCATGTGGCTCAATGTTTTAGGAGTTTGGACACCTAAACGGTCTCCATGGCAGTTGGTTTTATCTCTACTGAACCGTTTACTGCCCCCAACAAAGAGACAGGGGAGATAGAAAAAGTTTTTGTTGCACCGAGAGATCTCTCAAGGGCAATGGTGTAAATGAGGGAAAGGTTAAAGGAAATTTCCACGGAATGGCGAAACAGACCTTAGGGACAAAAGGACACACAGTCACATGCATGAATGCCAGCATGGCATATATCTGTGGCAACAGTGAGCTAAGGGAAGGCAAGCGCAGACTGGTATGATCATGCACCTCTGCAAACACAGGTATCCATGGTTTGCTTTAAACACAGCCTATTACAAGCAGCGCAACATTATTAGATATGGTTCAGTGCAGTATTGCACACACTCCTGCACTTATAGCTTAGTGTTTCTCCCTGTGCTTTACTCCGCTTTAAAAGATGTCTTATTTTTAGATTTAACTTTGTTGCTTCCTCCGATAAAAGGCACATTATTGTCTCTCTTTACCTCAGTGTGTGTGATCCAGCAGGGAGTGACTGTTATAAATAGATCTGTTGGCTTCGAAGTGAACACCTTTCTGTCACATCATGCAGACTTAGACTTGTGGATGATCACAGGTTCAGACGTAATTGCTAAAAGAGCTCCATGTGGGCTTGTTAAAAGAATAACGTAGAAAAATCGCAGACTAATGCTGTAGCTCATCAGAATGTATTAAATTACAACAGCAGAAATCCAAAATTGAATTGCTCTGATTTTGTGATGTATTCTGATGATAATCTAATGTAATATCTCTGATAATTCCTAATGATGAATACATTAGAGTGGAGTTTCAGTAATAGGCTCAGGAGGCTCTGTGGGGCTTAGTGATGGAAAGTTTAGAGGTGTGTATGCTGTAAGCAAGCAGGCGTCTACCTGCACTGAACGGAGGCACTGGTAGAGGTGGGTGAGGTTGTTGATGTACATAGCGGTGCTTACTTCCACACTGGTACACGCATGTCAGCATTCATGCCAAGTCTAACATGTGAGCACATGCTTTCCGCTAAACAGACATCCTGCTTCTGGAAATTTCCATCCTTTTCCCGCCTTTTTGTGCAATCGTACTCCTTTATTATGATTTTATATCTGACTTGAGCATGACTTATTTCCACCTCCTGCCATTCATCAGCCTGCTGCTCATTGACCTACATCCCAAATTGCCGCTTAGGTTTGCGTGACCGCAGTTCAGTGCCATGGTGATGTGGCATTACACACATACAGTTTTGTGTGTACAACCAAATTTGCTGCTGGGAAGTTCAGATCTGCTTCTGGATGCTGTAATCTCAATCCAATCCAGAAACCTTCAGTCACAGTTTGGACACAACATTGTAACTAAAATTAATAAAAATGATTGTTATATTTAATGATAAAATGTAATTCTTAAATATACTCGAGTGTGAAATTGTTCAGATTGAAATCAGAAAGGTGCATAATACGTTTAGTCAAAGCCAATAAGCATAAAGTAGTAAACTACTGAAAGCCATTATCTGTGTTATTACATTTTATTGCCTTTATCTGTTACAACAGGTAATAAATTGTAAAGCGCATTCACAACTGGTCGGACATTGCTTGAATACTAGATGATGTGGATCAGGAACAGTGCTGCCTTGTGGTGTTTTGTCTTTGTTGAACTTTGCCAAACTTTAATGCAAACAGTTTGGTGGATTGATGCCCAATATAGATGATTTAGATTAGATTTAGATTATAAGGCTTTACAATACACCACTGATTCCACTACATGACACATGGTGTATCACATTTTGAGCACTGCTAAATAAAAACAAGTGGTGGATATTCAACCTTCTGCATCTCACCCAGCTATTCTTACAATGGTTTAGATAGCAGCCTAATCTGTCATCTGTTGTGATTCTTACAATGCCAGCTAGCCCTGTTCCGGGTGATTCCTATTGACTGGCTTATTCTTTGTTGGGCTTCATGTGAACATCACCTGCACAGTACATGTATGCCCCTTAAATAGCTTGAAAATAAATAATTAAATGTTCA
This sequence comes from Poecilia mexicana, assembly GCF_051168715.1. Classification (NCBI taxonomy): domain Eukaryota; kingdom Metazoa; phylum Chordata; class Actinopteri; order Cyprinodontiformes; family Poeciliidae; genus Poecilia; species Poecilia mexicana. Next base: position 9,070,741 of record NW_028263379.1, read on the forward strand.
GTGTTTTACCTGCATTCTTTGTAATGTCTGTATAGAAGCCAAATTGCAACTAAAGCATGCAAACACTCAGCATCTTACTTTGTGCAAATGTTTAGGTTGGTCTGACTTTTTTGAGCCAGAGAGGGAAACATTTTCTTTTGTGATTTAACTTTTCTGTGAATATTTTCATTCTTTTGCATCAACGCATCCAACACAAGAAAGTGAAATGAATCAAATTTAAAGTTTGAAAATCCGTTGTTGCTCTGTTGATGCAGCGCAGATAGATTAAGCAACTTTCTTCTAACTTTTGTATTAATCACATTTATCAGAAAATTGAGACGAGCCTCAGGGGAGCATCAGGTTTGAGTTAATGAGGAAATGATTTCTAATCAACTCTGACATATTAATGTGCCCGGTCCTCCTCTCTCACCTCTTCAGTCTGTCAGTAGTTGGGAGAGTATCCGATCTCCATCAACAGACTAGAAAAATGACAAGCATCTTGTTGATTGTGCTCTGAAAATATGGGCACATCCAACACTGTTGAATGCTGCACTTTTGTTTCCTTTTTTGCTCTCTCTCTGGTTCCCAGCTTTGCTGCAATGCGGGGGCGCTGTTGACATAAGGAACATTACTATTATAATGGTAGTTGGGTAATACGTCTCATACTTTATTGGTGAGTGTGTCTGTTTTTGGTGAATTCATCCTTTGTGCTAGTTAGTTGTAAATTAATCTTAAAAAGTTCAATAGTTTAGTGAAAAGCTGCACATTAAACCAGCGTGTGCTGATTTTATTGTCACATTAACTGAAATTCTTCCTCTTTCAATTTTGGTTGGTGGTTCTTCACAGTTATGTTAGGTCCAAACACTTAACTACTATTTTATATGCAAGTAGTTACATCTGCAAATTCATCATACTTGTTCACATTTAGCATTGTGAAACCAACAAATTTTACCTCACAAACTGACATAATCCCAGAGTTTTCCAGCTTTTGATTTATTTATTGGCATATTTGTCTGACTGAGGTTTTATTTATCTTAAAGTAAACTTTTTATGTATGTTTATTTAATAATTCACAGTTGCACATTGTAAAAAAGAATCTATTTACAAACATGCTTATATTATATATTTTCTAGCTTCATGCTGTTCACCTCCAACCTCTGTTTTTGCCCTGGGTGAAAATGGTCTGTTCTTTTAAGGCTTGTTCCCATCACACTACAAAGAAGTAAAGGTTAGCTAAATTGGAGGCTTATATGGATAAACCAGCAGCCTGGAAAGAGTGAAACCAACCCTGAGCCATCCAAACTTTGGACCTTTCAGCACCACGTAATTGGGTGGAGGTGATGGATGGCTGCATGGACACACATTAGAAGACTAAATGTCTCCTTCTGGTGTTGTGTACTTTTATCTATACTCAGTGACTTTTTGATGCGCTGTCATTCTTCTGTACTTTGTAGGTCTCACTGATGCTCTGACTTTCCAAAACATAAAATGTTTAAAAACATACACCGCTGAATTTCCATCAGTCCATCCAGTCTATATTTTTTGCAGGTCCCATATTTAAAGCCTGGCAAATGTTGAAATGGCTACCATAATCCCATTGCAACCATTTTGTATTTGACCTTTAAAAGTTAGCCATAAAAGTATTGATTATTTTACAAAATGAGGATCTGGAAAATTGTAGAATCGGGGCTGAAAATGTGTCATGAACCCATGTTATGAATTCAGATTGGGGGACTAACCAGATATGCACAATATGATTTCTAAAGTGATGAATCCTGAAGGTCAGTGCTGCATTTTGGTTTCCCAAGCACACGGTAGAAGAAATCCATGTGATTTGCTTGTTTGGTAGTTGGCAGGGTTATGCAAATTTCCTTACACCTCATGTAAAGTTGGACTATGTACAAATACAGCTGCGTTTCCGGTCACTACAGACCTTTCACGGCATTTTTTGTTCACCTCACTCGTGTCCTTTCCGTGTGCTTCTTGGCTCTCCATCATCGCCCCTCTGTTCTGGGCTCCTTGCTGGAGTCTGTGACCTTTCTTTCAACTGCCTTCCTCCTTTTATTTCCTTCCCATTTTACTCTTTTCAATGTGTTTTTTATTTCTGTTGGCTTAGATGTCGCTGCAGCCTGCTCTATCTTTTTTTATCACTCAGCTTGAATATTGCTCTATTAACAGTTAGTCATGTTTCGGATACTGGGGCAACACACACACACACGCGTGCACACTTGTACACACTCACTGTGACCGGTAAGCAGTCATGAGTGAGTGATAGAGATTTTGTCAATCAAATGTAGGATTTGAATTGACAGCACACACTTGCACGTAAACGCACACACACTTTGTCAGAGAAGAGCACAAATACCGGCTCAGGCAGGCTGATAGCCAATTTACACAGCGTGAAATACAGGCCGAAGAGATGAGAGTGAGTCTGTGAGTTGTCGTGGTCTGATAGCTTATCGATTCCTCTGCAGGTGATTTTAGGAAGAAGACGACCAGGGAATGCGGGGAAAGGAGGAAGTAGACAAAAGAGTCAGAGCAGGTGAGGCAGATAGTGAAGCAGAGATAGACTCATATTATTTTAGTCGAGGGAAACAATCCTTCTGAGAAAGAAAACCACCACAGACCTTTAGTCTCCTTTCAATGGGTGCGTTTCTTTGAAATTTACTTTCTAGAAAGAGGAGCTTGCTCAGTGTGTTCACTCACTTATTCAACTCTGAACTCTTAAAAAACATGTATTGGTGAGAGAGGTCATAGTCTAGCACTTATGGTACTGACTTTTTTTTTTAATAAAAGATAGCTGGAATCAATATTCCGAGGTATAAATAGAAAAGGTAATCTGTAATCAGTCTAAGAAAAGTCACATTTTAGCCTCTGTAGTGGATGCTTAGGCTGAGAGGTGGCCATTTATGGCTGTGATTTCTGCTGCAGTTTTAACTAGGTTAATTAGTTAAGCCCCAAACAGCCCTTTGCAGCTATTTAGGAGTGAAGCAGGCTGATGAGGAGCTCCCCAACGCCTGGTTGTGCCTTGGATAGAGTGTGAATGTTTGGCAGTGCCTCTTCAGTTGATATCTATGCTACAAAGTAGGTGTGTTTTATTTGTTCTGGAAATAAAACAGAGCAAATAAAACTGTTACGTAAAATTACGTCCATTCTGGAAAATCGACATAATTCCTTTTTGAAGGGCTCGTGAACACATCAGCCAGATCAGACATCCTAGCTTGTATGTTTGCTCTACATTTCTACTATTTACATGAACGAGCTCCTTTTGGTTTCCTCAGCAGAAGTCAGACTAGTTAGCAAGCCATGTTTCTCCCGGTCTGGTTGTATTTCAGAGTACTGAACAGTGCTGTTTAATATTCAGGTCTTCTTTCTTCCCCCTGAGGCTATGTGTTTGGGTAGCAGTACTGCCACATTGTTTGATATTGTTGTAGACTGCCCACGAAGAAGACTGAATGATCACCCAGTGTATACACTTCTGTGGCCTTGTCCCATCAGAATGGCGATCTTGGTTTAGTTCATCAGCATTATTGCCAGGACCTGAATGAGAACCCGTCGGACATCTTGGAAATCAACAGTAAAAGTCTAACATTCTTTTGAATATTTTAGATAAATACACAAACATTTAATTGGTGAATTGTCTGCAAATAATTCCATCGATTAAATAAATGCAAATATGTGAATTAGCAAATAGGAAACTTCAGTGTTTATGTATTGTTTTGGTTGGTTACATTTGTGTGTATATGCATGAATAGATGGCTGAGCATTGCAGCCTCCAGATGAAGCCACTTTAAAAAGGTGTTCAGCAGCAAAGCAAAGGGAAGTGATTAAGTGATGGAAGGCTTCTTTCAGGCAGCCATGTTGGAGGTTTTTAAGTCCTAAAAAGTGGCAGTGAAGAGCCAATTGAGTCTGATTGTGGATCTTAATTTGAGCCGTTCAGCCGAAGTGAAGAATTGTGCTGTTTACTGAGAGGAAATAACCCCCGGAGGAGAGAACCTGAATAAAACAACAGATATCCAGGAGAGAGATCAACTTTAGTTGGTTGGTGTGGTTTCCTATTCATTACATTGCCTAATTAATCATCTGAGAAGTCTTAAATTGATTCATGTCCTCCAGCCTGATGTAGTTTATTAAAACCACCGCATGGGATGGTTTAATAACCTAATAAGTTATTAAAGTTATTAAAGTTTAAGAAGTGAAGGGAGACAAATAAAATGAATAACATGATTTGAAGCAAGATATTTATTCTTCCTTAATGAATGCTTCCTGTTGCAGGCCAGCTTAATTTTAAGGTGTCAAAACCCTTTAAAGTGTGAGACGTTAAATGTTCTGACTGTGGTCAGGCAGCTTCTCCAAACAGCCATTCCCATCTGGATCTGATGATGGATTCTGACACCACTGTCAAAAGATTAGTGGCTCAAACTTCTGTTGCTCTTTTAGAAAAAAACAACAACATGTTTTTCTGTGGAAGTCAAATTGAAAATGCAATAATCTCATCGAAATTTTGCAACTCTTAAACAAATGAGCATCCTCCTGAGGTGTTCTTATTTGCCGTGAAGAAGTCCCATTATGGACACCAGGAGCAGTTTTACAGTGTTCACTAGTAAAGTACTGTAAAGTATGTGGATACAAACTCTCTGCGATTAATTGGAAGAAAACCTGCCGGAATTTTTTCTTGCATGTATAGAAATGCTGAAAATTGCTGTCATGACTAACACTTGCATAAGAGCTTCCTACACACACTTCATCTCACTGACACAACACATACTCACACACTTTATGATTCATCAAGCAATCACAGTTTTTGCAAAGTTGCTGAGTGACAAAATCTACGTTCACATTGTGTGCCATTTTTCTCAAAAGGTGTGCGCTTTAAGTGCAATTTGCAAAACTGATAATATATATTACACGACCGAAATTCTGCTGTCCCTGTCTTTTTATGGCGCCTCTAATTCTCTTACTGCTAAAGCTTAAATTGTTCTATTTTATCACGTTGGGATTAGTCTGTTCAGTTAAACATCTTTTTTTTGTAGTTGCATTGCTGCACCTCACATTTTAGTTTGTAGCTTCTCTATTTATTCTGATGCTCTAATAACAAAAGTCCAGTTTCAGCAGGATTTGACTAGAGCCGTTTCAATAAATGCGGTTCTTCACATCAGCCTTATTGACCACTAAGACTTTTATGCACAGCTTGCTGTTGTGTGTCTTAAGATTTCCCAATAAAAAACCACAGCATTTCTTTTCAAAAAGGGAAGTCAATCTGCAGGACTGTCATATTGCTGCCAGTGTCACTTTGTTTTATGAAATAATTCTTCAGACGTTTTAATTATTGGCCCTGGATATGAAGGTGAGTGTTTAAAATTTGGGACTACGTTGTACAGGAAGTGGTTCTTCTGGCTTACCATTAGCTGGTACCTAGAAACTAGGATGTTTGGCATCATCTCATGTTCAAAATCTGGAATAACTAGGATGATTTAGCCTCAACTGAGCTATTCTACACTAAACAAATATTGTTTTTAAAACACAGTTTGAGATTTATGAAACTTTCATTTTATATTAAATTGTGTTTTGGCCTTAAGAACACTACCAGGAATATTTCCAAAATATTCCACAAAGACTATTTAAAACATTTTTAATTTGAATGTTTTTGATTTGTGAAGCTTCATAGACACAAAAACTACACACACACCTGTGTGCATGGGTTTGTATTAAAGGAATGATGGTAGTATAGTAATAGAATGAGGTGGTGGTGTGAAGGTCATTCTGCCACCATAAACATGATATGATACACACACACACACAGACACACACAGACACACCCCCTCACATCAGCCGCCTGTCCCACTCTGCCTGCCTGTTATTTACTGCCACATTTTCAGAACGAGCCCACGGACCGAGCTCTGTCCGAGTGTGTGGTGGAGTGTGTGAAGGCCAGTTTCAGTCTGCAAGGTGAAAGATTTGCTGCAGGTTTGTTGTCATGGATGAACCAAAGCAGCAGCAACTGGAGGGAAAAAAAAGTTTTTTCTTGTACATTTAACTGAGTAGTTTCAACGTACCACTAATAAGCAGTTCTTCTTTCATTTTCCCACTCTTAAACATTTGCTTTTTCACTTTTTAAAAAGATGTGTAAAAATGTTTTGACTCAGTTGAGAGCTATTTTTGTGTCGCCTGTTAAAACACAGCTGAAGTTCTCTCTCGTCACTAAACATGCGCTTAAACTTTTAACGTGTTGCATCATAATTTTTAATCACAATGATTGATCACTTTTTGAAAACAACACTTTCGAGATGTCATTAGTGCATTTAAGATAGAAAAACAAAACTCTTGCAGATGATGTTGCAAAAATGTAAGTACATTTTTGTCAATATCTTATAAATTATTTGTGAGCAGCAGTACATTGATAGACGCATTATTGCAATATCGTAAAATCAAAATCATTCATACAGATTTAGTTTCAAGTGGTCAGTTTTGACAGAAAATTCAGGAATTATTCAGAGGAAACAGAAAAAAGCCACATGAACTGGACAGCATCATGTTTGTGTAGCCGAACTGAGTCGTAATGGAAAAATGAAAGAGGACACCACCCGACATTTGTGTGTTCATGTGATTTTGTAGATGCAGCGTGCGTCTGTTACACTATGATCCTGCGGACCAGGCTGGACATAATGGCCTAAATAAAAAAGGATGTTGTGTGTGGTGCAGTGTGTGAGAAAGATGTTAAGAGGAAGCAGATCTTTTGATGGGACAGCTGGGAAGTTCAAAGCCCGCAAGGCTTTGCGTCTGATGATGAACACACATGCTCCTATAAAAACACACGCACGCAAATATACATATTCTGGTGTATAGTTCACAGCTGCAGCAACACACAACCTCCCACACACACATACACACGCGCACACTTGTTTCGTCAGCCTCTCAGAAGCAGGTTCACTTTCTGCAGAGCTGTATTTAGAGATAAACCAGGAGGTCAAAGGTTGCAGTACAAAGTCCATGTCTTTGTTTCCCTCCTTGTCTTCCCTGCCTAATATGGATCTGCTGCCGCATGAGCCTTGCAGTCACGTGTGTCATCCAGCTGCGAGACCACACACACATGCACAAAGACACACAGAAATTCAGCTCAAAACGGAGCATTTCAGATGCAGCGGTTCTTATTGCAGGCATGCTTGGTGTAGTTCAGAAACATTAACGTCGCTCTGTAAATGTTAGGGACTCCTGTTTAATACCGGTCTCTTTGTTCCTTGACTCCTCTTCTTTTTTCCTCTTATTTCTTTTTTTCTTTCTGCTTATATCCAGCTACCATCTTTTTATTATTTTATTTTATTTTTTTACAGATTTCATTTCTTATCTTCTGTGACCTCATTTTCAGGTCTGTTTTAGGCAGTCATTATTTTGACATTAGGTAGAGTGATCTTTCTCATGCAAATACGTTTTATTCTTTAGAATTCCTTTGCAAAATGTGACAACTAGTAAACTTTTCTTTTAATTTTGTCCTGTGCTCCCATAACGAAAAATAATAAAAATAATCATTTGTTAGTAGAATGCAATTTTTAACTTTTAATTACCTGTGTTTCCAGAGCATTTGATGATAAATTACCTCTGCTGCTTTGTTTAATCTTTTACAAACAAAAAAAAAGAGAAGCAGCAAAATTAATCTACTTTGAACATTGACTAGTTGGACAGAAACTCAAAAATTCATTAATTTTCTCATAAGTAACCACACTAAATGCTGCTAGCGTAAAGTGCTAAAGGACTTCAGCATGAAACTTTTCATAAATAAAGAAAATTCAACATTGGGTGCAGAGATTAACTAAACTTTGAGGAGTAATGCATTCTCTACAATATAGCAAGATGTCTGTGGTTGAGTCAGGCTGATAACAGGAAGGGTAAGTGGAGCACAGAAAAGTTGTAGTTTATCATGGAGTATTCTAGATTTGGGAATGTTGGCAGCCTTTTGAAAACCTCAGTTTGACTTAAGGTCTGAATTCTTTAAGAAAAATACTGGGAGTGAACCTTTTTTAATGCCAGTCGTGATAACTTCTAAATAATGTCTTTTATAATGTCATCACTGAAATAATTTTCTCTGTTTCAAAATAGTAAAGCCACGACTTCCAGTGAATGCTCACACACAGCAGTGTTGTCGCCTCCCTGCCTCTTAATGGGCAGGTTAGCTAAAATCGGTCAAAGCTTTACAAAAACCACCCTGTGAAGTCTGATTGTTGCACTGTCTAAAAAATCATTCATGTAAATGTTAAAGTCGACATTAAAATACTCCCACAACACTCAAAATGTTCTGTGACTTTTCAGAGTCCACATAAAGCAAATGTGTGTGCTTGACTGGAGTTTGCAGGGCGTTGCAACTGGTTGTGCTGGACTAATTCTGCATGTGTTAAGCCACTAAGCCGTGGTTATCTGCTCACATTTGGCTAAGCAGCCTATCCAGGCAACGTCTGGACTGAATTCAGATGCACCTGCCCTCTCTGGTCATTATGTGAGAGGTGGCAGGAGCTTGTACCTGCATGGGTAATACTTCTTATGCTAATGCTCTGCTCAAACCTCCTTTTAAACTCTTTTCACTCATTTCCTTCCTTTTCAGACTGAAACTGGAGTCTAATAATGCCAATAAATTAGAGGAAAATGACAATGAAATGAAAATTGCCTCCCTGTCAGGTAGAAAGGCATGCATTAATTTTCAAATCAAAATGCTACTTTAAAGACTTCTGAATTTGAATCTAAAAGCAGCTTCTGAAAAGGCATAAGATTGTCCCCCACACACCTTTAGAAGCCGCTAAAAGCAGCAGCACAAAAGAATGTGAGACAGAGTAAAGGAGAGAAAATAAAAAAAAGTTAGTAAAAGATGGTGGATGATGAAGCATGTCGTGAGTTTAATTGAAAACTGAGAGCGTGTAAAAAAGATATCAGGAGGAAAATGGCAAAAAGGAGAGAGATGAGTCTGCAAGATTCCTTCTCTCTGATAAAACAAGAGAAAATGTCAGAGGATTAGAGGAAAATGTTAAGGACGCTGAATACATTTGTTCTTTAATCATATCAGAACTCTTCAGACTGTATAACATCCTCCTGCAAGGTGTACATGTATGTGTGTGTAATGCCTGAGCAACAGAACCACGTATGTGATTGTGTGTGTGTGTTTGTGTCATGTCTGCTTGATGATGTGTCACTCGCAGCATTCCTCACTCAGCCCAAGGACGGAGTCTCTGATTGCACTGGTCATCCTCCACTGCCTCACTCACTGTGTTCATGTGTTGGAAAGTGTGTGTATGTAAGTAAATATGAGTGTATGCCTGCTGATCCTGTTCTCTGCTTTCATGTATTTATTGTTTTTTGTGGACTTATGCAATGGGTTAGAGATTGTTCAGCAGTGACAGGTTGCAGGTAAAAGGAGGAGGGGTGACTTTTACAGATTGCATGCAACCATGCATATCTTTAAGGATGTTGCAGAAAGATGCATTGAGTCATTTAAGATGGAGGATGCTGGTTTAAGTATTTTATTGCATGCTGGGTTGTGACTTGCACACAACTGAAGCACTACAATGATCTAAATTGGCATTTATTTTGCACTCATATATAACGCATGTTGTCTTTTACTTTTAAACAATCATAGAAATGCATTAAAAAAAATAAGCACACATTAATCCCTTTTATTGTGTTGTGACTTTATATATATATATATATATATTGGGATTGGTGCTTTTAAAAAAATGGTACACAAAATCTTTATCAGTGCATTTCTGCACGCTTCATCCTGAAGGATCTTTTTTTCTTTTTCATAGTTAAAGACAGAAAATGATCTCTTTTTTGTTGTTTTTTCAATGGTCAGATTGAGTGATGGAGTTTGTTTTTGGTCCTAACAGAGATAACCTTAGCTCTGTCCTGATAAAAGCCTTTAGCTGGAGGTGCTGGTGTTCTTCTAAAATAGCCACTAAAACCATCCCAGCCATCTCAGTCATGTACAAGCGGTCAGAGGAAGTGCTTTATAAGTCATAGACCTTGTGTTTCTGAGTCTGACTGACGTGCCCTTTAGCGGTGTGCTTTCTTAACAACTGCTTCATACCTGCAGCAGCACTAGAACGGCCTTGTTTGTCCTCGCAGAGCTTTTGCTGCAGGTATCTGAGTTGCATAGTCTAACACACACATATATATATATATATATATATATATATATATATATATATATATATATATATATATATATATATATATGTGCAATGACTGCATCAGAGAAGGGCTAAAGAGGTCAGCAGTCAAGGCTCTGAATGTTCTTTGTGTTGTGTTAATGCAAGCCCGCTCTCCACTTCGCTTTGTATCATGTGCATCTGTGTCAGCAATTTAAGCCACACTGTAAGTCAATGTGTTATGCAGAGAAAGGCTTTTATTTTCTTCCCGTGTGTTTCCGTTCACCTGGTCGTCCTGACAGTGACGGATGGATCGGGCTTCAGAACGAGAGCCTCATCTGCCGACATCCTTTCGCACATGCGCACTTGCGTCGCCTATTTATAGCCGTATGAGTTCACGCATGTGAGGAGGGATATTATATCAGCTTTCTATTTTGGCATGGGATGACTTCTTAGTGGACCTCGAAGATGTGCCTCAAAAGCTTCTGTTTGCATGCTCATGAGGTCAGAGTCTGACCAGCTTTGTGTGTGTCGCCAGGGGACACGCATCATGTGATGAAACCTGATCAAAGGTGGAAGGCGAAAAGTGAAAGCATACAAACGATGACTTTCTGCTCAAAGGTCGTCACTCGCTTGTGTTTTGCTCAAAGTCAACCTGATTTCTCCACAGCGTCCACTAACCCTGGACCCTAATACAGAATTGAGTAACTCGGTGGTGCATGTTGCAGGAGGGGAGGCCACTATCTAGAATGCTAGTCAAGTCCAGACTACACAAATGCTGCTCCACTGGCCTCTTCTGGTTTCCCATCATGAACCTTTCACAAGGTGTTTTTATTTTCAGAGGCAAATTCATTAGAAGCTGCCAGGACACTTAACGCTGCGCGCATCTTAATGTCGATTTCTCCGCCGAGCCTCAAGTTGCTGCCATGTCGTGGATAATAGCGGCGGCCAGATGATTAGAATTGGTTCAGCTTAAATTGGCTCTTAAATGAGAAAACTGTCGTCATTTAGAGTTACAGCCCATTTCATTCTCTCAACATATAGTTAACATTTTGTTTGGTCATTATAGTGTGCGGGCGCTATGTAATTGGATCTATTTGATCTTAACTTTGTTTGATGGTAACATGTGACAGTTGCCGTTGCTCAATTTCCTGACAAGTTTGTTCTTTCGTGGAGTTTTAGAAGCAGTCTGATGTAGTCTGTCATAAAGTGCTAATTATCTACTAACTACTTTATGTAAAGTGTCTTGCAAAAAAACAAAACATTAAACTTTGATGTGTCACAACCAGAACTTAATTTATTTTATTGTGAATTTATGCAGTAGGTCAACACCTACCAAAGAAAGATTTATTTTTCTTGAATAACAATCTGAAAAGTGTGGCATGCATTTGCATTCAGCCCTTTGAGTCAGTGACATTGTTTCCTTATTTTGTGACATCGTTCTGTATCTTAAGTCTGTATTATTTCAGTTTTTTGTTTAAATTTTAATCTTCAGGTTATTGTTTGAGTCGGTAGTATGCTTTGTAGAGCTCTCTTTAGATAATATATCCCCTCTAAAAGTGTTTCCCTGTATTTCCCTTCATCGTGCTTCTTCTGTTATGCTTAGATTCCTGCTCCTCAACAGCTGCTGTGTGTGATTTATTCTGCCGCCTGATTCACATTTCAGTAATCAGCCTTCCCAGAATTTATGCCTCTTTGTTTAGCAATTTCCTTGCCAGATCCTTGCATTGCCATGACTGTTTTTAACCCAGTTTGCCCCCATATTGCTTGTTCTTATCTGTGGCATTGATGTTTTTGGATTTGATTTTCTCATATTTTAACACAAGCTTCCTTCTTCAGCATTCCTGCCTTCCATCTCCTGCAACTATGTCCCCTCTACTCAATAAATGATGGCACTGGAAGTCTTATGTATATTTTTTCTACCAGTTTTGCACTACTGAAGAGTGAAATTGTTTGTATTATTCTTTGCTAAATAGCTTGAGTTGAATAGACATCATTCCTTTTCAGGTTTTGGGACACATTTTCATTGGGATTTAGAATGAACTTTGACTGGGCCATTGTACACAAATATGATTTGATTTAAACCATTCTGATTTAGATCTGGCTGTATGGAAGGTGGAATTTCTTCTACTATTTCCCCAAATCAACCTTGCCCTTTTTCCATGCCCCTAAAAACCAGCATCCCCACAGGATTATTCTGCCACTATTAAGTTTCCTCGTTAGGATTTTACATGTGCAGCATCAGCCTTTTGCGTGTAAACCACAGATCAGGTTTGTGCATCTCTCTCTAATGTGGATTATGACCAATTTTGATGATTTTGCAAATGAATACTTGCCTTAGGAAACAAACTTTGGATATTTAAGATTTCCTTTCATCATGAACTACTTCTGCTGGTTTGTATTACCAGACTGCAGTGCTGGTATCATATTGCACCACACTGGGCTGCTACTGTTGGTTAGCCTTGTGTCTATCTGGGCCAGGCTCAGTGCTGAGCCCTGGGGAAGAGAAACAGTTTCCTAGCCATCAGACCTTTGCAAAAATAGAGTTTCAGGGAAAGGGTTTCAGATAAAGGTTGTAATGCACTTAATACAGACTTGGCCTCATCAATTTGAGAACATCTAAGTATTGTCTTCAATGCTTTTGTGAAATGCTGAACTGCATAAACTGAATCCCTTTGAGCGTTATTCAACTTTTGTGCTGACAGCAGCTCAGACATGATGAAATACATCAAACCTAAATCAATCAAATGTTTCCCAATGAGGCCAATGACTGCAATAATGTTCATGCAACTCAGATCTCTCCTGACCATATTTCCTTGAATAGCTCAGTTGAAGTGAGGAAACACTGCAAATAAAAATATCTCTGTAGGATGACGTTTTGTGCAACAAGATAGGATCTGGTGTTTGAGGGTTTCAGACAGAATGGTGAAAGTAATTTCATTCAGCCAATCTTGGGCAATATAAGTAACTGTCGCTTTATTAAATCAAACTGTTAGGAACAAATAAATGTAATTACAGCCAATATTCAGGTAAATAGAGCATGACAGCCTCAGTTCACTATCAGCAGATTTGTGTTTAGCCTAAAATTTGTTACTGAATAAAGTATGGAAATTTAAATGGATCCATTAATTTCTTTCTACAAGAACCTGAAGAGCAGGATGAGATTGCAGGTCATGGTTATTATTCAATGTGTGTCTTTCTGCAGATAGTTAAGTGACCAGACTACATACTAAAAGTTTGATGTATTTCAATTATCTATTTGTGAATAAAGCAGTTTTCATTGCAATGTACAGTATGTTATTGGAAAACGCCTTCTTTTGCAGTCTAACACATTTAATATTTGTAATGTAATCTATCAAGGCTGACCTTCAGAACCTTTATATGTGGAATACTGACTGCCTTTCAGGTCTATAAATAAACAGACGCAGGGAACAGATTACATAGCTTAAAACTGAATTTAATAAATCTCATTGTATTCCTGCTTCTTTAGTCCGTTACACTTGCAGGTAGAGCGAGCAGCTCTTCAGAGAGGAGAGGCAGGTTGCACTGCTATATTTATAGCCGCTCTGTTTCCATGCTAAGCTCTCACATGTTCTGCTGCATAGCGGCATATGCGGCATTCACCGCCACCGTGTGTCCTTCAGACAAGGAGCTCAGTGCCCTTCATGACTGCTGCATATCAGCAGATATGGACAACAAGGGAGGGAGGGATGGGGAAATGAAAGGAGATGATGGGGTGACACAGACCAGAGCAAAGTGGTGAGGGGTGATGGGAGGGAGACAGAAAAGTAGAGCAAAGTTGAAGAAGGCAAAGTCAAGAAGATGAAAAATCTGAGAAGGAAAATGATATGTAAAGAAAGATGAAGATCAGGCAGGGGCCAGTAGGAGATCCTCAGAGTTTGATCAATTTGGGCAATAAAAGGATTTCTATTTATGACAAAAGTCTATATTATCTAACTTATTTCATTTTAAATGCACCTCTACTGCTAAAAAACCTATACATTATTACTGATTTTATTTATACTGTAAATTTGTTGTTTTACGCAGCTCTTTGAATTGCCTTTTTGAGGATATTTGCTACACAAATAATCTTGCCTTGGTTTGCCTGGCCGTAAGGTGAAAGTAAGGGGAAATGTTAAAATACTTGCTACCCTTAGTGAACATTCTTTTTGCACCTAATGTTACACTAAAAAACATCAAAGCAGTATAATATTTACATTAATCCGTTCACTAATTGGGAAAAAAAACAAGAGAAAAAATAGAGTGCATTAGAGGAAATGAAGACTGCAGCGGAGGCGAGAAGGAACACAGATGGTTAACTGAGATGCAATAGATGAGAAAGGGAACGAGAAGAGCATTGAAATGAGAGGAAGAGCATTAGGTAAGAGAGAAGAGTCGAGAGAAAGATAGAGGGAAGTGGACTCCATTCATCACTTAATGCGTTTTCTCCTTTTTCTTTAGAGTGCAGTGGCTGGAAGGCCTACTCCGGTGCATTAGAATGCAGAGCCAGCTCCCGTTTTGTCAAGCAGTTGGCCTCCCCCTCTCGCACTTTCTGTCTCTTTTTCCTTTTCGCACGTCCAGACTCCATGTGTGCGCCCACATGGGGACGCTATCACGCGAGTGTGCATCCCCGCATGTGTTTGTGTTGCCGTGGGTCACTTGAGGACGACGCTTGAAGGCTGTGTCTTCCTCATTTTCTTCGCCATGTTGCTTGAGACGATTCACAGCTGAAGGAGAGCTTGCGGGTAATCAGTGGTGTTTATGCATATGAGTGTTCTGCACATGCAGGACCGCCGCGCTCATCATCTCCAAGGAGATGCAGGAGCCGAGACGACAAGCCAGCAAGGAGTAGTAACCCAAAAAATGTCGCTTTCTCCAAGTCTGATTTTGTGTTTGGAGGAATGTGGCTGAATTGAGTCCTTACAGTTTTTCTGCTGCCAAGAAACCCTGTACATCCGCCATTTATAAAACCTTTCTACGTGCTTAATCACAATGGCATCCCAGGTGTGTTTGGATCGGTGCTTCCGTGGTGAAGTATTTCAAATGGAGATTATGTTGCAGCTGTGTGTTAAATTGCCATTTTTACTCAAGGTATTTGGTTCATCTGTTCAGTTTGGTCCATTCTTCTCCAGACATATCCAATAGTTTTTCCTTTCTGTCTCTGTTCTTTCTCTTCCTTACTGCCCCATCTAGAATGTTTTCCGTCATCACTTGCAACCATTTCACCACTCTGCTTTGTAGAAATGCTGTATTAAAAAGGGGAGGAATGAAGGTTAGATTTTTATGTTGTTTTTTTTTAAATCAGCCAGTAAGTTTATTGCCCAGTAAACTTAAAATTGCTACATTACGTTTTCATTTAATTTTGGTACATATTTAATGAAAATGAAAGTTGTTTTACTGTTGCAAAAAAATAAATAAATAAAGAAAGAAAGTTTGGGGAAGCTTTAAGTTAAGTCAGAAGTTTTGAGTATCATTTTTTGGATGTTTATGTAGAGAGCATAAAGATTTATGATGACCACTTCATCTATTTACAAGTTATCAGATTGGTTATTAAGGAAAGTCCACTGCCAGAATAAAACAATGATCTGGGTTCAAGTTCAATTCCTAAGCTGAGAAAGGATTATTTTAATGAACTTTCATTGGCATTAAACTTGTGTTTATATTTATTATTTGTGGAGTCCAACAATGTTTCTGTACAATTGCAGGAACAGCAGGAAGGAGTTGCTAAGAAGGGCTTGAACCCCAATCCTAACTGCTCTTCTTCTCTTCCTGGTAATTTTTTTTTCCATCAGCAAAATACTTTTGAAGCTTAGAGATATTTTTAGTCCAAACAAAACTTACATTTTAATCTGAAAAGTAAAAATAAGTAATACCTAATCAAAATGGATTCAGACACAAATCTAATAAACAATATTCCAACATTGGCTGTTTTCTAGGACTCTCTAGTAGCGTAGTTTACAGAACACATTTTACCAAACGTATGTTTAGCCTAGAAGCAGCAGTTATAACTTGGTGTCTAATACCATCTGTGTCCTGCGTCGGGTAGGATTCAGCTTCCCAGACTTACAGACACTCTGATGTCTGTGCTGGGACTAATCTTTTTGGTGTCACTCTGTATTTAGTCCAACGTGACCTCACAGCTATGCATAGAGTGACCAGGTGAACTGAGCCAATCAGACTGTCAGAGTCGTCTCGAAAAGCTCGCTGTGTAAGTTGCAGCGATTACACTTCTGCTGCAGAGGTTAATGAAAAGTTGAACACAATCACAACTCTTATTTTTACACTCTTTTTTGTCTATATTTGACAAGGCTGTTATATTGTTACATGAATGTGTCAAAACAATACATACGATGTGAGCATATGTTGCAAAAACCTACTCACTGAAGCAAATGTAGTGCTTAAAATCAGATTTAAAGGATTTCCTTTGAGCTTGAAGGTTCAGTGGGAGAATTTTTTTTCCCACTTGGATTTTTATTTGTAGTTATTTAAACAAAAGCATAACATGGATATAAGGGAGCATCTCATATTTTCTTTGCTTGCTTATTGCTTTGCAGGTTGTTTATCATCCTAATGACAGAGACAAATTAGTAATCAAATTGGTGTTTCTGCTGTAGCTGTCTGGAGTGCTGTAATTAACAGTGTGTACAAACTGAGTGTTTGTGTGCGGATGAAGACTGTTAAAGGTTTGAGTTGGCAAGCAGCCAGTGGGAATTATAGTTCACCATAATAATCCCTGTTTGTAGACCCATTGAGGATGTGAAGCTGCAAAGTTGGATAGTAGTTTTTGCAGTTTTGTAAATTATATGTTTGTATCAGTTTGCAAAATACTGCCAGGAGAAAGAAAAATGTTGTAATCTGAAAGTTTTGAAAGGTAGAAAGTTTATAGACAGCTACTGAAAGGGAATCTAATTGTATTTTTAGTGCTAATATGCATCTAGTAACAAGTAGACACAGAACTTTCCAAGACTAAAAGAAAACTAAGCTGCTACACAAGGCCCCCACTTAATCACCGGACAAATCATGTTTAGGGTTTAATACGATCTTGGTCAGTAAGAAATTCATTTTCTGTTTTAACAGCTATCAAAAGAGACATTTTATATAAAGAATTTGCATAACTGTTCTAAACAGTCGAGTTCATTAATTCACAAGTATCTTCAGTTTGACTGTATTAGAGTCATTTTGCATAAAGCCAGAGTTGAGACTGGACCATGAAGCTCTGATTAACCCTCCTGTCTGGACCTGTACTGAGTGTTTTGACGCAGACTTGACCCTCTTAAAAAGAAACTCATGACCTCATCACTAAGCTGTATTCCTATACCTCAAGAAAATGTTTTTTTTTTCTTCTGTTTGTCACATTTACCCTGTTTTCTGATTAGTTTTGAGTTTTTAATACTTATGTGCCCTAAAATATTTTTTTTCTTTCCTTTACAGCTTCCTTTTAAAGCTGTAAATCTCCCATCTCACCCAAACAAGATTTCATTTTAATCTCTTTCCACTGACAGGAGGGTGTGTTCTCAGAAACTCAAAACATGCCCTGCACAGAGGTGACTTTGTATAGCATTAGATGCAGGTTGCAAATAAGGATTCCTTTATCTTGAGCTGTATTTATAATTAAAAATGTCAAAATTAGCAAAAAAAACTTGGTGACGCTTTGAACTTCCAGATACCTGAGCTCTTTATGCTTATATAATTTAAATCACATGTCTCCGTGAAGCATGCAGCTCTAAATGTGGCTTCGGCTGAACTGTCTGGCCTCATTGGAGGTAAAACCCTTAGAAGCCATGACATCAAAATCAGGTTAAAGATTAGCAGTCTGCGGGTTGTGTTCCATTTAACTAAAACCAAGCCAGTTGATAAGCCTCATTTAGACTGGAATGTCACACCTGCTAAACACTGTCAGAATGATAAAAAAAAAAAAAAAAAAAAGCAGGTTAACATCAAAATTTGGTTTGGTAGTTGGATCTCCAGTCAACCAATTGATGGTCTCAATGTTGCAGACGAGCATTGATGTAAAAAGTTACTGCTGTGCAATTGGCTTGACAACAGATGGCCCTGCCGTCTGTCTCCACATTAATAAGATACTGATGAGATGAGTCAGTCAGCACAAACACTTTCCCTGCTGTGTCTGTGCCTGTATTTGACCATGTAGATGAAGAAACTGCATATCTGTTCAATATCCCTTTTTTTGGTTTTAAACATATACCTATTTGTTGGTGTGTGTGTGTGTGTGTGTGTGTGTCATTGCTCCCAGTCTCCTCTGTTCTGCTTCCTCTGAGACATCAGGGGACATCGCTGACTCGCAATGTCCACTGCAACACACACGCATACACACACACACACACACAGCAGCAATGAGAACAAGTGAAATACATGAGTTGTCAAAAAGGCAATAGCTTTTTCTGATAGAAGATCCTCCACTTTTGATTGAAAGTTGTGTTTTTTGAACATTGAGTCAGAGATAAGCACAGGTGTGAAAAACATCACTTGTGTGCGGTTGTGTCTATATGCTGAGAGGATAAGCCCTCAGCATATAGATTTGATGGCATGGTGGGATTCTGCAGTCAGCCCCTTCCACTTGAATGCATCCTGTGCTCTCATTATGTATTTAGTAGATGCCACATTAGATGATAAAGCTGCATTTTGGATACGAGGGTTGAATCTGTCTAATCTCTAATCTTTGACCTTTAGATGGATGAAGAGATTGGATTGAATTTCTAAGCTTGATTGTTTCTGAAACTCAAAAATCAAGTCATTTTCCAAACAGTCACAAATAAGTGTTATTAGGTTGTGCTAAGAATGCTCTTCAGTGGACATTGTTACTGAGTTAAGAACATGCAAAATATGTTTCTTTTTAGTTTCAGTGTGGTGTTTAAAATTAAGTCAGAGTGAGCACAAAAGAAAATACTTAAAAGCAAACATCATTTTCATTCATATGTTGGGACATGTCAGCAATTTGTTCAGACTGTGAGATAGTGAGTGAGAGCAAGACTCTCAGGAACAGTAAAATTGCTCCGTTGTATTCTTTGAAACTTTCAACCTTTGTATCTCAATTTCTGATGAATTTGAATGAAGGGTATGAACTACATTGTCAAGCAAAAGCATAGAGAGACTGTTGTTTTAGAAATGCTAATGTTTTACAGTTACTGCTTTCTCTAACCCCCACACACACTTTGACAGTGGCTCTACTGTTTAGGAAAAGAACTAATGATCCCTCACAACAACAAAAAAAAAGTTGAATAAATCTTTAATTAACCCCTCTTGTGCATTTTGCCAAACCTAATATTTAACAGCATTCAGTTGAAGATTTGTCAACTTGAGTTTTTGTTTTCCATCATTCGATTCATGTTTTTTTTTTTACAATTTTCTTCAGGCAATGAATGCAGATGAAGCACTGGAAGATGTGCATCCTTGACTTTTTTAGATTTAATATAAACAAATTAATCCTCTTAACCCGTTTTATTAACCTCTAACTTAAGATTATCCCTAAAATCTGTGGAAATGCTCATGTTAAGTGGCATATAGTTTCTCTTACCAAGGCTAACGGCTACAATCAAAATGGTTCACCAATCTAATTTACAAGTAATATTATCTTTGAAATGTCTAAAATCTTGTTAACAGCTACAAAGTATAGCTTGTAATGGCACATTACATTTTAATAAAGTTGGATGAGGCTTTTAATTAGATTTATGTAACTTGGATTGGGAGTACTTTCACCCAAAATGACTCTCAGTGTGATGGGACAGAAAAATTCTCTGCTCAGCTGGTTCTCCATAGAAGTACATCTGAAAAGACGTAAGTGCAGAAATGTCAGAGGTGAGATGTGAAGTAGCTGCTGACTGCCTTTAATGTTTTATGTTGTTGCAGTTAGTGTTCAGGAATGTGTGTGAGTGTGTGTGCGTGTGTGTGTGTGTTTGTTAGACTGGGCTCGCTCTGTCCCTTGGAAAATGCCGTTGCTGTTTCTTCTGTTGCTGTGTATTTTAATGCAGAAGTGATTACACAGCTCCATGGTGCATTTGGGAGTTTGGAAGGGATGCTGATGTGCATATGTGGAGAACAGCAGCGACCAATGCTGTCAACAAGAAGACTTCTTACCAGCTGCTTAGCACACAGAGTTGGTGCAGAGTGAATCTATGATGTGTGTTGGGCTTTTGAGCGTCGTATTGTTTATTTAAGAAAATCTCAGCTTGCGAGATATTAGGATGGATGGGAAATAGGGAAAGTTATGCTCTTGGACAAAGGCTAAGCAACTCACTGTAAAGGCAGCCCAAACAGAAACAATTGATGAGGAACTCCTATGTTTTGAGTGGAATGACAAAATCACAATGTGTCTTCATCAACATCAAGGTTTAGTTGAAATTTAGAATGATTCCCCCACAAATAATCTGCTAAGCTGATTCTTTGGGTCACTAAGGCAGTCCACCAGCAGCTCACCGTGTTTTTGTGTCAATACATATTAAAAGTTACAAAACTTCACTAAATATGTTAAAGAAAGCTGTTCACCTACATGTCAATGTCCTTACTAGGACCATCGCCCTTCTTGTTTTCAAGGACACTTTGCTTCCAGGTCCATCAACCCAAAATATATTTGGCTTCAAAATATAATTTGGTGTGCAAAAGGAGGCATGTGGTGAATATGAGTTGGTGTCAGAGTGGGGTGCAGCGAGGGGCACATGGTGGTGTGCTTGCTTTGATCCTACTTTAGCTGGCTGCTCAGCAGATATACTCAGCCAGGGGCCAGCTCAGATCACATCGTTATTCTCAAGTTGGGTGGTGTTTGCAGGGAGGTGGGGGGTAAGTTGTTGGTTTGACTGTTCAACATGAGGACACGGCTAGTTCAAATAAAATTAATCGCAAGGCAGCAGATATCTAAGTCTGCCTTAGCAAGGTAGAGTTTTTCTTTTTTCAGACACAAAAGGCTTTTTGTTCAGAACGAGAGAAAATAATTCCTTCCTTAAAGATGAACTTCATTATTTCCTGTTAATTGATCTGGTTTTCCTGGAATAAAACCTTCCTGAATTACAGCTTTTGGACTTGGTTTATTATGCAATGTTACTAATATGCATCAGAGAACATTTGTACCCATTAAGAAGGTGCTACGCTATCATAACAGTATAAAAAATCACAATGGGGCTTTGTAATATCTCCAAATATGCAGAATCAGGCAGGCTGCTGCTCCATTTCTACATGCGTGCCATGCTGTGATGAAGTATGTGTCCCTCAGAGATGTCTGTTAGTTTTGCTTTTATGTCACACAAAATATTTTAGATAATCAATTTTAATACCAGACATGGATACAAAACAAAAAAAAAGAATGACAATTATTACTGGTCGTAGTGTGATGGTATGGGATTTATTTGCTGTTTCAATACCTAGAAGATTTTTCTTTAATTGAAGGAGCCAGCAGATTATGAGTTTAGGTTCAAACACTTGTTTTATATAGCAACACACTGATCCACAGCATACAAGTAAGTTGGCCTCTGCAAAAAAACAAAACAAACAAACAAACAAACAAGAAAACAAACAAACAAAAAACCCAACTAAAACTATTAGATTTTTTTTTAAACTGGCCTAGTCAAAGTCTAGGACTGATTGTGTGCTGTGGGAAGACTATAAACATGTAGGAAATGTTGACAGTGGTTGCCACAGCAGACTTAAGTTAAAGGACCATTTACATCATCACATAGGCCCAGTAGACAGATTTTTCTGCTTAATAAACAAATTTAGAATTTGAAAACTGAATTTTGGTTGTTAGACAAAAATATGACAATAAAAGAAATCTGCAAGGGGGAAAACTAGGTGGGAGCTCTAGTTCAAGTATAATACAACATGTGTGGAAGTTGGAAAATCTTTCAAATAACATCATTGTTGAAAAGTACAGAGATTCACATTGCAGTGTAAAACCTGTTTGTGTGCGCGTGTGAATTTAAAGGAGAGCTTTAAATTTGCTCGACTCTGTGTCGGCTGTTTGGGATCGAATGGGTGACCTTTCTGATATTAAACAGGCCGGCTGTTACATGAAAACAAAGAGGAGTCAATGGGAGACAAGCATTGCAGCCCTGAGGCCTACTTTTTTTCTGCGTGAGTGACTGTGAGAGAGTCCACAGCCACCTCTTTGGTATGCATGCTTATGTTTGTGAGCTTAAAATATTTTCAGCCTTGGAAAAGAGAGAGAAGGCTTCTTGGTTGGCTGTTTGTCACCTGAACACAGTCTCACATGCACAGAGACCCCCGACAGTCTCATGTAAAGGTCAGATCTCCACCCATCTCTCCTCTGCTAAAACAAAATCCACCCCCTTATTAGAGATTGGAGGAAGGAGACATGTTGTGTACAGTAATACTTATCACCACACACCCTCCCACATTTATACACACACACACACACACACACACACAGTCTGGCTGGTTGTTTTGAAGACAAGATGGAATGATGCCGATTTAGACGAGTGATGACCTGTTTGCCACGAACTGTGATCCAGTAATTCTCCGGTATCAAAGCAGCTCACAGCCTTCTCTTACCTTTTCACCCCCGTGTGACTGTCATGAAAAAGCGGCAATGATTTGAGCAGGAAAGTGTTTGTCAAAGGGATTTTTTTTAGAAGTCTGTCTGCGACTCTCACTCTCCCCGAGGAGAAGAGACGGAAAGAAAGAAAGACTGATGATGACTATAGCAGCAAAACAACTTCCTTATTTAGATGAAGAGGAAGAGAGGCTAACAGAGGGGAGATCCTCTGAGAGACAGATTAAGAAAGGAGCAGCACTGATTGTTAGGCTTTTCTGCTGTGCACTTCAGGGGGAATTGTGAGCTAAATTGTTGGTCCTAAATCACCCTGCAAGACCTGTCCATCAGCAGCTGAAATGGAGCACTGAAGGCTAAAAACAGCCAACAGCGTACATGTGATGTTGCTAAGGTGTTGAGTTTCAGACCTATCAGCAAAGTGCACGCAAATTAATTAAAATGAGCCATCAATGAAAGGAGAAGAAATTCTCCTTTCCCTGCCTCTGTGTCACTGCTGCTCTTCTGGTTATAGATGTTTGGTAATGAATACTTGTCAGACCTTGTTTAGAAGCTTCGCTTTGTTTCTCTTCTGAATTTCATTTCTTTTATTTGCTGCAAAATGACCTTTCAAATAGGTATTATCACTCGCCATCTAAAGTTCAAAAGCATAAATGTTCCACAACATAATCACAGCAAAATGTCTCCCTTTATCCTGTTTTGGCATTTTACTTTGTATGTATACACACACATTCACAGATGTCTCTGTTATATACATCCTCTAGGCACAGGCCAAAATGAGATTCTCACAATATGATAAAAATAAAAATACCAAAGTATTTCCACAACAATGTGAAACTAAAACATATGATATAATTACACTTGTTGCTGTTTAATATTTTATTGTCGCTTGTAGTTTGCCATTCCATCCATCCATTGTCTTCAGTATGTAACTTTTATAAAAAATATTTATTCATATATTTTTTTTACATATTTGTTCAAAAAATATTGAGGTCCTGCCTTCCTCCAGTTATATACAGAAATACAACGCTCTTTCAGAAATAACCAATAAGAGCCAGGAGGAGGGTCTTAGCACTGTCAATCATGCTCATGTATCTGCAGCTCACACTCCCCTTTGGTCTCTAATACGCTGCAGCTGGTTCACCACACTATAGTCTTCCAAAAATGCTAAGGCTAAATAAACAGATAAACAAGTTTAGGTTTCCTGGCACATTAAGTTGCTTCTCTGCCATTAGCACATTTAGCAGCACAAACACAAGCATGATTGAAAGAACTTCATCTTGGCTCTGATTGGTTGATTTTGAGCGGAGCGGTGCATTTCTTCAGTCGGCAATGGTAGCTCAGGTTGCAGGAGATTGATCTTTTCACAGATCGATATATCATCTTGCCACCACATGGCAGCATGGTGACAGTTTTAGCAAATATGGATAAAATATATTTTTGGAAAAGTTACATACTTAAGCTTTAGGCAGTGAGACCCAGACTTCCCCAGTCAGTTGAGCCAGCTCCTCTGGGGGGATCCTAAGGCAATCCCAGGAGATCACAATGATGAAGCCAAAATGACCACATTATCTGCAAAAAGCAGAGACACAATCCTGAGGCCACCATAACGGATCCCTCAACAAATTTAGTCTTGGAATTCTGCCCATAAATGCTATGAACAGAATCGGTAACAGGATCAAGCTCAGTTTTCTCTTATTTTAACCGCATAAATAAATGTTGGATCATTTTGCTGGAGCCTTACAAGTGTTCTTCCAGACATTCACATCTAAAACGTCACTACCTGCTCTGGGAGCTAAGATGTTACAGCAACCCATAAAGGAGCTTTTCTGAGAATAATATCACTGCGATATCTTAAGCATTTCAAATATTTTATTTTCATATAGGAAGTCATACAACATTGTTCAACATAGTACAATAATGATGCCTCTAAGTCATCACTAGAGCAGCAAAGTAACTTTAGATGAGTAGTAGAATTTTAAAAAAATATTTTTATCTTGATGTAAGTTGGATTGTCTTTTGAAACTTTTACAGTTCATTGTGTCAGTTTGTAGAAAAAAAGAGACTAAAGTTGAGTTCATTAATCTTTCAGATTCTTATTTGTCTTTTGCTTCGTAGAAAAGAAACCAGCTTGTTAGGATTGAAAAAAGGTAATCCATCACATATACATGTCATCTGTTATTTGAGGTTATTTTTGTGAAGTGTAATGCCAAGCTGGAAAATCAGCTTTTGAAATAAATATAAATCCACATAAAGGACAAGGCAGCAGCTTAGATTTGCTTACATTGCTATGTTTGTTTCTTTCTGTAATTCTTTGTACCTCCCTGGCTGTTTTTCTGCCCTGTTGGTTGATGTCTTTGCGCAATTATGGAGTCGTGACTGAATGGGTGCAGGAAGGATGAAGGGAAGAAGAGGGAGTGGTTGAAGAGGGGGAAACGGGTGTGCCATGATCTTCAGTTTCACCCCTGTTTTCTGCAGGGATGGAGATGGGTGGATTAAAGCTGGGGGCTGAAAAACGGACAGAGAGAGGTTGCATGCGCAGGGGTTAAAGAGCACAGAAATGATGCAATGCTTTTAAGAGGCAGGAAATAAAGGGAAGAGATTTCTTAAATATGTAATGAAGGGATGGAATGGAGGAGGGAAGGGATGAAGAAATAAAGAGTGACAGGGAGGGGTTAGGATAGGAGGGTAAGTTTGCAGACACACCGAGCGTTGAATGAGAATGAGACAAGATGGAGTGCACACACACATACACACACACACACGCATAGAGAAAGTCGTGATGCATCTGCTAGATGAGGCATTCGATCAGGTGACTCAGGTCCGGTCCATTACTTTTTCCCTGCTTCTCCTCTTCCATTCTCTGTGTCCTTTAATTTTATCACCTCATTCTCTCCCTTTCCTCATAACATGACCTCATTCATTTCTTATTTCTTTCAGCTTAGCTCCCTTCCTTCGTTGGGGTCTTCACTAATGAAACTCGCTGCTGTTCTCGCTAATAGAGCCACTGCACTACAGAAAGACCATAAATCAGTCTGTGTGTGTCTGTGTCTGTCCAGTCCATTTGGTTTCATTGCTTAATCTGCCCAGATACAGTACCTGAACTGCACATGCAAGAACCGAGTGCAGACTGCGGCCCAAGGACAGGAAACGAATGAAACCCTGAATTTACCTCGACCTCACGACAAGGCGGCACCACCTGCAGAGTAGTATCTGTATGTGTCAGAACAGGTGTGTCATTATCCAGCCTGCTGTAACAGTAGACACCTGCTGTCATTGTCTTTTTGTAAAGGACACCGGCGGGGCGACAGATAGGGTATCCCCTGTAGCGTGTCGTACTTGTGAGTGGATATTTTCAATGCATTTATGGCAACTTCCTTCAGGGTTAATGAGCAGCCATGAATAAAAAGAGAGGGTGTTTCACAACAGTTGGTAATTATCAGTGAGACATATGAAGATGAGATTAGTAGAATTACAACTGGTAGCACTTTTCTAGAGCAAATATCGTAATACACTTGAGACAAAACTAACTTACAAGTAACTTTTCAGCAAGTTATAGGCGTTTGTTTAAATTCCATAATTATTTAATATTGCTGAAAAAGGGCTGGTCGATATGGAATTAAAGTTTTATGATATTTTGTGACAACTATAAAAGTGATGATGGGAACTATT
Source organism: Poecilia mexicana (assembly GCF_051168715.1). Lineage (NCBI taxonomy): Eukaryota > Metazoa > Chordata > Actinopteri > Cyprinodontiformes > Poeciliidae > Poecilia > Poecilia mexicana. The sequence goes on from NW_028263379.1 coordinate 9,097,036, forward strand.
TATTACAGCTTTTATCGGTAACTACATGACCATATTATTGCCCCACAAACACAATTAATGCTCAAAAGATTTCCATTTATAATACTCTAATTAAGAACACCAGTCATGTTAAGAAGTGCAATTTGTATCACTAGCCTTCACACCGTAACTTTATTTGTTGATGCTTTTAGTAAACAAACAGTAGAAAAAATAGTAAAATTCCGACAGTGAAGTCAATTTAGGGGATTCAAACACCATTAATTGGAATTTATTGTTGCAATAATAAATAAAAATTATTTTAATGATAAGTAATTTATCAGAAAAAATTAATAAATTACAAACGATACAATAAATGCCCACCCCTAGTTCCACAAGCAGATTATTTCACTTATAACATGAAAAAATATCTTATTATAAAGGAAGTAATCTGCCAGTAACGACTACTTTTTCATCAGTCGTAAAAAGTACTTGGTAAGAGTTTGATTTGTACTGCATAGTAATGTTTTCTATAACATTTCTTATTCTTAATTAGGTTAAAATGTAGGCACCGACTGAGCTGATGAATTCAATTGTATCTTTCTAGTAGCCTTTAAATCCAAAGCAACGGGTGGGGGTGGGGTACAGCTGCATTAATGTCAGCTTTTTAAAATAATTTTTATAATCATGACAACCAGAACATTTTTATCCATGGCTGGATTTCTTTTGCTAGCTGCAAAGACCGCACAGACATCACACTTAATTTAGCTTCTTCATCATCAGTTTTTTTTATCGTTTTGTGCTCTGCCACCTTTCTTTTCTTTCCCCACCTATTCTCTTCAAACCCTCTGACCCCACAGCTCACATGCTGAGTTGTGCCTACCTGCACATTTCCCAGCTATCTCATCCATGAGAAACCACCGATGTGTGTTGGTTTGTGTTTCCAAGCTGTGATAAGCTTTTTTTTTTCCTCTGTTAGCCACTGATAGGGACACCCAGGATGGTGTAGGGGAGACACTTTCTGGTGGAGCTGAAAAGAAAACTGTCCAATTTACTCACTGATAATGTAATTCCTGATAATGTGCTTTCATAGATTTATAGTCTTCTCAACCTTATATGGAATCTATGAGTGTCATAGGAAGCAGAAAAGCCAAACATGTCAATAAAATTTGCCTCTTTTCATAACTCATACACCAATCAATCCATCGACTACTGATTTAAATGGGCCAATTTTGTCTTGATTGGCTCATATTTATTATATAGATGGTATTTAGGAATTTCCACTATTTTCCACTCTGTAAACAGATCAAGAAGATACACTTTGGTGCATAATCATATATAATCCCTTTATTTTGTTGGATTTAAAACCACTACCTCTATCAAGAAAACTGCAGGATATTTTTTTTTTCTTTTATGGTTGATGTTTGTTGCAGTTAATTGTTCAGGTAAAACAAAGATTGGACTGAAAATATGTACTTGAAATAGAAAACATTTTCTGGAAATGGTTATGGTTTGATTAAAACCAGTTGTTTCTCTTCTTATGAAAAAATATGTAAATAGTTTTGCATTTTATATTTTGAAATGTTGTTTTAACTGAACCAAATTGGATAAATAAAAATGACCACAGTTTGCTGGTAATTTATTAGATATTACTTGTTCATATAAGCATGATTATGTAAAATTGACTCTTTTTGCGTGTGCACGTGTGTGTGTGTGTGTGTGTGTGTGTGTGTGTGTGTGTGTGTGTGTGCGTGCGTGCGTGCGTGTGTGTGTTAATACATCAGACGTCACCTTACCATGAGAAGTCAGTTTGGTCTGGTCGTTAGTCTTCACAGTGCAGCTCCGTACCAACAATCAGTGGGCTGCAGCCAGCAGAGAAAACACAATCAGCTGCTATTTGTCTTTCTGTCTCATGCACACGCATCCGTGAAGCAAGCCACTAGTTTGTTTATGTTTTCGTGGCGGAGCAAATAGGATGTGATTGGCTGTGTAATTAGCTGCATGCACTCAGGTTTTCATCAGGTTTATGCTTCTGTTCAGGCTGCAGGATGGAAATGCCTTTGCACAGAAAGACAGTTGCTTGGTAGAGTCTGGTCTGTGTCTGTGGTTTGTCTAGGAGATTAATTGACTCACTGATCGATTGATTGGTTTGCTTGTCTGCTTAAAGAGTTGGGTGTCATTTGTAGAATTTTTTTTAGTGTGAGAATCCTGCTGTTTAGTAAGGATTTCAACATTTTACACACTTGTAAAAACAAATCTATTACAGTTTTTAGCACTTAAACTGTTATTGCTGCGAACACATGCATTTCAGTTCAGACTTTAATGATATTACAACAGCATGCCTTGCTAACTTTACAGTATCCTTCCTTCCACGCAGGAACGCCACCTATTCAGGTCTGATTCTGACGTTAAAAAGCTCACTCATGTTTTTTTCAGAATTGCAGTTTGCAACTAAAAGTTCCCAAAAATGCTGAGAATGTTCAGGTCACTCTGCATGCTGTGGCATTATCTAATTGGACTCTTGATAATTGATGAAGCTCCATCGCTACTTGGTGATATCATATTTCAGACCGCAGGATCGCATTTCCCTTCGGTGTCCTTGCTCTGTTCCGGCTGCCCCCTTCTCTTCCTCACACCCCCACCCTCCCTCTCCGTTCGTCTGACGTTACATGCTGCCTTAGCTGCCCTTCAGTCAGAATAAGCAGAAAACGTATGCAGCAACGTCCTTTGTCGGCAGCAGATGGAAAACACGGCGTCAGCAGACAGTGTCGCTAGTCTAGAGTCAGGATGGCGAAGGAGATGCGGGAAGAGAATCATAAGCAGGCTGCATTAGGGCCAAAGGATGCCTTCAATTTTCATAGAAAACTTTTAAATTTAATTTGCACAGTTTAGTTCTATTTTAATTGATCTGCCTGGATACCTAAATTGAATTTGCAATATGGCTCTTTATTTCTGCTGACAGAATTGCAGAATAATTAACAAAAACTTGCACACTATCGGTATGTTGCTGCAAATAGTTGACTCCACCTAATGCAATATCAGCTCTGGTCAATCCTCTTAAAAGCTTTAAAAACTTCTTGATTCCCAGCCAAAGGAAGAGTTTATTGGATGCATAGACAACAAGAATGATGGACATAGCCTTTATAGTTAAAGATTGTTGAATTTGGGTTAATTATAGATTTGTCACCCTAAGTCACAGTTTGTGATATTAGTGTAAAATTAGATTTTTCTTTTAGCTTTCATTTATTTTTCTCCTTTTTGGTGATTTAAACATATTTTTACATTTGCTTTGCATTTTTTATTCTTTTTACTTAATTCCATCTGTCATCCCCTTATCTTATTTCATTTGAGTTTTTATTTGTGTTTATTTTAGTTGCTAATTTGATTTTTACACATCCATCCCATGATATTTAGACCAGTCCAGAATCTGCTCCTAGTGGTAACAATGTTCAGGCCTCAGAGGAGGAAGTATATGAAGACAAATTAGTAACAAGACTAAATTTAATGAGTTACTTATTGTGAGCAGTCTGTTGGTTTGACCTCTGTTCCTCTTGTGTTGAAACATGCATGTGTGTTCTTTCAACATGTGAGGGGCGGTGGATGGCACTTAAATCCAATGGAGAGATCGACAGAACATGAGAGCGGGTGACAAGACGTGCATTACTGCACATAGACCTGTAGATAAAAGAGGTTTTGAAAGAGGGATTCAGCGTGAAAATGATGCTCTGTTAGACTTTGCAGTGGCTGAACTTGCTGCTGTTATTTCAATCCAATTACTATCCCAGATCAAACCCTGCATCTTTTTGCCTCTGGAGTGGTTTGGGATACCATCAGATGCACGGATCTCACAGTGACGCATTCCTCAAACTCTGCAACCCGGAGAAAAACAGAGAGCAAAAAAAAAACAACAAAAAGAACAACTGCCGCTTTCAGGTTTATTGGCTCCCAATTTGATTTGTCACCAATGATAAAAGGAAGTGGCTTTCAGGAACAGAATAGGCAGTTTGACCGCTTCTTTTAGTTAACTCACCACAAATGTTTGGGTGAATTAGATAATTGCTCTGCAGCAGTTGTTGCTGACCTGTGGGTCTGGATAAAGCTGAGTGTGTAAAAGTTTAGTGTCCATAATTTAGCCTCTAAAGTAATATTTTACATCATAATTTGAAAAGACTCAGAATAAATGTTTTTTTTAATTATTATTATTACTGCAATGCTGCATCAGATGTTTAAACCTAAAGAGATCTGCTGTGATAACTGTAAAATAAAAGGCACATGTGTGACTGTGAATGCATGGATTAAAATCTGAAATGAACATCCCTACAAAATAAACTATAATATAATGAAAAAAGTAAGTTTAGGGGTTCTGGTGGCGCTAAAGGCTGGATCCAACTGCTCTGGAATTAGATACTACTATGGCAGGACATCTGAGACTGGGGCACCTTAAGTTGAAACCTGTTCAGCTGCAAATTCATCAGTCTACAACTAAACAAGCTGGCGAAGGAATTTGGAGACAAAGAGCTTTTATTTGTTGGAAGGCGCTGACACAGCAGTGTAAAACGGAGAATACAAAGGGTTCAAACGTGATCCAAACAGAATCTTTACTATTTGATTTTTTAAAAATCCATGTTTGTATCAACACCTGCCTTTTCGCCTACATCTCCTGTCCTCTGTCTTTTTCAGTTTGAGGGTCAGTCACTCCAAACCAATCCTCTTGAACCCCCGAGCTTCTATTCTTAGTCTTTCTTTTCTTATTTCCTTTCAACACCCCAACATGTTTCCTTTTTCTTTCTTTACCATTCTCCTATCACACTGAAGCTTGTGCCCTGCATGAACCTGGCTGGCAGGGCCACCATGTCGACTTAGCTGCCACCAACGCTCTTATTTCTGAGCTTTGAATCGGCTTTTCCCTCTTCGATCCCATTACTGGGTTGGCCCTCAACCCGCGGGTCAAGATGGCAGCTCTCCGCCCTCCAAACTGTTCTTTGAGACCTTGTGTAGATCTTTACGATATTGACTTAAAGCAGGGTTCAATAAGGAGCCTATATGTTTAAATCTTTATGAATAATTAACTTTAGTCTCATCTAGCTCAGTAATTTTTTGAGGATCATAACTAGAGATGCACAGATTAGAATTGTATCATTACATTAACTGTAAGAGCCAATGATATTTAGGTCTTTGCTTTAGCTTTATTAAATTTTAAGAGATACTGATTCTTCTAAGAGGTTAAAAGCTCAAAAGAACGAAATGAAACAACATTTAGCCTTACTGTTATCTCCTGAAAGTGTTGCTCTCTCTTGGATCCTGAATGAACTACTTATATTTCTTCCCAGGATATAGAATGCACATTTTCCTTCTAAATAACGCCTTCCATTATATAAAATAGCTAAATTATTATTTTGTTTCATTAAGAAAGAACACCCACACCAAAGAGGTTTTTCTGACTGTGCAACTTTATTGTGCTTAGTGGTGCTTTGAAAAACTGGAAAATAGTCTTTTATGTTTAAATATTTTACTACATTTTAATTATCGTGGAAGTTAATGCAGAATGTTTTGATGTTGAATCCTTTTATTTTAGTAGATGTTTTTCTTTCCTCTATGTACTCTGCTCCATGTTTTCCCCTTTCATCCAATCAAATCGCTTGCCTTCCACTTCCCTCGCGCTTGATTGGCTGAAGGTTTATCATCGACCACTGTGTCAGACTGATATTATTAGCTGTCAGTGCTAATATGACAATAAGCAAGTGCTTAGCGTAGTGGTGAAGTGATGTTGATGTGGACGAGGCTCAATCAAAAACTGTGAAAGAACAGCTGCTGTAGCACCACATGTGCTGGATGGAAAAGAAAAACATCTTGAACCACAGATTAGTCAGGCAACAGAAATAAATACACCACACCCTGCCTATGTTCTAATGCGCCTCTCAAACTGAATAAAGACTGTTTGTCGCTCTGAGTTTATTTCCATCCGGCCATCATTAGCCTCTTAATTCAGGATGCAAGGGAGGGTTCACCAGGACTGCTCCAGATTTTGTCACGATAACTCTGACACCCTTTGGGGGAGTGGGAGATGGTGAAAGGGGGGAGGGATAAAGCCAGATTAGGTTGCAGAGTGGCAGAGGTTGGCTGGAGGTGAGATCAGTGTAACGGATCTGCCAGCAGGAAGAAAGGCAAGCAGACAGCCTGGATTCCCTGTCGTCAGTAACCTTAGACACGCAGACTCTGTGGAGAGTATTTTTTCCTTTTTTCCAATTTTAGAACATCACAATTAATAATTAATTATGTATATGAATGTAAATTGATGATGCGGTGAGAACATTTAAGCAGGATCCTTTTCTCTTCTGGGAAACTTTATGTTTGAACGCGCAAAAAAAGCCAAGATTTTCACAAATTTGTACTTTTTCATCAAATGGACTGAAATGAGAAGTGTTAAAAAGCAGGACTTCTCTGTGGATGCCAACTTACTGCTCTTGCTCCAAAATGTTTTATCACACTTCCCCTTTTTAGTACATCCCTTTAAGGGTTTTATCCATTATGGGAAGAGATGGATTGCCCATCGTATTCAGGAGTGAGAAAATGAGCATTAGATTGAACTCTGAGCATTTCTTTCAGGTGAGACTGGAAGTGGCATCAGCAGCACTCAGTATCATTTGTGGTATTGACTCAGATCATTTAGTTCAGAAACTCTGTATGCGTGTGTGTGTGTGTGTGTGTGTGTGTGTGTGTGTGTGTGTGTGCTTGTGTGTGTGAGACAGCTACACCAGGGAAGTGAAAGAAAATTTGTTCCTGAGATAAAAGATGACAGCGGAAGAGTGTTTGATCATGTGCGTTTTTGTGAAACAGAGATGAAAGTAAATCCACATGGAGAAATTTGGGTTTTTGACTTTGAGTCAAAATGCAAGTGACTGAGGTTGAGTACTTCCCTACATCTTAACTCTCATCATGTATTAGGGACTTTTTATCACTCCTGCTCTCCTGCTGGCTTGTTCCCAATTGGTTTCAAACTTGCCAGTAATGAGAAAGGTAAAAGGTCCCCAGTCACAGTACCATCAGCTCCAGAAAGCAAATAAAATACCAGTTAATCTTAGAACCACACATTTTTATTTAAGTTGGTGCAATTCATCAGTACAGTATGCATTAAACCCTGTGGAGGTTGAACTTGAATAGCTTTGATTTGAAAAAAACAACAACAAAAAAACAAAACAAAACGGTTCCAACAGTATTTACGAACAGCTGGTTATTAAACTGAACTGTAGCGCTTTGAAATCACACCATGATCATAGCAGGAATGCTCTATACGTTCAAGCAGATTTATGATACTAGATGTGATTAACATCAAACCATCTGGACAGAGCTGAGTAATTACTCAGAGATGATCTGAAATATGAACAAGAATGCTTTCTGTGTTCATTCCTGGGTTCTCTGTGGGAACTCAGACTTCCTACTACAGTCCAAAACCCATGCTTGTTTTTTAGGTTCATTAGCTACACTAAATTGCTGCTTCCAGTGAGTTTATGAGCATGGTTATTAGTCTGTCTCTGTGTGTAGCTGTATCCATGGTACACCTGCCTCACAGCACCTCCTGCAAAACCCTGGAAATGGACGGGTGGATGTTATAAACCGGCTCACTTGCAATGGGTGGAATCTTTCCCTATACTGTTTCTTACTTGGTTGAGTCTTTTAAACCTCCACAAACATAAAGAAGAAACCAGAATTTAATCTACCATGATTTTGTTTACCATTAACTCAATGAAATTAAATGCAGATTGATGCTATTAGACTGAAATGAAGCAGAATTTAGTGGAAATGTGTCTTAGATATTTGACATGCATCTTTTTAAGTACAGTGTTAGCATGTCACTAATAATTTTGAGTTTTAGTCATACATTAAACTCTTCCTGTTATCTCCTGAAAATGTAACTTTCTCTTGCAACCTGGATAAACCACAGAAATGTGTATAAATGTCCCTTCCTCTGCTTTCAGTTTAAACACCTGACAAATACTCAGTATCTGAGTCTACTTCATTCAGTAACAACATCAACACAGATAAATGCTCTGACAGCACTTATGTCGGATATGTTTACTGATCAGAAAGACTGAATGATTGTGTTTCATTCAGCCTTTTTGATCATAACTGACATATTAAAATATTTAATAAACCTTCAAAGCTTTAATGTAGCTTTCATGTACGTAGCTTAAAGTTGCTGTACTATGACCAGTACTGCAACTGATGCAGTTGGAGTACAGTGAAATGTTATGGTCTTGCTCTAGGTAGAAAGGACTGGGAGTCTATTGGAATGACTGCACACAGAGATATGCTCAGTTGCATCAAACCACTAGAACATTATCACATAAATGCACCCAAGAGAACAACAGCCAGCAGTTAAAATGCTGTTTTCTGGACCATCATACTTACATTTCATTTGCAGTTATCACAGTTTTAACACACAAAAACAAACCGCGATCGTGTGACTCACTAACTGGCCACCTCCACAGTGTATCCTAAATATAAAGAAATGAACTTAAAAAGTTCATTTGCAGACAGCTACATTACTAAACTTGTAATGTAGCTGTCTGCTTCCTCAAGCTGTCTCTCTTTCAAGCGCATGCTCTGACCGCTGCTCAGGCTAGCAACACTAGCTGCCAATTTAGCCTTTCATCCACTCATTATAGCTGTTTTATGTTGTGACAGAAAGAGGCTCCCATTCAAATAAATCACTTAATGTGGCATGTGGTCATGGCGTTGTGCGAGGTCGAGGCCACGCACACACTCACGCACGCAGCCAGGCCGGCGGTTGCCACCAGAGCTTGTCCGATTAGACTTTATTGATTCCACAATAATCCCTGTTCACTTGCATCATCAAGCTTTAAGGTGTGTGTGCATGTGTGTGAGAGGATCATCAGTGTCTTGCACTGTTCCTCAGCTCACTGGCAGCCAGTGGAAGAACTGGTCATGAGACCAGGATAACAGCTAAATATAGAGGCACAGACACAGTGGACGCGGTCTGTTTGTTAGTGTCTGCATGAAGCGTTAGCTTATCAAAGATAGATTAACATTCTGGTCAGTGTCTCCCTTTATTTCATTTAATTCTCCTGTCCTGTTCCTCTTTTATTCCAACTTGAATAGTATCTCCAGAAGTAACAGAGTGACTGACGTGTCACAACATCAGAGACGGCCTTTTTGTCTGAAACGCATGTTAATTAACATTTTTTTTAGCTTCATTGTCAGTGCATTGATTGTTCTTTTAATGTGAACAGGATGTTTAGTTACAGGTTGAGATGGTTTAGCAATCAAACTTTTAGCGTTTGATACCATTTTCTGCTTTTCTTTTATGTTTTGATAGATCACAGTTTTATTAAACTCAATACACAGTTCATGAATGAACTACTCATTTTCAGTATTGATCTATCAGTCCGGGTAATTCTGCTTTTGAAATGTTTGACCTGCTGACCACGGTACTGAGTCAATCAAGAAAAATCCTCTGATATCCATTACTGCCCAAATGTGATTGTTGCATCACTGGCTATAAATGTCAAATAATCTCAAACCAACCAACTATAAACTGTTCATTTAGAAATGGCACATTAAGAGCCACAAGAGCTTGTTGTGATAACAATATGACCTCCAATTAATAAATCACCGAACTGTATTAATTAATTGTGAGCAGTTTATTCAACTGTAAAACCATATATCCACCTCAACAAGGTTTTATTGCAAAAGTTGCTTCTGTCTAGTGTTTTCTTAATGACCTTACCACCATATGGCCTCTTTATCTCCAGAAAATATTTATTGGCATTAAACAAATAGTGTCACCAAATATATTTCAGGTGTGGAGAGCCTGCATGGTTCCTAAATAATAAGCTAAACATTTTTGAGGTCCAAGCAGTTCCTCTTTAATAATACAATAATGACAATTTTCTGATTTATTGTGCAACACTTTACTAATTGTGCATTTGTAAAAAACTGACATTAGGCACTTTCTTCTAAATACATTTTTCTCATAGCTATTTGCAAGTTATTTATTTATCCCTAATTCAAAATATTATTGGCCATCAACAATCCTGACAAGTGATGTCTGATGGAAACAAAAAATCCTTTCCTAGCTCTTTAAACACTGATATTGCCCATTAGGTTTTAGCTATGCAAATGCCTTTAAGTTTCTTCAATCCCATCTTGTGTCCTATTTATAGAGACACTTACATTTTTAAACTGCCAAACATTCCTGTCATCACAGTTTTGCATAACCCCATCAACAGGCTGAGAAAAACAGTAAATCACAATGTTAAGTGGTAGATCTGTCTTTACAACTCATCTCCCAAATCTTACTGGAAAAATTTACACTACACACTGAATCTTACATGTTTTCTTCATAAATTAAATTATGTTCATTTGATATTTCACAACAAATGCAATCTCAAACCACTGTGCAAGATAAACAAGCCTAATGTCTGTTCAGTTATGTAAAACTAATTTTAATCAATTGCAATGCAATCCAGTCATCAGCTTAACAGTCAAATTCATTACATAATGTATTGTTAATTAGAAAAGTATAGCAAGAGGCTAAAGTAGAGAGGATTCCCTGTCAACAGGAAGTAACCTCCTGCAGACGCACCCTCAGTAGCAGCAACCATCTGCCTTCACAAGCTGGGTGTTGAAAAGACTGAGTTGACAGAGAAAAGAGCAACTCACAGAAAGGGATAATAACATAAAGAGAACACAAAGATAACGTCACCATTTGGTGTCATTAATTTTAAGTGCAATTATTGGAACAGTAGTACCTAAACTGATGGAAATTGCAAATGAGTATTAGAGTAGCTATTTAAACATTCTGGGCATCTGCATTTGCCATTAATTGACATTAAACCTGTAAATGTAAAAGCTGAAGCTAAAGAAGCATTTAAATACTATATTAAGCTTTTCTAAGGAAAAGAAGAGATTAAAAGCTACGAGATAATGATGTGCATTGATCTGTACCCTGATTTAGCTTCTTTCTGTATCCCTGGTGAGATTTTATTGTCAGACTTTGTGCCTCAATAATCAAACGACACGTAATTGGCTTTTTGTGGCCCTTATTAAACAGCAAGGGGGGCGATGGATGGACGGGGACATCCTTTTTATTCACTTTAATTAAGCACATCTCCTTCGTATTGGCTGTGTAAAGGGAAATTGAGTTTTGAAGTATAATTGTTCAGCATTCCCTTCCCATTCACTGTTAGTAATTTATTCACAATCCCATAGTCCCCCTTGTAAAAGTTCATCTTTATTTGTTAAAGAATAAATGCAGGAGGTCACAGTAGACATTTTCTTGGGTCAGAACTTGATATGCCAAAGTTGCAAGCTTCACGATTAAAAAGGGAATATCTTTGGATTGTGGCTTGGAAATGAAGGATACATACGGCTCCAGATATTCCGAATTTAATAAAACGAAAGGATTTTATGTTGCTCAGTACCCTCAATCTTTGACCGTAGCTTTCTGAATTGTCATTTATTATCCACTCCCTGTCAAAGTGACCTACAAGAAAGTGGGACTTAAAGGAGTGGCACACTTCGCGGAGTCCCCTGCTTGGCACTCTGCCTTATATCTTCCATGTCTCTTCAATGTTCGAGGCTTGAAGGTGATTACGATTCTCCTTCCAGCTCCCCTCATAACCATCCTTCAGCTATATGGTCTGTGCTCTTGTCACTTAACCTTCACATATTCCTTCCCCTCTCCATTTTCTGTATTATGGCATCTCTGTGAGGCAGGGAATGGCAACTGTTTGGATTATTTAACATTCCTAATTAAATGCTAATTCTCAGAGTAGGCCAAATGAAGCTGACCTTAGTCTTTATTCTTTGATCAGCCAAATCTGAGGTTCCAGTTGTTAATCTGTCCTGCTGGAGAGTGGTCTATCCCAACTGGCATGAAACAGAGGCAGGCATTTCTACTTCTGTGCTGTCTTGAAGTTTCAAATATCTCCAGAGCAGTTTGGACATCTCCCCACTTGACTGATGGGGACTCAGATGTAGATGTAACATGAAGTTTGAAACCAAATTATACGAGAACAGCTAAACTATACTTCCAAATTTGCTTGGAAAACCACTTTGGTTTGTTTCGCCTCTTGGATATTTTGCATATTTATGGAAAACATAAACTCAGAAGATGAGAAAGCACTTTTCCACTTAAGCAAACAGTAACTAAAAAGCTGTTTGCTTTGGAGATTTACATTGTTTTCCTCCAGTTTTTTTTTTTTTTTGATCCAATGACATTTATTAAGAAGTAAATTCAATTGGGATAATGAATCCCCCAAACTAAAATGTACTGTTGATGGTGCATTTCTTTCATAAATACAGTCATTTTAGTATTTTTTTCAATCCTAAACTTTCTGGACTTCTGGATTATTCATTAGGTGTTTTCAAGGTGGTAGCATTACCTGAGAAACTGATTTGCACTTCTAATTAAGACTTAAAACTATTTTTTTTACTTCCAGCATCCTTAGACCTGCACCACATAGTTGAGGGAGTGAGGCCTTGTATGGTGTTGCCTGTGATCAAGCATGCCTGTGCCTAAGTTTGTTCCTAAAGGGAAGTTTGGACAGTCCAGACCAATGTCACATGACTGGGCTTGTGACTGACCTTACGTAACATTACAATAGCCCCCGCTGTCTAGCTGCCAGGAAAGCAGCAGCCAGGGCTTTGATTTCTTTTTGTGGATCAATAAAGTGTCACATCATTATTGCAGCTCTGCTGCAGCTCAATGGTTTATTTTCAACAGTCGAACACCTGGATACATCAGACTGTGGCTGTCATAAATTAAACAATAAAATGTGCTTATACAAATACAGCCCTGCAGATTACCCTTGTATTCTGAGTCTATTCTGGATGTTTCTGCAAGAATGGTTGGTTCTGTTACTCCTGTGAAAAATTTAATAAAAGGTTGTGTTACCTAAATTCACTTTTGGTTTCCAAACCTCTGCAAAGGTTGGTTATCAGAAAGGGTTCTGCCTTGATGAGACCATGTGAGCTGCACTTGAATCTACTGCTCATTCAAACATGGAAGCACTTCCACTTTATGCCCAGTACCATGGTCAAAACTCATAGAGGAGTTTCCAACTTCAAGTATGACCCCTGCATTGATGTATGTTTATAGAAGATCAGTTTTCAATTTTGTACACCCACATGCGAGGGCATCAGCACAGACTCTGTCTAGTTTTCCCACATCCATTTGTTCGTTTTACTTCATACAGCTTTCCCATGTGCAAGCTTTCTATTAATAGGATGGGTCTAATGTGCGATCATCCCAGCAGGCTTTTTACAACTGAACGGGCCAGTAGGTTCTCTGTGTTGTTACTAAGGCAGAGATTAACCACAAGAGGAAGTCACTGCACTTGGTTTTTTCTCCTTACACTCAATTCTGCCAATGTTGCTATTAGGCTTTAATGCTAATAGTATTAAGGGTTCTAAAGATGTAAACAATCCAAAACAGATATTTTATATCTAGGTTTTTTTAAGATTTAGAAATGTTTGTATGTTTAATTGGGAGCTAAGCAGCCATCGATTGTTTTCACCTAGTTTTATTTTTCTGCCTCCAGCAATATTGAGCTGTCAAAATGATGCACAAATCAAGCAGAGTTCAATTGCTTTTTAACGCACTGTGTTGTCAATTTTGGCTCAAAGCGGTTGTGTTGGAGCAAGCACTCAATCGTTACTTTATTTAGTACCCCTTGCTGTTACGGGGTTGGATCCCCCACTTCTCCTGAAAACTGCCTAAATTCTTCGTGGCATAGATTCAATAAGATGTTCAAAACATCTCTGAGATTTTGCTGCATATTGACATGATAGAATTGCTGTTACTGTGCATTTTTCCACAGCACATCCAGGACCCGACTCTTCCGTTTCACCACATCGCTATAGTGCTCTGTTGAGTGGCCGTTGAATTACAGTCCAATCATTTTGAGATGATTTTAGCTTTTTAAAAAGATACATTTTTCTGCTGGATGTAGCCAGTGGAAGATGAGTTCTTAGTCCCCTTAAGGGGTTGGATGCGATCAGCAAGAATAGTCAGGTAGGCTGTGCTCTTTGAAAGTGGCTCCTAAAAGGCCCAAAAGTGAACAAAGAACATATCCCCAAAATCATTTCCCACTACCAGCCTGAACCGTTGAAACTAGAATGGATGGATCTGCTTCCATGATGTTTGCACAAAATTATGATCCTACCAACTGAATTCTTCATCTGAAATTATGGTTCATCAGACCAGGTCACGTTTTTCCACTGTGTTGCTGCTCAATAAGCTCTTGTGTAAACTCAGGCTTCAGTTTCCTGTTCTTAGCTGACATGAGTGATGCCTGGTTTGGAGAGATGGATGTGTGTGAAATCCCAGTAGATCAGTAGTTTCTTAAACACTCAAGCCGGCCCACCTGACACCAACAACCAACAACCATCCCACATTCAAAGTCACATACGTCTCCTTTCCTTCCTCGTTTTGATGCTTGGTTTAAACTTTAACAAATCACCGTTACCGCTTAAGTGCATTGAGTTGCTCCTTTCAGATTGACTCGTACACTGTTTGTGTTAACATCAATCTACAAGTGTATCTAATAAAGTGGAAAGTGAGTTCATAAATCAAGGACAAGCAAGAATCAAGCATTTGAGGCATATAAATGCTTTAAAGCCCTTGAAACTATCTCCAAACTTATCAATGAAATATGCCTTTTTGTAACTAATATGAAGTCTTTATTATATATCAATTTTGACACTAATTGGCCTAATCTACCAGTTCTAATGCCTCATTTAACCCTTGGTAGATTTAGAGATATTGACAGAGACATTCCGACTGATGTTTTCATTTCTGAGGATGCCACTGTCTAATTAAACTGCCGACTTAACAGTGGTGTTTTTCAGTGAAAAGATTTCTCTTGTTCAAACTCTGCATTGGGTCTTTATTGACCTACATGATAGTTTGCTGGATTTGCTTCCCAGTTGAACACATTATGTGACATTCCACACATTAAAACACAAACAGGACTTTGACTTCACAGCCAGCATGTTTTCTGAAAACATATTTTTTTGTTGTACTTTTTAAAAAGTGAAATTGATTACTTAAAATTTCACTTGCCAATGTTCAAAGCTTTTGGGCTTCAGTAACAGTGTTTCCATGAATTTTACTTCACAATTTCAGATGCTAGAATCGTCCTAAAAGGAGTGTTCTTATTTTTTGTAAATGTCAACAGGGGATAAGATAATGCAATGGAAAAAAAACAAACACCAGCTTAGTTAGAAAGAATGTTTTGTTTTTCAGAGGTGTGTAATTGAGATGAGATTGAGATAAAAATCTCTCAAACTTGCTGAACAAGTTTGACAAGAATCTTAACAATGTATAATCTTTCCTTTCATAACATATTCATTTTTGTAACGTTAAAATGAGGTAACATGAGTATGAAAAAAGACACTTTAGGAGTTTTCACCTCCTAAAGTGAAACAAGAGCTGCATGCAGAGGAATAACTGCTCCGTCCTCTGATTCTTCCTCCTGGCGCCTGTGAGTCATGATGTGAAGCTGTCAGTGGCTTCATCAGAACTTCATAGCACACAGCATAGTAAACATGCTGCAGCCACAACTCTCGGCCACATTTAGCCTACTTCTGCAGCAGTGAAGACATAAGAAGAACCGTCACGTATTCTAGATATTGTTCTTCACGTAGTTCTACCGTCTCTCTTTAAATTTTTTCATATAACCACAGAAAGACATTACTGTGTGTTTGCTTATCACATTAAATCGCCTTAAATTATATTGAATTTTATTGTTGTAGTCTCACAAAATGTGAAAAAAATTCAGGAGGTTTTAGTGTTTCTGGCATGTAGTATGCACCTGTTAGCATATCATATTAATCAGCGTCATTGTAGTGCTTATGTCTGTGAGTGTGTGTGATAGAGAACAGGATACAGGAGAGTGGAGCATTAGCAATATAAGGCAGAGAACCTCTGCTTTGGTATGTGAATCAGTGTCCTATAACAAAACATGACATTTATTCCTGTTTTCAGGTTAAACATTCGCTCTATGCATCTGTGTGCTTGTGGATGTGTGTGCCATGCCCAAGGATGTTTTTATTGATTGACTAGTTGTAATGGACAGAAGAGGGGAGATATAAAGGGATGATGAAAGAGGTCCAGCAGCTGAGTGGAAACAAAGGAATCAATCAGCCAGTCCTTTGAGTTTATAAGGAGAAAAGACTGAGATGGAGGGATGAGAGAAAGATGGAGAACAGAGAGGAAGGTCATTGGAGAAGGCTTGTATAAATAGGAAAGAAAGTTGAACATAGTGTGGGATTGATGAGTACAGAGTCACAAGGCAAAAAAGAAGGAATGAAAAAGACACTTAAGGGCAGATAATGGATAAAAAAATGGAAGATATGCAGGGGAAAGCTAAATGACAAACAAAATATGAAATATGAGCCGAGCAGCAAACACGTGGTTGTGGGGAAGAGTGGAAACCATGTGACATTTGTGTGTGAGCTGCATGCTAACTAACATACAAATACAGCAAGGTGAAAACACACCTGCATCAGCAACTAGAAAGAAAGGAAGCAGCAGGAGGGTCTTATAGAGGACATCCTTTCCTTCTTCCTTGCTTTTCTTCTTCCCTTATCCCCAGCGACCATCTTTTTTCTCCTTTGGCCTAAATGTTTCTTTTCCTCTCTCCCTCTTTGTCTTCATTCCTGCACCTGGATTCCCTTTTTCTTACCTTTCAAGTGTCCGGTATCATTTTTCCCAGCTTTATTTTCTCCTTTTCCTCTCTCTCTCTCCCTCTGCATTTCTTTTTCATCCAGTCCACGCTTTGATCAAGTCTTCTGTGGTTTACTGTGACTCTACTCCCTCTAATTTATGAAACCATAAATGATATCAGCTGCGTTATCCATTCTTTGACCTAAATAAACACATAACACACTCACCCACCCTGCAAAGCAACACGATAAGTAACTCAAAGGCAGATTTTAAAGCACTATGCACAGCAAATATTTTTACAGCATGATAATTAAGATAGAGAAAAGAAAACAGAAACTGACCGAATGTGGTTTTCTTGTTCATGAGAACTGGGAAGGTTGTTTTGTCTATGTGTGCATTTTACTGTGTGCAGAGAAAGGAAAAGACTCAGCTTGAAATTGTGAAATATATTAGTGAGAAAATAACCCATTATGGGGTAATATGATTTATGTTAATTATAAACAGCAAGGGTGTTTAAAGTGCCCCTTAAATTGGTTTGTAAAAGTAATCATAAACCTCTAAGCATCAAGGAATTTTAAATACGGTGGTAAAAACAAAGTAATGATGCTGCAGCGAGTGAGGAAATAAAAAAAAAGCGAGAAACCTGATAATCAAACACCGCTTTGCAGAAGAAAAGACAATTAATTATGATGGCCTAATGGTAATTTGTTATAAATTTGTTGTGGTTGTTGATTTTTGGCGGTGCTCTGTTTGTGCGTAATAGATAACCACAATGACTTTTTTAATGAAATCTGTGATGATTGAATGGATGAAAATGTTCCATCAACGTGTTTGTCTTCTCTGATGACATTTTCAACCATATTTAAGCTCAACCAGGACAAGCAATCAACATAATTTGCATACATTTGTTTAATTTAATCCACAATCAGCTTTTTTATTAATCAAACTGAGCTGTTGATGTATCCAAATGAATTATGTTTAAGTGTCACAAACTTACACTCAATAGATTCAAGTGATTTCTCAGTTCCGTGTTTAAATGAAATCTGATCCATTTTTCCTTTTACGTTCTTGACAGAACTTTTGGTTATTTTCACTTTAATCTCATATTTGGCTCTTTGAATGTTCAGGCTTTCTTTATTTGTAAAAATTAATATTTGTAAAACAAAAACATTTTTTGTTGTTGCACTGTATGCATTTATTTCAAACTTTAAAGTGCAACTCTATGCTTACATTTTATTTCATTATCTACTGAAATACAGGTAATATAAAACAAAGCTTATTTGTACTTTAGGTAGCAAAAGATTTGCTTAAGCAGCAGGTTAACTCATCAGCCCTGTTTGCTCACCACAGAGAAAACAGACGAGAAACATTTTTTATTTTTTCTGTGGGCGTTTTAAGTTCCGGAAACAAAGCATACTTCCCCTTAAAACTTACAATAGATCATTGAGCTCTAGTTGCTCTCAGATGTGCAGTTACATGTTCCGGATGTAAATACATTTAGCTGAGTCATTGTGATAGTGAAAAACTGGTTGAACTACGTTGTTTACGCCAATGTTCCCGCCTCTAACGTTCCCTCCTCTCTTCTCCAGTTCTTCACCTAAAATTTCCTCCTGCACCCTCCTTCCCCAGGAGACTGCAGTTGGTTTCCATCACAGAAAGCTACACACACACTTCCTGCTTGTCTTTTAGGCTGTTCTCATGGTGACGTGGCAAAAAGTTTCCGTCTGAGACCAACATCTGTTCACTGCACAACATGTGGCTGTTTTAGCCTCATTTAAAATAGTTTTATAAATGACGTAGTTTGTTTGGGTTTGCCACAAGTTTGCATATGGCTTTAGAGGAATCTCAAGTTTTAAAGCAATTGTAATTTGAGAATCACAACCTTTGGAAGTTGGAAAAACAACTTCCAAAACCTGGGAATTTTCTGGAAAACCTTCGCTCTCCATTATCACACATGTTTTTAAGAAGGTTGATGCAATCCATTTTTCTCCCCAGGCTTTAAAGTTAAATGCACACACAAGTCAGACTGCATAATAACGGCTCTATTGGAGCAATTGATGCCATGACGCAATGTTTTTTAGAAGATGTGAGATTTTATGATTCTTTTGTCTAAAAAGGGATACCTTTCAGCAAATGGTGCTTCAGTGAAACAGGGGTCTTGTTTCAGTTGCGTCATAAAGGTGTTTTCAGGAACATAAAGGTGTTTTCAGGAAACCGTTTTGTGCAGAAGTGCTTATTGGCCAACTGTAGGAGTTTTAGTTCTTCCTCAGGAGTAAATGTGACCTGAGACTCACTGAGACTGTCACTGATACAAATGGAGATGTCCAAGAAGTTCTTGAACTTTCAAAGCTTTGAGTTTAGTTGGTTCATAAAGTCTGAAGAACATAAAGCAAATCCCTGTACAAAGTTTACAATACTTGGTCAGATTTTACAGAATAAATCAAATACAGAAAACAATGCAGTCTACTTCACAGATAAACACCCCCCTCAGCCGACAAAAGAAAACTAATCACCTTAGGACCTCTAGGGTAACTCTGCTCTGAGCCACAGGGGGATGTTGCAGAATAAATGCATAATGCAACCTCTGCGGTAACTGTCGGTGCCTGTGACGCGTCTTCTGACTGCCTCGGTCGGTTTCCGTGTTGAACCTCTAAACGTGGAAGTCTCATTATCTCTAATGAGTGGCTGTTGAAAGATGAAGAGCTGTTGATGAGAGCTCCTTCTGACTCAGACAGTGAACTGGGTAATAATATACAGTATTGGCCACATTATGGGGGCTTTTATCCAAAGTGCCTTGCTGTGCTTCGCCTGCATGCATATTTTAGAAAGGGTAGCCCAAGGGGAACTAGCTAAACCTCTAGTTCTAACAATGTGACTCTTCACAAAAAAACACCAACTGCAGCAGCATGTATCAAAGGTGGAGCAGGGTTACTTTTCATGCTTGGCATCTTGTTTCAGAGAGTTGGAGGGGGGGATGTAAATTTCTTTGTTTTGACAGAAAACTGCAAAGGTTCATATTTGTTCATATCTCGCAGGAGATCTGTCCAGCTGTGATCAACAGCTCCAGATTTATTCTGGATTCATGTTTCAGAGAGTGACTGGCTTTTTTTTGTGTGTGTGTATGCATGTGTGTGCGTGTGGGTGTGTGTGTGTGTGTGTGTGTGTGTGAACTCTGTTGTGTCTCAGAAGACCCAAACGCCTGGGAATCGTGTGTGAACTTAAGTACTGATGTGAACTTTCTCTCTTTGTTTCCATCTTCAGTATGGGGAGGAGGAGGTGTGTTCGGACCGCTTGGACACAGACTTCCCTGACATCGACCTCTCCCAGCTGGACACCAGCGACTTCGACAGCGTCAACTGCCTCAGTGAGCTGCAGTGGTGCACTGATCAGCCAGCGGATGTGTCGCCAGCCTCCATCCACTACAGTACGGCAGATGAGCTCTTCGAGGTGAGCTTTTAGCACTGAAGTGAAGTTCACGTAATCTGCCGTTGAGTCATGGACTCGCACTTCAGCGTAGAATGCTTTTATAATAGCGCAATTTCATTTTGCTCTATTAACAATGAAATGTTTGGTTTATTTCATTGTTAATAGTTAAGGGACAGTAACGTTAAATGTGTGCTGTTGTCAGTCAATAAATAGCAGTCATACAGCAGTGCAGATATTTTTTTCTACCTTTGTCTATCACAAGGACAGACTTTGTTTCTGTATGAAACAACAGTGAGGTCAAATTTTCCATTATGTTCCTGTTTACCAGATGATCTGCAGATTAATTCACCAATAATCATTCTGTTTACAAATTGTGCCATTTCTCCATTTAATTTTCCTTTGTTAAATGAGGGCATATTGACAGGCACAACAACAGTCCTGTATCTTTCCATCCAATCTTTATTTTTGCAGTCCTGTTCAGGGTAAACACTTTCATATTCTGCATCCAAGCTACTGTTGTACATTTTATTTAGTTTCCTAATAAATACATTTTGAAGTTTTATTTTTTTCAAATAGTTAGCAGGGGAAAAATTGTAAAACACATGGTGATTTTTTTTCAATAACTTTGGAATGATTGTATTGAAATAATATTCACACCAAATGTTGGTATTAATCCAAGTTTCATGGATAAAAATAAATGAAAGCAATTTATTCTAAACTGAGGTCATATGTAATAAAGATTATAGCACAATGAATAAATATTGAACATGCTTTCTCAAGTAGATTAAATACTTAACTGAAAGAGATTTCCTGTGTCGACAGTCTCGTCTCAGGACTTATTCTATAGA
Source organism: Poecilia mexicana (assembly GCF_051168715.1). Lineage (NCBI taxonomy): Eukaryota > Metazoa > Chordata > Actinopteri > Cyprinodontiformes > Poeciliidae > Poecilia > Poecilia mexicana. Next base: position 9,117,958 of record NW_028263379.1, read on the forward strand.
GTGATCTCCAGTTCTTTGCATTGATTTTCAATTGTATTCATGTCAGGTGATTGATTGGACCATTCTGTCAGCTTTATTTTCTTTGAAGCCGACTTAGAGTTGCTTCTCTGTGTCTTTGGGATCATTATCTTGATTAAAAGTCCACCTTCATTAAAGCTTCACATTTTCATCAAGTGTCATTTACTGAAAGGTATCTCCGAAGCACGATGCTCCCACCTACATAACTCACTTTTTTGAATATTGCATATTGCCTGATCAGACTATATTCTTCCAATATAACATTGGTGTGTCAACGCTTCTTGTGTGCTTTTTGTTCAGAAGTGGTATTGCAGAAAACCCTGCTAATTTCATGTGTCTTGGAACCTCTCTATGATTCACCAACTCTTATTATTCTTTTGACTTTTATATCTTTCTTCATTGCGACCTATTAGGTTCTCACAGGAACATTGAGAAGTTTAGAAAAAGGTCTACAACCAAAGCCATCGCTACGTTTTGCAGCAGTAAGGTTGAGAGAGCTCTTCCTTTCTTTTTACCCATTATGAGATGACTCTTGTGCAATACCCTGGTAATAGGAAAGCTTTTTATGGGCCATAAATTAGTATCAAATCAGCTACTATTAATTTGCATGGAAGCGGTTGGGATTTCTTTCTAATAGATTTCAGTGAGTTTTATGGCTTTTGCAGCTTCTTTTCTTCATGTGTCCATTGCTTATTACCTGGGTAATTCCATCCATCTCTTGTGAATTTCAGGTTAATGGCTTTATAAGAAATTGAATTTTTGAGAAAATTGGTGTGCTTCATACTTTTTATTCCTTGCTAATCCTGTAATTTAATGAACTAAGTGAAAGACTGTATTATGTTACTTTGGGTGCTGTGTTCTTGACCTCCAGTACAACTTGTGCAGTCGCCAGAGCATTTCTGTTTGTTGACACGTGCAAGATCCCAACCTTCACTTGATCCTCGTTCTGAGATTCAGATATGCAGCAGGCCTCAGAGGGCACTGCCAACAAAACCGATTCCCATTGACACTGTGTAACACGATAATGGAGGCAGTCCATCAGTTTGGACTGGCTGAGTGCTTCTGCAAGGGGCCGGCGACAACCTTCAGGCTTCAGTTTCCTGGGGCCCTTCCTCCAGGAATTCGGAGAATCCCCATCTTGATTTTTCCATATCTAAAAGCCAACACTTCATTATTGACCAGGCGAGGTGTTGTGGTCTCGTTACAAAGGATAAATTTATTTACTTTGCAAATAAAAAGGAACAACTGAGAAAAAACATAGCATTTTGGTGCAGATCGTGGGTCATGTAATCCAGCCCTGCAGGTGGAAATTGCTCTGATCCTGTGATGCACCGCAGAGTGTTGCCGAAATGAAAACAGGCAAGGCATGATGGGAATGCAGGAGAAGTAAACAGTTACTGTGTCTGTCTTTGCTGTTTGTCTCTTAGTGCCTCAGTCTTTATCACTACTTTGATTTATTTTAGCTGACACCTATTCATTGCAGACACAAAGCAGATCTTCATAGTAAAGTTTGACCTTTTTAAAAACAAAAGTCCACATTTTGCATTAATGTTTTATTTTCCTCATCTCATTTTGTTTGTTGAATCTTTTGTTAATAAATGTTAAGTTAATAATCTTTCATCTGACTTATAACTTAGTGTAGATTTCATTAAAGTGTAACTTCATTACCCAGCTTCCTGGTTTCACTTTGCCTAATATGAAAATGTCTTTATTCATGCATTTCTATTTATTTATCTGCCATTGCTTTCCTTTCATTAATTAATCTTTTGTTTTTACATTTCATATCTCATTTGCTCATTCCTCTGATTTTGTCTTTTTATGCTTTAAATTTGCACCGTTCCAGCCCAGTGTTTTGTACCTCTGTGCTTATTCACCCCTTTTCCTCCTTAGGAACATCACATTTTGGCAGCGTAGTCTATCAGACTGATTCAACGTTGCAGACAGTCAGGCATCATTTAATTATCTCTGAATACACTGATAAGGACACAAATGAAGCTTTTGTCAGTTTATCTTTTATGCCTCTGCTTCCTGTCAGTTGATTTCTTTATAGCAGCATATTGGAACTTAATCCCATGTTGAAAGTTATTGATCGCATTTCTTGGGAAGACTCAATATTACCTTGGAGACTAAATCAAAGAGGCTGTTTCTAAAGGTTAGGCCAATTATAACTCATCATTTGTTTTTAAACTGTAGCAATATAGATGCTTGTTTATACATCTTATTTATCACATACATAAATAAAATGTTTTCTATGTTTTCTTTGTATAAACCTTTCATTGGATTAAATATATTAATAAAGAAATCTCACCAGTGCCAAAAAACATTTTTGCTGTTTTCTGTGTCATGATGCCAAGACTCTCTGGGCCTTTTGAAGAAAAGCACACCCACAGCATCACACATCCTCCACTGTACTTACTAGCAGGCATGAGGTGCTTTTCTATAATTTATCCTTATCTGGCTGTAAGCAAAGTCCCAGCAGCTTTTTGCAGTCGTTCACATGACTATGATTTGCAGTGAATAAATACTTTTTACTGTTTCTAATGGAGATTTTTCCCCCTCCTTTAAAATCTTTCTCACTGTGTGTGATGGAACGTTAAACTTGTTCCTGTTGTTTTCAACTTCTAAATTATTGCTCTGATTGTAGAAATTATTCATTTCTTGACTTACAAAGATCCTCAATCATCTGACATTTCCTCTTATCTTTTTGTCTTTTGAAGAGTAGGCCGTGTATTACAACATTTCTATATTCCCAGTTATACCTGAATAATTGGAAGTTTTTAAGCAATCTAATCAACTTAATGTATAAATTGCATAGTTTTATAGTAATAGGGACTGCTTGGGGCTGCGGTAAGTGTGTCACTGGGGATTATATAAACCTGAAGAGCTCTTGGTTACATTAAAGGCAAAAAAATTCATTGTATAATTAAGTTTACTAACCATAACAACTAAGACAATTATTATTTGTTTGATTCCTTGATTTATTATGACATTTTAAAGTATTTCTTCCTTTTCCAAATTCTGAAAAGTAGCTTCTGGCACAGAGGTAGAGCGGCAACCAGCCGAGACAAGGAATACATTTTATGATAAATACTTTGGTAGTGAGGGACATATTAAGCTGGATGATAAAAGTTAGTGGCTTCCTGTAGGCCAGCCGTGCTATCACTGCTCCTCCAGACGCAGCTCTCAGCAAGATGGCAACTCCTCATCAGTAAACAGCCCCTTTGTGTTGGGGTGCTGGGATTTAGAAAGCAAACAAACATTCAAACAGAAATCTTTTCTGCTACTTTCACTATTTTCTTCATGTTTGGAAACTATAGGAAATATAAAAATAGTCCCTGCCACAGGAAACATAACATAGATGAGCAAGAGTTCAAACTGAGCCACATCAGTCATGATGAATTAAAAGGAATACAAATCCTGTTTTAGCAGAACTGGGGTTTTTTTCTCAAGATGGCCAGACTGGTGTTATTGTGGTTAAATGTCAGAAATCAGAGGAACTATTAACCCCAACTGATTAGTGCGTAGAGAAGGCTGATTGAAGAAACAGGATTTAGTCAACATTTTGTCTGCACGTAAAGAACAAAAGTTCATTTTCAGTCTCAAAATGTGGTAGATGTATATAAATCCTTCAAAGGATTGCTATTTTCTGTCCCTCTTTATGACTTCATGGTGAAAATGTTTGCTGTGTTGTGGATGCTTCATGGGTGATGATTGCAGGGTGGAGTGAGATGTGAAAGCAATTTCCATCCAAATGCTGAAAAGCCTTGCTGAAACCTGATTCTGTTCTGCTTAGAGACTAAACTCCAAGCTTTAAACCTCTTCTACCCTTTTGCACTTGAGAGTGAAATACCCATTTTGAGTTTATCACACAAGGTGGTGGAGTCAGATCTCTGGTTCCACAACATATATAGAGAAAATCTTTGGAAAAAAGTGCTAGCATTGTCTTTTTTTAGTGTTCCCGTTGTATAACTGTCATTGGAAGTTACTGCACCAAGCCAGAGGAGAGACAGGCTAAACGGCTTAGTCATGGTGACTCCACATAGGGATAATGTAGGAAAACAAGACGCTGCATGCCTCTTTTTCCAGGCGGAAATGCAAATTGCTCAATTCAGATTCAGATCTGATTTGTCATCTAAGCCTAATTACTTCCAAGTTCACCCTTAAGATTATTTCAGTAACAGCCTAATGTGAATTGTTCAAAAATATTTTAGCCAATGATGTTTACAAATAACCTCTTTAGTACAACTAATTTTGTTACTCTCTTAAATAATAAAATTGATTTTAAAACAGTTCATTTTAACATGAGAAAGATTTGATTCATTACTTTAATTGACAAAGAAGAAGAAGTGGTATAAAAATTTATAGACACAAGGTGTATCAGTTTGGAGGATATGATGCACCATGCATTCATGAATATCTTCCCACAGGAGGCGTTTAGTTGAGAAGCACAGCTAATTTTCCTTTTTAGTCCTCAGATAAGTTCCAGTGATATTCTCAGTCTTAAATGCATACGCATTAAATCTGAAATCTCCCCCAAGGAGTTTTGGATGAACTAATGCCGAATATTGCGATTGTGAGCGGAAGGGAATTATAGGGAATAAAATTCACCATTAGGACCAAACAAGGGAATATTTCCCAGTTTTTTGACTGACTGACTGATTGATTGTTGCATCTCCACAAATATTTAAGAAACATTTCCAAGAATCCATTCCAGTCTTTTTCTGTGTTGTTTGGTTGTATTTTCTTTTCTCACCTTTTTTTTTTCTCTGTGTTCGCAGATAGAAGAGGAGAATGCGGCACTACTGGCCGCCCTGACAGACAGTTTGGATGGCATGGTGGATGCCGAGGTGGGCGGGCTCTCTGTTTTTCCAACTCTGGAGGAAGAGCCCAGTCAAGAGGAAGAGGACGAGAGGAGTCTTCCTCTGAGTGCCGAGGACTTCAGTCAGCCGCTGGGGGCCGAGACAGAGGACCTATCTCTTGTAAGAACATCTGTTAACTTAAAGTCATATTCATTTTGGTTACATTCTGAGAACAATATTATGAACAAAAACATCAGATATGAACATCCACCTTCATGTTCCTGCCAGTCAGTTTACAGCACACCTTTGAGTGCCTGTTTGAGAACATTAACGCTTCCCCCCTGGTTCTGTTTACAAAGATCTGAAAATCAAAAGTCCCCTGCAGCTCAGAAAGCGACATCTGTCAGAGTGGGTCCTTTAATTCGGGCTTCAAACGCCATCTATCCCCTCCTCACCCGTGCTTCGACGTGCCTCTCCTTTCCCATGCTCCCCCACTTTCTGTCTCACCGGCATTCTAATCTTCATTGCGCGTCGCACCTTGATGTTCCCCTCAAGTTGGCCTGCGAGGTTCAAAGTCTGCCTTTAACTCCCCGAAAAACAGAGCAGCGCCAAGGCACAAAGTAACCTTTCATCCGGTCCTGTTTAGTGAGCGTGGGCTGCTGTAGCTCCAAGACCCACGTGTCTCTTCAAGGAAAAGGGAGAAAGTTTTCAGAGAAACAGGCTGCATGCTTTAATCTGTTAATTAATCATCAAAATTAACAGGAAAAAAATATTGCAATGCAACAGGGTGACATGTATTGAATTTACATGTCAGTTTAACTTTTTGGATTTCATTTGGATATTCTAAGTTAATCCTAAATTAGGATTCAGCTGTATGTTACTGAATAAAGAAATGTTAGAGGATAAGATATCTTAGCAAAAAGTGTGATGAAATATCGCCTTTGAAGAATTAAGGCTTGCCCTTGACAATCAGAACATTTTTGGTTTGGGTAACAATCACACCTGCTTGTTAGCACACTCATATGAATGCCTGGGATCGTGTTGCTCATGTGATTGCCTGTTTTCAAGCCCTCTTTTCTCTTTTCACACTGTGTTGCTGCATGCCTCCCTTCATCGTTCCCTGAACCACATTTCTGGGAACAAACCGTGTTTTCCTCTCTTCGCTCTGACTTCTCCCTGTTATCAGCCTGCACCTGAGCACCTCCCCAGCCCCTCACATCCTATCATACAGGAGCAACAAATTGTTGTATCCCTTTACAGGGAATATTGTGGCCCATTTTCTTTTGTGTTGGCTCAGCTGTCAGAAGAATGCAGCCCTGTACCCGGCTCTGAAGCCTAATTAAAGCAGGAAGCTATTTCACTGCCACAAACGACTTATGATTAGCGCTGTAATATGGCCTTATTGCACTTGTCGAGTTGAATCCACCCAGCGTCCTTAATTTGACTTAAATTTCACAGCATAAGGGCCTGCGTCTAAGGTTCTCTGAGTAAGTGCCGGTCAACAAAGATGCCATTGTTTGGCAGTCACGAGTCAAGCTGGATGGCTGAATACCTGCAGCGTAAATATTCACCAAGCTACTCTGCAGGAAAAATTCGCTAACCTCTTTTATATTGAATGAGTTCATTTATAATTCAGTCCAAAAGAGAAAAGCAAAAAATGTTTGTCGGTTTGGGTCTCACATTCTTCCCTGTTCTGTGCCACAGTGTTGGGTTTTTGTGTTGCAGAAAAAAAGACCTGTGCATCACTTGTTTTTGTTAATTAGCCTCCATCCATCTTAAAGTACACTTACAATATGGCGAACCAATAATTACAAACAATCCCTAGCACTATAGGGAGCAGTTGGTGAAAGTTCAATGGGGGTAAAGGAGATTATATACAAGCAAATTTGTGATTGGCAGCCACATTGTTGGAAAATCTGAAAATAGAGAAGCAGAAAGTAAAGTTTTACTCTGTGGACTGTGAGTGTGAATCTAAAAAAGAAGCTCCTGCTCTAAAACTGAAACAATAAGTATGACTTTTATTTGAAGGTGTTCAGTTTATTTGAGGGTAATCAATTACAATGCATGGTAGCGGCAGCTTCATACAGTAGCATTATTTTGCTGCCTGTATAAATGGTGTATCCCACATTTCCAACACAGTCAGATATAATATGCTGTCAAAACAGAGAGACTTTTTAAGCTGGAGTGAATGACATAATAATCTTGCACATTACACTACCTCCAAACTTTTTTCTCTAAAATATAAACTTGGACAGAAGTGCTCTGTGCTGAACTATTTTAAAATATTTTGATGCACATCTATGATGTAAAATTTAAATTTAAGATAAGTAGGTTTTTAATTTGTGTAAAAAAGTATTTTTTTTTAATTGAAGCCCCATATGACATTCATTCCCATTAAAAAATATGTATGTATGTAAACATCTGAACTCAACTGCCTGCCATTACAGTGTCAGTGAAAGACATTTCCAAAAAGTCAGGCCTGGCAGCAATAACAATTACTGTGTGGGCTTTCTAAGCTGGCGAAGCAACGGCATCCAGCAAAACATCAGGACACAGAGGTGATTGTGCTGCAACAGTCTGATAAATGCCATGAAGGTATTGTTTTAGTCTAAATAAAATGTCAGCAGTACAGAGAGATCACACTTCCGGATGGGATTTTCTTTCATTTTCTTTGCTGTTGTGTAGGGAAAAAAACACAATTGTCCTTGTTTATCCTTGAAAGCCCTCAGTTATCAGTTGATGTGTGTCTAAACGAGCGTCGAAGCAGGCTGGTTACTGAGTTACCCATGTCTCTGTTTCCAGACTTATGGAGCAACAGAAAGGGTCAAACCAGAAGCAGAGGCTCATTCGGGTTCAAAGATGAATCACTTTACACGTTTTCTCCATTTATACCTTAAATGTTGATGTGAACTCTATGATCTTGTACGAATTTTGCACTTTTCTCACATCTCCTTCCACAACTTATCCAGCACCCAACCCTCAACATTGCCCTACTTATGCACTCAAAACACAGATCTGTAAAAACCTATTCTCTCCCTATGGATTCAACTCTGACAGCTTGGCTCTGTCTCCTTTTCATGGTAACAGATAATTCTCATACACACTCAGTCCTCTCTACAAAATCTTCTGCAGAGTTTCTGCTCCTACCCTGACTGAATCAGTTTGCCACAGGCGTAACTTTTTCTTGTACCTGCAAGCAGGCAGTTTGTGACGAGCCAGTAAGACCCATCGCTTCTAGGAATTTCATCGCCTGAAATCGTATCATTTACATACAGAAAGACTGGTAAACTGCACACTTTTCGTAGCTTAGTTTGAGATGCTCAAGCAAGTTTTCCCATCATTCCTCAAGTCTTTAAAGAGGTTTGTGGTGCGCCTGTTCAGGGTGCAGTGTCTCAAAAATCCCTGATGCAAATCCAGCCGTGACGTTCAGCGCCCCTGAAAAAAAGCAGGATATTTCGCTGTACTAAATATAAATCATATCATCCTGAATCCTGACTCTGTTTCCACTGAGTGCACTATCAGTGGCAAATATAGCAACCTGACATTCACATCCACTCACACAGAAAAGCCTGCTGTAATAACATTAGGCCTTTACTCAACTGAAGCTGCCAGATGTGTGTGGATGTGCATGCGTGTGTGTGTGTGTGTGTGTGTGTAATTCATCCTCTCCTTCCATCAGTTGAGTGGTTTACTGTCACATGTCTACTGTCACTCATGCGCTCAGGTCCGAGTGTGGCGCTGCCCTCTACTGTTAAGTGCTGGTTCTGCAGATGAACCAGCACTTAACAGTGAACTTTCTAGTGCTTCTTTCCCTGTCTGCTCACTGTCTGTGCTTTTAATGCTCTCGGTGTAATTATTGTGGAATAACTGCACACATTTTATTCATAATTGCACATAAAAGTTTTTATGGGCTTTAAAAATGATAAAGAAGAATATAGTAAACATTTTGTACTATTTGTATCTCCAAAGAGAAAAAAAATCAGTTGAAAGTTATTTTATTTAAGTAATTTAATTGAAAAAGTAATACAGCTATATTATATAGATTGTTGTACACAGAGTGGTGTTTTTCAAGCATCTTTTAGAAAGTTCAATATTTTAAAGACCATTAAATACATGATTTATATAATGTTTTGGACAAACTTTTGCCTACACAAACATTTTGAAGACTATTGACAATCAACACCCCCAACATAGAATGAAGGCAAAAATTATTATTATTGTTAAAGAAGCTGACTGTCCACTGTTTACAACTTTTTAATGTAAAGTTGAGTGGAAGGAAAAAGTTGAAAATTGTGCACATGGAACCTATGTAAAACCCATTTAGAAATGGGATGACATTAACCTATACCATAATCCCAATCCAGAACAGTTAGCCATAATCATCTATATAAACAGAATATGTTTTTTACATTGTAAATTTACTGACATGTACCTTGAATGCAAAACTTTCTTTGTTTTAAGAATTTACTTGGCTTTTCCAGGATCTTATTTGTTGGCTTGGAGTAGACTGCACTGAATGGGTTGAATGAGACATTATTTTAATCCAGAATCATTCATTATTGAAATTCCTCAGGGAATGGCAACAAATAAGTGGAAATAAGAAAATGGCATGGCTACTTCGTGTTTTTAACTTTTACGAAACATCAAACATCTAATCAGAGTTTGTGTTTGGACAAACACATTTATTTATCAGATGTGCGTATTCCTATCCATCTTATTTGAGTAAGTGAGTAAGAAGCTGTATGGTTTCAAAAAGATTATTTTGATTAAAAGAAGTTGTTCTGAGGAAGCTAATTATCTTTCTTCTTTGGTTTTCTGCCAGATTGCATTTCATACAATCTGTTCATACGTGTGTGTGATTCCCTTTGCATTTTCTCTTTCATCACCTGCGTTTGCAATTCCACTTCCACTTTTCCTGTATGTGTGTGTTCCACCTTAGAACAAGGCCTCTATTGATGATGCCAGCGCAGTTCTGGAAGCCATCCAAAGCGGAGTAGTAGAAGAGTGGGCTATACTGTTAGGGAGGCCCCCATGCCGTCGAAGAGTTTGCAACGTTTCACACAGACTCAAACCTTCAGTCTACTCTTCAGTTTCCTCAATGGGACTCTCAGAGGAGCATCATCACACACTCCAAGCCAAGTTGGCTCTCAGACAAAGGGCCACAGTGGCCCCATTAGCGGCGCAGGCAATCGTCCCATTTCAGTCAATTGACCCAGATAGTATTCTTTGGTGGCAGCCAGCGCTGTTGGGTGGTGATGTTGTGTTCATTAAAGCATTATAGTACTATAACAGTGATGAAAGTTGTTTATACCTTGACTCATGGCTCAGCAGTTTTACAGCAAAAACTGCTAATATAAATATGTCAAATTTTGGTGCACTTTTAAACCCAATCCCTTTAAAAGCAGTTCTACCAATAATGTTTCAAATTACTTTCTCATAAAGATGTTACCATAAAAAGCCTATAATTATTATTATTTTTTTTTTTGTTTTACTGTGAAGCACTTAGTGACTGCTGTCTGAGAAAGGGGCTAGTTAAATGTACGTACTGTTTACTCAGTATAAATTGTCACTACCAGCTATTCTCAGATCCATCTATCTCATTTTATTAAAGATAGTTGGCTAATCTGTAACATAGTCCTGATGCCATTGATAATTATTGTGGTCCATGCAGAAACCTTTAAAAGGACATTTAAAGAACATTTTAATAATAGGGAATAGACCAATATATCAACATTACACGTCAAACTAAAGTGTTTAGTCATAAAAACGTTTTAGTAAATAAACAGAATGCAATGACATGATTTGATTACAGAGCTCTAACAATAATTCAGTGCCATGTTAATATCCCTTGCACTCATTCTGTCACATCTCAACCATGACAAAATTGTTGTATTTGCTTTGGATTTGTGTAAAAAGTAGCTATTATTGTGAAGTTCAAGGAAATAAAGTCCAAGGTCTTCATATTTTCTAACAAATACAATCCTGAAAATGCAGTAGTACAAATATAGCAGTACTCTGGTTATATTTACAGCCAGATGTTTTGTATTTTTTTTCTTTACTGTTTTTACAGAGCTAAAAACTAAACATTTTTCTATTGTATTTTTAAAACAACCCCAGCTCACCTGTTTGTCCTTAAATTGCAACAAAAAAGTAAAGAATCTCCTTTCATAACATTATTAACTTTAAGGAAACATATTGGATAATTTCTGAGAACTACAGAATCAAAAGTGATGCTTGGCTGCTTTGATACATCTATATAAATTGCCACAACCACCTCCCAAGTGATTCAGACCCCCAATATTGCTGAATTGCCCCCCACTTTAGGTCGACCGTCTTTATAATAGATCCCTTTGAATCCTCATTCCTATCATTTCTGTATTTTCTGCATCATCTTTTGGAGCAAAGGCTGCAAAGCTTAGAGGGGGATTTTCTTTCCTAAGCTGATTTATATCAGCTGATAGGGCTGCCATGAAGCCACGCTCAGGACTGAACGGATGAGTACACAGATGGAAAAAAAGTAATGAAAGGATAGTTGGAGAAAGAGAAGCAGTTGTGTTAATATCCATTTCAAAGGGAATACCCAGGGAAGGTTTAAGGAGAGTTTCCTATGCTTTATGCCTTAACTTGGGCTTTGTGTTTGATCTGGAACAACAAAAGGACGGGAGCAGGAGGATGGGACGATAGAAAAGAGGGCATAGTTGATGTGACAGTTTAGAAATTAAGATAAAATATGTTAGGGTCACACAGGCTGATTTAGAAAAAAACAAGATTATATATAAATCAAACAAAAAAATGTTGAACAGGTAGAGAATGATGGAGGGATGATGGAAGAACAGGAGGCTGAGGGAGAAAGAGGAGCAGTGGTCACGCCGTATTATTATGTAGAAAAGAACAGCTGGATCTGGCTCTTTAATAGGAAACGTGAATGTGCCATGTAGCTGTCAGCTTTAGTGGTGTGATAAATGTACAGTATCATGACCTTTTCTACACATTATTCCTTTATACAAACATCCATCTGAGGAGCATTAACGCCTGACAGAATATAGATTAGAAAGTGCAGTGAAAGGCCAAAAGAACTGAATGTTCAATGTTTTTATGTCAATGTGGGTAGTTTTTTTCTCCTCCTGTTCTATGTACTATGGTGATTTAAAGTATGTTATCACATATTAATTCACTATATTTGCATCCTAATGATTCTGGCTTAATGTGTTTCCATCTGATGACCCAACTCATTAAATAAGGATGTATTCAAAAATATGTATTGTAAACTAATATATTGTATCACAACACAGAGTGCTGTAATGTAAAACATCAACTTCTCAGTATATAATACCCATATAGAAAAAAATATATATTTTTGTGCAAAAACTTGATTTTTATGATAATGTCATGTTGTACATAACACTGCAATCCAGTACATGATCACTGACACCCTCCCATGGAGGTCAAACCATAAAAGGTCAATGCTAAGGAAGTTTACTTTTCACATTTTGTTGCATCTCATGGAAAGTTGAGAGGAATGAAAAACTGTGGTAGAATAACATGCACAAGCAGCAGGGGGATTTAAGAGTTTTCTGTAGATCTGTACAGTTGGACTGGCATGAGGCATTAGCAACAGCAGCACACCTTGGCCAAAGAGAAAAAAAAAACAACTGGACTGTTGCACAGTAAGGCTTAACAATATCAGGGAAATGTTATATTTGTGACACTCTTGCTGAGTATCACAATGACAATCTGATTATTCCACATATTTTCTTTCTTCAAAAGTTTCCTATCCATTTTTTGCAAGCTTCACCATCTTGCCTGGTAAAAATATACATTTAGTGTGGGCATCTAGGGAAATCAAAGTTCGCTATTGTATAGTACGCTATAAAATATTGCTTCTAAGCAGTGCTTTGCAGTTGTGGCAGGTCACACATTGATATTGCAATGGCTCTGGCCTTCAACCATAATCATCTAATTTACCATGTCTAGTATATATACTTCTGTGTGTAATGAATCTTTATAACATCTGAGTTTTACCATATGAACTAAATTAATAACTATTAAAGGCATTCTACTTACAAAATACCAAGAGAATGTTCTGATGTCATATGCATTTTTTTCTGCAGCTGAAGAAGTTGTTGTTGACTCCTCCCAATGTTCCAACCGGCATCGACGTGCATAAAGATGGAGTCCAAAGCCATCGCTACAGCAGCAGAAGTCTGCGCCTACGACCAGTCAGACCTCTGACTAAGGTGAGGTACAAATTACTGTGAATAGGTGACAGGACAATATCATCTCATACATATAAAACACTCTTATCATTAATATATCCTTTAGTAAAAATACCCACTTTCCAGCAGTCTGAAGTAGAACAGAAGCAAAAACACTCAGACGCACATTTCACTATTCGCTGCATGATGCCTCATTCCGTGTCCTCTGAAAGCTGGTGAGATAACGAAATTGGATTTTTCCAATCACTTCCTCTCAGGGTGGCGAGTTGAGGCAGAAGTAATTTACAGCTATATGTAGTGTTTGCAGTCAGCATCACTGCAGCTGCAGGAGTTGTGTTTTTACATGTGTCTGCATTAATTCGTCTTGCCTAGCCTTTAATGCACAGAAATGATTCTGAACTTCAATTCTATTGGATTGTTTTTGGTCATTTGTGAGGCTTAAATATTTCTAGCAAAAACGTTGCTCAATGAGGGTTGGGATGGAAAACTGCTTGTGTCATCGCTTGCTAAGATATAAAACCAGATACAAATTTCAGAAATAAAAGTTGCTTGTGCATGACAGTCGGCAGAAACAGACGGAACAATTTCCAGGATTTGTGTGCTGAGTAGCATCCAGAAACAGATTTTCTTTTAAGATCTCTGGCAGCCCAAGGAATTTAACTACATTTTCTCCACTTCCTTATGAGTTACTCAGCAAGGATAAAGACCCATCAAATGCTTTTGTTTGTGCTTTGAAACAAAAGTTTCGCAATGAAATGTAGAGTCAAACAAACAAACAGATGCTTGTTAGTGATGCTGCTTTAGATGTTACATTTTATTGCTTAAGTGTTTTCATGCTGCATTCTATTTGACTCGGTAATGAAAATGCCTCACCCACTTTGACCATTTCCAGCTGAAGTGCTAACTACTACTAACATGCAATCTGAAACAATGTATTCAGTACATATAAATATTAAAGGAATATTATCAAAATAATTGTTAGGCTGTGCAAATATTCCTGCTTAGCTGTGTTTTAAACTTGGAGCAGTTATAGCAAATCTTAAGAACCTGAGTCCAAAGTGGCTGTTCTCTTTTTGCCACCATGGATTTATTACATTGTTCTACGTTTGTTTCTTGTTTATATAAACAGAAGTTAGTGCTTTAGTTTGGTAATTATCTTTAGAAGCATCTTTAAAATCAGGCTGGAAAAAATCGGGCTTTTCTTGAAGTATTTACAGAACTTCCTAGCAGTTTAGTATCTGTCTTGAAAAATATGGTGAGGAGTGGGTTTTTGTAACATCAACAGAACCAAACATTGCTTCTTAAATTGGCTTCTGCCGGAGAGTTTAAGCAACACAGACATGGTAAAAGAAATGATCAAATAAATCCAGCCACACTGTAAATAAAAAGAGGGTTCAGGACAATCCGGCCTCGTCAGCTCACGTGGAGGCTTTAATGTGTCTCCTGACAGCTCTCAGATACTCCATTATGTTTACAAAAATGGGAAACAATATCAAAGCTGTCCAGAATGCAGCAGCAGTACGTCGCATATGGTGACAGTTTTTATTTTCCCAGTGATAGATATTTCATTTTAGAATAAAAACCCTGAGCCGTCAAGCTTGCAGAGACCTTCAGCTGCTGCTTGTGATAAATGTAGTGTTGGGGATGAGAGGACATCTACAACGGCTACTGCTGTATGACTTAGCAGTAATTGGATGGCTGCTAGCATTGTGCTTCAAGTGGTCATTGATTACAACACTGGTCATTTATCTTGTACAAGCATAGGGAACGGGAAGCCTTCGTGCAGGTTGTTGCCTACATAAGGAGCATACAGAACCGCTGCAGGAGGAAGAGCCTGGCCTGTGTCTGTCACAAGGCCTTCTTAAAGTCACCGTTGATGGCAGATGGTGGAAGTATTGACTGACAGGGCAGAAGGGCAACAGTGAATCACATTCACTCACTCTATTCTTTATCTGTATGAGTAATACAGATCAGCCATTTTATTGCAGCTGCAGACTGAATCATCCCTCACGAAGTCGGAAGGAAAATTTACTGCTGTGTGCGCCATGATCATGTATCCAAGGCAGGAAATTGAAAATGCAGTGCTTTTTTTCTGTTTCTCTTTATGGGCGTATTCACACCAGCCCTGTTTGATCCGCTTTAATTGAACTACATTGCATTTGCACAGAAAGTTCGGTTTGCTTCGGGTGATGTGAATGTGCAATCGGACTCTGATGCAGACTGAAAACGTGGACCATGTTCCACCTAAAAACTTAGGCGTCGGTTTGGTTGAAGATAAATCAAAATGCAAACCAAGTAGACCAGAGACCGCTCAAAAAGCAGGAAGTGGACCATAGCCCAAGGGTTTCTGGGAAAATACAACCAAAACACATTTAAAATACAAAAACTCAAACTTCATGTCAAAATTGAGTATTTCAAACTCCATAGTACAATGTAACTCCCATATGTATAGCATAACGTCATAAAATGGTCATTGTCTGTTTGATGACAAATCTAATCTTACTTACTTGAGATTGAAATCTCTTGTTATTTTATATTTAAATAATTGTCCAAGGCATTTTCATGTTTGGTTCCTGAATATTCTCTTTGTCTTCCCCAGAGCGACCTCCCATTAGAGCGGAAGCCCCGAGCGGTGCGTCCCACGAGTCGCCTGTGCACCGAACTCCACCGCCACCTCACCACGGCGCAGGACACCGAGGACGCTCCGGTTCACGACACCGACGAGGGCGAGGACGAAGAGGAGGACGAGGACAGTGAGTCGGAGGAGGATGAAGAGGAGGAAGGGGAGGAGGAGGAAGAGGAGGAGTCTTCCAGTAGCGAGGTGGAGGGCGCAGTGGCAGCGGCCGCTGGCCCTGCAGAGCCCGCTGCGCCTCAGTTCAGCTCGGAGAAAGAACTGCAGTCCGTTGTTGAGCTGATCACGTACATGCACACATACTGCCTGCCCATGCGCAAGCAGCAGGGTTGGGACCGCAAAGACAGAGACCTTTCGAGGCAGCGGACCAAACCCGACGTCCCCCGCCCAGCCAACACAAACTCTCACAGCAGAGTTGTACTGGTTAGCGCTCCTGGGACTAGTGGGAGCTTGAATGGGACAAGCAGCAGCAGCAGCGCCCCCAGAAGGCTTCCCTTCGCCAGGCGGAGGGAGATGAAGGCCAACTCCCTTCTTCGTGAGCTCTTGCAGCAGAGCAGCTCCTTCGACGTGAGCAAGCCTTACAGACTGCACAGCCCACCTTACGTCCACTCACACAGTCCCAGCAGGGGCACGGCCTCTGCTCCTTCTGCCCCAGCTAATAAAAGCCCCCCAGCCCAGTCCTTCAGCTCCATTCACCCCAAACCAGAGTTTTGGAAAGACTCTTCCTCACTGGAGAGGAGAAACTCTTCCTCCGAGCTGCAGCAGAACCTGGAAGAGCCGGCAGAAACCAGCGGCTCTTTCTCCGTTCGCCGCTCCAGACGTCTGGCGTCTTTTCCCAGCCGCTTCGCCAAAAGGTTGCGGCCTACACGAGCAAAGGAGGAAGAGGGGAAGGAAAAGGATGAGAATCCCACGGACAGACTCCTGCCCACCCAGGCTGGAGGGGGAACGACGACGGAGGCGCAGCCAGAAAAACTGACATCTAACGATGGCAGCAATCCCTCTGAGCTGACCAAATCCTGCTGCCATGGTTAGATCACCAAACACACACAATGGCTGCGTCTACACCACTCACTTCATAGCCAAGTTCACTTTAAGCATTACTAAATTTGGAGCAATAATTTTTTTAAAGGGAAAAATATTTTCTTATTTGATGCTCTGAGATGAAAAAAAAAATATTTTGATTAATAAAATAAGATTTTCTGATGAGATTTTCCTTCTGGTGTATTCATGATAACATTGACAAACACATGAAAACCTGAGCTGAAGTCAACCAGCTATTGTCAACTTTAATAGCAGGCAGAGAGCAGTGACCCTATAAAAATGACTTAATTCATGTTGTTGAATTTTAACTTTTTTACGAACAATTTGCCTTTCTTGTTACAAATTGAAAAAGTATCTCACTATTTATTCATGTTGCTAAATTGCTGTCCTTTGCTACAATTTATACTGTGGGCCATTTATTCGGTCATTCCCGCTTAAGATAGTGACTAAAAGTATTTCTCCTTATATTTACAGGTGAGCAGTAGTAACTGTCACCCTGTTCTAACCGAGGTCTTATTCTAATTTCAGAAAAGCGAGCCTGTCTCTGTCTGCCCCTCAACCCAAAGTCCACAGGGTAAGTATCTGTGAAAGGCACCTGCTGTTTTGCATCATTGACTTTAGGTGCTTTTCGTCCAAACAGTGCCACAGGCTTGCTAAATGGTCCACAAACAGTAAATGGTCCACAATCTAGAAAGTAACAGGTTTGGAGATGGATCAGGAAAACATGTAATTATGTTGTTATTGCAGAATATTGTGATGAAGATATTGATTTCTGTAAAAAAAAAAATCGGATTCTTGACCATCATGTTGGTCTTCACTCTTTGTGAAGCATCTTGCACATAAAGTGTTGGTGCCAAGAACAGACCAAATAAACTTCTCTCATGCAGAATTTGCATGCATGATACTTGAAACATAAAATCCAACCAGTCCTTTGCAGTTGTAATATTACACACATTGGTATTAAAATGATGCTTCTAGAATATATTGCATAGCTTTATCTTCCAGGGGTGTTTTATGTGTAGAGTTTGGTGGAAGAATAAAAACTTTCTCTCACATAGTCACAAACACAGCATACAGTCAGAGTAAAAAGAAAGTACACCCCTTCAAAATATGGAGTTTCAGTAAAAAAATTCACTGGAATCTGTGTTGTGGCTTTAGATGCAAATAATTTCCGAACCGAGTGACATATTGACTAATATTCCTGCCAGTATTCTTCACTGAATTTTTAAAGGTGAAAATATCTCCATTAGTGCCAAAGTTATAAAGGATGTTGATTAATTATAATATACACTTTAGCAAAAATATAAAAAAATATTAATTTAGTAGTAGTTTTCAATTGACTCTTCAGCCCACTTTTAGCTGCTGTACTGCCGCTATTAGCTTGCTAACATAGCTTGATAGCTATTTTAGTTCTCACATTGACTGTTTTTTGCAACCCATTTTACTTCTGAACAGCGAATTTTTCTATTTTGTAACCAAGGCAAAAGTGTGGAAGCCTTGTTTCAGTCAGCAGGCTGGCAGTGCACAGCAACAGTTGATGGAGTTGCAGTGCTGGAATCCCAAGACTTCTTTCAGCACTCAAAATTTTAATGGTTTAATGAAAGTGTAATTTTTTAAAACCTTGGTGTCCAATGAGATTGGTAAGCAATATGTCTTTGCTTTACAGTCAAGTTGGAATTCCCAGTTTCTTACTAGATTTGACTAAAAAGGTAAATTTTGAACAAATTCTAACAAAACTGACATATTTACACTGGTTTTCAAAGATTGTCTTTTGAAATTTGCAACAAAGAGGGAAAAAAAGTAAATCAAAGCACTTTCTGATCTCAGGTAGTCTTGAGACTTTTGAGGATCTTTTCCCATGTGGATTTTCTTCCTGATATCTTATTTACTGAAAACCGGAACCAACAAATGGAGTAAATTTAATCTAATACTGGAATAATATGGAGCAGGTTCAATTGAGGCTGAAATTATATAAAGCTGTCTAACATAAATTACAGTGTTAATCACCATCTTTTTTTGTACATTGCAAAAATCATAAATAAGCCATTAAATCCCATTCCTTAAACAGCCTCAGTAATATAAAGCATTGCTTAATTATTGGGTATTGTTGAGAAAAGCTCTTCATAAATGAGTAATTAGCATAACACAGGACTTGGGGCATAACAAACAAAACTGGAAGCACTGTCCTTAGATGTGCTTCACGTCATCAGTTCTGAGTTGAAGCAGGACTCAAATCAAAGACTAAGCTTGTTGCTAACTTAGAGCAATAATGATTTTCTTCATTAATATCAGTTTGCAGGGTTTGCATGTCCTTATTTTTATTTGTGTGATGCCTTTTATCTGTGTGCAATAAGTCACTGCTATCTCTGTCCTTGTTCTATTATTCTCACAGGGCTAAAAGAAAATTAAGTCACAGATTCAGCTCAGATTTAATAAAATTCTCAACCCTAATATAGTCATTAACTTTGACCTAAGCAGGTCTTTTTGATTTGCTGTTTGATACAAAATTTGCATCAGAAATTGTACGTTTTATTTACACGTTCGGCCTTAAACCCTGAACCTTTTCCTCAGCAAGAATCCATCCATCTTCTAAACAAATCACTTGAAAGGACATCAAAAGAGAAGAAAAAAACAACTTTTTTCTATATTTGGTGTTTTCTGTGGAGGGTAATTGATCTCCCTGCCTGAAGCCAATCCAGTCTGCACACCCACTTCCTTTCATTGCAACCAGAGCAACAGAAACTGACAGCCACCAACAGCAGGAGGAAGAAAAGCAGTGGGGACAGTAGAGCACATATGGCTGTGTTGATAAGAAATGAGATGCGCAGCAAAGTGCCAGTACTGTTCACACAAAGGAAATAATTCAAATTCAGCAGACATCAGCCTAAACTGCTCTCTTATATTTAAAGAGGCAAAAAGCCGAGACTCGGAACCTATTGAGGGATTGGTGTTTTGTGTTTTAAGCCTGCAACGTATTCCGGCATGACAGAGCGAGCTGAAAATTCTCTGCTTTGATCTGTCTCTTCACCAGAGAGCCCCAGTTCGGCACCAGGCCTTATGAGCAGACGCTCAGTGTGGATCTGTGTGGAACAGCAGGTAATCTCATCTCAGCCTCAATGGCTTATTTGTTGTCCATCTACTCATGTCCCGGTCGGCTGGTTACAGATCTCAAACAAAATGGTTTGTAATGGAGTTAATAGGTGACTATGAGTCACAGAGGGGATGTTTCTAGAGGTCTGGATGCTTCAATGGATCTGAGAGAATAATGAAGCATTTACTGGAAAATACTTGATCAAACAATCCGTGTGACTTATACACGTACTGTATTTACTGGCTGATAGTGCTACAACCCCCTTTGCCAAAAAGGCAACACTTTCTCTTCTAAGACTGGATCACATATTCCTCTTTGAACAATTTCTTGTCCATCCAGAGTCACAAGTTAGGATTTAAGTCTAAAGACCTGCTGAAACACTCAAAGTAAGAGTCTGTGATGCACTATTAGGGGTTCCCAAAGTTGGATCAGGCCCCCACATTGGGTCATGAATCAACAATTTTAGGGTCTTGAGATTCTTTAATAATTAATTCACAAAAATTATAATGGTAAAAATCATATTTTTACTGTAAAAGTAAGAAGAGATTACATGACAGGTAAATCCAAAATTGTGTTTGTTTATGGTGTTTGTTTTCTCATTATGCTCTTATTTAATTGTTTTGTAAAAGCACTAATATTCAAGGTTATTAGTTGTTCCCTCTTTTATTGGGGTGGAAGCTGAACATTTTGGGAACTACTGAGGTAACGGAGCCTTTGACAGAAAAACAGCCCAACAGCACCACTGACCTTCAGTCAACATGTTCATCATTCAGGGTTGTTTCAGGCTAAATCTGCCCTGATAAAAAAAAAAAAAGTAATCTTAGTCTCATCTGACCAACACACTCAGTAGTATTGAGCAAATTTCACAAGTTATTACTTGTGATGAAAGGAAGACTAAAAAAGTATTTGTTTGCTGGCATGCTTCTCAGCGAACCACTTGGCATACTCGTATACTGCAGATAGTAACCTCTATTGGAAAACATCCCCATCATAAATCTGGAGCCAAGACCAAGGAGCAACATCTACTGTTGGTTTTCAAAAATAAAACTACCAGCACAGAACTACTGAACAAAATGCGGAATCAAGATCAACACTCCGTCTCGGTCTTCCAGTATGTTTTTTTTTTTTTTTTTTTACAAAACAATAATAGCAGAGTAACTTAGTGCAGTGATATGGTTGTTGGCTGAGTCAACTCTTTGAACTTAAAGTGCATAACTCACCATCTTACATTTCTCAATGATAACTGCTTCCTAAGTCCTGCATGGAAGCATTTTGTGAAACGGGTTTTGAATGATCATTATGGAGACAAAAGCCCAAAAGCTTCAGTTCTTCTTCCAGTGATCTTTGGAGAGTTGTTTCACATCCCTTCTCTCTGTGTGTGGCGGCAACACAAGCCACCACACATCTACAGTACTTGCTGAGAATGGCATATTCTCTTCTCTTTCCAATGTTGAAGAGTGGCTGAGAAAAATGGGCTTAAAAGATAAATTTCAAATGGAAACGGCAAGTAATGGGTGAACTAATTCAGAGCTCAATGAATTAGCGACCCATAACTATTAATTACAAAACTTCAGACACATTTAGTTTTTAGGAATTGTTAGGGCTACCAGTAAGATTTTTACTTTCTGAATTGATTTAAATAATAAACTTTTTTTTTTCCTCAAAAAGTTTCATCATGACATTATGCTGTTGCAGTCAGAGCTATTTATTTTAAAAAATGTTCATGCATTTTTGCCAAATGCGCCAATAAGTATTTTGTTTTTATTCTTAGAGGAACCAACCAACATTAAACTGTATATCTTTCCTTCTCACTCAGGTCTCACCCCTCCAACCACTCCGCCTCACAAATCTGTAGAGGATGAGCTCTTTAAACCCACAGAGGGAGGAAAAGGCGGCGGCAGCAGTGATGGTGGAGGTGGCAGTGAGTCTGTCCACCCGGCTTCAAATGCTAACACCAACGTTACCGCGAAGGGCTCAACCTGGCTGAGTCGCTCCCACCACCAGAGGAAGCTTCCAGAGCAGACCGAGCTTTACGCCCAGCTGCGGCGCATGGGTCAGGCGGGAGAGGGCGACACCCAGCGCACCTTCGGTGACCACGACTACTGCGCACTTAGTCTCGGGGAGAGCCGCAAGCGCAGCGCTGCCATCCTTGGCGCCATACTCCAGACCCAGGGGGGCAGTGAGGGAGATGGCACCCAATCATCCAGTGTGGTGGATAATCAGGTTTTAGGTGAAAAGGTCCAAGAGAGCGAAGAGGAGCGCCTTGTGATGACAGAAGTGGTAGAAACGCAGGAGCAGCAGACGACAATGGTGTTATCATCATCACCGCCATCAGACTGCCAGTCAATTGCTGCAACGCCTCCAGTTTCTGAGGAAGAGGCGGAGCACTTGTCGGCGTCTCGCTCTCCCTCACCCATCCTTCACATGTGTCCTGACTCTCCCTCCAGCAAGACAGACTCCAGGTGAGACAGACTTCAGAATAAAGAGAAATATTTCAAGGGATTGGATTCAAAAAACAATATCTACAC
This sequence comes from Poecilia mexicana, assembly GCF_051168715.1. Lineage (NCBI taxonomy): Eukaryota > Metazoa > Chordata > Actinopteri > Cyprinodontiformes > Poeciliidae > Poecilia > Poecilia mexicana. The sequence continues at coordinate 9,140,283 of NW_028263379.1, forward strand.
TTTTTTGCACAGATGCAAAGGTTATAACTGTATTTTGATTATCATATGCAGTACGCCACCATCGCCAAACACAACATACACAACATACACAGACTTGTAACTCACAATTATCTCTGGACTTTATTTTAAAAAAAACTAATAAACTAATGTCTCATAATAATTTGGGTTTCACTATAAATGCTACATACGTGGCAGACGGAATGGAAGATAAAATACTCAGACGACATTTGCACCAAAATATCCTGTTCTTCACTTGACTCTGTCACAAAGAAAAAAAAGCTGCTGTTGTTTGACTGTGAATCATCATCCATATATGGTGGTGCCTTCCTGTTTTTATAAGTAAAAATGCTCTTTGACAGAGATGGTTCCAGTTATATTCACACTAACTTCTTTTGGATTGTACAGCCCCTTGTTCTGATTCATAATTTAGCATATAACCACATGATATTTGACGTTTTTACCCCTCAGTCTCTGCATTTAGCCCTGTGCATTGGGTTGTGAAGCAGAGGAATTCAGTCGGTAAATGTGTTGTGATTTATACCATATATATATAAAAAAAAACACTCCTCAAACGGAAGCTGTTCTGTCCAAGTTAATAAGGTCAAAAGTCCTGTTTGTTTCCGCTGAATGTGTAGATGTAACCGGGCAAATGCTGGAGCATCACTCAGATTTCAGGCAGAACTGTTTGAATAAGTGGCCTTTCACAGAATGAGGTCAGCAGTCATGTTATGTCTTATACATTATGACAGGGAATGTAACGGGAAGAGACATAAAACAGAAAGATAGTTTTTTGCCACCAGTGTGAGACGTGTGTTGGATGTGGTTCACCTGTTTCTACATGTCTCACATTACAGTTTCCCACCAACTCACTGTCTTCCTCCCTGTCTGCTTTATTCTCCTTCAGTGAGAACTCTGAGAGCTGTACGGACGACAACCAGGAGAACAAGGACAAGTCTGACGAGGTACACACCCTTCACATTCTGCAGCCTCATTCAAACTAAAAAAGTCTTTGAACGTCTAATTAAAGTCTGCTTGGGTTTGACAAAGGCCCAGACTAGCATTAGTCAACGGTTTAGCTCCTCAAAAGAACAACAAGCATATTGTCATTGGCTCTAAACTGCTTGAAAAACCGGTCATTTGTTCTTATTATTGCTGTGGTTTCCTTATTGCCAGGACAACTGCCAGGTGTTTTACATCCATAACCTACCAAGCAGGGTGACCGAGAACATGCTGAGGAGACGCTTCCAAGTTTTTGGCAATGCAGAGGACTGCAAAGTCATCATCTGCAACGAGTAAGTGTCCCAATCTGGATCAACTTTTTCTGAAGAGACACAGCAGATTTTGCAATGATGCTAGTTATGGTGGATGAAGAAGATTCTGCGCAAAATAAAAAGAGCAATTGGTTTTGTGTATATTGGAGGTTCTGTTCACATTGCTGTCCTTGACTCAGAGAAAGACCTCAGAGCTAGAGACGGTTGTCAGATACTGCTTCTTAACAACTGGCGGCATAGTGTGGAGTTTTCTGTCAGGATTTGTTAAATACAAACACAAATTTATAAATACTGCTAAAGAAAACCCCAAACTCTTGTAGTCTAGAATTTGTTCTTGTACTTATTTAAGATAAAATGCTCACTTAAAGCTAATACACCATTAGACATTACAATTCAATGAACTTTCAGGTCACACTGTTCACACTCTTTAGTAATAGGTTTTATTGATACATCTTTCATGTGTGTTTTTTTCTGCGTGGCTGAAGGGAGCGCTGCGGAGTGATAAAGATACGTCAGCCGGGGCCTCAGAGACACCGCAAAGAACGAGAGATTGTTTTCCAGAATGCACCTCCAGGCCTAAGGAGGCTAACAAGGAAACGCTACATAGACCTTGGTAACCAAAACATAAACACTCAAATCTATTATAGCCAATCCTAGCACTGGAAGTTATTTGAACATATCTTCTTTACATCATGGTGTTTTTGCATTGAGGTTTTTATTTCAAGTTGTATTAAACTAAGAAATGGACCATTGGACCAGAATTTACCCTGAAGTAACTGAACTGTTGAGTGGTGTATCTGAATAACAGCTACATAGTAAGAAGAAAACAGTTTGTGAATCACTAAGAAGCCATTTCCTAATGCATTACCCACTTTTTTATTTGGAAAATATTAATTTTCACAATATGAATATTGATAATAAATGAACACAAAGCTAACAAGACTGTAAACTGAGTAGAGACTGTAGTCACAAGTCAAGTACAAAGCGGGAAAATTGTTCTTAAAGTTTTTGGATAAAAACTAAATAGAAGCTAAATTCAAAGGGGTACTTTGATATTTTTTATTATTGAGGTTCTGTGACTATATAGAAAGCAGAAAAATGTCATGTTTCACTGCAGCTTGACTTGAGTTTTTGGAAAAGTGAACAAATCTTCAGAGGTATGACATGTCTGCTGTTTTTGGCCATTTCAAACAGCTAAAACTGAAATACAGTCTATTCATACTAGAAAGCATCTATACATCCATCCTGCTACCTTAATAACATAGTTGTGTCAGCTAATGAAGCAATTAGACAATAAAATAGACTTCTTGCAATGTGTGGTACATTTTGCTCATCAAAAAATGCATTTATCAGAAGTCGGCAGAATGACGTTGACTGATGATGCAGATTTTTACGTTAGCTCTGTGACCTTATTGAGGCTGTAAATGTTTCAGGCTTGATTTCTACAAGGACCTTTTGTGACCTCAATGTGTTTCTGTGTTTCAGATGAGGCTGGCCCTGGCCCTGTCAAGAGTAAGTATGATGCACTGGACTTTGACACTCTGCTGAAGGAGGCCCAGAAGTCCCTGCACCGTTGACAGTCCAGCATTGCTGGCTGGCCAGCCTTAGTAAACTGCAGCAGAACCCCGCTGACAACAAGGGTCTGCCCACAGTACCTCCGTGCAAGGCAACCTCGCAAAATGTTTACATTTTTACTGTTGGAATAACGTAACAAGGACCTTGATTTTTTAAGTCTCTTTCACCGGAGCATACTGCTAAAAAACAAGGAAGTCACCGCGAGGAGTTAAGAGACAGGAGGGAGAAAAAAGGACTTTAAACAGCAATGGTACAACAGCTAAAAACAACAATGATACAGTTCTCTGAACAAAGGTAACAACAAAGCTGCTTCCTGTCTGTACTGGTGTCGTCTTTGCCCTGCCTTGGAAGAACGGGCATAAAAAACCTGTAGCAAATCCTTGCTATCCCTGCGTTGCGTTGGTCGTTGTAGTGTGTGTCGTTGCGTGTGCGTGTCCTTCACTCTGTTTGTTTTGTAAGCAAAAAAAAAACAAAAACGAAAAGAGAAAAGCTCCCTTTTTTCTGGTCACAAATGGTGAACCTGCAGGCTGTGTTTGCTTGTCTGGTCATATAACCAGGATGTGAAAAAAAAGTCTGTTTTGTTTTAGCGAATAATTGTGTATGTTATAAATTTTTAAACTTACTCTGTGTGAGTGCGTGTTTGTGTGAGTGTGTGTGTTTGTGTGTGTCTCATGGACAAAGTATATAACAAACACATTATTTAATGTAATCAATGGATGACTGATAAAAGTTTACAAACCTAAAATGAAGAAAAAAAGTCATGTTTTCTTTTTTGTAATTGTAGTGCTTCCTTGATTTGATCTATGCACTGTAACAGAGGTAAATGTCTCCTCTGTCCCCCTTCTGTGTCTAACTCTGCCATGCTAAATATTTAGCTTCTGCTACTGGCTGCTGTGGGCTTTGTTTAGTGAATGCTTTACACATAAAGACCCTATTTAAACTATTTATTTTTTTAAACATTGTTCATATTTTTACAACCAATTTAGACCGAGGAAGGAGTTTTCGCTAAAACTCATTTAGGTTAAAACCTTACCTTAGAATAGACAAATAGATCAAGATGGCCGTTGACTTGGAAAAAAATAGGATTCTCTAATTTATGTTTAAAGGCAGAAATATGAAAAAACTGGATTGGACTGCAACTAAATGTTAAGTAATTTCATAAACTGAATTAATTTCAGGATTTAGACTGGTGTGAGTAAAAATACCATGATTCATAAATTTAGCTAAAGATTAACATATTATCTCTTTTCAATGTTTTCTCTATGGTATAAAAAGCTGATATCAGCTGATTAATGATTAGTTGGGTTGTCTGCTGAGGTAGCTATCCTGCCATCTGTTGCCATCTCTCTTAGCTTGCCAACTTTAGCTTAAAGCAGAACTACTATAATAACAGAGACAGTTTGGACTCATTTAGTTGCCATGTCATTCTTGTCATTGGTTTTCATGATCGGAAATCTTTACAGCCAAATTTGTCTTTGTTGTACATGGGACAATCGTTTTTTTCGCTTTTTTTCGGTCAGCTGACTGTCAGTGTGGGCACTTTCTCTGGAATCTCAATGATAATACTTAACACTATAGAAACAGCTGATATTGACTTACTTTTTACTGGAAAATAACTCATTTGTAGTTATGAGTTTATCGCAAGTTGAAACCCAACTCATTGACAGAACTAAACTAAAGCAAAGCTGGGTTATGGGTCACATATCTATTTTAGGTAGTAAAACAAAACTCCGTTATTTGACTCTGAGTTTAAAGAATTTTTTTAAAATCCTTTAAACACATTAAGCTTGTTTAAATAGCCTTAATTTAGACAATATTTTGACAAATCATTTATAAATCTTTTCAACTGCAACGATATCCTGACATGTCTGTTATTTCTTCTAAAGGTAAACACAAATAATGGTATCATTTGTGAGCAAAACATTTTGTTCTCTGGAATGTCCATCACTTCAATTACATGTAGTTTAACATGCAATAGAATAAAAATAGATTTTTGTAATGAGTTCAAACATAGGAAAAGGTTTTAATTTGGCCGCAATATGGAAATTTGGGCCCATTTTTAATATATTTTTTTAAATATATTAATATATTTAAAAAAATATATGTGCAAATAAACCTGACAAACATTTACAGATATATGGGAAAAATACTAAAAAATGATGTAAAACCTCCTTCCTCACAGCCTGCTTACATGTTCCAGCCATGCAAGGTGTTCTCTATACCAGTCCATTTCAATCCAATCATCTATTGAGTTAATACTGAATACAACACAAAGTTGTGGTCTTTAAAGATATTGTGTTTATTTACGGTTAGTGAACTGTTTGGTTTTATAAGCACAAAATGCATTACCCATTAATACACTACGGTCACAGATGGAGCAGGAATGTATTTTAAGAAGCTGAATGTAATCATCGTGTTGTCCCCACACAAAGACTGTGGAGCGATGTGGTGCTTCAAAAGATGGGTTTGCTTGGTAACTTCAGACTGGATCTGGTTAGCAGCTAGTTTACATTCCAGCAGCAGCCAGCAGCAGCATGCCTTGAAAAACTTAAGAGAGCCTCTGAATCCTGCCAATCTGGTGGCATCAACTCCCCACCAACAATGCAGCCAGGGAGCTGGCAAGGGATCAGCTGATTAAGAACTAAGAAAGTAACCGGCTGAGAATTCGATTTCTCGTCATCTACCGGGTCAGATGAGCATCTCTACCTCACATCCCTTCATCCAGGTCCTGACCGTCTTTGTGTTTAGCGGTTCTCCTGAACGCTCTCCCTCCTCCTCTATTATCACAGCATCAAAAGTTTGTTTTCTTAAAGATTAAAGCTTTCACAGCTGATGAGGGGTGTAGGGTGTTATAAGGGGTGTAGGTTTAGTTTTCTAAGCTCCTTGTGACAGAGGTGATCTCTGTTTGTAGTCTGTCCTCCGCTTGCCTCATAACAGTGTCCGTTTGTTGGAGTCTCAACGTTGTATCCTCGTGTAATCGAATGTTTTGTCTTTGTCTCGTGTTTGAGTTGGACACTGCTGACGCTTACGGGTCAGTGAGAGGTCGAACAGCAATCTGGTGGACTGGTTGTTCCTTGTGTGCGCTTCATTGGTGAAGATTCAATTCAAAATCTTCTCTAACTGCACTCGTTTTCATGTTGTCTTCAAGGAAGTGCCACTCCCCCTGTTTTTATCTGCTCACCCTCTCCTTGCCTAGGACATCCAGAAAAAAACGCAGCCCAACTCTTTCTCCATCCCTAACTTCTCTCTTTGTGGGTTCAAGGCCTCATCTTCTCCAGGTCTCCCCTCACAACGTTCCCACTTTTTGCCAGATAATCTCCCCGTCCCGGTTCTTGTCTTTTCTATCTAAACCACATCTTGGTAACACACACACATACACAAAAAAATTGAATGTTTACATCACTTGTTTCTCCTTTGACTTTATTAGGAACGCACACTAAGTACAAAGGCGCCTTATTCAGTGCTTAAAAATGAAATAACAGCAAGTCAAGATTCTGGAGTGGATGCCTTCCTCTCCAGGCTCACAGATGTCCAAAACTAACACTTTAGTGCTATACATACTGATTGAAAACAAGGTGTCGTCTGTTAAAAAGGACAAAAAACAACAACTTGTGAACTGAGTAAGGTTTTGTGCTTAGTATGTATACTACTAAAAAGTGAGAGAATGTGCTGGTTTACATGTTAAAAAGATAATATATGAATATATAATGTGTATATAGCACTATGCCTCATTGTAAACATGAAATTTATTGTGTGTTTTTATTTTATTTTATTTTTTGGTGGTGGGTCACACTTGATTACTAATAAGACAGGAGATTTCAGGTCTGTTTTGTTTCAGTATGTTAATTTTGTTCAGTATACAGGGAGGAAATGAAGGGAAAATCCCAACTTCACACAAAGTCCAACACAACACTGTAGCAAAAAGGAAAAAAAACAAAAACAAATGAAAAGGTATCACCATAGATAATCACGCTAGAAGGCTGTATTTTGTATCTTAATGTGGATTTTGTTTTCCTTGTTTTCTTAAAAAGCAATTTTCCGATGCAATACGTAATAATCTCAAGACAGCCTTTGTGAAAAACGGAGGTAATAATGTACAGTGTGTGGTTGATTGTTGAGCTATTACATGGGCAACTGTTAAGCTGCGGATTAAATAGGCTGCTGTACTGTATGTAGACTGCCATTTTAAAAATAATCTACAGGAAGAATGTGGTCAGAAAAGCAGATAAACGGAACACGCTGATCTAATGTTCTCACTGCACAAATCGTCCTAATTGGTGAACTACCTTCACTGTATTTTCTTCTTGTAAGCTGTTGTAACTATATTATTACCACCTTTTGATGGTGCACAGATTTGGTTTGAATCAGTTGCTTAAAGCACTTACTTTACAGCCAATAACTATACAGTTCATGTATAGTCTGGTAAAGGAATGTGGCAGGGAGGTGTTGAAGAAAAGCTGGTGAATATTTTCCAACAGCCGATGTTGGCACTGTAGAAATCCTAGTTTCACTGCTGCACCTTACTTTGGATCGAAAAAAGGTCGACATGGGAGGGTGCATTCTTCTTGAAAAACATTCAGGCAATTATCCAGTTCAGGTTTCCTTGCAGATGACCAGTCGATAACGTAAAGGAGAGGTATACGCTGTCTTTTCATGTAAATTAAAGTTCAACCTTGAGCCTGCAGTACTGCTATGGTTTCTACAGTGACTGCCTCTGTGCCTGTGAGGCTTTTCAAGGGTTAAGTGAAATCGGATCAATCCCATGTCTAACATGGCAAGCCTTAAAAATCAGTTTGGGGGGAAACTAAGCTATCATTAGCTTTTAATATTACTATTTAAACTTCTTTCCAATCCAACGTGGTTTATTATTAAATAATTACTGACGTAATTTTTTCAATAGCCATATTATAAAAAAAGGTATATACATATATATGAATATATATATATATTTGTGTGTTTGTGTAGATATCTAGATTATTATATACTTTCTTATAGAAAACTTTGATGTGGGTCATTCTTCGCAGTGTTTTGAGAACACGTTGACACATTTCAACATTAATAACTGCTGTCTATTTGGTCTAGGTGCTAGGTCAATAGGCAGCGAATCCAAATAAATAAAAAAAAAACTTATTTAAAAAAAAACTTCCAAAGGGAATTACCCTCATAAGAATGCAATATCTTTCTTTCCACTCTTCATTTCAGAAAAAAATGGAAAATGGTGAGAAAACAAACTTCTTAATAGGCAAGCTGACCAAAAAAAAAGTAAAAATAAAGAGCAATGGTTCACCAGGGGTTGTGAACAAATGTGAAAACGTCCCGAGATTCAGTTCTAGATGTTACGTTTTTAACGCCATGGCTCGGTAAAACTTTGCGTCACTCACTGTTTGTTTTAAGCCATGAAATTATCCCCGACCACGACAGGAGTGCTTGCAATATGGGCCGAGTTAAAATGAAGTGTTCAAAGAACTTAATGGCTAATCTGACAAACTAAAAGGCGACACTGATGTCAAACAGATACTTATTTGGGACTGTAAACTGTCAAATCTGCTTAATATGAGTGAGTGTTTTTTTCTTTCTGTTTTTTTGGGGGTGGATATAAAAGGGCATATGTTTATGTTCTTTTTCATTACTGTTCATTTCACTGTCTCTTTACATCTAATGACTATCAAATTCAAAAATGATTTTTTTTCTTCTTTTTTTAACCTAGTTTTTTTTGGTAAAACAAAAAAGTAAATACTGCTAGTGAGATTTTATATTTTTACATATGTTGGTTTTATTTCATGTTTTCTTTTTCTTTTTTATTTATATGCCACTTAGTTTTGATGTCTTCAAAGGGTGTTTTTTTTTCTCTGTTGTGTAATTTCATATTTCTTGAGAATGTGGAGACAAAGGCATTTCAGTATTTTTGAATTGTTAAAATCTAGTTTCATAGAAGCTAAAGTATCTGATGTTATAAATTATATTTTAATTCATGTAAATAGTTTAAAACAGACGACTATGGCTTCCTTTTAAACTGAATACATTTCTCTTCAGAGATTGTTTACATTATGAAACTGTAGAGATGTGCTCCTCATATACTGTATAAAGTACATATATTCATTGATTTGCCTCCAAAAATAAAATCCTAATGAACAATATTCTGGCTTTGCTTTTGTTTATTTAACAAGAAACCCCCCAACTCATTGTTTACACTCAGACATGAAAATGACTGCAAACAAATTTGCAATTATTCATACAACCAGACATCTTTGAAAAGCAGAAGTAGAGCCTCCTGCGCAGGCATCAAGGCTGCAATAATTATTAGCTTCTGGATTGCAAAACATTTGTCTTTTCCAGCACTTTTTTTACAGCACATACAGAAGTAAAAGCACCTGAACAAACACTCTGAAGCTCATTTTGGATCACTATGTGATTGGCTGTATTTCATTGGGGTTGGTATGTGATAGGCAGTACCTGCTGATTCGTGACGTTACATTCTGGAGGTTTTTGAAATGGCTCATTTTGGCCACACTAAAAAACATTAACGTATTCATTGTCAAAAACAAAACTGGCTGCATGTTTTTTTAAATGCTTTGGTAGTTTTAAGAAGCAGTAGAAACCCAAATCGAAGTACAAAAATGTACATAATGTGGATTTTGCTAAATGCGTCCACTTCAAAATAACAGTTAACATGATTTAACACTAAATCAGTTAAAAAATCTGAGATCTGATCTGAAAACTGAGAGGGCCTTGTTCAAATCAAAACACAAACCTGCAGTGGTTAAGGAAATGAGGAAAGCTAGGGGTTACATATTCAGAAGAACTGTAGTTATTAATTGGTCAGGGATTAATTAATAAATATGAATAAAAAAATGATTGCATGCCTCCTTGCCCAGTCCTTCGAGGAATGTGAAAATTTAAATAATTAGAAGGAGTTGAGCCATTTTTATGAACATAATCCTCTTCAGTCGGAGCCGTATTTTTTTGTGAGATTTTTATGATTTGCTCTTTTTATGTAAATCTTTAATCCATTTCATTTTAGCTGTGGACAAGACACTGTCTCAGTAGGGGTACGGGATGGATAACAGTACATAAGCAGCAGAGAGGTGTATTAAACCGCAAACCTGATAGAATTTGCAGAGGTTAAATGTCACCTTAACAGTTTCTAGAGTTTAAATGCTAACAGTTTTAGCTTGTTTGTTTACAGATGCTCTTCACACTGCAAGAACAATTGGACGAAGAATCAACGTCACAATTTCTGTGGTTTGTCTTCACAAATCTGCATTCTCTGGTGTTCAAGCACACGCCATGGCACACTAACAGACATTCACTATTTTCAGTCCTCCTTTGGTTAACAACACCCTATTAACAGGCCGCTGGCAATTTTCTGCCTGGCTAGACAGTGATTCACATGTCAGTGACCGCACCAATGATGTGAGTGCACAGAAGATCCTTACACCAGCAATGCTGCATGCATGGCCTCTTATTTCTTCAGCATAAACTGGAATATGGATTTATCATGTGAAATTTGTCGTAACTTTAGGTGCCAAACAAATGTGACCCTTTTAACTCTTTTGAGTCACAGCAGAGCAAACCACCGCTGAGTTTCAGCAGCGTGTCTTTTACTTACTTGTTTATAGTCTCTTTTTAAATTTCTGAACGCATTCAGATAAATATAATAGTAATTCATGAGCTATTAAAAGTCGTGTTAAAACAGCTATTTGCAGAAGTATTAACCTTTAAATCTGGTGACTGTAAAGCCAAAGCCAGAGGAGATTAGAAATCATCCTGTCAGCCATTTCCTGTCCTGCTATCCTCTGTACGGCTGTTACTGTGGGGTAGTCGTGACTGCAGCAAAAGAAGCAGCTCTGCACTGCAGAGATATCAGACACACAGCTTTATCCCCCATGAGGTTCGAAGTAACAGACAGAAACACCAGGAGGAGGACATTACCTCGAAATCCAAACTTCATAATTTTGCCTGTCATGGACTCTCATGTTGTTTTGTAAACACATTTGAAAGTCCTTTAAAAATAGGATATAATGGCAGCTGGACTTATACTGCTGTAAAAAAGTTCTTGCCACCTTAGGATATTCCTGTTTTTGCATTTTTGTCACACTTTTGTGATTCAGATCATCAAACAAATTGTATTAACAAAGATAGTATAAAATAACTAACAATGAGCTTTTAGCTTCAACAGTCCATTTAAGGTCACGACCCACCATTTGAATCAGATTTGAGTTGTGATTTGATTTGACTGTTGTGCCACGATCCTCATACAGGCCTGTGATCCCAATGCAGTCAGTACTTTAAACAAAGGCAAGAGGGAAGTGCATCATGTTTTGCATCAGATTAATATGGATTGACGTTAATCCCCCCTTACATGTCGGGACCTTTCATTTGAATGCAAGGTGAAATTTAAAACATGTGGATCAAGGAGCTAAAGGACCATTTGAAAGGGTTCTTGAATTTCATTAGCTGGAGGAAAAATGATTTGTTTAGAGCCATTAGCCTACTTCAAGATGCCAGACAGGTTCTATTTGAGTGGTTTCATAGGTTGAGCAGATATTGAGCTAGTGAGTAGTTGGTAGGGTTTCTTGACTTCAGTCTAGACTTTGAATGAGCCATTTAGTACATAAAAAATCTTAGCTAAACAAACTTAACTAAAACAACTGTTTTAGTTAACATTCCTAAATTTCTGAGTGTCATGACAATGTTAGAATCAAGGGACCAATACTTTTTTAGTAAATCAGTCATGTGGAGTAATGAAGTTCAATCAGACACAAAAGGTTAGAAGAAAAACCTTTGATTCCACTAAAAGTATTAACTTTTACTGGGGCTGATTGGCTTGATCAACTTATACACCAGCTGCAAAAGTTGAAGAACAAAGGAGGATCTATTTTCTAAGTAAACATTTTAAAATCTTCAACATTCCTGATCTGTAACTTCAAGAAAAAAACGAGTAGGTTATGAGCATGCATTGTTCACAAATATGTTTTCTCCCTATTCATTTTAAACAGTTCAAGTTGGAAATAAAAATTAGATGGTATCCTATTAAATGTGTCATCTTCAGCTATGTCTAAAAAGGTTAATTATTTTGTTTTGCAGAATTTATGACTCATAGTTCTGTTAAATGTATTTTTAAAGCACATTGACTTTGTACCTATGTTTTTAAAAGCAGGCAGAACAATAAGAGATACAGTAATATACAGTTAAGCAATATAAATGTTTATCTTGGTCAGAAATAAAAAAAAAGATTAACCTATAATCTGATTACATGTCATTGTACATTGTTTGAAATGCATTTTCTGCTGTCTATAAATAATATTAACCCACGAATATCTGAGAACCCCTCGGGGGATTTCAACGCTGATTCATGGAGCGCTGGTGTTAGAGCGCTGAACAGATGCAGGTGGAGTGGATGTACTTTAGTTTGTGATACATTTGCTTTCTGCATAGATCCTGCTTATTGCTGGAGTTGTTGGATAAGCCTCTTAAACTGTCCTCATGAGGCATGCTGATCCAGGCAGCCACACACACACACACACACACACACACACACACGCACACACGCACACACACACACACACACACACGCACGCACACACAGACGCACGCACACGCACACACAACATGCTCAGACTGAGATAAATTGACTTCGTTTTGTGCTTGTGCAAAGAAAAGCTGAGACAATGATAAAAAGGTCACATCCCGTCTTCAGATAATGTTACTGGAATCTCATTTTGCTTCTTTAATATTCTTTTCTTATTTAACTGGAAGCCAACCATCTCCATCATTTCACAGTTAGGTGGGCTTTTTATCCACTTTGCAATCAAGAGTCATGTGCTGTGACACAAAAGTGACACAAATATTTTCTTTTAAATATTATTAGGCCCTTAATCTGTCAGTCTTATAGTGTCAGTTATACTATTTTTGTCAGATCTGTCACAGATTGATTTAAAACTTTTGAAATCGGATAAAACTGTAGATTTTACAACCTTATCAACACAGACAACACAAATATAATTTTCTATTTTTTGATGGTGAACTTTGTTCCTATCCTTCATGCTTTCGCACATGCAAAACATCACAAGAATTTAAAGTAAAGCAGCATTAAAATGGAGGAGTTGGAGATGATTGTGAACCAGGCCAGATGCTAGATAGAACTTAGAGGGGCTGTAGGCCAGGGCCGGGATTCTCTTTTGGGCCCCAAGTTTTTTATTTTTTATTACCCCCTTTTTTTATGAATATGTGTTTTGCAAACATTGAACCTTATATAAAGCTAATAAGATCACATCAGGTGTGTTTTATTTAGTTAGGTACTTTCAAGAATATAAACCATACTCACGTATTTGAAAATGTTGTAGTTATAGTACATATTTTGGGTACAACATGGAGCTCTAATGAACTCTAATTTGCATTAGTAATTTTTTTTTTCTTTGGTGAATAGGGAACCAAAAGACATTAAGACAACCAGCCCAATTCCTGCAAATGCTTTGACAAAAACACTAAGTTTGTTGTGAGATGCCTACTGTTTACTAAACACCAAAAAAACTGTCTGCATGATGTTCACAAAGGGCAGAGAAACCAAACAACCAGCATCACTGAGCATCACTGGAAACAGGAACTGGAGATTAAATATATGGGTTTAATTTGGGGCTCCAACCTTACATTTGAAAACACATAAAAAAGGTAACTCAAGAAGTTAATTTCAACCTACAATACTCCAATAAAATTAAGGCTTTTTTATCTCAACACAGTCAAATAAATCTTACCTTGGCTGAATGATTTTATCACAAATTTAATATTGCTTCATTACTTTGTAATTTCTATTAAACAAATAAAACATGGTAAAATATGGAGTCCATTGAATTGTTTTATTTTCTGTTAATTGCTCGTACAGCACTTTGATTTAAAGCACTGCAGGAATAAAATTATTATCAGTAGTAGGATCATGATAAAAAAGAAAAGGCATTGTGTTAATTCTAGGGTTCGAACATGTGCCTAGCTCTAAATCAAGTTAAATTTAATTTAAAGCATGCAAAAACACACACACCAAATTACACAATTTTATTCATTATCAAACAATGATAAATGTAATAAATCCCTAAAGTTTTAAGCTGTTGTACTTTGTGTTCCCTGTGAATGTATATAATGAGATTATGTATTTAAATTAATGATAAATTCAATAACACAGCCTAAAAACAGAATAAAAACAGACAGAAAGTAGATTTGGAGAACTTAATACATGCACTTGGGGAAATATGGGTTAATCAATTCAACGTGTGATCCAGTCTGAACTTCAGCATTTTATCAACCTTTGGTCAGCGCATTATGAAATGCACTGCTGTGTCAGAAACTCTGGACAAACTAGTCAAGTGACTTTCTCTGCTTGGAAACTGCAGTCAGCCCATGCATAGCTGTCCTATAAATAGTCTTGCATTGCTTTCCCCACTCTGGCTTACTGGCTGCCAGCATTGCAATCACGACTGCCCCTGAACAGTTAGAATGAGGCAGAGTCTTCCTTCCTATTGGCTCTCTGGGTGCACTGCAGCCGCGGCTCTCCCCCTGCCTTTCCCCTCTGCAGTCACGGGATGTTCCTGCGTCAGAGCCGAGCCTTACAAGCTCTGCTGATCATCAGCACCGTATACGGCAATCCTTTGAGCTCCCAGCACAGCCCTTACATCACGGGCACTTACGTCACACACCAGTGACGACACACTTAAGATTATGTATCCATGCTATTATTGCAACACTGCTTCTAAGGGAGAGAGGGACGGAGGAATGAGTGTGATGAAATTAGCACATGAACTGCCCCCCTGTGGAGGATCCTGTAGCAATCAGTTTTCATTATCCATCTCTGGCATCATGTGGAGTTTTGCAACAGTGTTATACATGGCTCTTGGTGGGAGCATTAACTAAAGTTTGCACACACTGATAGAAGGAAATAGTGCAGCTGATAGATACTGTATATCATAGATGTCCCCTGCAGGAATCTGCATTATTTCAGCAAACTTCACCCCTACGCACTGTAGTTTCAGTCATTCACTCATTTTACTCATTAGTTGCTAAAGTGTGACACACAACCTTAACTTTCCATAGTTGAAATTATAATGGTGTTGTGGTTTTAGTTTAATTCATACCAGATGACTCCATCTCAAAACTTGTTTTATGGTTTAACCCAGAAAGCACTTGTGAGGTTTAAGTAACACAAGGATTTGTTTTCCACAACTAATATGGAAAAAAAAACACCAAAAAATATGTTCTGTTTTGTGTTTAGTGTGAGCTGCCGTCAGTAAACATAGTAAACATTGAAACATTTCCAAAGAAAAAAAACAAAGTCTTGTTCTGAAAAGCTTGGTCTGACCCATGCACGTCGTAATTACATTAGATAAAGAATGTTACCACATCCACCCATACTCATGAGTCAACCCTGAAAACATGTGGCCTGAGAACAAAATTAAAATCAGTTTCAAATAACACTTCTTTTGGAAATCAGAACTTGTAGCACATCTTTTATTTAGTGAGGTGGATATAAGTGATATTGTTTTTGTTTATGTTCTGTCTCAACACATTTAAGAGCAACCTTTATACAAATCATTTTTATTCCATTATAATTAATGCACTGAATCTGATATATATGCATGCAATATAAATTTATTCACTTATTAAACTCGCCACTAAAAGTTGTGATTTTTCTTCTGTAAGCCTGCAGGAACCTTTTTGAAATTGGTCAAAAATGTTGAACAACAGATGTCTTATTTAAAGCTGTGAAAACATTTAGGGAACTTTTACAATAGGTGTTTACATCCCTCAAAAACTGTCAGCTTTTCCACATACTTTCACTGATTGACACTTCACCAGTTCATATGCACTTGGCCATTGACTTTCTAACACAGAAAAATGGTAGGTCACTGGCCTTCAATCAAAATTGATGTAAGATTTTTTTTTATTTCATATGATAATGTTCTAGATCTGTCCAACATATAACTTGCCTTTTACTTAATGACCACTGGATATAGAGACCATGGATGAATGGGCATGTAATATTTTGCAAGGCTATTTTGGTTTTTAAATGCATAGTAAGTGCAGCAGGGATGTGATTTTAGCTAAAAATATGACAGTAACACGTACCTTAGACAGACTATTTACGTCACTGATTTTTACTTAGAAGATGCAGTTATGATTTCTTGGATTACGACCTTTGACAATTTCATTTAGAGAGCTGCTTGTTAGTGGATGGGAGATATTAACTTTAGTCCCTCTTGTGGAAAGAACCGGTATTACAAAATCCCATATTAAATGAGCTTCAAAAATAAACAAATCATTAAAATGTTTTCTTTAAAAACATGAAAATAATATTTTTTACAAAGTTAAAAAGTATTCAAGACAAGAAAAAAAAATCACCAGTTGGCATTAAGTGCTTCCATACGATTTTTTTTATTTTATTTTTTTATTTTCTCACCAGGTTTATTATGTGCAGATCAGTTTCTTCTGTCTACCTGGAGGTAATCAGTTATATTACAGCTCATGTGCTACATGTTTGAGTGAATATGTGTGTAAACAGGTTAATATGACATGTGGATAACAACAACAGCTCTACGTTACAGCACATATACTTAACATTTAGGTGTAGCAGATGAATCTCATATGATGAATTGTTTATATAATCATTAAAAATGCTCCAGTTAATAGAATCAGAGAAGAGAATTTAATGTACATAGCACAGAAACATTACAAATGCCCTTCATACAAGCCATTACTTTTTATCTGCAAAACATAAAATACTTATTTTACAGCATGCAGATGTGTCAATGTATCAAGATGTGTCAGTAATACAAAATAAATGACATTCAAGTTCAACTATGGTAGCCTTATTGTTTTAAAGCATCTTGAGCAAAATTAATAAATAAACAACATCTAATAACCTGCACTGTTTTGGTTAATGTCACACATATCTATAATCAATTCATAGAGGCCAGCAAGGTAATGCTGCATCAAAAAATTGGAGTATAGAAAAGACTCGCTTCATCATCAATGTTCTCTCTTTTGTGTATGATTTTCAGAAAAAAGCAAAATTCTGGCAAGAGGGGAAAAAAAGCAGTGCAGAGAAAGAGCAGAAGAGAAAAAGTAAAAAGTTGATTTAAGATGTAAGTAAGTTAGAAAGCTAAAATGACTTTTCAGGAAGATAACTTGGTTTTCAAAGTGAGTTTAGAAAGACCTCAAGCTATACACTACAAACATACAGTGAGTGAGCTGGGGTGACAGCAGACTTCCTAGCTTAGAATACAAGTCTTTGACTGGGATGCACTTGCTGCTGGAAAAAGGAAGGAAGAAAGAATAAAGAGAGAAGACAGATGAGAAGTTACTTTCATGATTCCAGCCCTTTGAAACAGTTTGCATCCTGAACTTTATCTTAAACATGCTACACCTGGCATTTTGGTCCCATTTGGGGTTCTCTCCCACCTTGCTTAGCTGCTGCAGCGCTCTGAGCTGCCTCCTCTTTGGCCTGCTTAGCGGCCTCGATGGCCGCCAGCTTGGCCTCGTGCTGCTCCTTGAGGGCGTTCCACTCCTTCCTGTTGTTCATGAGACGGTCCAGCATGGGGGTGATCTCCACGTGGAAACGGCTGAACTCCTGGGTAAGGTAGGAAGGAATCAAAAACACTCAAGGAACATCAAACTCTCTGTTTGAACTTCTAAGGTACGAGGATTGACCTTGTATACAAATGCACAAACAAAGTCGATGAAACCACACTGCAGCTTTGGAAGGTCGTCCGCTTTATTTCGGTCCATCATAGGCTGAAGGAGAGAAAGAAGGTAACACATCAATGAACCAAAGACTAAACTCTTGTCATTCAGTGATGTTCAATAAATAAAGTAAAATATTTTCATGCAGTTTCTGGCTTTAGTACATAGTTATGAAATAACTAGCTAACTAATGTTTTTTCTATACATTAGCACATCTGATTCTTATTTGGTTGTGAGATATATTTTATAGAAAATTACCAGAAAAGCCTTCATCTTTTTAGTTTGCCGGATTTAAATGAGGCATGGTTTGAGAGGTACTTTGTATTTAAAGATAAGCTTCAACAGTCTATTTTGGGGTTTTTTCTACACAGTAATCATTTTACCTTTTCTTAGTTTTGAAGCTGTTGCTCTCTTATCTATAGCAGACAGAGGATGAGGGTCTTGCATTTTGACAGGGCAAAACTGAAATTTTGTGACCAAGGCTAAAAAATGTTCAAAATATTTCACCGAATAGACAATTTGTGCTTCAAAAGTTTGGAATGGAAGGTTTATAACTGCAGGACTTTTACACTAAATGTCTGGATTTAATGTTGGGCATGGATGAATCATCTTTGGCATAATTAGCTGTCTGTTGCAAACTTCAACCCATTCAAAGGAAAGTTTATCTAAAACAGCCTGTTCAGAGCTACAGTGGGGAACGCATCTCCAGAGATCAACGGATGAGAAATGCTTTGCACCTTGAACAGATGAAAATTTTATTAACTGCAACATTTGAAATGTGATCCAGAAACTGCCTCTAACATTAGCTTTTAATACCACCACTCACAACCTATTACTTCCTATTTGAAGGTCCTTTTCACTGTTAATAACATATTATTTCTATGTTTCTATCTCCAGAGTTAATGGCAACTCTCCTTAGAATGTAAACTATTTAATAATATGCTTAAGTGAAGCCAATAGAGGGTGACAGAAAAGGAGATTGGTTGGTAAATAAGAGGTGGTTCTAGTAGAACAATGGGAATGGATAGATTGTCTTTGCTAATATCCTTTCTGTAAATTTGTTAATCTGCAAGGATGGTTAAAATATATTGGTCCGTCACAGCTTAAACCAGAGAGAAAGAAATAGCTGAAAAAATAAGCTGTTTTATCATGTAGCCTTTTAGTATTTACAATGTTTATTCAAATGTAGATCTAGCAGACCACTTATCTTCCCTCAAATAAGAAAAAAAAAAACATGTACCTGAGCAGCACATACAAGTTTGAATTTCTGTGACAAGCTCAACCTGAACACAATTGTAAAAGTTACCACCCACACATTTAAAAAAAAGAAAGAAAAACAGCTTGAGTGCCCCAGCCTCTGCAAAGTCCCGTCAGGCAGCGGTGAGTCACAGAATCCTCTGCTGGAAAAGTGCAAACTGTACCAAAATGAAAAGTTTTCCCTCCTGATGGATGCTATTAAATTCGGAGGTGAAAACATGTAGGATGGAGCTTCTCACGCTCGGAGCGTCTCAAGGACACGAGGGAACAAAACCGAGGAAGCTGCGGGGAGCCAGGGAAGGTACGGTCGGCTGGGTCAAGGCCACGGTGACCGATCTTTCTGAATCAGTGCTCCACATAATGGCTTCTCTCTGCTCAACACTGCCACCACAGGGAATTTAATCTGTCTGTTCATTTGGTCTGTGTTGCTGTCGCTTGTTCTCTGTTCTCATCGTGTCCTTCTCTTTCTCTCTGTCTTCAGATGGGGAGCTAAAAGAAGGCCTTATCCTGCTTTATACCCATGAGCCCTTCCAGTCATTCTACTCCTCTCATTAAAAAGTATTAAAAAGAAGAGAAACAAGTCAGTTGGAAAAACTAATTATAAAAAAATAACAGAAATACTTCATAGTTTGAGATTTTCAGGTCTAAATACAACAAAAAAAGTACTTAAGTGCAAAGTTTCCTTACCGCCTTGTTTCTTAAATTTTGTTATTAAGTAGTCACATTGGATTAGATTTTTGTATGAAAATATTCTTTCAGTATTTTAAGACTTTGATCACTTCTTTACCAGGAAGCTCAAAAATATGACTGGGCTGTAAATGTGTGTCCGTAGTTTATTCCTTTCCTTGTATGTGGTTTGTGACATGCAGTTCTAACTGTGGTGTTACAAGAATGACCTTTAAGCTTGGTATGAACTGTTTTTTCTCAGCAGAAGAGAAAAACAGTCTTCACAGACTTAGAGTCTTGCACATAAATTATTTTAAAGGTCATGTATAACATCATCTATTGATATATCCAACTAAAGTCACTGTTGCTTGGCTAAAAAAACCTTGGTTGTAGTTTTGTGATAGCAGAAAAGCCATTAAGATTCAGTATCTTTAGCAGGATGAATCATCCTGACAGCAACAGGTCTAATGAGTCAAAGTGTAAATGCTGAGGAAATTTCAGAAAATTTGACATAAAGGTAACATAGATCAACCATCCCATATCACAGCATATGCAGAAATATTGTGTTGTACAGAAGCATAAGTTAATCCAGCTTGGGTTATTTTTTGTTGAACTCTTACAATAGGTTGCTGTTCCAAGACGGTCCTCTCCAAATCTCCCTGCTCCCAGAACTCTGCAGCCACAGACAGCGCCACCTAGAGGAAGAGTTGAGATGTGCATTCAGTCACCTTGCCAATATTTTGGTTTCCAATGCAAGCACAAAGGAAGGATATAAGTTTTAAAGCATAAAAAATACTCTTGTTTGAGAAAGTGGAGCTTAACAATCTCAATTTCCTTTGATTTATGTTTGAATTTTAGGGGCTCTTGTACTCAGCAAAGATATAAAACTGGAAATGGACCAGCATTTATACAATGCTGATATAATAGATCTTTCCCCTCCATGTTGTTCAAATCATTCTTTAAAGCTTTTACAATGGCCCACAATGAGAAGGGTATTTGCAGATCACGAGGCAGCTTTCTGGCTTTGTGTCTTTGATGAAATGAAAGCCCATATTATCTGCCCTCGCAAACCAAAAAACTCTGCAGAGCAAGATCTGTTGAATAATATGTAAATTCTGTATTCAGCACAGCACACCCATTTTGAAAGAGTTAGTCATCAAGCCGTTTCTGAAGGAACAATTGCTCCAAGGCTTGTACAGAGACACTGCACTTTTTATCCAGAACCGGATGAAAAGCACAAAATATCACCCAATACAACGGCAGCAGCAACGTTTCTTGCATAGAGCACAGCAGCTCAGGCTCCAAGTAATGTTATGAACAAGACTGTCTACCATCTGTATTTTTTTGTTGTTGTTTTTGAGTAACATTTGGCAAAGACATAGTTATCCTAGAGTATATAACCATCTGATTAGCAGCAGCAATTATAAGAGATCTCTCTCATTATTGCAGCATTTATGAAACAGAAACAATTTTGGAAATCCTAAATGAGTTAAAGCAGGAAATGTTTAGTCTGATTCAATGTCAAACAGTGATGAAAAATATTACTTGTTATGCAGTGTGTGTAAGCATCTATTTTTAACTGTAATTTATCGATCTCTGTGCTTTATAAGACCACCTAATTTCCTTTTACATGCAGCATTGATGATGCATTTGCCATAAAACTTCAGTCTGTGTTTACACTGAATAACATGAAGCAGGTGTTACTGAAAATGAACACATTTTGTGAGGCTGTTACAGCCAAATAAAGGTAAAAAATGACCATCAAGCACTGCCTGTCGAGTGGCCAGATATGCTTGCTGTTCATGTTGATATGCGATAGTTGCTGGCTTGAAGGCAATGTGCACATTACATATTTCACTAAAATAAGATGCTGAGACTGGCAGGCGGTGATGAGGAGAATGAAAAGCAGCAGGTTGCTTTTTGATGCATGAGGCCATCAGGAACCACCGCCGAACGCTGCTGAGAAAAATGGTAGAGCTGACAAAATACCATTCGTTCCCTACTCTATCTTAGGTTCTTGCAGAGTTTGTGCCTGAGTGTGTGTTTTATCACCATTAAAAGATAGTTGTGAGCTACACTGGAGAGCTACTTTATACCTACAATCCTAAAATTGCCTGTAAGAAGATCATCCATGGATCTACCTTGCTCTGGATCTCCCAAGGTTTGGCAATTGCAGAAAGATCACAGGCAGTCATCATCATGGCCCTGCAAACATAACACAGGACTGAGACCTAACTGTCTTTGTTTCCCTGTGGAACATTAATTTTAGCACATTTCTGCTTACATGACAATCTCTTTGCGCGTAGTCTCAAGCATCATGTATTTGGTCCAGTCGTTCCAGTTCTCGTAGGTTTTTGACTGGTCAACGATCTTCTGGAACATCGTTCTCTTTCTGCAGAGGAGCACAACAGACAGATTTCATTTCTGACAGCTGACAGCTCAGGTAAAAAAAAACTACCTCGGAACAGAAGAATCTATTTTATCAACATTATTAGATTATTTTTCTTCTTTTGCTCTTTGCTTTTGGTTTATTATATTGTTTTTGTATTTCCTTTTAATTCATGTTAAGCACTTTGAACTGCCTTGTTGCTGAAAATGTGTTATATAAATAAAATTACCTTACCTTACTTCCATCCCGCTACTCATCCTTATTACTTTTTAATGCATATTTTTCATACCATTTATCCTCCTAATTCATCTTTACAACCTCTTTCCAGCCTCCTCATCCTACTGATCCCTCTTCGTGATGCTTTTTTCAATGTATTTATCTTTCTCAGCCCTGTTTATAACTCCCTCTCACCCCTTTGTCCTTCTCATCTATTTTAATGACCAGTTTTTAAATCATTTATTCTCACCAATGCTCTTCATATTTCCTTTTCATCCCATTAATCCTCTTATACTGATTACCCTTATCTGTTTATGCAAAGCCTTCATCTTCATCACCCCTCTCATTCATTTTTTTGCTACCTCCTTCATCTCAATATTTTTTCCTAAACATCTTCATGACTTCTTCTGATGACAATCCCTACTAAAAAACTTTTTCACATGCATTCATCCAAGTTTGTTTAGTTTCTGTTTGCTTACTAATTCTCAACAAATGTACCATAAAACCTAAACCTAAACTCAGTTTCACTTAGGTGATATTAAATTGAAATATTAGATTGATCCATTTCTTTGCCCTCCCTTAATATTCTATGATTATCAATTTAATCAGACCATTCCAATTGTCTTGTTAGCTTTTTCTAAGGTTTTATCAAAGGGTTCCAAGGTAGTTGTATTAGCTGCTGCAATACAAATAATCTCCTGCTCTAAAATCATGAGACTTTCCATATGAAGCTTAAATAACTGATCCATGCATATGCCTAATTTCTCTGCATTAATTCCGATTACTGCAATTGACCCATATTATTGGGCTGTGGTCTGTGCTAGTAAATGCAACTTAGAAATTATGGTAACACTTTATTTGAAGGGGGTTGAATAAGACTGTCATGACACCGTCATAAACATGACATAACACCTGTCATGAACATCAATAAGCCTTCATGAATATTTATGACTGTTGTCATAAAGCGTCATTCAGTAAATTATGACACTTTCACAAGTTTAAACAGTTCATTACTGTTTAAACTTTACCTTTAATAACATAAAGATACCTGATTTTTAAAGTGCAATCAGTAATACTTTTATAACAAATTTATATCAGTAATGATTTTTTGGTTAATGTCAAGTTGTCATAACAAAGACATTTTGAATAATGTCAACTTTGTATTAAAAGTGTCATAATTTACAGAATGACGCTTTATGACAACAGTCATAAATATTCATGAAGGCTTATTCATGTTCATGTCATGTTTATGACAGTTTCATGTCAGTCTTATTCAACCCCCTTCAAATAAAGTGTTACCAAAATTATATTTTTGTACTGACTTGAAATAAAGAGCAAGGTCTGTGGCAATAATTGCGATGTCCATGAGGTGGATGACGATGTCATGCTGGCGGCGGTTCAGATTCTGATAAATGTTTAAAGCCTGGAACAAAAGAGAAAACGTTGATGGTACCAACATGTCACTCAGGCGAGGAGAAGGAGAATATGTCGAGTGGTTGGGGTATAAGAAGCCTGGTTGAGGATATTACATGAGTTTATTTTTCAGGAACAAAATGAGAAGTTGTAAATCAACCACTCCTTTTGTGGGAAGCAAAAAATGAAAGCAAAAAAAAAGATGCATAATAATCGTTTGGGTTAAATTTCTTACTTTTACCTTCAAAACTGCATTACTTACAGGTGACCTATCAGGTGTGCAAGATAACGGGCCAACGTACCTCATCTCTCAACAAAGTCTTGCCAAACTCCAGATGGTGTCTCTCCAGGATGGAGGAGCCGTGAAGTTTGGCCAGAGGATTACCCGACCTGGATACACGCACACAAACAGCATGAAGGGAGGTTATACTGTGATAAATCATGCATGTTAAAGCTCAGGGAGGGCCTGGCCTCATGTGTTCACAGCTAATGGTAATACTCATTAGCTCATCCATCAGCAGGTGGAGCGCAGCAGCTGGAGGCGTATCTAGTCAATAACAGATAACCGATGTCCTCTGTGTGTCATTACCTTTACCTGAAGAACCAAGATCAGGTCATCCTAATGAAGGACAGAAGGAGTGACAGCTGTATGTCTGACTCAATCAAACTGGCTCACAGGAACTCAACAATCTGATGTCAATAAAGTTTTATTGGATGTAGTGTTTGCTCATGAAGAATGTGGGTCATTACAGCAACAACAAAAAATCAAAACTATTTATTATACTCCATTCTTGGTATTTAATGAAACAATTTTTTATTAAAATTTATTTCGCACAAGCCTGGGTTGTGAGTTGAAAACACTCCTTTCAATTTTTCATTCAGTCCTGGTTTCATTTGAACCAATTGTTTTCTGTTACATAATGACTGAACAGCATCCAACTCAATTAATGACAAAGAAAAAAAAAGAATTGAGTGCAAAGGTTTGAATTTATAATGGAGTTTCTCTCATCCTCACAGGGTGAAAATTATGTGCTCCAATACATATTTTCAATAACTCACAGTATGAGTAAAGATAAGGTTTGATTGTTAAATCAAAAGTACCTGTTGGAAATAACAACTTTTAAGCATGTATTGAGCATCTCGGGCTTCCTGGACAATCCATAAATTTTCCACATGTTGAAATCATATGTTTGCAGTCACCAGCTTAATCTGCTCAAAAATATTTTAAGTATTTATTTTAGATCATTGTCTTCATGGAACACCAAAGTGTATCCATGTCTCACCCACCACCTAATTATTGATTTTACATTATTATTTTTTTAAATTGTTATTTACTCCCCTTTTTTTCCTTTCACTTTCACTTTATTTAAACATTTGACTGGCATTGCACATGATGAAAGTCAAAGTAAATGTTCTGATGTCAGTCCTCTTTTAGCTTATGAAACTATAGTTGCAGATTAATCCCATCATGCTTCTGTGCCGTTTCCCCCTCAGTCCTGCAGCTCTTACTTCATCTGGTACAGGTTGTTGGTTCCTCTGTGGTCGATATCGTGACAGAATCCAGCAGTCACCATTGCCATGCACTCCAGGTCTGTGTAGTAACGCTTCAGATCACCTGTCTGAGAGCACAAACAACCCAACAGTCAGACAGAAATAGAAATGCGGGGTTAAAACAGGGTCAGCAATACAAAGAACTACACATGATTCAGTCTCACGAACAAATAAGAGTTTTCCTTACAGGTCCAGATTGTTGGAACAATGACAATAAATAATTGTCTATTCAGACAAGACTTCTCATTTGAAGACATAGTCCATTACCTTTGTCGTTTTCTCTTTTCTTAGTCTTCCAAATGCACATAAAAACTATCCCATTCATGCTCTTATTTACCACACATTACAGGGAATCACAGAGGGGGAAAGACTGAGAAAGAGCAGGGAAGAGAAGAAATGATCTTTATCACCTTAAATCAGGGACAAAATGAAGGGCAGACTAAATGAAAGAGTGGGTGTAAAGCCTGAGAGGAGGAAGGGGAGCATGAGGTGAGGAACTGATGAGCACTCAGGGAAGGAAGGAAGAAGGAAGGAGGTGGAGGAATGAGTCAGATTAGCTGTGTGAGACCATCAGCAAAGTGAACATGGTCTGTCCAACGTTGAATCCGTGTCTCCAGTTGTGGTAGGTGATCTTCCTGTAGCCTTTACTGAGAGAGTACATAAATCTCACCAAAGCCTGTGCGATAAAAAGAAAGTTAAAATAAGGTAGGGCTCATATTCTAAAACACTGATGTTTGATGCATAAAGCTTGCATTGTTGCTAGAATTACTTATGTATTATCATAGCTCTTATGAAGCCTGCACAGCTGGGAAAATATTAGCATTTTTTAAATTCATTTTTAAATTACGCACATTGATGCTGATATTATCATAAAGTTTGTTTGGTAACGTCTTTGTACTTTCAAGTAATTCTTAAAAATAAATTTAAGATTTGCTTGCAACACACTTAGGAAAATACGTTGAAAGTAAGGGCTGAACCTCCATTCAGCCCTTTTGTAGAGATTCTAGTTTTGGCCCTGTGAGCCTTGGGATTATCCAGTTGGGTAAAATTAGCAAAAAAAAAAAATAGTGCTAGAACATGTCTAACTCTACAGCTGTAACTTTCAGAACACAGACTGTTGTTTTTAAAGAAAATGTCAGTGTGTTGCAGAGTCCTGTTGCCTTTCTGATGTTAAAAATTCTGTGCCATTAAGAATTTCCTCCATCTTAGCACTAAAAATAATTAAGACATGCAGCAGTAACAGTGAAGAGAACACTGACCTCTCTGGGAATGTGAAACTTGTCCACCACTTTCAGCTCATAGTACATCTTAATGCCACATTTCACCAGATCCAGCTCACTGTGATCAAAGTCACAGAAGTGAAACTCAAAGATCTCAGCTTTCTTAGAGTTTGGCAGAACTTCAGACTGTGGAATAAAACATAAATATGAACATTTTACATCTGAAGATTTTTTTAATGTTTAATCTACAAACCTCTGTATCATATATTTTGATATTATGTGACAGACTAGCACATGTAAGACATTTTTGAAGAGAAAGAACAAAGATTTGTGTTTTTCCAATCTAAAAAAGAACTGAAAACAAGCAATGAGCATTTGTATTAAGTCTCTCCACTTTCCTTATCCAGGAGAGCATAAATCAGGGGAAAGCAAACAAATGCATGTTAACTCTAAAAGTTGCATAAATCCATTGACAGAATAATTATTCGTAGTGCACTCCATGAATCTGGCTTTCAGGAACTGAAAAGGAAAGCCACTGTTAAAAGAAAAAGCTACAGTTTGCTACAAGCCATGTAGGGGAAACAGGAAGCATGTGGAGGAAGGCAATAAACACACAAATGCTACAGTGAAATATAGTGGTGGCAGTAAGATGCTGTAGGGAACACTTTTCTTCAAGATGGTCAGGGAATGGATCAGAAGATGGATGGTGCTGAATACAGGGCAGGCCTGAAAGAAAACTTAGATCTGGGGTGAAAATTTAGCAAAACCAGAGCAACAATGTAATATTTTACCCTAAAGCATATTCATGTCTTAGAATGGGCAAGTCAAAATTAATACCTAAATTCAACTGAGAATCGTAGGCTCAATTGAGTTGAAATGTAATGATTGCATATTCTTTTAATAAAATCTGATTGAGCTTGAGCCATATTGGAAGGAAGAATAGGAAAAATGTAGCTGTAGCGTTTACTCAGAGGATGAAGTCAAAAACTCCAGTTTTCAGATTTTGTGTAGTAAAAGCTTAAAATAATGTGTCATATTCCATCCACAGTTATGTGCCATTTCCTGTTGGTCTGTCGCAGTAAAACACAAATTAGAAGGCTACGCAACACACATTGAAATTTCTGGATACAACACCAGAAAAGATGCAAAAGCCTTGTCACTCTGCAACTGAAATTACAAGTTAGACAGGAAGGTATGAATCCTTGCTATATATTCATACTACATATTGCATATTGTTGGGTTTTTTTTTTCCTTTAATGACATGCTCAGTGCTTACCAGAATCTCCTGAAGTTCCTCCTCCTCACACTCATCTGGCTCTTTCCCCCATCTCGCTCTGGTGTCCTGCAGAAACATACATCATAAACACTCACCTTGGATGAAACTGTACAGCATCAATCAGCTCACTCCTGATCTAAGGTCAAAATAGGTGATCTCCCTTAGCTTTTGTGCTCTTTCTACCCCCTGACAAATCACCTCATAGAAAATCTGACAGCTTATTTCATCTTATAGATGATGCTTACCTCCATTTTATATCACCTACATCAAAAAGCTGCTTCCAAACTGACTTGGTTGATACTGTTTCAGTTTTTAGAGTTTTGAAATTCTTAGTGTCACAACAGTCTTGTGAAACTGATTTTTTTATGATTTCATAGCATTGCTTTAATACAATAATAGAAATAATTGAAATCACAATAGTGGTATTTTTAAATGGAAAAATCATCGATCTACAAAATCATTTATCTTGTGTTTAGCAAGAAATCACACCTTTTTTGTCCTAAAACTAATTTCTTTCTCATCCATCAGTTTCACAGTTGTTACTCTTAAGGGACACGAAGCATGGAAAAGTGTTGGATTCTAGTAGAATTTAAACATTTTTAATAAAATGATCTATTTTAAATGTGCCCTCTGTTAACATCCCCCCTCTACTCGATTTGACAATGAACACCAGGCCTCTTTCCTTTAATTTATTTACTAACCAGTATGTTCTGGATTTCGTCCTTGCGACACTTGACATGGTACAGCACCATGTCCTGGAAGATGTCCTTCCTGTTCTCCAGCTTGTTCATCTTGTCGTATGTGTCAGTGTTCAGCACAGACCAGCCCAGGAACTGGGTCAGAGACTGGACACAAGTGTGACAGAGAGTTGGGTAGTAAGAAACAGCATGCACTTCTCACTTTCTACACATGATAGAATTGGTGTTCCAAAATTTTGGTGGAAAAATTTACATTTAGCAACATTTGTGCAACTGAAAGCCGCTGCTTAATTAATATACATTGTTCATTTACTTGTCATTTTGACCATTTTGTTGTTTATTGCTGTATTACAGGTCTTATAAACAGTCAAGTTAGAACTTGCCCTTTAAAAAATATTTTGGAAATATGTTTGAATTTTAATTTTCTAAGTCTGATGTACAGTAATAGAATTTGGAACAATTTCAACAAAACTGGGGAAGAAGAAGCAAATTCCTGTCGTTTCCAAAGAGGAACACTTGCTTTGTGGTTTGTTGCTCTAATAATGATAACAATAATGCATTTTATATGAGTGTGTCTTTCTAAGATCCAAGGTTACCTTACAAAAATGAGTAAATAAATTATAAAATAATCAATAAGCCATTACTTAAAAAATTCAAGTCGATAAACAAGATTTGACAGCAGTTCAATCTAGGTTTGAGAAGCCAGTTTGAATTGAATTAGATTATCTAAATTCAAAACAGAATGCAGCTTGATAAACTAATGCAATGCTACTTGACACTCTATTTGCAAATCAGCCAATCACCAAGGTGCCAAGAGGACCATTAATTGTCTTTGAGTTTTATTGGCTGCACCCTCAAGAGAAGAGATAAGGACCACTGTAAATATTAATTTCTGTGCAAGTGCCATAATGTTTTCCACTGTGCATATGCATCCATGCTAAGGTATATTTAGTGTTTGAACAATTTAAATAGGTATTTGCATGTGTTTTTAGAGGAGATCTTAAGTATTTGTGCACTTCAGCTATTCTTGGGTAGTTGTGGTCCCTAACTTCCACGAATACTGGGGATTTAGAATGTTAAGTCAACCATAAGATCATCTTTCTGACTTCTGAAGCTTGTGTCCAAAGTGGGTTATCAACATGACATTTAACCCAAACTGAACAAAAATTCTTTAAGAGAAGGGCTGAGAAAGCAAAGAATGAAAATATTCCAACGTCCTAGTCAAAGTGCAGGCCCTAACCCTATTGAGTAGATTTCACAGCAAAACAATAAAATTAAACTAATGTTATGGAGGAGTGGAGCATCATTTCCTGATGGAATATGCAGAAAGTCTCTTTTTCCCTGCAACTACAGCTTCAGGATCTTCATTAAAGATAGAAATAAAGAGTTTCCTAAATTTGACTTCACCCATATAGTAAAATGTTCTTAGTCAGACAATAAGCTAAAGATGACTTAAGAATTAAAAGCTTCATTTCATGAGAAACGACTGCTGAAGATCAAACTGCCATGACTTAAGTTTGTGAGTTACACAAACAGTAAACCGTCGGTGGAAAGCCCTCAGGCTCAGTGATAAATAATGCAGAGCGTCTGAATGGCCTGTAGTGTATTTATAAACCAGTGACTCAGTGCAGCCACACACACACGCAGAACCTTTACCTCCATCAGCGTTTCATCCATTTCATCAAAGGGTTTCCCATCCTTCCTGTTATAGAACGTGGCCACGCCCACTATCTCTTCTTTCTTGTTGACAATTGGCATGGACAGGACGTTCTTAATGGTCCAGCCAGACTCGTCCAGCGGCTCCGTCTGCAGATAAAGATACAGCCACACGCACAGACATAAAATAATGCACCTTATTTTAGAACACAGGCTACATCTGGATTCTTACCTAAGAGGAAACATTGTTTAAAGGGAGGCTTTGAATTTTTAATACGTAATATTATCACAGCCATATAAATCCTTCTTAAATAAAAAAAATATGAATATACTGTACAGCTAAGACATTTTCACAATAATATGGAAATGATTTTAATGTTTGTTATGTACACTTTTCATATACTTGCGTATGTGCTGAAATTTTGAGCATATACTAGAAATGTGACACAATGAATTAATATTAAAAGGTATTCTTATTAATCAAACAATACAATTCTCAAATACTGGAGAGACCTTCAGGCATGAGAACACTGTACAGCTTCAACTCTATTTAAAATCTGTGGGTTATGCTTCAAAGAAGGAAACCGACCAGCTAACATTTCTGACAAGAAGATCAAACATCCAGAATTAAGGCAGATATTTCTGTACAAAAACATGTGCTTTCTCAACTTGATAGCAGACATATGTTAGTACAAATGTATGCATATATTTAGCAATGTATGTATAAACTTGACAGTGTATATTTTACAAAATTCATAATAAATTCATATTGCTTGTTTTTAAATTGCGCTGATATTTTCTGGGGTAAATTCAATGTACTCCATAAAAGAAGTATTCAAATAAGTCCTTAAAAGTTCAAACTTCACAAGATGTTTGTGTGGATGACATGGGTATGTAAGGGTCTAAACTCCATTGTAGATTATAATTGAACATTAAGTGATTCAAACCTCAGGAACAAACATTGAAAAATGTTTTCTTACCTGGAAATTAAAAAACTCATCCTCAGCAGCATTCATGATGTTGCAAATCTGGACAAAAGCAACAAAAAAGGCAAGAGGAGAGGTTCAATGTATGTTCAAGGCTTCAATCTAAAACAAATCTGCTAATATCTACTGTAAATGTGGCTGAAACAAAATAGACATTGAAAAAAATTGGTTGCTATGCTACAGAAGAGAAGACATCAGCATGTTCTCCCATGATAAATCCTCCAGCTTCACCTTTTCAGACAGAAACAGGTTCATATATAATTTCTAGCAGCTGACAAAGTTTTATCGCTCCACTTCTAATTTATTCACATCCCAGTGTCAGAACAAAAACCATCAGTGTCACTTTGGCTTGTCGTTTTATCCCCAATTTATGAATATGAGGCTTTATAGAGACGTAAAGTTTTCACTTTTCACATAATAGCAACAGGACTGATAGCAAAGAGGGAAGATGATGGAGACTCGAAAAATGAAAAGCACCAAAGAAAATGAGAGGATGTAAGGAAGACAGATGGCGAGGGGAGAACAGACGAGTAAGTCAGGTTCAGCACTTTAGGAAAAGCTCTCAGTGATTAATTACAATGGCCACAGAAATTACAATTCTACATCAGAGCGGTACGATGCGTCACACTTTTCATTTCTACAGCGGTGTTTACACTGACAGCTGTGTAATAATGCCTAATGGTGTCCTGTTCATCAAACCTCCAGCAGCGTCCTCTGGAGCGGTTTCAGGTTCTCTTTAAACATCTTTTTAGAGGACACAATTTAACAAAGACTTCTGTTCAGCAGAAGTAAAATCTTAGTTAAATCAAATGATAATGAGGAATGTTTTGATAATTTGTAGCCATACATTCTTTTGTGAGACAATTCTAATTTCTTTATGAGGCACTTCTTTGACCAATTGTTTAGTTTTCAAAATTAATTCTAGTTTACTTTCTTGGCAGTAGACACAAATGTACTCTACTAGAGTAGACAGTAAATATCTCCCTCTTTGGACAGAAATTGGATCAAAGCATGGACGCTTGTTAGTCAATAAAATATTAAAAATAAATTCTTTATCATTAATAACAAAATCAACAAAAAAATATGCTTTTCACTTTTTGAAATAGAGGTAAACAGGGATGTGTCTTTCTTATTATAAGTATGTTTTATCATGTTTGAAATAAATCTCAAATTAACCTTAAATAAGACTTGAAAGTCAAAACCTTAATAAGAGTCTGAGTCACTCACCAGCCCAGTTTCTGCAACATAAGTAGGTAAACCACTGACAAGAGCCCAGTGGTCATCTGGAGGATTCCTGGGGATGAAAAATATGAAAAATAAAAGATATATAGAGGAAAAAAACAGTTTTAAACGTTATGGTTAGTTCACAGTGGTCATTTTTTATTGTAAGACCCATAATATTGTCTGTTGTTTCTTCTAAATGCCTCAGAAATAATTGTGTCTATAGACAGGCCTCATGCCTGAACAAACAGCTTTCAGTATCTGGTTTTTGAAAAATTCGGATCAACAAGTTTAGTGTCCTTATTTAATAAAAAAAAAAAAACATGTCCCTTGATTAGGCATTTCAAATTTAAATAGAAATGACCTTATTTTATTTCAGTTTAGACCACATGCTGTCAGATAGGTGTAGGATCACAGCCTATATTGCATTTCTTTCATCTTTCCAAACTCTTCACTCTTTGCTGACTATTTGCTGCATCTCAAACCTAAATCAGTGTCATGACTTACGGAATGACTTTAATGTCTTCTTTCCCATGGAGGATATAGTCGATCACTTTGTAGAAGATAATTTCCTGAGGAAGAAACAAAGAATTTACCAAGACACTTTATTACATGTAGTGAGTGTGAACACATAGATCAAACCATTCACCTGCAAGAACTGCAAAGTTCTTTCAAAGTATCACAGATACAACAGATACATCTCTCATTTCTTAATGTGTTAAACTTTCAATGTTGACAGAAGTCCCACTCTGATTGGCTGATCAATTTGCCAAGATGACTCCTCCCAGAAACTACTGGCAGCTGTTTTGTGAGGTTTACACATAGACGAACGGGACCAGGACATCGAATGGCTCCTTAGGCCTTATTAACTTGTTAGACTCAGTTAAAGTAAACATTTTTATTTTTATTGTCTCCCCATTTGGAATCTAAAGTGAGGGCCATCTGTACTTTATAAAGCCAGAACCACAATCTCCCTTCTCCCCCCTCCCCCTCAGCCAACAGAGCTGCTGTTGTAGCTAAATTTGTAGTGATGCTAAATTAATTTTAATTTGAAAAATATATTGAAATCAATGATGAAAGAGTGGTTTGTTTAATGTAAATTAGTATAGTTTAATAGATGATTAAATGCTACATACAGAACAAATTCAATATTTTCCAAATGTTCCTGGCATAAAAAAGCTGTATTAGTGATACTTAGCAAAAAATGAACAGGAACAGCAATACATATTCTATATATCACCCTTTAAGGTGCAGGATCAAGTCTGTTGCTGATATGTGCAATAATAACTGAATGATTAAGCAACAGTGTAAAGGTGAGCTCTACCAAGACTGATGCTGTAGAGTTAAGAGCCCTAGGAGATTTAGCAAAATCCAAACAGTTTTCAGGCCATGGATGCTTCACAGACCTCTGGAAAATCTGTCACCTTCTTTCTGAAACCTTAAAATGATAAAAGATGTAAAATATGGAACTGGCTCGGTAGATGTTGAAAGGTTTTCTCAAGAGAAGGTGTGGCATTCAGATTAAAAGGGAAAGGAAAAGTATTTGTAGTTGCTATCTTTCATACTTACCCTGCCATCGGGAGTTTTGGGTCCATCGTATGGTGGAACTTCTCCCATCAGTACCGGCCACAAGTCAAAGAACTCCTGTAGGCAGACACACAATGAAAAAAAGGGATTTAAACATGAGCAAAAACAGATGATCCTCTGGGTTAGTTCTTATTATTTGGATGCACTTAAACCTTTGTGTACACAAACCTGCATTGCTTTACAAGGATGTAAAGAAATAATTCTGTTTAAAGCACTTAAAGATGTTTCTGTTCTTATTTATTCTGGTTCAGTGATGAAGTTTCAGGACTGAACCATCTGTGCAGTCAGAAGTGTGTTTGTTCACATTAAGCAGGTGTTTGGAATAAACTGGCAGCAGCTTGTAATAAGTGAGAGGCAGTGCAAACAAGTAACATAATGTGTTGGTTATCAGAAATACACAATGAAGTCCACTGAACGTTTAAGCAGATTTAGAGTTGTAGATTAGATAGGAAAAAAATCACCTCCCGAAAGTTAAAATAAATATAGGAATGGAACAGAAAGGATTAGTATTATATAAAAGCAACAACATGTTGGTATATCCCAGCATATCAATCCAAAAATACTGTATATTGCTTCACATAAGTAAGCTTTGATACATAAGTTCGAATGACTTGACTTCTTTGTTCCAACTTTAATATAGTTAATGTAGCTGTCTTTACAACTGGGAAAACTTAACATTAATATTAAACAGTTTCCCTGCCAAACTAACAGAATTTGACCTTTGCTTAACTTTTTACAAACTGCTGTACTGAAAGCATTACATACTTATTGTGCTAAAAAAGTCCTGACTGGGCACGTTTGACATGCATGTGATGGGGAGGATTTCGTTTGGCCCATCTACTATGCAAGCCTGAAATGTAACATTTTTGATCTAATAATCCTGGAGGATTAGAGAAAGGTTGAGAGAAAAAAAAGTTTATAAAACAGTTGATTGGGGACTTTTTGAAGATAAAAAGCTTGAATCTCCCTGAAAGTCCAGTTTATCCAGGGAAACTTGTCTTTTACCTACCATTTCTGACTAAATTAAGCCCCTTATTTTCTTAATTTGAAGGTTTTAATTAAAGAAA
This sequence comes from Poecilia mexicana, assembly GCF_051168715.1. Lineage (NCBI taxonomy): Eukaryota > Metazoa > Chordata > Actinopteri > Cyprinodontiformes > Poeciliidae > Poecilia > Poecilia mexicana. The sequence goes on from NW_028263379.1 coordinate 9,175,059, forward strand.
AGATATATATTTTTTTATATCTGAAGAATTTATACCACTGTAATTGGCACATATGACTTATAAACAACAGATTGGAAAGTTTTGAGTTTGTATTAGTGAAAACCTACCTTAGTCTTAGTCATGTCCAGCAGACCAACAGAGTAGCGGTCACAGTTCAGGAAAGCTCTCACTGTGTACAAGGCCTTGTGGAACTGCCTCTCTATGTCTGTCAGCTCCTCAAATACCTTGCTGGCTGACCACAGCAGTACCTGAATAATGAAACAAAAGAAGAGATGCATTTTTACCAGCTCATCTGCTGTTTTTCCATATACTGACTAATAATAATTTCAATATATATGACAAAAGTTTATCTCTATATGTGCGTATATGTGAAAAGATGGCAACTAGACTTTGTTTAGTTTTGTAGTCAGCTTGTTCAATCTATTATTTAAGCATATCAAACGTATCGAAATCTTCTTTATGATTCTTACCTGACCCCTCCTCGTCTCGCAGTTGTGCAGGTAGCTCAGGTGGTAAACTCTCAGCACCAGGTTAGCAAAGTTAAGATATTTGTTTAGAGTCTGGGAGAAATAAGAACAGGTGGAGCAGATCATGTCATAGTTTTATTTTGCGTTCAGTGTCACTGGTGTCCAGTCAACCACTAATGCCTGCACTCTTAACATTTTAAAAATAAAGATGGGAGAAAATGCTTTTGAAAAAATCAAAGAAAACCTTGAAAAGCACACATTTTCTAACTACATGACAGCAGTTCTACTTTTTGCTTCAGAACATTTGTTTAACTGGCTATTTGTGCAGAGATGAAGACAGTTTACCTCCTCATCCTTGGCAGTGAAGCACGGTCCGTCCAATTTATTGACCGCCATCATGACCGCCACCATATCTTTACCATTCATAATGGGGATGGCGAGGACATTTTTGGTCTCATACTCAGTCAGTTCATCAACAAAATTACTGAAATGTGGACTCTAGGAGGAGACGCACACAAGAGATATTTTACTCCTTCAGTCTTAGGTCATTTAAGCTATAATGGTGGCAGCATAGTGTTGTGGAACATTATGCTGCCTCCTATAAATGCTACAAACTCAATTCACTCTGGGCTTCACTCCTCCTACGCTTCCTCCTCTATAGCTACAGTCACCAAATAGGATAATAAAAAGGTTATTTATGCATTCTAATCTGTAGAGCTAAAGTATTACGGACAAATAGAACCTTTTAGTCAATGTATAATGCTTTTAAAAAGCTGAGTGAAATGGCCAAAACAATTGGTGTTTGCATAGCTCTTTATGGAAGTATGTTTTGACAACTTAGTTACATTGAAAATCAATTTAAAACTAGATTTTTTTTACTGTAGAGTAGCCAGAGTGGTCTAGTGGAAAACAAAGAGATAAATTATTAGAAGGAAGTCTAGGATGATCTTGAATCAGCTTTGTAGAGGAAAGATTTTAACTTCTTCGAGTTTACCACAAAACACATTTCTGGCAGGCAGTTTTTCAGCTTTGCCCAGATGATTCACATTAAAACATTTTCTGAATTGAATTACATTTTGAGACTGTGTTGGTGGAAAATCAAAGATAGACAGAAGCTATGCAGCATCTTTTTAAATTTAAAGTCAAGAGTCACATTTCTTCACTTAATCTTTACAAGTTAACCTTTTTAAATTCTGTAAAAATATCACAAATTCAAGTTATTTCCACAGCAAAAGACAATGATGAGAACAAGAGCAGAGCAGCCCAGAGCAGTGTTATTGTGCTGAGTCGGGGAAAGTGGCTGAGGGCTTGTGTGGCCTATGGGAATAATCTGGGATCGCTCTAATTCTGGACAGATTAACTTGCTCCATGTTCAGGTTCTCTGTCTTACTTCCTCAAAGGCACAAACACACAGACAGTTATTGAGTAACCACACCTTAAATTATGAATTAAATCCATCCTGTAAATGATGGGATTGTTAAATTCAGTTGTACGAGGGAAAGACAAATGATGATGGGAAATTTAGGACAGCGCTTAGTCACTCACTGCATAATCCCCACCTACGGTGCAGCACAGGCCTCTGCTAGATTGGATTGGGATGGAAATAGCATGCAGAGACAGTGACATCCAGTCTGTTACTAAAAAGCCATCCTTCATGCATTAGCAACATAAAGCCAATCAATTAAATAGAAACATTAGCTGCTCCTCTGTTGCCACTGGAAAAATTGAGCCTTTGATCGTTACAGTTTTCTTTTATCTGCTGATGTGAGGCTGTTACTTCACGGTCTGAGGTTTCGACCAGAATGAGGTTTGTTCTGTCATGGCTCACAAGGAAAGGCACAACAGGCAGGCCTGGCAGCATGAAGTGCCAGATGAAAAAAAAAAAAATCAAAAAGGCAACAATTATCCCTGGTCTGTTGTCTTCATACATCAGCAGCTGAGCTCTCTAAACTCATATGAAAGGACAAGATACAGAGAAGTGCTTGTAACGCATCAGTTAAGTTTTGCTTCATTATTACTAGTAAATGTCACAAAAACACTTTGGGCAGGTGTGGGTGTAGTGGGTGGATGTGATGAGGATCTGTGGGAGCATGATGGGTACATAAGAAAAAAAAAGCTTTGTGGATATTTTAAATGTCAAAGGTATTCACAGTAATGAGATTGAGCTGGCTTTGGTTAAATGAAAGTTAAGTCGGCGGAACGGTGGGATCTTGGCGCCCTCTGGTGGTCAAACAGAAATAAATATTCAACATGAACATTACAATTAAACTGTTTTATCAATCATACCAAAGATATTGAAGCATTATTAGATTATTTTTTTATCATACTGTACCAGAGTTGTATAGTTTATCTTTGACAAAGTATGGATTTGAAAGTGACCATCAGAAAATCAATGAACCAAAGTCAAATTGGCCTACCTGTGTCACGTCTGGAATGTTCACCATCTTCTTGCTCGTGGCCACATGACCCACTATGCCCATATCTAGCGGGTATACAATTTCACTTTCAGGTTGCACCAGGCATTCATCATATATTGCATTTGTATGGACGTTGAATAATCTAAAAGGCACAGAGAAAACATTAGGAAATATGTAATAAATGACGCAGTTGAGTGATGATTCTATATGCCTTTTGTTGCATTTAATTTCCTAATATATGTTTTGCTTGCTTACTTTTCTGTAAATAAACACTACCTTGTTTATGAATGATGATGTACAAATTAACTTGCCTTACCTTCATAATAAGCAAAGGGAAACTTAGTGTCAGAAATTGATGAAATTCACTAAATTAAAGACAAGCAATTAAGGCCTTGCTTTAAATGTGGGCCCTGAAGCACTGCAATTGATTAAACCCTCCACATTAGCACTAGCATATGTGTTGCTGTGCTGAATGCAAGTTAAAAAAGCTGAGTACATCTGGACATACAATAATCTACAACCTTAAACTTAGGTGTGGAAAACTTAAAATAAAACTGATCAGGAAACTAAACTTTACTTTAAAAACCTTTTTTACTGAGTTTTATACTTTTGCTAAATATGGTTTGCAGGTTCTCAAGCTTCACAGATCCAGCTAGCATCTACATAGCTGCTACAAAATGGAGCAGAGTATACATACTAAAAAAGTGTTGTTCAAAAAGAGCCATTAATGGTCGTTAATAAAAGCTTCAATGACCTTGTGGCGAGCTCAGCCACGCCGTTCCTCTGCCGGTACAGGAAGAGGCTCATACGGTCCGCCCTCATCATGAAGCTGAGGTGCTTCATGAGCTTGAAGATCGAACGCTCAGTCTGCAAGTTGTCCTGTATGTCTCGTACCAGGTCAAAAAGAATCTCACTCTCATCCACCATGGTCAGATCATGGTAGGTTTTGATGTCCAACACAGGCTGCCGGTTGCTGTCCAGCAGATCTGAGATTATTTGGGGCTTCAGATTCATGTCATAGTACTGTTTTGCGAATGCTGGGTTGGCATCCAGGAACTGCTCTGCTGCAGCTGCATCCACCATGGCTGCTGCTGTGAAATACAACAGAAGAAGAAAAAAAAAACATTTCAACACACGTATTAATGACTACATGTGTGCCTGCATGTATTGGCAAGAAGCTATAGAAGCTAAAAAAAAATAATCTTTTATTGCAATAGCTAAATCCCAAATTAAATTTAGAAAAAAATCAGACCTTGAGATTAGCAGTTTATGGATTCCTGGGTTATAAAAGGGGAAGAGAAGTTGATTTCTCTTAGATATTCTTCAAAATAGGAAATACAAGAAAATATAGTATTGATGTAGAGTACTAGAACTTTGTTGATCCTCATAAACCAGTCAATATGCACAACACAACTGCCACTCAGCTTATTTAACCCATGTCTGTAGTCAGACATTTAACTATTTCATCTTCCCACCACACATGAAGAATGGTAATGGAAGTAAAACACTCTCCAAAGCTCACTGTTAAGTTACAAAGAGTGGCCAAGCAGCCATAACAGTCATTAAAGACAATCTTTCTATCAACTGGCTGAGAAGGCATGGGAAGAAAAGTCTTGCCTGTATCACCAAAACACATAAACATATGTAATCTGCCAAATACAAACAACTTTAACTGGAATAGTGTGTTTGGGTGGGATGGCATTAAGATGTAGCTTTTTGGTGACAAGCACTCCAGGTGGGTTTGACATGGAACAAAGGATAAACATGTTAAAGAAGAAATGTAATAAACATTAAATACATGATAAATAAGAAAGATTGCTCTAAGTACAATGGTCGTCCATTCCCTCTGTATGCTTTAACCTTGTAAAATATTACAGGAGGAGATTAAATACTGTTGGCAAAAAGGGGTTAGGGTTGTTCAACATATCAACAGTAGAAGTTTCAGTAAGAGTAGCATATTTACAAAAAGAAGAATGATCAGAAAAATGTTAGTTTTTAATGTCAGTTGTCTTTGATTCAGCTATTTTTTATTTTAAGGTTTTTGTTCTTTGTTTATAAAGTATCTAATTTTATTTACTGGATAATTTGTTGTTAAGGTTGGACAATATTACCTGAAAATACAAAAAATTAGACAAGTTGGAAATAACCACCTAATTTTAAAGGGTGTAGTAATATAGCATGCAGTAAATACAATAAAAGTAGTTTTTTTAATATCTCTACTGGAGTGAATGAATAAATCTCACTACTTTAAAAGAAAACAGTTAATTCGCTTTGTACCAGCATCTACTCACTTTGGTGCAGTTATATCTTACTACTAATGTTACTTAAAATAAAAAATAAATAAATATTAAAGTTATGACATCAATACCAGCATTGTTAATCATAAGTATACCTCATAAGTGTAAATGACAATAGCAAATTAAAGGAAATATTTGTACCTGTTAAGTCCTTGTATTGTCCCCCAGCAAAGTGTTTAATCCCTCTGTACTCCTTACCAACCCAGGTGTAGGTGTCTGAGAAGAGAAAAGGGATTACAAGGATGGCTTTAAATGGTCATGTGTGGACATAATCCTGCATCCAATTACAAGTATGCGGATTACAAAACCGACCAATGTTTAATAACAATATATAGGGAATTCGGCTGTCTTTCTCCAAAGAGATATGGGTATTGGACCTTATTAAAGAGACTTGAATTTGATAACTGCTGTAAAGTTTCTTGTTTAAATATGGAAAAATTACAAATCAAAAATTTTGTCAAATATAGATCAAGTTACTATGTTTTATATGCATGGCAGCAACGCTGTATTCTCAACTTTGGACTGTGCTATAACCACCAACCTCCACAGTTGTAATTCTGACTAAAAGCATTGTTCTTGTATTTTTTTAATGCAAACTAAAATAATAATAATAATAATAATAATAATAATAATAATAATAATAATAATAATAATAATAATAATAACAACAACAAATAAATAAAAATAAAATAAAAACAGAAAGAGAAAAAAAAGAGACAGAATAAAGAGCGATAGAGAGCGGGTCGAACTGTTCTGAATTTTGGGGATTTCTCTTTTTGTTTTCTATGCAATGCAGAGTGCCACGAAATCCAAATCTAAAAAAGGAAGTCGGATGTCATGTCACTAAAAACACGTCAGGTTTCTAATACTTGACTTTCGATCCACTGTGCTTTTTTAGTGTCTGTTCCCAAATATAACATACTTTTTTTTTCTTTTAATAGAAAAACTCAAAACTCATAATGTCGTTTTTTTTTGAAAGACCTATGAAAAATAGTTTCAGTTCAGAAACTTCTTATAAATGTATTAAAATCGGTGCTACATTAACAACAAAGCTATTAATATATAGTGTAACATTAAATTTATAATACAAAAATTGAGACACATCCTAGCCAAAACTAAGTCCATTTCTAACTGTCTGTTTCTAGCTGCAGATCACATGACGCAAACACGTTTTCTGAAGACGTCATGACGTACCACATTACAGTTAAACGTAAAATGAATCCGAGGCGGAATAAAACTCGACTTTTGGAAAGTAAAAGGAGAAAAACTTGTTCGTAACAGCGCTTCGTTCGGCGGAAGGTTAGTGAAATTTAACTTTAACGTTTTCCTCTCTGAATTACGTCCGGTCACGTTAACTTACGTATGTCCACGTTGACAATTTGTTTACAATGGTGCTTATTCATAGGACTCTGTTAGATAATTAAGAGAAAGAAAGCGACCCAAGCGATGCTATATCGATCTATTCAACGAAGTTGTTGAGACTGCTGGTGTAAATTTCGGCAACTTCCAAGTGGCAGTATATAAACATACTATAGACTTAGCACCAACACCATTGCTCTGCTTTTAACATTGTGAAAATACGAACTTTTACCTTTCCTGCCGAAGAAAGTATACAATATTATTTTTAACTACCAATAGTCATCTTTTATTCGGTCACATTTATGAGTTATAACTACACAGGAACGATAACCATGTTCTACTGTCACTTTCCTCATTCTTTGTCCAGACTTTGGTCCGTATATTCGCCATTCAGGTTTTCTTGGTATGTCGCTTTATGTGTAACCTGAACTGTAAGCATACGCAGCATATCTCATACGCATAAAAGAAACATGCTTTTAGATATGGACAAAATGTGAAGTCATGCTAGAGGGACTTCCGTGCTTTTCTATTGCACGGTGACTGTTATCAGGTTTAAGATGAGATGAATTGTAAAATACATTTATTAAACATGCTATTATGAGAAAAGTATATTCTGATGTTATCATGGCAATGATAAGAGATAGATACTATGACAAGAATTAAATGTGGCGACAAGAATTAAATGTGGCGGACGCAGTGTGATACTTTGTGTATACTTCTACTAGGTCCTTCCATTCATGTGGATGTTATTATGACGCTCTATCATGTCAATGCTACAACCTGAAAGCTTTAGCTTTATAGGAGGGATAATCCACTTAGCTTCAAAGAAAAAAAATGTTTCAGGAATTGTTTAAGGAGCACAACATCAACTTTGAGGTGTTAACTTGCATTTCCAGCTCCCCAAATCTCTAAAGAAGCGTCTTGTGAGATGTGCTTGACAAAAGTCTAATCTGCTTAAAGAAACTGCTAACATCCTGTTGCCACAGCAGACCTTTAGTTTGTAGACTTGCTTTCCCAGCAAAAGGGCGACTAAAACAGTATTAGGCAGGTGGTCATAATATCTGATTGGTTTTAATGTTTGATCACTGAACATTGTCACTGCAGGAACCAAAGCTCAACATGCTAGATGGGGGCGACTGTTGCACAACTGTGGAAGCTGACCCACAGCAGCCACTGATCCTGGAAAGAGCTGAGAAGGAACCTGAGAAGAAATGGCATACTGTTGTGTCACATCGGGTGAAGAAGCACTGCTCATGCTCCCCGGAGAAGGCGAAATCCAAAATACTGAGCTTTGTCCCAATTCTGCAGTGGCTGCCCCGCTACAAGCTAAAGGACTGGATTCTGGGTGATATTATGTCAGGACTTATAGTTGGAATTCTGCTGGTTCCTCAGTCCATTGCCTACTCCTTACTGGCTAGTCAAGATCCTATATATGGTTTATACACTTCCTTCTTCTCATCTATCATTTATGCCATCCTGGGTTCCTCCAGACACATCTCAGTGGGGATATTTGGAGTGCTTTGCCTGCTTGTGGGTCAGGTTGTGGACAGAGAGTTGGCTGTTGCAGGATACCTCCCAGAAAGCAGCTTTGGCAGTAACAACAGTGATGCCTTGTTGGCTGGCCAGGGGAACAGCAGTAATGTAGAGTGTGATAGAAGCTGCTATGCGATCACAGTGGGAGCAACAGTCACCTTCACTGCTGGCATTTACCAGGTAAATTTAATATCTCACAGTTGTCCATGAAAATAAAGATAGTTGTTAATGTGAAATTAGGCATAGTTTTTAGTAAATGCTTACATATTCAAACATTTTATTAAAGTCAAACATCAGTTACTGCTTTACTTTTTAACTTGCTTGCTTTTTAATCTCTTTCTCTTAGGTTCTGATGGGCCTTTTGCAGGTAGGCTTTGTCTCCGTCTACCTGTCGGACTCCCTCCTCAGTGGCTTTGCAACAGGGGCCTCCCTGACCATCCTCACGTCCCAGATCAAGTACCTTCTGGGGCTGAATGTCCCCCGGGCGCAGGGCTGGTTCACTCTGTTCAAGACCTGGTATAGTCTGCTCACCAACATGGCAGAAACCAATATCTGTGATCTAATCACAAGCCTGGTTTGCCTGGCAGTCCTGATTCCAGCAAAGGAACTGAATGATCGCTTTAAATCCAAGCTAAAGGTAAAACTACTAAGAGTTAGATTTGTATTTCTATTTGCATGTCTTAGACTGTTTAATCACTGAGAGAAATCCATACTCTTTTCTCCATAGTGAAGTAAAAGTTGCGATCCTGTCTGGGTTATGGTACACAAGCTACTCTCTTCTGCTATTTTCTTACATAATTAATGTGCTTATTGATATATTGCATGTTTCAGGCGCATGCTAATCTCAAAAGGTATTATAAGGAAGCATAAACGACTTGAAAAAATGGCCAAAAAAAAAATTCCAAAGAATATTAACCCTACAATTGTGCATTCAGGAAAACATGAAAGTCATCCAAATGGATAATCAGACAGTATTGTGTCTTATCAGGCACCGCATAAATAATGTTACATCTTATGCACTGGGATTGCCACTTGGTGGTGCATATGGATCACTATCAGTGGCAAGCAGGCATGGCCTTTAGGATACAAGGCACTGCAAATCCATAAATAAACAACAGTAAAATAAAAATGATTTTGTTGCCATTTCTTTAAATAATCAGAAATGTTAATGTTGCTGGTAAGGAGCATTCAGGGACACTGAAAAAGTCATCACAATATTATAAAATCATGATAGATGTTTATTTTTCCCCTTTTCAATATGACAGAAATGTAAAAATATATATATTGTCTAAAAAGTTCTTCAATATGCAGTTTATTACCAGTCCCTCATTTATTAGCAACTTTCCTATACAAATTCACTTGGTTTGCATTAAGTTTGAAGTCTTGTCTTCAGTTTCTTCTTGTTGTTGATTCTGCATTCCACACATTCGGACTTGGTCTGTAACGATAGAGGTGTTGATGTGACGGTCGAATTGTAGAAACTCTAGGTTGTCTATGTCGGTGTGTTTGTGCTATGAGCTTTCAGTTAGGAGCTGTAGTTGGTTGTGTTCCTGTGATGTTAGTTTATCTCAGATATGCTGCAACATTACGTGCTTCACTTTGCACAGTTAAGTCCTTGTTTTTCTACAGCTTAAAATGTCTGCAGTTACAACAGGAACCTGTCTGTACAACCCTCTGTTCTCCATGCGTCCTGTATCTGCTGTATGCTACTACTGTTACGATGACGGACAGCTATTATAGACAGTAAATATGATCCTGGCACTGAGAATTAAACTAGGCAGACTGATCTCGATGCTCAGTGTTTTGGAAACTACATTTTTGTACTGACCTGACTTTTACAACGTTTAACTCATTGAAAGTTTTCAGTGAGTTGTTCAGTTCCTTTGGTCCAATTTCTGCCTAAGTCATTGCTTCATTGACTGTGACATTTCTATTATTATGCCCTCAATATTTTGGTTGATGCTTAGCATACATATGCTGAGAAACAGGTTTAGTGAGTCAAGACGCACCTAAACACTAAACATGTTTGAAAAAGACTTATCGTAAGCATGATTCCAGGTTCAATGCATATAAACAAAGCCACACATTTGGCTCTAAATGTGAACTTTTTAATTTGATCATACATATATCATATATTTTACACCAGATTTATTTTACTCCTTTTTCTCTTTCCCAGGCTCCGATACCATTTGAGCTGTTTGTGGTTGTAATCGCAACCGTTGCCTCTCACTTCGGTCACTTCAACAGTAAATATGGTTCTGGAGTGGCTGGAGTCATCCCTACAGGCTTCCCCCCTCCTCAGCTACCATCATGGACCCTCATCCCCAATGTGGCTGTGGACGCCTTTTCCATCGCCATCGTGGGATTCGCCATCACCGTCTCCTTATCCGAGATGTTCGCCAAGAAGCACGGCTACACGGTGGATGCCAACCAGGAAATGTATGCCATTGGCTTCTGCAACATCCTGCCTTCTTTCTTCCGCTGCTTCACGACCAGCGCTGCTTTGACGAAAACCCTCGTCAAGGAGTCGACGGGGTGTCAAACGCAGATGTCGGGCCTGGTCACGGCTGTTATTCTGCTGTTGGTTCTCCTGGTTATTGCTCCACTCTTTTACTCCCTTCAAAAGTAAGTGTGTCAGAATTTCTAGACACATTAAACATTTCTAGTTAATGTGATTTATTGTTTTTACATATGGATATCATATTTCACCTAAAAATTATGATCCTTGCAATCAAGGTAACATTAAGCATTCATTTGTCTGGAAAATGTTTGTTGAGGGACACTGCAGCTTAGGAAAAGTAAAATTTCTTTTTTGTGTGTTTTCTCTCCATAGAGTGAAAATGCTTTGGTTGCTTTTAATCAAATTTTTAGATTCCCCTAAAAACATGTTTTAAAAAAATACACACACTACAGGCACAGAGTATAAAACTTTAACATGGCAGTCATTTTAAAACGTCCCCAGTGTTTCAGGAAGCAGCAGGTTTACAACAGGATCTGCTTGTGTTTACATTTTGAAAAGAGTTTTCAAAGGTAGACTTTGACAAATACGGATAACCTCTGGTTATAGTTCCGATCCCATGTTGACTCGCCTGCTTCTCAGTCAGCTGGAGCTCTGCTCAGTACAAACCCCGGATACAGATGTTTTAACATAGCCATTCATTTACAACAATAAACAGGCAGTAAAATAAAGGAAAGTAGAAGCAAACCATCAATGAATACAAATTAACTCTCACATAAGGAGTCGCCCTGCATTAGTTTGCACACATATTTTGTCATGTTACAACCTTCGCCGTGCTTTTATGATTAAGCAACACATTTTCTTGTAAGTAAAAATCAGAAATATGTGGCATGCAGCCGCATACTTTTCCAGTTTTTAAACAAACATCTTTTTAAGCAATTATCTTTTCTACAACTGCTATAAAATGAAAGGATGAAGCGATGAAATGGCGAAGCGTGCCCCTGAAATGGGGATACGAATCAGTGAAGACTGAGCTCGCTTGAAACTGGACAGCAGTTTGACACCCCACGTGTTTTTATGTGGTTGCCTGATCTTTTGCAATTGGCACATGTTTCACGCCTTTCCTCTTTCTCACACTGACTCACTTTGCACGCCAAACCCCCCTTGAAAGTTGGCAACCCTGGTTAATGCACACTGAGGTGAGCTGCTAAGGAGAGATATTCCGCTTAGTTCCGCTAGCAACTGCAATTTTTATCTAGAGTAGCAGATGAGCCAAACGACTCTGAGGTTTTTTTTTCTTCCTTATTCTGTCCAATGAAAACTGTTTTACATGAGGTTTTTCTCTCTTCTGCATTATACAGATGTGTTTTAGCAGTTATCATCGTGGTGAACCTACGTGGTGCTCTAAGAAAGTTCAGGGACGTTCCCCGGATGTGGCGCGTCAACAAAATCGATGCCTCGATCTGGCTGATCACCATGGCAACATCAGCGCTGGTCAACACAGAGCTCGGCCTCCTGGTTGGTGTTTTGGTGTCGGCCTTCTTCGTCCTCGGCCGGACCCAGCAAGCCCAGGTCCTGGAGCTGGGCCGCGCTGCCTCCAGGGAGCACTATGAGAACATTTCATCCTACCGTGGCCTTCAGACACATTTTGGAGTGGCTGTATTCAGATACGGCGCTCCGATCTACTATGCCAACCAGAGCTTGTTCAAAAAATCTCTATACAAATGTGCAAATCTTAATCCTGTGAAGGAGAAGGCTCAGCGTTTGAAATTTGAAAAGAACAAAAAGCAGAAAGACACTGAAGAGGGAGCAAAGGGGATGTCTGAAGACAAACAAAACAGGGAGAGTGAGGCTTCTTCATCCGTAATATTGATGCTGGACGAAAAGTCTTCCAGAAGCGTACGCAGCTTGGTAATCGACTGCAGCGGCATCTTGTTTTTGGACACGGCAGGAGTGAACGCTCTGAAAGAGGTCCGCAAAGATTACAGAGAACTTGCGGTTGAAGTGGTCTTGGCCCAGTGTAATACTTCAGTACTGGATTCTCTGGAAAGAGGCGGTTACTATGACAGCAAAAAAGATGGTGAGGTAGGAAAAAACAACATGATATTCTTCACCATCGCGGATGCTGTCAGCTACGTCCAAAACCTTAATGTGCCAAATGGAGATTGTGATAACAAATCCTGAAGATGCAATAATCCATCCAAAGGTTCAGCACACAGCTAAACAGAAGCTCTTTGTCACCAACATGCCTTATAATTCTGCTGCTGCTGATGGAGGTTGGTGTTACAGGTGTAGATCAGAATTATTTATTTTACCTTCAGGGGTCAAATCAAACTTAGAGAAGAGTTACTGGAAACCTTAGTTATGATGTTACAATATAATCTTATTTTTCTATTTCGTAAGCAAACACACTGAAATGAATTGTTGAGTGCATTTTCCCTCCAACCGTTGGGAGAGGTCTAAAATTTATATTGATGTATTTTTATTTTGCTACGTCTGTCATGAAAATCTATTCAACCTTATTTTTATTCTACTTATTTTAAATCTAGTAGTGATGTTTTTTTCACATGGAATAGGTTTTTTTTTTTTTTAGTCTTTCTAAATTTGACAGTTGCTTGCAAAGAGAATAAAAAACCCCAGAGGAAGATAATCATAAGTTAATAAAATCGCATCTTCACTGCCTTTCTCTTTTTTAAAGAAAACATGCTTTGTACAAGAACCCTTCCTTATTAGTTGTCCTTCCAGTCAAACTACTTTTTGCCTTCATAAATAGAAAAGTGACAATACCAACAGGAAGCGTTTACTTTTGTCCATTGAGGAACAAAGTTTAACTTGATTTCAATCCGTATTACAAATTCTTCATTGTTTTTGTAGCAATCCTCATTATTTTTAGACGATAGTTTCATCACATATCTTTTCCACATTATGAAGCCATAATTCATGTCTGAGAACTCCTGATTTATTCATCACATCAGTGCACTTTTGTATTTGACTATTAAGGCAAATGCTTCAAAGCATTCCTGATCAGAAATACTGTATGCTTGGCCTCATTATCTCAATAGACCTCAGTAATGCAGCCATCTAAGAATAAATGTAGGAAGTTAGGTGTTTATCAGTGCTCTGTTTTTTTTGTTTGTTTTTTTTACAGGATTTTTATCCCCATTGGATAAATACACGTAAATTAAAGGTAAATGTTTTATACTAATGGTGAAAAGGAATTTAATTTAAGGTGTCTTGCGCAATTTTATCATGGAGGCAGTAAAACATATGACTGCCTCCACTATTGGCAATGTCAATAGTGACATTGCCTGTCACTATAGCTAGTGACAGGCAATGTCACTAGCATTAAGCAATAATTTAACAATATAGTCAGGTAGTCAAACATACATTATTACATTTCATGTTAGAGATGAAGGTTTGATTTTTGTTAGACTGGAGTAGGCTCTTGAGTAAACTTTAATTACCTATACTATACAGTTGTTTGAATCTGTGGGATTTGGACATTGAACTTTCTCCTGGTATTCTGCAGCACTAAAAAACTCAAATATTGCTTTAAACCTAAACTGGTTTTCAAACGGTTACATTTGGTGGTGTAAATCTACCACAAAATGGCTCACAGCTGTTGAATTCGATCATAGTTTTAAATATGATCAAATTCATTCAAGCATTTATTAATGCTTTGCTGAAACCAAGAGACAAAAAGGTAGAGCCAACAGCAAAAGTAAGTTTTTGAGGTTTCCAAACACTGCTGAACAGGTCTGACTGTAACATGTAAAATATGCAGCTGAAGGTTAGTTGTAGTGAAGTGAATGCTATGTACTCCTCTGAGTTTTGTGGTAAGTCATCATGGTTTCAGTTCAAATATTTGATCAGTCAGCAAGATGAAGGTTGAATATACATTGAAAGGTTTACTGTAGGTCATCAGAATGAAAAGCAGAGCAGTTATGCAATCATAAATGAAACGTTTAGGAAGTCGCTGTATAAATAGTTTTCTTATGTGCTGTAGCACAGGACCTGGGTATAAAATGGAGGAAGAAAAATTACCTCAGGCTTATTCTCACTAGAACAAGTAAGGAAACATTATTGCTGCTTTAAAAGCACATTAAAATATGTACTATTCATGTCTGAAGTGCCTAAAGCTTTTGCTGTCTCTGTTACCAGACATGCCTTAAATTACAAAGTAAGATTGTATATATAGCACTCATAATCCTGTCTGTAAAGGCTGTACGCCCATTGTTTAGGTATGACTGTTAACATTCCATTTGCACTCAATTATGGGTGTGGGAGCTGTAAATAAATGTGGACTCACCAGTTTTACTTGTTTTGTTATGATAATCAATTATAGGTATTTTCCTGCTGAATTATACTAAAGAAACTGTTAAGCTTTTGCTCAAAAACAAATCCATTAGGTAACTGAGATGTGATTTTTTTTGTATGCTTCTAAGACCATCAGTGTCTAACTTTATTTCTTTAAACAAAGTATCTATGCAAAAATCCATATTACAACCTTCTCTTGTGTATAGTTTTGTAGTTTTTAATGTGAGTAAATCCTTGAACCAAAAGAAGAGCACAATTATTTTTATTGCTTTAAGGCTCAGGTTTATTTATTACTCAGTATAGACAGGAAGTCACAAAGTTTGATGTAGAATCACAATGTTACCCTTTACAAGAACATTTATATGGTTGTGATATTTTAATAAATAAATAAAAGCGTAATTTTGCAATCGGTTTTCTTATTCTTTATAGTTAAATAAATGAATCTGTCACCAATTGTGTCTTGCATTTGCTTAAAATTTGGAACGGAGCTTCCTGGAAAACTATCAATCCCTGTGGTGTAACCATAAGAGTTTAGTTTAATATTTTTATAGCATTAAATAAGGACATAAAGATTTCAGTTTACCCTCCATTTTCTCTTGTGAATTATTCAGTGCTAAAGAGTCTGTGCTCATTGAGAAGTTAAAGATATAATAATTCAAAATTAGTTGCATTAAATGAGTCAGGCAGACCCAGTAAAAGAGCAAAACTGTTTCAGCTGTATTGTATATATATTAACTTTGTCTCTGTCCAGGGTGAACCCCGCCTCTCGCCTGAAATGTCTTGCTGGAGATGGCAACAAGGATAGAGACAAGGATGTACAGAAAATGGATGGATGTGTTTTAATTATATGTAACTTTTCCTTTATACAGTCTTTTTTTTAATAGACCTCCTGCCCAATTTCCTTTAATCTGGGAGTTTCTTCAGGTCTTGCCAAAATAGAGATAAATCAGAAGAATAAATGATAATCTTAAAATAATCATCTAAAGTCTTAATTCATTTATTAATCAGTTTGCTCTGTGGATGGTGGGACACTGAGAGAAGACAGACCATTTTTTTAAAATCAGTCGGATGTTTCAAGGTAAGCCAGATTCCTTCCTTCTGAAAATGGATTAAACTGCCACTGAAATCATTACTTTAAAAAAAACATCAATGTGTTTAGACACTGATTGTTGTTTACGCCAGTTCTCTTTAAACACTTTCCTTATCTCGTTTAGATAAGAGACAATCCCATCAGGCAAAACAAAATACCAGATATTGATGTGAGTGGGGATCCCTTGATGATGATCCCATGACTCTCCTCTCTGATGCTTTTGTCAATATTGATGCTGGTGTTTTTGTGGGTCAGTGGATGGGATTTAAGAGTGCAGGAACTCTAGGTTTGTCTTCATCACCATCCTCTTCCTCCACTGCAGGCCTCCTCTTGGCATGTTTGGGTGTCCATTTCAGCATCTATTTTTGCTCCATCTTCTTCACTTACATGGTTTGAAATCATACGTTGTATAAATAAGTGCTGTACTGATCAGGCAAAACATTATGACCGTGGACAGGTGGAGTGAAATTGTCTCTTATGTTATTGAGTGGAATCTAATAGGCAGAAAGAAAACCATTTGTCAAAAAAAGCCATTACTGAATATGTTACAAGAAGGAGAGATGGAGAAAGCTGATCTGGCAAATTGATACAGTGTCTGGATTGATAGGTTCTGTGTTAATCCATATAGAAAAACATGTAATTCAGCTGATAAAAAGTCTGCTATGATATATTCCACTGATTTGAATTTTCAACAAACTCTTTTGACATCTTTTTATTAAAGGTTAGTCAACTACTACCAGTAACTTCACTAATCACAAAATATCTAAACAAATTGTTTAAAAGATCTGCTAGTAACGACCCATTTTCAGAAGTGACAGCAGCCCTCAGGGGCCCCATGGACTCTGCGCCTCAATGAGTCTGGAATAATGTGGCAACAAAAGGGGGGAGAGCATATTACTTGGCAGGTGGTCACAATGTTATGCCTGATTGGTGTCTATTTTATGAGTTAGTATTTGAGGCTCAGACTGTGTTAATGAATGTTGTTTTGCCGTTTATTTTCCATATGATTAGAAACCTTTCAAAAGTGAGAAGATTTTTTGCCAGATGAAAGTTATATTAGGTACCGCAGCGACGCTCTTTCCACTCAGGAATGGGAGAGAACGCGCACTGATCATAGAAAATGCCCTAACTTCCCACCATCAAAAGTCCTTTTTAGAATATTTTTTTTCCAAAAGCAACACTACTGTGTTAAAGTTCATTGATTTTCCTTTCCAATGATACCAGTTTTATGTATGTTGAAGCAAATTAAACACTTTAAATTTCCCAGTAATTTTCATAATTTTTTCGAAAAGCCGCATTATTTATGCTAATTCGAACGCCCCTCCTGACACATAGTTCAAGAAAATCAGTTGGCGCGTCACGAACATATGACCAAATGAGTCAACAGTGATATCATATTAAACCTTAAACTATAGGCTTTCTCTACATACCCGGTTTGTCAAGGATTATTTTTTTAGTTTTTTTGTAAATCATAAAAGTATCAAAACTTCGTCAAATAGCGAACGAATTATAAAAAATAAACCAGACAAACTGGGTATCAAAATAAAGATTAATTTGTTAGCTTTAATATAATACAGGAATCACACTTGTAGAATCAATGTGCGTGACGCGCCGAGCATATCATCAACGAAAGGCACGTCGCCCCTCTGGCATAAAAAATGGAGCCGCCTTCTGTGGACGCTGCTGACTGTTCGGATCACTGCTCTATTCCGGACGTACTAATTCCATACTTGGGTAAGTTAGACACACCTTCTTACATCAGATATCTTTAAAGTAATGTAAAGATAATAGTTAGCGTTATTTTGATATGTGATTGTAGCTATTTAATCCGGTGTGGGAAGGCGGTTTCTGCCGATCTGGTCGGGCTTTCTCCAACTTCGCCGTCCTGTTAGCAAGCTGCTTGTTTTTAGCTGGGTTTCTATATAGCTTACGCTTAAAATACAAAACGGAGTGGTAGAAGATGGAGCGTATATGTGTGAATTTAGATACCTGGTCAATAAAATAAATAATATTGATTGTATATTCTCAGAGAAATGGGTTCGGTCTTGGAGCGGATTTTTTTTTTTTTTTTTTCATTAGTGTGCCGCTTACGCTACAACCAGCGGTTAATGCTCAATGCTCATTATACATGCTAGTTATTAAAGATACGTTGTTACTTCATTTCTCATATCGGACTCTTTTTATAGACTCTATTTAATTTTACTTTGTCTGGTGACATCGCAGCACAAACGTGCGAGGTTTCACAGACGAGAGTCTGTGAAATCGATCGATTTCCCAATGTGTGTACAGAAAAACATCCGACATGACAGTTCATGGATGAAAAAATAAACAAATGAACATGGTGTTTTTTCATGTTTATTAGTTTTATTTTGTGTTTTTTTTTTTTAACAATAAGATGTGTTCATTTTTATAATCAAAATCAACGTGAGCAATAAAGAAAATCAGGGTATCTAATTTCAGTAGAAGCTCAGATACATGTAAAGCTTAAAAAAATTTGATATTGAGAATATTCATTGCTGCTTTCTTGTTTTTCAGTGAATGATGACTACTCGTTAAAAATGAGTGCTTTGTCTGGTGAAGTGACTGGATGTGTCCAAAAAGAATAAACTCTAGACAATTTTTATGAAAAATGGCACCTTCTTTGGTACTTTTTCAGATGGTCGCTAATAGTGAATTTTCCATTAAAAAAAGGAAAAATCTATATTTTCTGTGCCAGCTTTATTAAGAAAACTACTGAAGATAGCCCTAAGTAAATGTCTTTATCTGATGCAGCAGCCTAATTGACATCTAGGAAAGAAGTTTCTATGAAACGCATAAAACAACAAACATTTTGGAGCAAGTCAAAAATTGTCTAAAATACGAATTTTTTAAAAAACGCCTCAAAATCCATCTTTCCTACCTGCAATATTAAGGGAACTATTGAAGGTAGCCAAAAATGGATGTCTTTATAATGTTCAGCAACCTAATTTACTTGTACTAAAGAAGTTTCATTGAAATCCAATGACAGATACAAATTTGAGGAGTGGTCAAAAAATACTCAATTTTGTCTATTTTTGAAATTTTGTTCTGTCGGTCAAATTAGCTTAGGAAGCATTTTTGCAGCCAAATAATTTTTTGTTTGACTGTCCCAGACCCCTACAAAAAATTGGGCTTGTTAAAATCACATAGCAGCCTGGGAAAAATGGCTTTTGGGCCTTAGTTTCAATATATATTTTTTAATATCATATCCCAAACATGCCATCTCTGCAGTCAGGGTAAATATTGAAATTTCTGTTATTTTAAAAATTCAATTTTTTAAAGAACCTTCATTTTTAAAGTAAGCTAATTATACTGCACATTTTCATGTTTTACAATATAATTTATATCTATTTAAAGAATGTAATTACAAATAAGTGTTAAATTGATTTATTTTTTGAGTAATCGACTTTCAAAAACCACATCTTTTTCTACTCCAAGGTGCATTTGTGGGAAGGTACACCTAACCCCCAAAATCTCAAAAACCGTTAGAGATAATGGGCTGAAATTTTTTCTGCTCTTTTCTGGTAATACACTTCGTAGAAAAATGCATTTAGAGTACCAAAAATCTAAAGAAAAAAAAATTGGCTGCCGGTACCTAGTTATATTTTATCTTTGGACACTTCTTGACATTAAATATTGACATATATTAATTATTATATTGTTGGTTGATGTTGAGTGTCTGTTTCACGTTGAGGTATTGAACATACAATTTCTTGAGTCTAGATGACCACTAGATGGCACTAAAGTCTAGGAAAGGGTTTAGGATATATTGAAGCAACCTTCACCAGGTTTTACATTTTGAGGATTTACATTTCTCGAAATCTTCATCTGCATGATTTTAGAAAATCCTTTGCACATTTACTTGACCTTTTTGGTCCATTGTTACTTTATATTTTGCTTCCGTTTTGTTTTTCCCTCTTCAAGTCTAATATTAAATCAAAAAGAGGAAACCCAGACAGCATGATGAAATGACTAAAAGCCCCTAATCTCAGCTGTCCAACGTTGCTACTATTTTCCAATAAAAATGTAAGTCAAGGCTGAAGGAGACTGAGACTGAAAACACACAAATTCTGGACTTTATCTGTCTCACAGCAGAAACGTCATTTGTTTCTTGGGTATTGAAAAAGTAATGAATTAATTAGAATATTTTTAAGCAGAAAAAACAACTGAACTCCTGAAGATTCGCTTTAAATCTGTTAAAAAACTGAGCAGTGAAAAAAAAAAAATCCCAGTTGTCTGTGGCGAAGTGAGAATTGCAAAGATGATTATGGGCTCTTTCACGGCTTGATGCGTCTCACAAATGACATTTACCGTTGGAATGGCACTTGTCTTGATTGATGCACTGTGGAAACTCCCAAATCAGAAGCAGAAAGTTAATATATGCTCACTTCAGTCTGTACATATCTTCCTATCACCAGTTCCCAATACAACTCTCACTAATAACACCTGGAGCAAAATTATTCCCTGAAAGTGGAGAAGGTTCCTGAATCTTCTCTGGAGGGAAAAATCTGATTTATGAGACCCAAGTTATTCAGACTCCTATAATCTGATTTTTTATATGTTTTTTCTCTGCATGAGAATTAACATTTTCATTTATCAAAAACACAAGACTGTAGAAGCTGGAGTTTGGAGAAACTTTTGACAAAAGGTTAGCACAATTCTTCCTTCTTCATTTTCAACTATCTGGTTTTGCTGTAAATCACTAAAGACTCCCTCTATGTTCTTGTTTTTCCACATAGAGAAGATGGCAGGGTTACAGATAGGCACTTTTCTCCTGGTGAAATACTGTTTCAACTTGTCAAATTCTTAATGTTCTGTGAAAAGGGCATTTCTCCATTTCACTGAGGCTCAACAAGAACAGCCAGCAGGTATCTTATGTTTGCTGTCAAAAACAATTTTATAACCACCTTATGCATCAGTTTGTTACATTAGTCCCCGACTTAATGCCATAATGTTCTTTCCAGATGAAGCTCAGAGATCTGCAAAATCCATGTTTCCAACACAAGAAAAAACAAAAATCAAATAAAAAATGAAGAAACTAGATTTCTGGTGGAAGTCTTTGCCTCACCATTTTCCAATTAAAAGACGTTAATAATAACAGTCCTCTTACAACAGCCCATAGAGTTTTTCACCAAAACAAAAGGTAAGTTCGTAGAATCTCAAAATGTAACAAAAACATACGCGTTCAAAGCTTTTGCAATAATTTGTTGATTATTTTCCACTATGTTTTCTGTGAGTAAAGCTGCAACATATTTACTCCTTCTCTTGATCTCTTCTGAATTATTTGCAAATGCTGCCATTAAGTTTGCGGGATTTTTTTGCGTCCTTTTTCTTCCCATAGCAGATACATCTGGCCGAGTGGTTTTGTGTTTAGCTCTGTCTGTTTCCTGAACAGAGCCATTGAACAAGCTATTGCTGCTTCTAATGATGCACAGTCTTTGTTTATTTTTTCTACAAAGTACCTCTGGCTCTGGGTGTTTTCTTGTAGCTGAGTCTTTTTCCTGTATGGAGGTACTGACTGCTTGACTTTTACAGAAAAAAACCTAGAACAAAACTAAGACAATAAACTAGGGGAAAAAATTCTGGTTTTAACCATACTCTTCATTTTATTTTATTTTTCATCTAATTTTTCCTAGTTTATTATAATTATTGTTGGTTTATGCAATAATTAGAACTCAACGGTCCTAATTAGTCTCAGTAGTCAAATAATCAGGCTGTATTATTCTTACAACAGTGATTATTTGTTTATTGTTTTATTTTCTCAATGGTGCTATTGATTTTGCCATTGCTGCCTCTAGTTATGTCTGCTCTTACTCTTTTTTTTTTTCTTTGTCTACCATTTCCTTGCTTTGCCTCTTGCCTATTCCTATCACAGCTCACAGACCGGAGTCATCAGGGTACTTTTGTGAGTGATGATTGGATTCAGAGTTCTGATGCAAGTCTGAGGAGCTCAGAGTGAAGAGAAACAGTAAAGGTACAGGTCCCTGTGGTGCACCGTGGCTGTTTACCACCCACTCACTCCCATTCATCCAGGTACAATAGTG
The DNA here is from genome assembly GCF_051168715.1 of Poecilia mexicana. Taxonomy (NCBI): domain Eukaryota; kingdom Metazoa; phylum Chordata; class Actinopteri; order Cyprinodontiformes; family Poeciliidae; genus Poecilia; species Poecilia mexicana. The sequence goes on from NW_028263379.1 coordinate 9,197,059, forward strand.
TTCTGACTGTCAGATAGTCAATAATCTAGGCCGTTGTGGAGGCATGCGCCGGTATTTTCAGGTCTTGTCTCACAGCAAGGCTGGCTGAATTGTGTTTAAAGCCCCAGAGAAATCAAAGAACATGGTCCTTACAGAGCAGCCTGCTCTGTGTGGATGAGAAAGGGCTCACTAAGGCAGGTAGACAGTAATATGGCAGAGTCTGTTTTATAGAGCGAGGCTGTGGAGAAGTGATAGGGAATCCATGGAGGGGATGAGAGGCTGGGTGCAGGTGAGAAGAACTTAGAGTACTCCTCTGAACTTAATGTAATGAAAATGTAATTTGGTTCATTAACTCTATTAAGGTTTAAGTTAAGTCAAGCCTTATTCCCACTCTCCCTAAAGTCTGAACCCTGGAAAACACATCCTTCACACTGTTTTGCTGGTCTTAATTATTTTTCTTTTTTGCTATGAAGATACTCCACAGATCAATATCTTCAGTTATTTATTACTCACTTAGACATGTTTTCCTTTGTTTTTGTGGTTACAATGAGACACAGGAGAAAAAATGCATTATGGTCAAAAGCCATGCGGTCAACCATGTAATTAAAGGTATCATACTTGGTAGACCTTCAAATATAAAAGCTATAAATAACCAGGTTGTTTTTAAGTGCATTTTCAGATCAGTGATTTTTTTTTGTTTTTGTTTTTTCTGTTCTGCAAGTGTCTGTATTAGGTCCTACACTTTCAGCATGTGACTTCAAATTAGGGTCGCCATAAAATGTCAAAAATTCCTTGTCCACATAGAAACGATTCAATAAACAGAGTGGAAATTAAAAGGGGTTTTATAAGCTCTTTTTGTAATAATAATTTTATGTGTCAGATGAGAAGAAAAACAAAAACACTTGCATCACGTAAGTTTTTTTTTCCCACTTACCATTCAGGGCTTAGGCAAAAAATAAAATGAATTAAAAGAGACTGAGAAAAAACAAATAACTTTTTTCTCGTGCTGGAGAAGAAAAAAAACTTTGGAAAATCACACAACTGATTTTCTTCACTTGCCCTTCAACACTTGCTCTTCTGAGAGATATTCTTTAACACTCTCTTTCTTTTCCACTCTTTTGGTTGTTTGCTGTAGAAAATAAGAAAAAGTGTTTCTAGTCAGACATACTTTACAGAAAAACACAGTTGATCAAACTTTGCACGCCATAATTTAATGTATGTTTATCCTTAATTTTTACTTGCACATAAATAATAAAATGTACTTTTTTAAAAAATATCGTCTCATCTTATGTGAGTTCACACTCATAACTGCACAATTTCACTGGCCAACATTCTATTTATTCCCTAGTTTACTTGTAATAAAGCACACAAAGTGCCCATTTCATCAGCTATTAGCTGTAACTGAAGCCTTTCTCTCAGCAATTAACTGGGCAAAGCAAGATGTGTTGAAATGGTGCAATAATAATTCTGAACCATAACTGGACTCTGTTAAAGTGGCCTACAGGGAGGTAGAAGGCAACTGTGTTGCACAAAGCAGATGGCATGGAGTAGGCTGATGGCATCAGAGCACACTGATACAAATACACACATGGAAACAAACACACACTTTAACATGCATTGTGACCCCTCTGTGCTCCCAACAACACCAAATGCTCCTTGCCATCCAACAGCTAGACATTACAGAATGATTAGGGAATGACACACAAACACTATCAGCTGACCACCAGACACTTTGAGCACATTGCTGCCAAATAAAAAGTCAGCTGGGCGGTTATGAGTTGGCTGCCTTCTCTGCTGATGAAATACGTCAGGAGGTTCCATTTCAGTCTCTGAATGCACAATATCAGTAGCCATAGAAAGTGTTGCTAATTCACAAAAGTGGAAAGTCATTTTCCTACTTGGCAGCTATAAGATGTGACTCATTTGTTTCTCTGTCTTCTCCTTCGTCTGCCATCTTTATCTGATAAAGTTTATATTAGGCAATCTGAGAGATATTCTTATCTTGATGTTAAATCCCCATGTGGAGAAGATAACAGTGTTCATGAATTTCTTCTGTTGTCTCTTACACAGATAAAACCCACATATATCTGGTGTTATTGCTGGCCAACAAACAATCTACATACATATAAAAAGCAATAGGTTGACCCAAGAGCTTGCTTGTATTCAACACTGCTTAGAAAGACAAATTTGAATATTTTGATGTCTAGCGTTATCAAATAAATCAAAACATGTTTTCAGTGGAGCTGCTGCAAAACTGCTGCTTATTTTACGGCTCAGTGAGTGGAGTCTCCAGTTCTCCACCAGCGCCTGCTGACTTAAGCAGCTGACTTCTCCACCTTGTCGTGCTGTGTACATTATGAGACCTGTAATTGCTTTATAGTTTAATTATAGTTCATTATAGTTGTAATTTGCAATGTGTGGATCTACAACTGCCCCCTTATGCTCAAAACAAAGTGTGTCCTTCCACACAGCCAACATGTCTTTCTGTCCAAATTTATGTGCAGCTGTGCTGTTCCTGAAAATAAAATTAACTCTAAAGCAGCCAAAATACTGGAAAATGACAGGGATTGTTTTATTTTTCGACAGAACAAACCTACTGATTATTTTCTCTGCTATATTTTTATTTTGTGTTAAAAAAAGATTTAGTATAATCAATGTGCAAACTGTGTGGAAAATGGTAGCCTACTTTACTCCTTGTGGATTTCTTTGACAAATATTCTCAAAACACTTTAAGTCACCAGTTGACATATATTCCACACAAACCAAGGATTGCATTGAAAGCACTTTGCTGCCACCTGGAGGTTGGAGGTATGCAAAATTTAGTTTTATTTAGCTGATTTGCAGTATATGGTATATATTCAAATGAAATGTCTCTTTTTAATGTAGCCTTTGCTTGAAAGTAAAAAAAATCACCAAAAATAATTTATGTATAATTAGAAATAAATTCAAGGGTCAAGTTTTGCTAGTCATAACATCCCTGCATGTTTATACCACTAATAGTCCAAGCTAAGAAATGAATTTCTCCTTAGGCATTTGCAGACATGCAGCGCTGTCAATCCAGCAAAAGAACAACATCATGTTAAAGCATAAAAACTTTAATATACTAATGGCATACTTTTCATGTCTGCATAATGTATTGATATTAGAATATACATTTCACATCATAACATATATTTTTTCACACATCTAACATATATTTCATGAATGTGATAATTTACAGTGTAATGCCATAAAGATATTTTTGTGTTAGATTGTAAAACATTTTACATTCAGACATAATAGTTTGTTTTGTAATATGACAACAGTGTGCAGTTGATGTATCATCTATATCAACTATTTAATTTGGACTCTGTTAGGGTTGAACAACTGCAGAAAATGAATAGATGGATGTTAGCTTGGGTCCTATCAGAGTGACCTGAATCACTGCTGATTCTGAAAGTAGCTGTTTGAATTTACCTTCATGTATTCTTGAGAGATTCTAAAATCAATCTTGGAGCAATGAGAAATATTTTTGGCACAGCTGTGCATGTTGTCCCCCAGCGTTTGTACACCATCTGCCTGCTGAGTGTGATTGATTAAGTCAGTCAAGATTCAGGAAACAGTTTCACAAAGGGAGTGTCTAAATACGGTTTGTTTATCTCCTACATCTGCTGAGCTAAGGAAATGCTAAGCATGAATAGCTTAATATAGTAAAACAAGAGGCAGCAGAGGATCAGTGACACTGTGAATTACATCTTTGTTTGCTTTCACCGTCCTTCCACCTCTTTACCTTTACCCTATAGGGAGAGTTAAACCCTGAGCAGAGTCTTGTTGACTTTTTGAATCATTTTAGTTTCCAAATTAGTTTTTTCTTTAGATAAAGTTTATTTAAAAAGTTTTCCTTTGTCAGGAATAGTCTTCAGAAACACCTACATTTTAATTTATGCCCAATTTCGATAAAGCATATAGCCAACAAGGTTCTGAAAAATTTAAAAGCAAACAGCAGCAATAAAATACTCTTTTTTAGGCTCCATAAGCATGCCACTTTTTAAAAGATTGAATATTGAAGGACAGCTCAAATACAAATTACAGAAATTAAACTGTTTTTAAATAATTAAAAGATTGCAGCTAAAGTAAATGTCATATCTTAAGTCCTTCTATTAGCTTAGCTCTAATTCATGCAAGAGGTAAACAAAGTGTTTCAATATTACTGGAGCAAACAATGATGTACAGCCATTTGAAGCTCAAACACAAACCATACATTCTGGTTTGATTTCAGGAATAATCAGTATTTTTTATTGCATGCGTGTCTCCTGTCATACTTTGACAGCTACTATTAATTGCCTTTTGTTGTGTATGCTGACAGAAAAATAATTTCATATGGACATAAAATCTCACAAGACTGAAACTGTCACAGAAGAATTATTATGGTTATTAAAATTACACGTAAGGAGGCTGGAGGGGAAAAGATAATTCTTTTCAAGCTTTCATTCATTTTAAACTTTTATTTTCTCTGTTTAGCATTAGATGCAATAATGCTGACAATTGAATGTGTAATTTTAATAAAATATGACATTTTTAAGCTATGCATTTATTGTGTGTTTGATTGTAAAGTTAGTTAGGGATGTCAAAAGTTACAGAGCATCCTTGTTTAAAAAAATCAGTTGGCAGATATTTTTGTCATGTAACTCTTCAATTTACACAACTATTTTTTATTGATAGAGCAAGATCCTGCGTTTCTTGATAAAACAAGAAATACATTTTTTTTCTGATAATTTGATTAAATATGAAAGTCATGCAAACATGCAAGATGGGTTGTTTTTGATTCTCTAAATAAATGAAAAAAAGACAGTTACCAAAGAAAACTGTTTTCTTTATTAAAATTAAGAGAACAAAACACAATCTGTTATTAAATTTTCAGGAAAAAATATTTGATTTAGGTGTGCATATTTCATCTTTCTCAGTTTGGCAGGGCCATAATGTCTAAATTGAGTGTTATAATCAAACAGATGTGTTGTCTTCCACTTATTTGTGCTGAGAATGCAAACAAAGCTCTTTGCCTAAACAAGGACTGGATAACTCTTGAAGTCATTGAAATGTATTTGGACTGAACAGACAAACTGACATGTCTTTCTTAGCAACTCTAAAGGGACAAAGATGTGGTTCAATGTTCCACAGAAACCTTTTAAACACCCCTATCTGATGATAGACTCACATTCTGGTTCCAACACAGATGAAGAAGATCTTCACTTCGTTTTGCTGACAATATCCTCTTTCTGGGTCTACATTTCCACAACCTAGACTAAATCCAGTTTGGGATGGTCTTTTGACTTTCTGAGTTATCAAGAGGATTCCCAGAATGTCCTTGAGCCAAACTCTAACTCCTTCTCCATAACCTCCAGACATGCTTAGCAATTTTTAATTAATCTGTCCATGCATTGTCTATGCCCAGGGTTAAGATGGAGCTGGTTAGTATCTCCAGCATAAATTGGACAAGAGGCAGAGTACACCCTGGACAGTTCATCATAGTGCAACACAGATGCACACAGAGCAAACAGCCATGCTTACACACATACTCACAGAAAAGGGCAATTTAGAGAGACCAATTACCCTAACAATCATATTTTTGGACTATGGGAGAACGGTGGAGCAGCCAGAGAGACGGGTACCACAAGAACATGAAAACTGTCCAAAAGAAAGACAAAAAGAGCCAAATGTCTTTTTTTCTTCAATTCCATTTACTTTATCCAACAGCATCCAAAAATGATCCATTTGAATAAATCCTTTCAGTGTAAACCAGACAAAAAGACAAAATAAGTGGCAAGCATAATACCGCTGAAGACAAAAGATTTAAAAATTTCATTTTGAATTAAAGACCTTTGAGACCAGTGAAACACTCTTCATCCAGTGTGTGTGTTTGTTTGGGCCATTAAGGTAGTCATTTAAACTGGCTTCACTACCCTCTCTTACAATTCATCACTTTTATAAGCCAGTCTATAAAGGATTTTATTGTAATTACGAACCAGTTATAAAACACTTATTGTTTAGTTTATTTTTGAAAACATGAATGATGTGAAAATTGGCCTTAAGACACACACATTCACAGCCTCACTGTTTCTTTCTCACTGGTGAGAAGAAGTGTCTTCTGTTGCCAGCCAGGATGATGTGGCAGAGGAGAGTCAGGATAAAAGTAATGCCAGCTGTGCTCTGCCATTACCTGGGACATCAACAAGAATCCATTTACTGACGCTCCCACTGGGATGTCCCATTATTCCCGTGTCAAGACTGCGGCTGGAACTCCTAATTTTCCCTCAGCTGGGAGGGAAAATCACACACAGTCAGACTCAAGATGAAAGCAGATCAGTAGAATTGCAAAACTACGAGTATCTGTGGTTATATACTCATAGTATGTACTATGAGTATATATATATATATATATATATATATATATATATAACACACACACACACACACACCCACGCACACACACACTCACACACACACACACCATGCTTGCTTCGACTGAAGTGACAATAACAATGTGCAAATAATCCTTTAAAGTCTTCAAAAGTTTTCTTTCGAAACCACCTTAGATAGGCTCCTGTTTAATATCAGCTATAGAGAAAATAAAACCAAAAACTAGGACATCTTGTCTAATCTGCATAAATAGAAATTAGTCTATATTAACAAATGAAACATGAAGATATAAATGCAGTTTTTTTCCCCAGAATTTCAGGCATGCCATATAAAGACTTATAATTTTTCACATGGAATTAAGAAGAGGTTATATTTAGAAGGGGATAAATCTCACTGCAGGTAGTTTCTGCTCCCAGAAGTCACATCCGTCCCCAGCAGACAACCACTAGCTACATATTAACTAACAAAACAGTTTTGTAAATATGCCTTACATGAATTTCCTTCTTCTCGATCACCCTGACATCATCCTGACTGCGGTGCTGAAATGAAACCAAAAAGCTGAGGGTGGGTGGCTGGGTTTTGCTGTAGTCTGACCAAGAGTTTCTAATTTGATTATGCGTTAAGATTTTAACTCAATGAACAGAACACCAGAGAGTCAGAACTCACTGCCAAAACCGCTGATTTGGCATGAAGTCAGGTAACTGAAGCTCCACATAATAAACAGACCAGCTCAGGAATTCATGTTCTGTTTATGAGCCACTGTGTTGTTCTGTGGTTTGGGATGCTTTCATGCCGAGTCTTAAGATGACCCACAATAAGAATAAAAACTCAATTTGTTTTATGAGTTCATAGGGAGAAATGATTCACTCTGTTTATTCTGACATGATTTAGAGGAAACTCCAGCTGTTCCAATTTGATGCAAAGCCCTAAATTTGTAGTTTTACCTTTTTAAAAAAAATAGCTTTCACTTGTTTTCTTTGTAAGTCATTCCTTTATTTTGCTGCATGAAAAAAATAAGGAGAGACAGAGCACCTTTCGACAAAGTTTCATTTATGACAACTTTGAATGCTAGGTGTGGAGCTATCAAAGAAAATGACATCATAAATGGCATGAAAACATTTTTATGGCACCTGCCATATTTACTTGCACACCTGATAAATACAGACTGAAATCCTCAAAACAAATTGTATCTGGGGAGGCTTTGCAGCACTATGTGCAGCAACACTCTAATTCTCACTTTGCATGTCGGAAACATAAACCGACATCATTTTCTATTCTAGTTTGTCTTTTTCTTGGAGGGTTTTTTCAGATTACGAAGCTTTACAAATATCTGCTTCATTTTAACGACATGCTCTCTTGTTTCCCCAATTTGAAGAAGTGGAGTCATTGTCTGTAATTGATGATAGAATGTCTCTAATAAATAAATAAAACAAATTAAAAATACATTAATATTTATTTCAATGTTTTAAAATTGTTATAAAATAAAAGTGATGTTGTTACAAACAATGTTTACACACCTAACCTAAATAATAGTATTTTTCTATTTTCATTGCAATGCTATTATAACTCTAGCAAACCGATTTAGTTTAAAGCTTTTTAATTATACAGCGGCAGTGGGTTTGCAGCATCCATGATGGCTTGTTTTAGTCATTTCTTGGTTGCTTCTGTGGAAGTTTAATTCCACAAATAAGTTTGAAACAGATGCTACAGACCTCCATTGTTTCCTCCACAGACGTTTTGGAATGAGTCAGCAAAACGTCAGAGCACCAAGATGTATGAAAAATGTCTAAATGAGATTTCAAAGAAGAAAGTGAAATTTATCATAAGAATTTATCAAGAGCCAGGGCCACGGAGACGCTCCTTAAAATAGCAATTTTAACATCAGGAACACAAGGAAGAAATCAAGAAAGCACATGTAGAGAAGATGAATAAAAATAAGGAATTGCAAATCAAGGTTTTCTCTCACATTCCTGGATCATCTTTTCCTGCTGAGAAAGAAATCATTGTGATTTATTACACCTGCTGATGCTGTGTTTTCTACTTGCTGCAGATGGTGTTTTCCACAAAACCTCAAACACACATTCAGCCAAGCAAAAGACACTCACACACCAAGATCCCACACCATCTACACACATGAAAACCTTCTTCAGCAATCATTATTTAACATAATTACTTAGCCTGAACCAACAGACGCTGAAAATAAATGCTTAGATTCAACCAGAAGGAAAATGAATATCTGGTGAAGTTGAACACTGTGGAAAATTCGCCCCTTGAAAGATGCTAAGTAAAAACATATTCAGACAGTTATGATTAAAAGCTCCTAATAAACATACCAAAACCTACAGTAAATGTTAGTGAGACCTTTACTGTATGTACTGTATTTTTTTCCAATATTTAATTTCAAAACAATGTTCATTAACCAACTTAGTCTAATAAATTATTGGCTCGCATTGAGTTACAAAAACAGGAAAACCTTTAATAGCAGAACTTCAGACTCCTATCTATAACTACAAAGGACACTACAGAACTCTCTGTGTAGTAGGAATTCAAAACAAACATTATATAGTGACAAAAAGCACTATATTTAATTATATTGATCTACACAATAATTAACCAGATAAAACGAATAACGGCAATTGAAATCAAATAACCAAACAAAAAGAACAAAAAAAAAAAACACAAACAAGGAAGTATACATTACAAAACAGAACATCGTCAATTGGTGTCACGACAAAAATGAAATTAACATGTGGATTAGGATATGCTTTTTTCCCCCTAAACTTGTCAGTTATTTTCTAATTTGAATTATTTTTCTGTTCTCTAATTAATCTCACCTCACAGATATTTTGAGAAAAAGTGGAAAAGGGAGGGGAAAAAAGAAAGCACACAAAAAGAGAATAATTAAATAAACGTATATACCAGAACAAAGAATAAATAAATAAATGGTAAGGATGAAACACCATGAGTCTTATTATTTGGCTCCCTCATTTCCCACCCCTGGTCTTTGCTTCCGCCATGGTATGGAGTATATTTTACTGAAATATTCCAGTTGGTTTTTATGTATTGTTGATTGTTGCTCCATTGGTATCTGTTGTGTGAGTAGATCTAGCCATTGTGAGGAATTGATTTTCTTCCTATTTTTCCAGCTAAGCAGTATTGTTTTCTTGGCGATAGTCAGGGCCACAGGCAGCAGGGTTTGGGTCTGTTTGGAGTTTAAGCAGACGGGAGGGGATAGTGGGACGTTGTGGCCAGAGATTTGAAACAGTTTGGTGGTTGTTTCTTTCCAGAAATTTTGTATTGGTGGACAGAGCCAGAATGCATGGAGGTGGTCATCAGTCGAATCAAGTGTACAGTGTGAGCAAATGTCTGATTCTGTAAGTCCCATGACGTGCATCCTGTGCTGTGTGAGGTGTGTTCTATGGATTATTTTATATTGTATCAACTGTATCTTGGTGTTGTTGGACATGTTGAAAGTGTTGTGACAGACATTATTCCAAAATTGACTTACCTTTAAAGTATTCTTTTACCATCAAATCAAAACTGCAGTTTATCTTGCAATTTCCACCTTCTCACTGAAAGTAAACTTAAGTCATAATTAGACTGTAATCTAATTATGCACCGATGGATGAGCTTGAGATTAGGGTAATGTCAGAGAGGCCTTCCAACCTCAAAGACTTGGAGCTCATCATCAGGAATAAATGGTTCTAAACACCGGTGGAGAACTGGGCAGCAATTATAAAGAGCTGTAACTTCTGTATTACAATGGAAGGTATAAATAAATTCTACATGCAATTCTTGTATTAATATTAATGTATTTTTTTTTTTGAAAATTGTTTTTCTTTTTACATTGCTTTATTGTTTTTTTTTTCTTTTAGAAAATAATGCCTCATTTTCTATCAGAAACAAACCTTTTGATTTAATGAAAATAACATTAAATCTAAATCTTGCAGGAGTATGAATCATTTTGGGTTCAACTGCAAATCGAGAAAATTCATGTTCCCAAAGTTTCTCCTTCCGAAATGAGAATTGGCAATAATGTCATTCACTAAAAGTGCAAAGTGTGTAAAGCTGATGTCCTAACATTTCCATCTGTAATTCACAAATTGCACCAAAAAGGTGGTCCTACTAAGTATTCATTAAGTGGTCACACTTTTCAGGTTTCGATTTCAGAAAAAAATAATATAATTTTCCTTTCACTTAGTAGTAAACATTCTAATTTGTGTAGTTGTATCATAAAACTTGCCTATAACGTACATTAGTTGCAACAATACAATATGAAAATGTTTAAGAGGCATGAATATTTTTGCAAGGCACTGTGATGCCATGACTGGAAAAAGGCATGTCACTTTTGTGTAAATAGAAGAAAATCTACAGCTGACCAGCTTTTTCACGTGAAGTGCTGTTTTTGTATTTTTTTGTTTTCAAGAAAACAGTGAAAACACACAGGAGGGTTGATGAGATCTCAGTCAGTTGTCTATGAAGAGTCTCTAAAATCCTGCATGAGCCACTTGTATTCCGCTGCTGTGGGTGGTCTCACAAAATCCATCTATTTCCTAGAGGGGAAGGAGTTTTGTCATTTTGGTGAGATTGAACTTGTCATCAACAGAAAACAGAGCGAAACAAACAACTGCTGTTTCTTCTCTTTTCTTTTCAACTCTCGGCTAAAGGCACACTCACCCATTCTGTTAGCCTTAAGCAGAAACAGAAAGTAGATCTCTTCAGATACGCATCTAGTTTATAGTTTATAAGGTTTACATATATGAAGAGAAAAAAACAATGACATTATAGCTTTTGACAAAAGAGAGGATAGGATTCATGTTCAGTTCTATTTTACTGCAGTAATTCCAGTTTCATCAGTCCACCTAATCTATAAACGCCACTTTTAAAACCTTCTCACTAAAAAAACCCTGACTTTGTTCCTTTATTTCTCACAATAATATTAGGAACGATTATTTGTGCCTGTGCTTTTCTTATCTGCCCATCACATGCACCACACTTGAAATGTCGTGCATGAAAATTGAGACATATCTCCATTTCCCCCCCCAAAGCTATTGTCAACTTTTCTCAGCCTCCTCAAAGCAGAGCAATTACAGTGTGGGCTGTGAATGGTCTTGAGTGAAAATCCATCTAAAATGTTAGGCTAGACTTGGAATGATTTGCAGATGAAGGAATAATGACCCACTGTCAGTCTGTCAGACAGATTAGATGGAAATTTAAGGAGCAGAAAATCAAGATTGCCTCTGCAATTAATTCACTATGAGTGCTAAAATAATTTTCCTTTTCAGGTTTCTGAAGACGTTAGAAAGCTAAGTTGCTGTAGCTTAGAAATGAGCTGCTGACTACAATAAAACTAATTTTAAATGTTCATTTTTGCTGTAATATCGCTGGATCAGCTGTAATACCGGTCACATTCTGCATGATCTTGTGTGATTATTATTTAAGTCTACAGTTACGTAGATAAAGTTTGAGCCATTTGAAACTAATGTTTTACATTCCTTCACTTTGAGAACAGATCTTGTGCCTTACCAATTTGAGAACAAAGTTGAAACAGAGTTACTATGTGTTGACATTTTATGTTACGGACTTGTTAAAAATAAATTATACCTTCTTTAACGTCTTGAGCTTTAGCATGCAAACAATTTAAAAATCATGTAAGTAATCCTATCAAGTACTAAAAAATGCATGTCACTTCTTTTTTTAAAATGTAATTGTATTTATATTTACATCTAAAATGTTAAAAAAAAAATCAGAGCGAATGAGTTGGAATTCAGAAATCAGTTAATCAGTTAATAATCAGTTAATCTAAGCTACCTCGTCTATTGCTGATCTTTTCCACCTATCCATCTCCACACTCATGATTAGCCTTATGAAATGTGCTTCTTACTCCACCACTCCAGTAATATAATCAGGTGAGAATTCCCACAGGTCACTCTCCTCCTTCACAGTCCGTCTGTCTGAGAGGGATTCCATCGTAAGTTATTGCTAATTGAATACCAAGTTCTCACATAAGGAATTGCTTTCATCTTCTACGTCTCTGTTGTGAAAACTCAATTGTTTGGAGGACAGCGATGGGAATCATTTCCTCTTGTATATCGAAGGTAGACTAAACTATTCTGCTTGTTTCATTCATTCATTCTTACTGAGTGCTGTGCTGTGCTGTCCTCCTCCGTCTTCTGTGAGGCTACAGATACCCAACTGGTGTGCTGGGTCTGCTGCGTGTGGCATTATATATATAGTATGAAAATCCATCTGCTTGCTATTTGCATTACAAATTTTGCTTTAACCATATTCTTTTACTCTTTTTGTTTTTCCTTACATAATTTATCAAATCAAAACTGCAGTTTATCTTGCAATTTCCACCTGACATAGTTTTACCTACAGATTTTTTTTTCCCAACTAAGACACAAAGAATCAAGGTTTTGCTAAAGGTTTTCTCAAAGTCTAAACGTGCACGATAAAGTGTGCTGTACAGTTGGTTTTCTGTGGTCAGAAATGACAGAAAAGAATAGGTGAATAAATTCAGCAGCACTGAATAATCAGAAGGGTTACCAAACAGAACCTCAGCTTTTAATGCTGGGGGGATATAATTTCATCCTCCACAAACTGTAAATGGTGGAAAATGTGAAATTAATTTATCTGTAGAAATCCAAGTTACATGATCTTGAATCAGTGTGAAAGATTAATTCTCCAGCTGAACCTGAATGTGTATCAGAATGTGTTTTTTCCTTTACCAAAGGGTGACTTCCACAGAAAGATGTCCACAATCTGTAACCAGTTTAAACCCTCATCAAGAACGATTTGATCTTCCGAACTGAATTCATGTTATGTGTGGATTATGCTGCTCCCCTGATTTTACTCTCCTATGATCTTGTCATTGCATCTGCTACTCTACTTAACTAATGTGCATGACTTTTTATTTTCTTTTTTGTTTTATGATAGAGTAAAGCCAAATGAGTTTGCTTGTTAAGAGGAAATAAACAAGTGCAATAATCTAAATAAAACCACAGACATTGTTTCTCCTTTGTGTTATTCTATTCTGTTTTCACAGATTCAGCACATTCAGTTAATTACACTCACCTGTTCCTCCCTCCAGGACTGATGTCCCAGTTCAGCTGAGGACACATATCAGTTTTGCCTGATTTTATCCCTGATTATCTGTAAATTCCCAGAGCCAAATGTGTAATTCCTGGTCTGTTAGTTTGGACTCCAAATCCTGAAGACTCTGAGTTAATTTGTGTTTCCTCAACTTAAAGCACAGGTGAAATTACTCAAGTGCCAGAGTCCTGCATCTTTCCTTGGTTGAACACACCTGATTTAAATCAATGAATTATTGTGAAACCTAGACATAATCAAAGACATAGTTAAGACCATTAACAAAATATATATATATATAAAAAAACACTAGTTACCTAATAAAAGCATTGATAAATTAATTTTCTCAGTTTGCTTCATTATTTATAAGACTTTTATGTGCAAATCATGTAAGGTGTAATTTACCATACATGACAACTTTAGTTTGAGACTCAGACTTGAGTCACACTTAAGCTACAAAATGAAAAGACTTCAGGTTTGACTTAGACTTGTGGTCTAAAGACTTTTGCATTGAACTTGGATTCCTGATCTGAGACTGGAGTGTTAGTTACATGTATAAGGAAAGTTTCTATGTTAGCAACAGATTTCAGCTCTGACCTACAAAGCTCATCTCTGCAAACTTTAATGTGATTGTCAACTTGTGATATTAATGGATTATAGTGTGGTAATTGCATACAATATGTTCATGTCAGAGATCATAGATTACAGTAGCTGAATAAAGCTTTTTGAATGAGGTCACTGTATTATCCTCACACGGACAGCAAATGTATGTTTTGTAGAAAAAAATCCATGACATAATTTTACATTAATCACTTCAGCTGTGTGGCCTGAAGTTGAGTTATGCACCAATGACATAATGATGTACATGGCTGCTCTGACAAAGTACTTCATTTGGCTCAAAAGCAAATTTAAATGAGTTCTGGGAAAAAGAACATTTGCATAATGTAACTCTCATGCATTTCAAAAGCTCTTTTTCTATGACAGATTGATCATACATCATGATCAATGAAATATATACATAAATTCCTAAGTCGAGACTGAAATGAAAGAAATTCAATTGAGTCTGGATTTCCCCTAAGCCACATTTGGTGAATATTTTTAAATATCTACATACATTCCTATTGGATGCATGTCCTTTAAGCAAGTTGCAGAGGATCTGCAGGTTTCTGTGGCTTCCAGCAAGCTTATGACATGATACTAGAAGATTAAAAAAATGTAACACAATTTTTCGCAGAGCTTCCTGGTAGATAGAAAGAGATACAGTTCCACTGTAACTTGCTAAGGGACATTTACTCATATATTAGTGCAGTGGATCTATATACAGTATATATAACTCTATATGCACTTTTTTTTTTACTTCAGCTCTAAATTCAACACCACTTTCTTTTTAATTGTATTATGTATTGTCCTATTCCACAAATTAAGCTCTCTAAATTATTAATTGACCTGGGGGTATGTGAACTTTTCACCAGCAATGTGTCTGGATATGATGAAATATATATTAAAATCTAAACTCTCTTTATTTGGTAACTATGACTTGTTGAGTTATTTGTCTGCTTACTAATTTAAATTAAATGATTATTTCCATTTATTCTGTATCTGTAAAACAAAAACAAACCAAACCTGTAGGTAATGCAGATTCCTCCTTGGAGCCATTTCTGGTGCATACTAGAGTAATTGTCTGATTCCTGCCTTTAAGAGAAGAACTGCAGGGAGTGCAGCACATCTTTGTGATGGGAAAGTCACAACTGAGTCATCACCGGAGTCACAACATGAAGTCATGACTCATTCTCCAGGAAAAAAATAAAATAAAATAAAATTTGGCCTTTTGCTTTAATAGGATCTCCAGTGCTAATCTTTAAGTTCATGAAGAGATGGTTCTTTCCAGGTAAACTGAAGATAAACACTTTAGGCATACAAACAGGTACCCAGTGAAGGCAAATATAATTTTTGCATTGTGAAACCAAGGTATTTTCGGCATAAGAGTGCAAGATGTGTTTGAATTATTTTGAGAATGCATGAGGTTTTTCTCTCAGAGAGTTGTGAAATGGAGTGTAACATGTTTTCCTTTCATCCATTGCTGTTAAGCATCTCTGTTAAGAAGCTGTCCTTCATGTGCGTTATCTTTATGAGATTTCCTTGCTGACCTGCTGATTTAATCTTTCTGAGAGCCTTCCTGGTGTCACGGTGTGTTGCAGAAAAGTGGAAACTGAGAGAAAGATCTCGCCTTAGTCTCCTCGGGTGAATAAGCCCTTTAATGACATTTTGATCAGCGAGGTATGTCTGACTCCAACAGTGTTGTTGAACCCACACAGACAGTCAACATCAGGCTTATCAGCACCTTCTTAGTCTTTAATTAGTCGAATTGTCAAATAGCAACAGAAAAAAGTCCTATACATTTCAGCTCCACGAAATAGAAGCTTTTTATCTCCTTGAAAATACTTATTTTGTGCTGTCAAAATAAACATGGAAGATGTCTGTAAAATTAATTATTAGTTTCTTTAGGACAGCTGTTTCTTTTTCATTTAATTTACACATTCAGAAAGAATGTTGAGGGCAAAAAAATACTTGTTTAGTAAGAAAGAAATCCCAATTTCTGAAAGACATTTTTACATATTTGTTAAGTTTTTTCTGCAAAAAAAAAAAAAAAAAAAATGAGCAGGAATCCAACTACAGATAGATTGAATGAGATTTGTAGATAAAATATGGAAAACTAAGTTAAAATATTAAAGTTTACAATGTTTTTTTAAATTTTTTTATAATAAAAAAACATGATAAAAAACAAATGACATATATGTTCACTAGACAATATTACAACATATTAATTTTTTTTCTAAATAATGCCTATTAGGATATAGAAAAATACATGTATTATCAAATGCTTTAGATTAAAATAAATTCTTTAGAAAAAAAATTAAGTGGCTGTTGATAAAAGAATGCAGGTCAAGTTTTATCTTACTTTGTAACATAAAAGTTGTATAAATGATTCACAGTAATAGTAATAAGTGATTACACTTACTGTTTCCTTTCATTCCACTACATGTTGCATAAGGATTTTCATATTAAATTAATCTTAACTTGTTAGCAGTATACTTTTAATTATTTCCGGTTATGTTTGAGAGTTTGATAATGCATCTAATTTCTCTAATAATGAAAAACTGTTAGTTTTGATGAATATTTTAGAGACAGATACAAGTCACGCTAGATTTAGCAGAAGGCGATGAAAACATAACTGTAGAAAAAAAAACATCCCTGCTCTCTATCAGTTAGGTAGTAAATGGTAGAACTGTAAGAAACTGTTAGAAACTGGTTTCTCTACTAATCTTACTAAAGAGGAAGATCAATCGAGTTTTTGATGTATTTTTACAAACAGAACAACATGGAGTTCTGCTGATCTTTTTAACAGGATTTAAGGGGATTGTTCTGCTCAACAAATGGGAATAAAGGAGGGATTTAGTTCCTTAGATGACTTTGGAAAGCCAGCCAAGATTCTGGGGAGATGCACCGATTTTTATCTTTCCAGGAAGAAAACTCTCAGACTTTGTTGGTTGAACACCACTCACCTCCAGGTCATCACATGAAAACCTTAAGCTCTAAGAATTATCTCTAATGAAGCAAAGGCTTTGAAGACTCAAAATGGATTTCACAGATCTCCTCGGTGGATGAAAACTCTTTAAAGTAGTGATAAAAATGAAGACTTTTCACCTGAACGTGTTTCCATTTAGAGTAACGCTGTCTTCTCAATTCCTGTCAGCCTCAAATTGCAGGATGACCCCTTGAATCCCTCACATGTTCTCTGGCTTGACCGGCTCTCCGGTCAAGCCAGTGATGTGTCTATTGCGTCTAGAAATTGTCTTCAATCAAGATCTTTAGTTTACTGAATTTCATTAAGGTAGGCGAGCATGAGCTTATAATTTTAGACTGTTGACTTCCCACACAGCATGAGGGAAAAATGCAGATATGTACACGCACTGCCTGACATTCAACCGTAACCTCAAGATGCCATGGAAACTGCAGTTGCTCTAGAGGGTTGCCATTAAATGGCCCAATAGAAAAGACATAATAGTCATTATTTGCCATTGGGATTTTTACGTCCTGTTTATATACAAATAAAAAAAATATGAAGTCATTTTTAAAATAACACCATCTGTTTGCATGTTGTCAGGTAGTTTAATTAAGTTTGCCGCCTTTGTTTAAAGATGTTTGTTGACCAAGTATATCCTGAACTTTGAAATGACAAATACTATCACTTTACACTTTAAATTTTAATAAGTTTTTATCAGGATTAGATGAAATAGGTTGACAAAATAAAGAAAGAACATGAAAAAAGGTTTTCAAAAGTGTGTTTTTCCATATAAAATTCTGAAGATTTTTGCATTTGTTTCAAGCTTTTTATATTTTGATACCTTAACATAAAATTCAGACATCTTCCCTAATGAATCCCTAATCACTGCTAATTTATGCCACCATGGTAACCACTGGAAAAGCATTTCACTATCTATTTTTCCATTCTTTCTCAAAATATGTATGAACATAGATTGTCTAAATGTTTGAAATGCTTTGATACCCTTTACTTTGTTGCCATTTGTCACTTTGCAATCACAAATCTAACAGATTAATTGAAATTTTATGTAATAAAGCAAAACATAATGAGTGCATGGAAAAGTATACATGGTTTTTAAGATGGTTTACAAGTGTAAGTTTGAAATTCACCATATATTTAACTGCTTGTATCAAGACCAAATGTACTAATGTTTAATTTGGTGAGAGTACTGCACAATTGTCTTCCAGTGAAAAATGGAACAAATGGATAGCAATTGATATCAAAGCTTTAAAATATTTGAATGTGGAGAAAGTTCCAGTTGCTTCATTTAATTTGATTCTTTGAAATCAAGAAACTATCCCAGAATGTCTTTCATGCCAGAAACTCTAGGGTGCAAATGGTCCCTGTTGTTTCTAATGACATGTCGTTTTCTTATAGCTATGAATGGCCTGTTAACCCCCCCCACCCGCCAGAAACTTTGACTAAGAGGTGAAGCATGTAAGGAAATGACAAGAAAAAAAATGAAAGACCACAACTGTGTTTAAAAAAGGACAAGTTTGTATTATGAGTACAAGAAAACATGTTGCTTTAGTGTTACGTTTCCTTGAATAAAACACGCGGAAAGTCCTCCAGTACATTCCTTATCTTAACCTCCAAGGTGAGCACAGACCCAGGGGAGTACATAGTGTGTCTAGAAGGAGCAAAGCATTTTTGGCCGATGAAAAAAAAAACACAAATCTCATACATACACATGAATCACATTATAGGAGGTGTATGCACACACCTGAAATCCACTCAAAAGCATCTCAAGAGATGCACAAACCAGCAAACAAACAAACAAAAAAACAAACTTGAAATGTAATCACATAACAAGAACAAGCACACAGTGCTCTAACATCGTTCAGAAATCTGTTGAATCATTCATGAGCAGCTTCCGTAGGTCATGGTCCTCTTAACTTTTTGCAGTGAAACTTAAAACATTCAGATGAGCGTGGGGAGTGATGAACTCAGGAGTGCTAGCAGTCTTTATAATAATGCACTTGGACCGTTTAGGTCAAGGATTTAATTCAGCCTTGGAAACCCTGTTTCCCTTTTATCTTGGTGAGGACTTAACAGAGCTAGGAAGCTTTGACCTAGGAGAAAAACTGTTTTGTTCCTGGAAAGGAAAACACATGTGATGTCTAATCAAAGACAAAAAAAAATGTTCTGGGCTTATCTCTTCTTGCTTCTGAAGCTCATTTCTCCCTACCTACACGGTCAAATACCAAAGAACAACCTTTAAAAATCTAAAGTAAAGTTTTTCTGTCACTAGAAAACAACCGGGAGCATCATAAAATAATCAGGAACAAGTCCAATGTATGTGTATGAAAATCACTTTGGCAATGTAGTTCACCTCTACAACTCCCCAGCACAGTAAATATTAATATCAGCTGAGCATTTCTCCCACACACTACACCACAACTGCTGGTTCTGCACAATACAAGATGAACACAGAGTGTGATTGGGCCAGCTCAGGCTCTGCAGTCCTGCAGATGAGAACACTAACACATTACCCAGCATCAGAGAAACGTTAAGCTGGTTTCAAGCACCCTGCACACGAAGAGACCTCAGAGAAACTTAGGTTAAGTTTTGACTGAGCTGTAAATTCAGTGGCAGTGCCTCGCTCATTCTCCGGATCCCTACAGTCCTTCCTGGGATCCGAGTTGCAGTCCCACTCTGAGTGTGCGAAGGCTGCTGCGTTCCTTTCAGGACTGCGCTGACGCTGTGAGAGCCAAGGCCGTTGGAGTTGTGACTGTGGGGTCGCTGTTTGTCACAAGCAGGACTCACGGGAGCCGATGTTTGTGTGCTGAGACTTCTTATTCTGCTCTTTGTGATTCCCGTTGTGAAGAACAGAATACCTGAGTGGAGAAAAGGGAAGGGAAGTGATGGGACAAAGAAAAATCACAAAAATTAGGTTAAAGAATGTTTAATTAACGACTTTTCAAGGCAAAAAAGTGAAATCCAAAAATAGCTACCCATCACAACTTTCAGAATATTTTTATGGGAGATGTCTTCTATGTTCAGTGTAGTAAGAAATCCTTTAAATTATTTAAAAAAGAAGAGTACATGAAGAGAAACGCGAACGAGAGAAATGCCTACAGTGCTTCTCTGTGCTCTCATGAATAGAGTAGTCACTCCTGACACTCCCTTGTGCTTTTTTTTTATGCCTGTCAAAGTGTGTTACTGTAGCTTTGGCATATGGCTGAAAATACAATCTAAATTTCTTGCTTTGCTAAGTTATGTTATGTCTATACATAACTTCAGATCATCCTTTCAATTTGATGTGTACATGTGCTCTGTAAGCGCGCTGATCCACACTCGGACAGAGGTGGACTCTGAAAATTATGACAGATTCAGATAACAACCTGTACATGTCATCTGAATCTCAAAAGATTAAAAAAGTTTCTATATTTCACTAACTGAACTGGATCACTTAGCCATATCCAGGACATGAGCTGGTATCGTCACATTTTTGTATGTTTAAATAGTTTGTTTTTTTAGGATACAAAGATTTAAATATTTACAATACTGGAACATGTATAAACTTCCTGTTTTGTTTTATTGTATTGAAACTTGCCCACATTGTCATATAATTAAGTTCCAGAATCAAGAGGGTGTAAATGATGCTTGAATATGTTGTGAGATATTGCTTCAATGTCATTGTTACGCTGATGATTGTCAAGTCTGCATTCCTTTGAAACAAATATTCTGACTCTGTTAAACTTTCAGTTTTTGAGCTTCTATGATAAAACGACAGGTCATATTATTCATCCCACATGGCCTTTGTGACACCCACCATGTTAATTTTTGCTCTTTGACTCCACATTTGAAGTCCACTGCCACTCAAATCTGTAGGAAAAAAAAGCTTTCCCAGCTGCAACAAATTGGCCAAATCAAAATAATTTTGTCCATGCATGATTTTGAAAAGATCATTATTGCCTGCCTTGATTATTGTAATGCACTATATTTCTGGGTCAGACTGGCTGCCCTCTCTCGAATGCAGCTTGTCTAAAATGCAGCTGCCCATCATTCTTGAGCTGCCTGCTCTTCACTGGCTCCCTTTGTGCCACAACACTGATTTCAAAATTAGAATTTCATTCTTAAAATGTTCCAGTGGACTTTCTCCACTTTATTTTTCATATTTGCTTCACTCATATTCTCATTCGCAGACTCCAAGGTCAGCGGACCAGCTGCTCTTGACCGTTCCAAAGTTCGGAGGTGATCAGGTTTTGGCAGCTGCAGCCTGGAAGTTGTGGAGCAAGGCAGGCTCCTTCAGTTTTGTCTTATTTTTTGTTTAAAACTCATCTTTTTTACATGGAATTTGACACAGCATGAGGCATTGTTCTTTTTCGTGAGTTGTTGTAATGTCTAACATTGCTTTTTGTCTGTTTTTACTTTAATTTCCATGTTTTATTTATTTTCCTAAAATACATAACTTTGGTTAACCATTTGTTGTTTTGAATGTGCTTTATAAATACATTGGATTGGGTTCAGAAATAAAGATTCCCAAATCTGGATTCAGTCATGATGTAAGAAGCAAAGTTATCTGGTCTGCTATGTACCAGAAAAGCTTAAAACATTAAATGCTTCCCTCTGTGAAGCTTGTAAAACAGTCAGATTCAAATTTAAGTATTTGGCGTGTGCCAAACTAATCGCTTAGGGAAAGAAATTGAATCTGTCAAAACATGCATTCAGCAGAAAACAAGCTCATAGTAGAATTTCTTTAGAACAAAACATGTCAAGAGAGCTTTAAGTGAAATATGACAAAAGAAAATTGGTATCTGTAACAGGCCTTACAGATCTGCTAGCCTCAAAACATTTGTATTAGAAATGTGCCTCACAGCACACAGGCATGCTTACATGTTATTCTACACATACAACATGAATGCTGGAACCTAGTTTTTTTTTTATTTTCTGTGTGTGGGGGGGGGGTCAGAAAGAGCTCACCTCAGGCTAAAACCATTACAAGCTGTTTAGACAAACACCCCGACCAAAGACACTTCCTGCTGCCAAACTGGCCGTGAAATACACCTTTCAGACAGCCACCAACATTTAGGGCTTTGCTGAAAGAAACAGACTTCAGATTCTCACCGAAGCAGAACACAAAATTGCTCCCACATTGCAGCGTTAAACCTTTAAACGGCTTCACTGTTGTGCTCTGAAAGTGAGCACACTGATGCTTCCAAAAAACTCAGTCACAATCAGTGCAACTGCCAGTAAATTTCTGAAAAGCTTCAGCTGAGCTTTTGACCAGATGCATGTATTGTAGCTGCATGCACAGCAATATGTAATACGTTATGTAACTCCTGAAATATAAGGGATTAGATTTTTGTTAATTGAAAAACAATTGCTTTGACAGTGTGTTAATCTGTAGTGTAATGTATTTAGCAACATTGCAACAAGCTCAAGTGATTCTATAAATGAAATGATGCAGTGATCTGTTCTGTTACAACCAGCTGAATGGAAAAAAACCCACATTACTGACCCAGTAAGTCCTGCAGAATCAAATTTAATCCTGTAGTTACCGCTATATAGCCACGTGACTTTTAGAGGTCTGAAATGAACTCATTGAGTGGGAAAATAGTGGCAGTGGGAAGATTTGTACAGCATTTTTATAACAACTGAAAGTAACATAACTGCTTGATTCTGCTATAAAATCAATTAGTTATGTGCCTGGAAAATGCATAATGCTGCTTCTTTAGAAGAAATTTGTCTTTGCATAACAGCCATATCTGACAGCATGAAATTGGTCTTCAAGAACACTCATCACAACAACCATTCTTAGGAGCACTGCAGCTTGTATGTCAAGCTCAGCAGATATGTAATTCCACCAGATGTTTGCAGATTGCTGCTGCCGCTAGTCTGGAGGGGCAGTGTGGTGAAGATGTGGGGAATGGCTGCTCTGTGAGGCAGAAGCTCGGCTGGGGACCGATATCAGCAGGCGTTAAGGCACCCCCAAATACTTGCCATGGGAGTTTCAAGGATTCCTCAGATGAATGAGTCAAAGCAACATTCAGAGTGTGTTTGATGAGGAAATGACATTAAATAAAGCTCAAAAAAGTCAATTTTACATTATACCCCCCTTTTAAATTCCTCAATTCACTATGCTGCTTCCAAACTCTTGTCAGCACTTTCACCCTGCTTCTTCACCCAACATGACAAACATAAATTGTTTTCAATACAGATGAGGGGGGTCTATGACTTGACAGAGCAGGGCTGTTTTGGTAGGAAAAGGGGGACCGACACACTATCATTCAGGACCTGGGTCTCCAGGATACAGAGTTGCCAAAAAACCAAAACTTAAACTTCAAACTTCAGCAAAAAAAACAAAAAAAAAACAGTGAAAGCATAAGTGCTATCATATGTGTACATGAGCAATGCTGGGTACAAAATTTGGTTAGGACACTACATACAAAGACAATGTGTAGTCATTTGGAGCATATATTTAATTTAATACTTGGATCAAATGAAACTCCAAAGCAGGACATGTGGCTCGATCCGTACAGTGTTTACCCGTGGTTTTATTTGTACACAGCTGAGCCAACAGGCCAACTGGCAGAGCAAGAGACAGGATGGAGATTTGTTTAATGAGGCCAGAGGAGAGACACAGTGAGACAGAAGGCCCGGATCACAAGCAGACTAAACAGTTCTACATATTTCAGGCAGCAATGTGGCAAGCATTCATCTTGATGAAGTCTCGCTGATGAAGACTTTGAACGGTCTGCACAGCAGACTCTGACATCTGATGCTACATGTGGAGGAGGTGGGAAGTAGAGATCTATCTGTCTGTTACAGCAACATTACCTCCAGATGAGTGTTATGTAATTTTAAAGAAAATTGATAAAAGGCGATTTTAAACCTGAACCATATAATCACATATTCTGGGCTCCTAATGGCACCGATTTCATCAGAAGCTGTGTGATGCTCTTCATTGAAGCATTGGTTTTACATTATTCATTTATTACATTATTAATTCTTGAAGCTGTTGAGATGCAGCCTGGCATTTATTTAAATGCAAACAAAGCACAATATGAAAAAGTCTTTATTAATTGTATACACTGAGGGAACAAGACTTTCTTGAAAATGTTTAGAGGTTTTATAAAATGGAACTTGTGATGCATTTTTAGATCATCATCTAACTATTTTCAAAGGATTGTTTGGTTTAAATAATTCATGAATTAAGTAGTTGGACCAGTGTTGTGTTTATATGTGCAGACAGTTTGTTCCATTTTTTGATTGAAACTATAAAAAATAACATCCTTGTTCTTTGAGATCATAGACCGTGCTTTAGCACAGAGATTCCCAAATAGGTTTCAGCTGAAATGTTGGTAAATAGTAGTTAACAGCAGAAGGATGATGCATTTTTCCTGTTCTGTGTCAGGTCTTAATCCAAAAGACAAAACTTTTCGATGCACCTTCTTTTAGATCTGACACTTACTGCTTTGTCCACAACCTTTCTGATATAATCATTGTCTTAAGCACTCACTATATAACATTTTATCCTGAACTGTATTGAAAGTGAGTCGTAAATGCCATCAAGCCCAAAGGAAAACTTTGAAAGGTGTTCAGAGTCTGAAGAACAATTGACAAAAACAACCTGAACAGATTATAAAATGAGTTCTGACTGCTTGGAACCAAAACAGAAATAAATTAGGTGTGATATTCTTTTAAAATAGCTATGCTATCTGTAGCAATGATTTTGTCATTAAGGAACATGGGTATACTTTTATAGAAAGAGGAATGTAGCAGAGCATGGCTACAGCTAATAAGGGCATGAAGACAGAGTCCTTAGAGCTACAGGAGAAAGCAGCTGGACTTCATTTGTTATAACATGTTTAAAAGAAATACAAGTGATTGTAAAAATCCACCATTTTTATTCAATTGTAAGCTACCTATGATGTTCAATATTTTGAAAATTACAATGCTATTTCTCTGATACATGCAGACCCTTATTAATGAGGTGGATATGGATCAACCCTTCAGTAACTCTCCCAGATTACAGCAAATGAGTGTGAGAGTCTACAAATGTAAGTCCCAAATGTTACTACTTTTACATCGCATAAAGGGCTGTTCTTACTGAATACTGATTAAAAACATGTCCGTTCTTCTTAGTTAGTAGTGCCATGCAAGTAGGAGAAGGTTTTAATCATGATGGTGAGAGTTGTTCTTAAACAACTCTCACCATTGTTTACATGTAATGTTTACATGTAATTACAGTAACCTCAAATGTTAAATTGAGGTTACTGTATTACTATATTGCAAAACCATTTTAATATAAAATGAAGAAAAACAAGAAAAATAAATGTTAGTCTTGATATCATTTAACTAACGTATTATTTGACCCACACAGTCATAGCAATCTAAATAAAATCTGTTGTTTTTTTTTGTTTGTAGCCTCATTCCTATAAATATCCATGAACACACAATGCCCTCTGGCCTGCAGCGTAAGCTCCTCTTTAATATATTGGATATATTTGATGAAAAGCTAAAACATTTTAGAGGTATTATTTTCTTCCGTGACATGCAAAATTAAAAGCAACAAAAGCAGGCAAGATACATTTACGACCTGCTCAACTTTGCATGACACTACCTAGTGATATAATAATCTGTCTCATGTCAGATTTATTGCAGTTCATGCATAAGCTTCATAGACATAGGCTTTTTGGTCCTCTCGTTCAGCTGCATTAACCTCAGGATTAACCTTCTGGAAATGAAACGCTGAAGCTCTTGCTTAGTCCGTTCATAAAGGAGATCTTAACAGAGTATGATTAAATGGTAAAAGTGCTCCTGGAGATGCTTAACCAAGGTTAATATATGGGTTAATGCAGTGGGAACACACAATGGGATAACAATCTGACCAGATTAAACATGGCAGAGAATTTCCATATCTAGACAAGCCTAAATATAGGATTCACTGTAAAACAAATACGTTAAAGAGGTAACAGGCATGTCTAGATATGGAAATTCTAGACATACCTGAATTGGTGTTTGTCATTACTATTTTTTTTATTTAATTTCAAATCCATAGAAAAGTCCATGACTTTTAGGAAAAAAAAAAACAGAAACACAACACTTGTGGTTCAGCCAATGTCCTGTTATTTTACATTTAAATTTGACCCTCATACTTTACTTATTTCATAAGCTGTTTATGGTTTCAAACTCTAAATTTCAGCATCACAGAGTTGAGATTTTATGTTACCATATCGACTCTATCCTGAGTGGATCAGAGAAAACGGAGCCCAGCACAATCTGGATTCATTTTGTGTGTGTGACAAACAGCTGAGGCTTCAATCCATGCAGACAAAGAAGATTTAAAACCAGAAACACGAGGCAACAGAGCTGTCCACTAAACCTGTAGTTTGAAATGTAGTAGCTAATCCCTAAACAAACAACAAAAAATACTTTCCAGGATGGTTATATTGAAAGTCTGTTTTTCTTTTCAGTCCTTCACTCTTCTGATTAGCCCTCTGTCAAACTCCTCTGGTGATTCTGGTCCCTCTCATTCAGACTATGCTACTTTACCAAATGACATGAACCTCTGAGGTCCATCTTGATATTTTAATTAGAGAACAACCAAGATGTTCATCAGAGAAGAGATGTGAGGTCAAGTTAAGCCTCCTGTGCTGTATTTTAGCTGCCTGGGAACAGATTTACAAATGTGAATCCTGAACTAATTTTGAAAACAAATCTAACTGAAAAAAGCAACATAGAAAGTCTTCAAAGCTTTACTCAACAGAATACACAAGCTTAGTGATGTAATTTAGGGTTATCCTCCCCTATACTTCTGCTTCATGCTGTGTTAGAAACGACTCTCTCACATCCTCTATGGTGGTTTAGTTTTTCAGGTCTGAATAGACTAAAGCATCACAATCAGAAAGCTTTTTCCTTCTTTGTCTTTGTGGTGTTAGGTGTGTGTTGTTGACCAAGAAAACATTTAAGAAACAAGTTAAGTCTCTCAGCCACATAGTACTTGAAACAAGAGCATCTTACTGAGAAACGAATCCACATCCTGCTGTGATGCTGATGATAGGGATGAAGGGGAACAGTAAGTACAAAAGCCTCGAGTTCAAGAAGAAAAGAAATGATGGCAGAAGATAAGTGAAAAGAAGTCTGCTTGAAGTGCAACAACACAACAGAAAAATATGTATTTTGACAAAGAGCTTGGCAACTTTTAAGAGATTTGAAGAAAGAAAGCATGTATAGTTGAAGCCAAGAGTGTGTGAAGTGATTTGTCTTAAAGGTATTGAGAAAAGTTTGCAAGAAAGAAGGTATGTCTTGATAGTACAAATAATTATATTTAAATGTACCATTACCTCTAAGGAAGCATTATATCAATGTCTTAGAAAAATAAAGAGTTTGATTTTCATGTTTTTTGGATATGGGAAGAAGGTCAGAAAGAATCCATGCATGGGGACATCATGAAAAATTCATACAGAAATAAAACAGATCGGCACAGAAATCCCAGGACATTCTTGCTGCAAGCCGCTACCAACTATGCAGCCCATAAAATTATACTTTTTATTCCAAAAGAGTGCTAACCAAAACCAGATACCCTTAAATAAAACAGAGTCTCACAAGTCATCTGGTTAGGCATCTGATCCTTTAATCTTAACATAAACACAGCTGTTCTGTGAAGGCTTCAGAGACACAACTTTAAACCAGAGGTGCTCCAGTGAAAGTAGAGCTGCATTTTGGTCAATATGTGGTAGAAGAGTAACTCTGCATATCAGTATCAACATGGAGAGGGTAGCATGTAGGGACACTTTACATCACTATAGAAAGATCATTAGGTCAGAATTGATGGGATGTCGACTTAAAGCACAGATGTCTGCTCTCTGATGTTAATCATAGGACAAGTATAGAACAGTAAATCATTTTAGTCAGTTTCCATTGTATATTATAAGATGATTCCTGCTTGGTTAAGTAGTGCAGTACTTACTCCCCAATTACTGCTGAGCTTTTGGTCCCACTTATCTTGCCGATTTTCCTACTCCCATGTTCCATTAGAAATCAAATAAATTGCAATTCTATCCTCATTTTAGCAGTTCTTCTGCTTAATCGTTTGTCAGTGAGTGAACATATTTATTTTTAGATGATTTAAAATATAGTTGACAACTGAAAAAAAGAGTCTGGATTTTCTTCAAGGTGTCAAAAAGAAACATGGAGAATTTAAAACAGATTACTACTTCAAGCAAATATTATTTGATGATCTTTGAAGCCACAATGTTTCGCTCTCGAATCTAAGTTCAGAAAAGGATGAACTTAGACTTGAGTCTAAGTATAAGCAGCTTTTCTGACAAGTACTACCTGAAAAATTAAGGAAAGAGGACTTTCAGAAAATGTAATCTTTCTGGCAATTTTTCCACCTCCACTGTTTGGTGAAGCTGGTCTGGAAGGATGTCAAAAACCATTAAGGAAACCTTGGAGATTTATTGCTGAGGCCAAAGAAACCAATCTGCAGCAGATAAACTGAGAAAGTGAAATACCAAAGGAAAGCCGCAGCACGAGTCTGTGTTATTTTCCCAGTGGTTCAGAACCAAGAACATTTCATATATGGTTTGAGGAAGAAAGTTTTTCATTGTTTTCAAAACTTTGAACATGTTTTTGTTCTAAAAAGCTTGGGGCTGACATTGGAAGACTCAAAAGAACATTAGAACCTGAAAATATGAAGTAAACACTTAAAGCTCATGGTTAATTAGTTGAATTTGTGCTTCTGTCTATCTCTGACAACATACTGTAGCTTCTTGCTGCTTTATGAGCCCTTGTCATATAAAGCATTACAGTGCTTGGAGAGCGCTGATTATTGCATTTTCCATTCTCACTTTAGTTGTTTCATTTTCCCCAAAACGGTCTTTACAAGTAGCTCCTCTTTTAAGCCAGACAATTTTCACTCCACTGAAATTTATTGCTAAGTTTATAAAGTGTTGGCATTTGCTGACATTGCATTACAGTATCCTTAAGCTTAAAAAAGCCGATTAATTCTGAAACCATATAATTTCATGATCCAGAATTTAAGATTGTTGTTTTTTTAATGTCTGTGATTTTAGTGAAGTAGATGCAACAAAACTGTTCAATCACCTTTCTTCAACTTCAAATATTCAAAACAGACTTGGGGAAAAAAGTCCAACCTTCACCAATAACACATGTTTACTCAGTTTTTTTGTTTGAATTAGAGAGCCATGGTAGGATCACCTTTTGGAAAATGTAACCAAAGAGGCTCCAGTGTTGAGTCTTTGGAGTGACTGAAAATGGATAAGCTTCACAAATTCTAAAAGCATTTTGACTTGTTAAAAATGATGTAAAAAGAAGAAAATCAGAAAAGTGAATCTGATGCAGTTTTGCTCTGCAGAGCATTAAAAAGAGGAAACAAAGGCAGGGGAGAATCCTTAACAACTGAAAGTTTAAAGCAGCGCTAAGAGAACGCTCCTCTCAGCCTGAGCTCTTCATCAGCATGTAAAACACCACAGCCCTTTCTCACCTTCTTCAGCCATTATAATCAATTGACAGCTAAACTCCCCACTGAGCAGTGTGGAAAAGCAGCTAATTTGCACTGTGTTGCTTAGTTCAAACAAAAACAGTCTTATTTGGTCAAACAAACAATTTAGACAGACAAATAAAACCGAGGAGGCATTTTGAAACCCTGGTTTTCTGGGGTCATGATGAGGTAAAGCATCAGATGCATCAAAGTGTTTGAGCCAGGTCAGCTTGTCATTTCTTCCTTCCTGTCTTTGATTTGAGGAAAAGGTTTTTGGCTCAGAGGGATCAGTTTGATTGCGTCCAAACTCCACTGAGACTGATGCTGGTTCTCAACACTGTGATAAAATTAGTGAGCAAAAGAGGGGCGTCTCCAGCCATACAGTCAATAATAAAACTTCCCTTGGTGACGTATCTTATATTTAGGATTGGTAAAGGCTAAACTATTCCTTGTAGTTAAGCTTAGACAGGTACCAAGGTGTACTAGCCACCTTTATCTTAACTTTCTTTAAGTGCTTCTTGATAAATTACACTTTCTAATAAAACGTACATATTATAAAAGACTGATCACACACAAAGCGATGTATTTCAAGAAATTATTTATTTTAATTCTGATAGTATATTTATTTTCTTTTGTTACTTGTTTGGAATTATTCAGTAACAACCAGTGATGTAAAACTGATTAGCCTTCACATTGCCCATTGCAAAGCAAATTAAATGATAACATTTAATTGTGATATATTGAATTAGAAATGCAGAAATGTTAAGGATTTTTAAAGTTTACGCTGCACATTTTTTGGGGGTTTATTTATTTCTAAAAACCTTTAATAAGTAATCCATAACTTGCAACATGCTATGTAAGGCAAATATATTTACATGAATAAACTTGGACATATCTGCATTCGGAGCAATAATTGAAAAGCTTTAAACTGGAGCTGTGACAGACGAGGCTGAATGAGGTCCCAAATTTATCTTCCCACCACACAGTGAGCACGATGGTGAGAGATGTAAAATACATCTCCAAAGCTCATTGCTGTAAACACAAACACATCCATTTTTATTACTATTTTCATACTATTTCTTCATCACATTTCCCCCACTTCAATTGTGCTGAGCTATAGCTGCTCAACCACTAGTAATATAAATCATCTGTGGGTATTGAGGGCAGGGAAAGTCCGTCCAAGACGTCAAAAATATTATTGCCATGCAGAATTAACATGAAATATGGCTACCTACCAAATACTGGATTTAACCAGTCCTTTGCAATTGTGATATTGCACACATTAATATTGCAAGTGATATATTGTCCAGCTCTACTCTACAATCATTTTATGCAAATTATGCGGCACTAAGGCTGAAAACATTGAACAGTAGTTTGGAAGGCAAAAAGCTTTTTTTCCTATTCATTCATTGCATACATAAATTTGTGTATTTGCTAAATACTACATATATTTTTAGAGAGATTGAGCATTTTGTTCAAAATTGACTAAAATTTGGCAAGAAATACTCCAGATATTTGTGGAAAAACAAATTAGTTTGTTTTTCCACATCGTTTCTGCTCAAAAATATCACTGAAGATGACTATTTTTTGTGCTTTTCTATTCCTCAAAAATGTATTCCTCAAAAGAATGTGCCAATTATTTACAATTTTCTTTCAATAAGAGTCTGTAATTATTCTGATTTAACAGTTTTTTTTTTTACCAACTGCCTTTATACCTTTCACCTTACCTGTAAACTCCCATTCTGAGCAGGTAAAACACTTAATGACCTTTTCTCGGTAGTGAACACTGACTTGCAGTGTTGAGGTGAGCAGCACTGAGGCTGAAAACACTGAACCTCCTGTTCTGTTTGTCTCAGAACATTAATCCGGGTTTCTGCCTGGACACATTCACAAGGGCACAGGGGTGAAATCTGCAGGACTCCAGGGAACACAAGGCAACACAACACATGTGCCTGCTTGTGTGTAAACCATGCAACATCTGGGCATACAACTGTCAGAACATGAGTGTGGGAGGTGAATTCTCAAAGAAGAGATACTAATAACACAGAGTTCAAGCAAGCAGAGCAATAATAACGTCATGGTTTCTTTGTGTGTCTGAGAGTGCGTGTATTTTTTCGGACTAAGATCGGTGTACTGCTGGATCTCATTTGATTATTTCTGGATGGCTGATATCTGCATCACAGCGTTCCTCAGCTAATTGCTTACATGACTGGAATGACAAGAAATTGCCACATTGTGTGTGTTTGTGTATGTGTGGAGCTGAAAGTACACAGTGTGCCACATAAGTATGCCAGTTGTATGTGTGTTTTACAAATGGACCAACTTTTGTGCACAGAAATACAGCCATCTGTCTGTATACAAATTACTCCAATTCTTCTGCAGTTTCCAATTCTCCACTCAGTAATATCATTTTTACTTTAAGATACTTTATCCTGCTGTGGGTTTTTCCCGCATGAATGTCTGACCTGTTTTCATTCGCAGTGTGCCACATGCTGCCATTTTATACAAGTCAATGGTGAACTGCAAGCCTGGCTCTAGCAGATTTGACACTAGGAACAAGCAGTGTCTGACTAACAGTGGATAAACTCCACATTAGCAGGCAAAAAATGCTGCTAATGTTTGCCCCTAGAAAACTTGTGCATATTGTTATCATGCATAATTTCCACCTCCAAGTTGTATAAATGTGTCCATTTATTGAATCCACAATGTGAATAACATGTTGAAAGCAGAAACCCAGAAATGATTCTTCTTACAAAAAACACCATAAATTTAGTCTCATAAAACCTATTTAATTTAAACGAATAGTGAAATATTAATAGTAATAATGTAATAGTAACAGTGATGTCCCAATAGTACTATATAATTTAAAACTCTTTAAATTTGCTACTCTGACAGCCAATTAGGAGTACAGCATGTTTAATTAAAAGACCAGATCTGAAACAGAATGAAACATCATGACAACTTGTGTGCTAACCCCACCCAGACTGCCACAGCATGTTTCACAGTGCACTGATTATACTTCATAACAGTTCTCTTTAAAATAGAAATAATGAACATCTGTGGAATGAAAGTGTTTTGTTTTTCCATTACTGATTTGGAGCTTATTATTTCCTGTTAGCTAACCAGCCAGCGTGCTTGTCTGGGCAGATGAGTGTCACCTACACTGACAAAAAGAAATTTTTTCTTTCATTATGTCACAGTAGAGCATTGATATAGCCAACGTTTTAACTTCACCTCCCTTTCAACCTGCCGTGAAAATTGGACAAAGGATTGCAGCTGGCTGGAGGAATGAATGTGGCTTCAGTTACCATTAGCAGCAAAAGAGTTCAAGGTTTAAAAATGGCTGGAAACAACTGCTAAGTTCTGTGAAGCTTCATGGAGTTAAACTGAGTGAGAAATAAAAGACAAATTCATAGTGAGAGGAAACATCATTAGCTGCATTACATTGAAATGTCCTCTGAATAAATGTATCAGTCTTTCACAACATAGTACAATTTTTTCCAAGCCTTGCCACTCTACATTGATTTGTAATGTTTCAGCAATGTAAAGTCATTGTTTCTGCTCAGGCTTCTTGATGTCGCATCATGACATTTCACTAGGCTGTGGTCTGAACTTTGACTAGGTCAGTGCAAAACCTTGGTTGCTTTCTTTATCAGCTAGCATGCTGAAGATTTGTTGCTGTTTTGGGGAACATTTTTCTGCTGATGACCTAGATTGGGTGAAGCTGGACAGATGGTCTCACACTTGACATCAGAAAACATTGTGTGGTTGCTAAAACAGGCCAGATCAGTTCCCTACCAGCATGTTTGACAGTTGGTATGAGGTGTTTGTCCTGACATGCGGAGTTTGGGTTTCTCCAAACATGCTGCTGTGCGTTACAGTCAAACATCTCAACTTTGCCCTCATTTGTCCAAAAGACATCTTTTCACAAGTTATGTGGTTTGAGTAACAACACAGTGATATTATCATATTGATTTTACAAAGGTAGAACTTTCTCTAGGCAGTGCCTCTGAGCAACCTGCTTTGTTCAGCCTTTTCCTAATTTATGTTTTCCTTTTTGTACTGTATTTGTTCTACGTGATGTTGTTGTCATCTCATCTCATCCTATTTTTTGTATCTTAATTCAGTTAATTTCAATTGATTTTAACTCCTCTTATAATTTGGTTTTGTTCATTTTTAACTCAGCTTACCTGAGTTTTGCTTATCATATTTAAACCTAGCTAAGTTGTTATCTGATCTTAGTTTGTTTTATCTTAGCACAGTTTACTTTATACTAGCGTATTTTATCCATCCATCCATCCACCCATCCATCTTCTTTACACCCTTGTCCCTTAATGGGGTCGGGAGGGCTGGTGCCTCTCTCCAGCTAACGTTCCGGGCGAGAGGCAGGGTCACTCTGGACAGGTTGCCAGTCTGTCGCAGGGCAACACAGAGACAAACAGGACAAACAACCATGCACATACACACCTAGGGACAATTTGGAGAGGCCAATTAACCTGACTCATGTTTTTGGACTGTGGGAGGAAACCGGAGTACCCGGAGAAAACCCACACATGCACAGGGAGAACATGCAAACTCCTAGCGTATTTTATGTTCATTTATTCAATTTTATATCAGTGTAGTTAAGGTTACCGTTCATTAATTTTGGTTATTACTTTTATCACCTCAGATGTTCTGTCTATAATTTGTGTAATTTAACACAGGTCTGAGAATACTTTATATTGTTTTTCAAGCTCTGCACAGTTTGAGCTCATTATCACTGGAAGGACTTGATGTTTGAATCTGATAGGTTCATTACTCCGTCGATTATAAGCTCTGAATATAATTACAATGGATGTTGAAGAAAGAGTTTTGTTCCCACTTGCTTCCGAAATTGTTTTGGTTCTCATCTGGAGTAAGCATCTTTCTTCATGATGCCATCATTCTGCTGCTTCTTTGTATAGATAAAAAATAAAGATTGCAACTTTTGGTAAATATATCTGGTTTTATATGAAAGAAACTTTCAGAATTAGAACAGGAATGACTTGGTTTTCTCTATAAACAACAATCCATTGTTTGTGCTCTTGTCTCGAACACAACCAAAAGAATTTTATAAATCAATGACATGTTTGGTGTCACTGGATCTTTCCTCTATTTAAGTACACATAATCCCCAGAATGACAAAGTGAGTTAATCCTACTGTAAACTTGATTTGGTTGTGTGCTAGTAAATATTTCATATTTGATAAAGTCCACAAACCAAAATTTGTTTTTGTGTCTGAACAATGATCCCCCATGTACCAGATAGTCTGTGAGCATTATGCTGACAGGCTTGGTTCTTTTGGTCTCTGCTCCCTTCAACCAAAATGTTGTATACAGTTTTCACTGCTCAGATACATTGGAAAAATACCTAACTTGAAGCAGTTGGAAGCAAGTTGATCTTTGTAATCCATTTAGACATTTATAAAACTTATAGCTTGGTAATTGGAAACAAAAGAAAACAAAGGTTTAAAGGACAATTGTGTTTGCTTAACATTTGAAAAGGGATTCCTGTAAGAGTCATTTACCATTTGCTGAGAAAAAAAAAAGGCTAAATAGGTCACAAACTAGATCTGCTTTATTCATCTGATTCCTCTACCTGGTGGAAGACAAGCCCAGGAAATGTGCAAATCAGATTTGGTGATCTTGGTTAATTAAGAGTCTTGATGCTTCTTTTTTAGAGTTAATTACTTGGTAAGCTCTTTAAATGTTTATTTTTCTGCCCTTCATTAGATTTAAACAAGAAACAAATCCAAATGGTATCTTTCTGTTTTATAAAATGTTAAATATTACAGCAGTTAGAACTAAATACACTACACAAACTACTTCTACAGCATTATTTTCTCACTTATTGCTAGATGAACTTGTGTGATAATTTTCCTTTAATAGGACAGAAAATGACTTCTATTTCCCAAAGAACTATCAATGCAGCATGATTTAAAAAGTAAAGTTTGTAAGATTCTAAAGATGGACTTCTAATTTTTTAAGTCTAACAGGCAAATAGTAATGCATTAGCGCACCTTCATATTGGACTAACATTGCACCATGTCAGGGGTCTGCAACTTCAATCCTCAAAGGCCAGCGTCCTGTAACTTTTAGATGTGTCCCTGATACAGCACACCAACATCAAATGGCTGAATGACTTCCTCAGTCAAGTTCTGAAATCCAGTGAGCTGATTATTTGACTTAGGTGTGTATTACCATGGAGGCAGGACATCTGGGTCCATGTTATACAGCTGCCACTCAACCTGATCATGCCCACACTAGACTGGCAATACTCCAAGAAGCCTGATTTACTGTGATGTTTTTAGCAACACAAAGAAGTTCTACCGCTGCTCTGGTTGCAACAGCAAGAGTCTCACAAGGACCTGATGGAAACAATCCATGTTTTCCCAAAACAAAAAAAAGGAAAACGAAAGGAATATGATTTCACTTTGCTTATGCGCTTTTCGGTTGATGATTAGAAAGCTTCTTATAGAAACACACATACCACACTTTCTGCTACTGCAGAAATACACCCACACCTCTAAATTGCACACATATGCTAGTTGGGTTGAGAGAGGACTAAGGAAAGTTCTGAGTTCTTCAGACTGCAGTTCAAATGCAAAACACCTTTGAACCAAATGCACTGTATAAACACTTGTCTTACCAACAATGCTTGC
The DNA here is from genome assembly GCF_051168715.1 of Poecilia mexicana. Classification (NCBI taxonomy): domain Eukaryota; kingdom Metazoa; phylum Chordata; class Actinopteri; order Cyprinodontiformes; family Poeciliidae; genus Poecilia; species Poecilia mexicana. Next base: position 9,233,263 of record NW_028263379.1, read on the forward strand.
TTAAGAATTGCTCATTTATTAACTATGCAAAATAGTTAGGGTCAATGATCAGAATTACAGAGTCAGTATACACAGGCACATCTCAAAAAATGTGAATATTGCATAAAAATGCAATATTTCTTGCGAGTCACTGCAGAATTTCATTTTTATTATACTTTATAGAGATCATGAAATGAAATATTTCAAGCTATTAGTTTTTTTTTTAATTAACAGTTATAGGAAAAATATGTAGTTTATGTATTTTTGAGGTTTAAAATGACAACTTGTCATTTTAAGAGGCACTCTAGATAATATCTAATTTTTAATTTTTAATGCTTGAAAATTAAGTACAAAGCATCTAATAGCTGACTGAATTATGTCCAATTACTGGATGGTTAATTGACTATGTTTTCAAACCTTTCTTACCTTTAATCAGATGTTTTACTTTAGGTAACATTGGATAGATACAGAGGGACCTATTTTTGCCTTTCTTCTTTATAAACCTCCTTGGACACCAAATGCTCCACTATATAAGTGTCTCTGCCTGTTCACACACCACACATCTCTTACTGAGGCAACATGAATAATATAGAAGGGAAAGTAGAAAATTTCCTGCCAAGCTGAGCTCTATACCTGGCAGGAAGGAAAGATGACGTCCCTGCAGTGTGGAGTCCCGTGAGACGAGGCAGAATAAGTTCATATTTACATGAAGCTCAGAAAGAAGAAAATAAACAGGCCTGCATAAACAGATGCAGAGTAATCATGAATGAAACCTCAGAGAAAGTCAATATGTGTGTGAGTACAGGTTTTATGTATTGGCTTTCTGAATTTGTGAGTCAGCAAGACATGGAAAAGAATTGTGTGTAACCAAGAATAAAGAAATATATATTAAAAAAAAGTAAAGGAAGGGGTAAACAAATACTGCCTTTTTGCTGCATATCATTTTGTGAAGCTAAGAAGGATCCAAGAAACTGCACAGGATTTGAGCTCAGGTTTCTTTGTCTCTGCTGCCTAATTGCTAATCACAGTAGTGCCAACCACACAGGCCACAGCTTTATTTTTGGCGAAAGGCTTTGTTTGATATTCCCGCCAGGACTCCATGATGGAAAGTTCAAAGAATTCCAGACTTTAAACACATTTTGGTTTACCACATCAAACTCCACCAAAATGATGTTCTAGTTGTGGTTAATAACAGCAGGTGCTGGAAATAAAATGTAATTTAATGTCTAAGAGATTTGATGAAAAATAATACATAATAATTAGGAAAAGAAAGAGGAAGAAGGCAGAAATGTGACTATGCATCACAGGGATTTAAAATATTTAATATCCTGTAGTACATTTAAGAAGCCATGGATATGAAACAAATGTTCAAAATTACTTAAAAAATAGACTTGATATTTGTCAGTCTAAGCAAAAGATCACAAAATGATACAAGATCCCAAAGTGTTAAGTAATTCATATATTTTAACCTCATTACCAGAAAAAACAACATTTGGCATATGAAGGAATGACTTTTTGTATTTATGTGAACCAGTTTCATCTCTCAGTTTTCCTCGTAAACCGTGTAGATCCTAGGAAAAACAGAATACATTTTCTGAACACCCTTGCTGCTAATATATGATTTTAAAGTAAAATATTCCAAGCACATTTTAAGCTGTATAGTTGCAAACACTTAGATCAGCTTCAAATTTTCTCAGGATATTCAGGCCAGCGTCAGAATATATAACACTCCTCGAAGTTGCATAACACCCAGGGGAGCTTCATCCCTGAGTCTATGGGCCCCAGTTTGCATATTAAATCCACGACAATACAATTAGGAAAATGACTGACCTTACATTTGACAGCAGTAAAATGTAAAGTTACCTGTCTACAAGAAAATGGCTAGGATTAGGACTGTTTGTAACTGTTACTGCTGCTTACTGTAGTTTTGCAAAGTCATTTTACATTCCTTCAGGAATGCCAGAGATCATAATCTCCCTTAATCCCACAATATGGAAACTGCATGAGAGCTGCTCAAAGATCTACTAACTTGAGAATTTAGCACAATTTTGGATGCAATTCAGAAAATGTCAGCACACTGGAAGGCTCATCAAAAAAGGGAAGGAATTCAACTCTGCCTCTACAAACAAGCACCTTAAATAACAGCTCAACCTTAATAATAATAATAGCTGGTGACATGAAGTAAGCTAAAATCAATATTATACCCAGTAATATGAATATGTATTAGAAACTGCAGAATACATTGGCAAAGTCCCACAATTCACTAAAAATCCTTGATTCTGAGTACACACAGGCACACAGACAAAAGGGCTGAGCTTAGGGGTGACATGCTTCATATCCAAACGTATTCTTACATTTTTTTATTCTTACATTACATCTCGGAATGGTTTAGAAGTTAGGTTAAAAAAATGCATGATTTAGAATATTAAACCACTGCGGCGACAGATGCCAAGTTGAACCGAGGATGTTGGACACAGACATGCACATGTGGCTGTGGTAAACCACTTACAGGCTGTTTATGCAGACTTTATAGTGTGTGTGTATGCATGTGTGGGCCAGATGCATCCATCTTGTTTATAGTAATTGTTGTTTTCATCTTAGTGAAGCTGCATTTTCTTCTAAAAAAAGACAGAGGGAAAGATGGAGAGAGGAACAAAGAAACGGGAGACTGGTGTGACGCAGAGGTGAAGAGACAGCGGCCCACACAGCGAGTCAATTCAATTAGGAAGTGAAAATCCTTCCTGACCACTTTAATGTGGTTACTGATTGAGGGCAACTCTCTTGATGATCAATGCACATGTTTAGAATGCACTGTTGGCACCAGATCCAATGACAGGTTTAAAAGTAATTTGAATTCATAGGATCAGGATTTAATGTTGACCAGTCTGTTCCAGCAACCACAGCAGAACCTACTGAAGTTTGGCCAGAGCTTTCAGGGAAGGTCAAGTTGACTAGAAGGTCTTCTTCTACAAAATAGGTGATAAAATAAAGCACATGCCAGCACAAAGATAAATTGCTGACGATTTTATTTTAAATTCAAAACCAGAATGTTTTTTGTGTGCTGGGACTGATTAGTGTTGGACCACAGATACGTCTAAAACTGGCAGGGCACTGGGCTCCCAAAAACTGGAATAATTAACTCCTGTTTTATATGATTCTTTGCTCCAGCTCAAAACTAATACAAAATCTTCTTTGGCTATCCATATTTCAGTTTTTTGGATTAATAAAGAGTGTAATGTTTTGAATGATGTGTCTGAAATCAGTGTCGGCCCAAGTCTGTCTTGGCAGAAAAAAAGTGGAGATCAGATATTGCACACAAAATTTGGATCAGTGCAAAACGTCTGGACATCATCAAGCTAATGCCTTTTGAACAGCAGGTCCATACTGTTTAATGTACCTAACACATTGCGGGTACATTAAAATGAATTTGTGTTTTTCTTCACAATAAGTTGGTGTGTCAGACTGAGTTGAAGACTCACGTTTTTAATTTTATTTTACAAATTAAAATAGCCAGTAATAACAGACTTTCATAAAATTATTTTCCCATAAACACAAGCAGTAATAACACCAAACATGGGTGGCCTGTAAAAATGAAAAACACACCACAATTCAGAACATCTCCTCCAGGGTTCACTGAATGTTTGAACAGCAGCTAAAACACACAGCGGAGCAGTAGAAACAGCTGGAAACACACACACACGCGCGCACACACACACACACCTATTAAACACAAACACAATTTAACCTGAGAACAACAGGGTGCACAGAAAGGCTAAGTAAAGAACACATGGAGTAACTGGCTTACTGGCTTTTCAGATATGAAAAAGAAACACTACAGCAATAAATGCCATCATCCACATGACCCTTCTGACATCATTTGTTTTATGTAACAGGAAAAGATCCAAGGCTACTTGCAAATGGAAGTGATTTGCACACAGAAAACAGCTACTGCAGCAGAACCATACAACCATACAAACACTGTTTCCAATTTTTTACAAAATATAAATACATGTTCTAAAAAGCATTCAGCCTCCAAGTTAGTACTTTGTAAAACCACTTTTCACTGGATTTATAGCAGCAGGTTTCTTGGGAAAGGTTTCTACAATCTGTTCATACATGGGGATTGATCTTTCTACCAATTCCTTTAAGCAAATCAAACTCCACCTCAGTCAAACTGGGTGGAGAGCATCTGTAAGCAGCAATTTTCTCAATTAGATTTAGGCCTGGACTCATGCAGTGACGTAAGTCCATGGGCCAATCAACAAATGCAGTCTGGTGCCAATCAAATCACTTGCATGTAATACCCAGGTTGGCCTGGCTCGTGCCACTGCCGAGGTGGTTCCAGAAAACAGGGACAAACAGTGCAGTATTTGCAAATGGAGACAAATCCAACCAGGGCTGATTGGGGAACAACCGGTTACAGCCAAGCCGAGGAGAAGGGGCTTAATCAAAGCTTTCCTTGTTCAACCCGTCAGTTTTGATGGACAGTTTGCAGTTATGCAATACATTCTTAATTTTAAAATGATGACATTAACAGTTCTCCATGGCATATTTAGAGCTGGGGATGATTTATAACCTTCTGTTTTTACTGAGATGAAGGTACTGGCATCTGAACTCTTTTTACTAATTCGATTACTTTAGAACATAATACACTGCAATAGATTTCATTCAGTTATATCAGAATAAAAATGGTTGAACTGGATGTCACATTTTTTTATATTTTCTTGCAAAACATTTTGAACCATGTAATGTATCACTTTCCTCCTGCTCCATAAACATGTTGCTACTGTTGGTCTCACACAAAAAGGCATAATTAAAAACACTCAGGCTTCTTGTTGTAATGTGACTAAATGCAGAAACCTTCAGAGGATATGAACATGTTACCAGACATTGTAGTTCAATGGGATTTTATGCAATGGAGAAACACAAACCTCAGCCAAGACAGTCGACTTCCGCAACAAATAAATAAAAAAACTGAGTGACTGCATTCACTGACAGGTCTTTTCATGAGAGATTATCACTAGTGGCGGCCTTGCTAACCTCTGTCAAACATTATGTCAGATTATTATTTTGATTCTGAGAGTTTACGGTTTTGGCACAAAGGTCAACATGAAAAGAGGCTACCCACAAAAGAGAAAGTTCTGACTGACATGATTGCTTTTTTTTTCTCACATTCTTGGTACTAAAATGATCAATAAAGTGAGTCCAGCAACTCTTTGCTCATAACGTGTGGAAATATAACACCTTTACTTCTTGAAGAATGAACAACAGCATCACAGTAGCAGTAAAAAATGTCTGAAGAACTTCCTAGAAGGTGTATCTTCAGCAGCAAACACAGTTCAGCTGCTGGTTGGAGCAGGCTGTTGCGATATCTTCCAGTGAAGGAGGTCGATTTCAGGCAGATGATTATCTGAATGCATACTGCAGTACCATTTAAAGAGCTATGACAACATTCACACTTATAGCTCTTAAAATGGCGCTAGAGTCTGCAACAAGCTATGTTAAAGTTCCACAGCTAAAACTTGTCAGCATCTTTTGTTTATTGACAAACTAAACGTAGAGATAATCTAGAAATAAAAACAAATATAAAGAGCAGGAATGCAGAAATTTCAAAGTTGTACACTTTTTATTTTATCTAAATAAAACAAGTATCACCTTGTATCATCTGTACTTTTAGGAATTCGCACAGTCATCAATGCTTTGTAAAAAAAAAAAAAAAAAAACCTCTTAAGCCAAATATTAGTGGAGATGTATGTTTATAATCATATTTTAAAAAAATATGTGTTTTGATGAGGATGTTAATGGATCAAATGTGACTTTTAAAAATAATTTTAAGTAGGTACTTTAGGTATTTTTTCACTAAGTCAACACTTCTTTATTAAAATAGTTTTTTTATTGTTCTGGTAATGCTTTTATTAGTTGTAAGCACAAAATCATCATAATTAACAGGAATATAACACCAATCTGTGTGTAATTAATCTATATGTGTTTAACATAGTGCATTGAATTACTGAATTTTCAATGATATTCTAATGTAAAATTATGAAACTATATTTGACACTACGTAAAATATTAACAGTATTTTTCATGAAAACAATTTTTGTTTTTAAAATTCAAAAAGTTGTTTGTTGTACCGTCAGCCCACTCCAAACAGGGTGATTCATTTGCCACCAATATTGTCATGAACAAACTTCCTATTGGGACATCCATGCCCAAAAATATTGCATGTAAACATGTGACCGTAACAGATATGTACTTTTTATAATGATGAGTGTTTCTGGTTGTCGTAAACCTGGAAAAAAAAAAATCTTGAAATTATTTTTCTCTATAAGAAGATTGTTTTAATGAACACAAATGTGACAAAATGAGTTCTCCAATGTGTGTGTGTGTGTGTGTGTACTTTTGTGTGTAAGAGTGTGTTTCTTGATGTCTCGCAGCCTGTAAAGCCCTCCAGGGAGACAAACAGTGTTGAGTAGTGATGTAATTAGAACCAAGTATCTTGCCAGTGTAGCCACAAGTGCACCAGAGGGGTCCAAGGAGATTTAAGTGGACAAAGTGGACAGAGGAGGGACAGTAAAAAGATTGCCTTCCATTGCTTAAAACCTCTCTCATTCTCTTTAACATCCTTCTCAATTTCACTGTTTTATCGCCCTCTCAATTGAAATCAAGCTGTGAGCTGCATGTCCTGTAAATGTCTTGCTTCTCTACCTTCTGCAATTATCATAAATCACAATATAAAATATTTTCAGTGTTTTTCATCCATCTGATGTGGCAGGTCCATCCATTCTGTTAATCAGTTAGCATTATTTATAGCGGCTTTATCCAAATTAATTTACACATTTTGCCATGATTTCTTTAGTAAAAAGTATATATTGGACAACAACATGATCTAATTTGAGAAATTGTAAGCACAAAAACATATTGACGCCATAAAATGTGATCATTGTCCTCATTGTAGTCTAAATAAATTGTTACATATTGATGAATCTATAATAACTGCAGCAGTCTTCCCTGAATCCTTTTATTTAAATAACTCTAAATGCCTCACATGCTAATAAATGCCTTGGCAGTAAATGTTCAAACTAACTGCTGTCGAATATTAATGGTGACAAGTTTTGTTTTTCTCAAGTGATTCTTAGAGCGTTTTGCAAGGTTTCTCAGACTCCCAAATCATTCAGACACGTTAAGATGAGGAGGAGCTTCACCTCTACTACGATTTTCTTCAAAACGACTGACTTTGTACCTTCTAGCAATTTTACATTTTCTGCCCTCTCACAGAGTAGAACTGCCTCGACCAGTAAATGGACCACTTTTCATTCCGGCTCAGCTTGCTCTTCTGTCTGTCAGTCTTCCGTCACCTCAACCAAGATCCCAAGAGATGATAATACACATTCAGTAATACCTAAGTACTATCTGACATTAGACGTAATATACCTCATTTGGGTTTTCAGGAAAATACACTCCCTGTTCTGAAATGTCCTGAAGCCATGCACAACCCTATATTTTAAACCGTGGATAATGTTACCATAACTAAATTAGCTTCCTACTTGAAATTATATATTCTAGCAAGTTTTCAGCAAACATCTTGTGAAAAAAAAATAAAAAATTCTAATGAATTATTTATTTAATATAGTTTACAAGAAAGATCCTCAACAAATGATTTGATTGTAAACTTTTAATTAAACGTCTTAAATCGAAGCCTGGAGTCTGATAAGATGAATGAAGGGGATACTGAGTGCATAGAAAACAGTTGATCATAATTGATTTCTTTGTTGCATGATGATGTATGGCTTTGTATATGGCTACAGTATTTATTTATAATAAATAAAATATATAAATACATGGTAGGAATAGTAACATATAAGAATGTTGCCAAAACTGCAACACAATGTCATCTTTTGCATAATGTGAATGGGAAATCATAGCATAATCTAATGAGTTTTCATACATTTTTAAAATGTTTTATCAAATCACACAAACTTGTCAAATTAAGCAACATTCTGGACATGGCTAAAATTCAAAAGGCTTGGGTAACATCTGTCAGTGTTAATCCAGATGGATAGTTTTAATTTTGATGATTGTGGGTTACAAGCAAATAACTAAAACCTGACATTCAGTTATTCCTGTTTTTCTGGACCTTTTTTAGCCACACTTTTTCCATCCACTCAACTTTCCATTAATATGCTTGAATACAGATATCTGAACAACCAGTATTTTCTTCTTCTTTTTTTGCCTCTTTTGTGAATTTTGTGTCTTGTCTGCTGGACAATTTTAACTTACAGCTTAGTGTTAAGCAAAACTTATCGTGATAAAAAGACACAACAATTTGAACGCTATGAGTTTTCTTTTATGAATAAAATTACTAGAATAAAGAAACTTTTAGAAAGCACCAAAGTTAATGAGATGCGTCTGGAAATCGTAAGTTTCATTGCTTGTGTCATGGTGTGCAAGGTTTGACAGACTCACTTGACAGAACCTTGAGGTTCCCTAGAAATACAGCAGCTAGACAGGTACTGGTCTGGTGTTGCAGAACCAGAGCAACAGCTTGGAGGCAGAGGAGCAGCCACTGGAGAAAAAGGAGAGGGAAGAAGAGGAAAAGTAAAGGAGAATGTGGATCAAACAAAAAGAGATGAAAAATTGAAATTAAAAGTGCAATACCAATAAGGGATAAGAAAAATAAATGACAGGTAAGATGATGCAAAAAAGAAAGGTATAAATAAGGGAAAACAATGAAGAAAATGTTTTATAAAACAATCAGAATGAAGGAAGGACATGAAAATAAAGTGGAACCAATAATGGAAAGTGTCAGGAAAAGGCAGTTAAGCAAAAAACAAATGTAGAAACAATAATGTGACAAAAGAATAATAATAAAATGTGATGATGTACCAAGAAATGGAAAAAAAGATGCACAAAACACAAGATTAAAGGAGTAATTAAGGATGGTTGTTATAGAGGGAGGGGCCAGGAGAAAGAAAGGGAGGAGCAGAGAAAGGAAAAACAAGGTTAGTTTTCACCAAGAGGAGTCATCAGACAGCAGGCAGGAAAGACTTCAGAACGGGTGTGTAAATCTGAGTTTGTGATATGCTGTAGATCATTTCTCAATAACAACAGGAGAAAAAGCAAACCTGATGTGCATAAATATAACTTACAATAAAATGTTTTTTTTTTCTTTTTACCATTGTTTCTCAAACTTTTTCAACCTTAAATCTAAGTGTCTGTCGTTACAGGAGACAGACAATGTTAAATAACCGAATAATATTTTTTATATTTTATGTCCAGTACAATAGATTAAATACTTATAGTAGTAAAACTAAGATGTAATATAAATACAAATATTAGTAAAGTAGTAAAGTATGAGCTTCATTATCAGCAGTCAAATCTCAAAACTAACTGTAGGAATCACCAAATGCTTTGGGTCACATGCTCAGCAATACTGCTTCATATAAACAAACATTCATACATTTGCACAACAAAACCATGTTTAACCCCATATCAGGATCAGCCTGGAGCAGAATTTTTCAGGAAATTAATATTAAAGTAAGAGAAAACAAAAACAAGTATTTTGCTATTTTTGAAGAAGGGGGAACAGAGACCAGATCTGTAGATGTGCAAATCTAGTAGAGACATACCCCAAAACTGCAGTAAAAAGTGTTTCTACAAAGCATAAACTCAAGGGAACTCAAAACAAATGCATGTTGCACTTCTCAAATTTTAATTGTAAGAAAAGTTGAAGCCTATGTACGATTCTTCTTCATGTTCATGTGCTGTTTTAGCTTGGTCTGAAACATAAAATGCTGTAATGTACATTTAAGTAACATTACATTGAAAATTCAACTCAGGAACATTTTCAAGGCAAGGCATTGCATATTTGCAAGAAACTGTTTTTTTCACCAGATTCAGTTGATCCCTACTCTGACTTTCACAATTAAATTATTATCTATCTGTGGTAAAACTTTCTGAGCAGATTGATGCCCACACAGATCTTGTAGAACTAAGTTCAAACTGAAATGTTTTCTTTTTAACTCTAAAAATGTTGTCTCCAACTAGCAGCTACAGTAATGACCTCAGTCTGCTTTTGATTACAGTGTGAAGCTGGCATATGAATATTACTTTCCAAGACATTTGGAAGAAATTCGACTGTGACTTCAACAGGTACTGACATAATGAAAAAAGTTGGTTTGTGAATATAATGAGAAGATGAGAGAGAGAAAGTGATGGACCAACAGATTGAAAAAAACGTGGCAACCACAAGCTTACTGACTACGGTACACCAAGTTGAAAGACAAATCAGGCTGGGATATTGGACAAGAAGAGTCTGTGCGGGCGGGGGTGGATGGTTATTTCTTTCCCATTATAACAACATTCAACAGAGGAAAATGGAAAAACTCTTTTGATTTCCAGCAGTTTAAGAAACTTTGGGATTTCTTTGCTGCAGATAAAATAAAAGGAAGGCTCAACATGAAGCGTTTTAACACTGAGAATTAGATGCATCAAATTAAAATCAACGAACCTCTTTTTTTTATTGCATCTTACTGAAATATTTAACGAGAAGTTAGGCACAAGCATTGACAAACCAAATGAAAAGCGGTTTTATGCAGAAAATCTGTCTCACCTGTTGAGAGCATGGAAACCTGTACAAGACTGACTCTATTATGAATTTTGTCTCCCAGAAGTAATGTCTCAATATATGTCCAGGACTGAAATTGCATAATATAGACTTATTCCATAATTGTCTTTTCTTGACATAAGATTTGTTTCTAGTGAAGATACATCTCTCTTTACGTTAGCATTTTCAATCCTGCAGATGGATGTTCATTTATATAACATTTCAGAAAGGTTGTCTTCTCTCCAGTAACCTTTGTCGAATAATACCACTGTGGTTCACACAGTAATTGTACTTTGCACCCGGTGACACAGGCTACTATGGCAACCTGTTACCTATAATCAGCCCACTTCCTTCAGCTTGTTCATCCTATGGCTGCATTTCTTTGGTCTGAAAACGATGAGCAGGGAGCTGCAGCTGAAAACAACTTGATGAATATTTGTGCAGCCACAACATTCTCATTACTTTCTCTTCTTGTTTAAACAAACATCAAGCGTTGGTTTATGGGATGACATACGCAAAACCAAGCCCCTGACTAAGCACCAGTAAAAACATCATGAAATTAGAGGTAAATTGGATCATGTAAAACTATCCAAAGCTGAATAATTTGAAAGTAATTATCTGGGTTTGGCTTGGCTCAGGTTTAGTTGTTGGGCCCAATGGACTGACTTTAGGTTTAAGTGAGGACAGAAACTTCCTCCTTTCCCACATTTTAAACTTACGACTAATAACAAATGTGAATAACTACCGTCTTGTTCAGAAAGTGCTGACTTTACATCTGAATGAGAGCATGTGTTAGCCTGACTTGTATGTTATAGGTTTGATGTTGAATGTAGCTTTACAACATCAACAGCCTGAAGCCACCACTTCCTGTTAGGCTAACAGGAAGTGATAGGTAACAAACCTAGTGTGCAATTCAACAAAGAAAAAAAATCAAAAGTTAACAGGTAAGCTTTCAAACGTGCAAATACTGAGCAGTTACGACTGCAAAAACGTGATATGAACTTATGCCTTAAGTCATTTTCACTGGCGTATAACGATTCTCTAAAAGAAGCTGTAGTGATGCAGCAGCTGCTGCTGTTGGACCAGAAAGCAGGTGTGTTTTATGACACCATGCACTCTCACACACACACAGCAGAGTATTTTTAAGCTTTGTCCTTTCTTGTTCCTCACCTTCTACCTCCAGAATAATGAGCAAATGGAACAATAGCATGAAAAAAGGGAGAAACATTAGCCATTAATCATATTTATTTATGCCTGAATAAAAATAAATAAATAAATAAAATAGTTACTTTTACTGAAACCTTTTTGTTTTAGACTGACAAATTACTACCATCATGTTTACGGTCAGTATAATGTTCCTGTTTGTTTAAACGCTTCCTTAACTTTAAGCAAGTTACAGCAATACACAAACATTTCAAAAGTTCCAGTTCTATCTCATTAATCCAAATGACTTACCCAAAATCTTTGCAGAGGGTTTAAATCAAAGACGAGACAGGCCAGCGTGTGTCAAATCAGCAGTTTAAGAAGTTCCTCTGGAAATTAGTCTCATAATGTTATGGTTTGTATGCAGATATACATGCCAAACTAAAGCACATTGAAATTGATGTACTCTGAAGTTCATCTTGCAATTACACTGGTAATAGATCTTCAGCAAACTGTTTAAAGTTTGTTTAATTAAGAAAGAGGTCTTATAAAGGTTCTAATGTAACCTTTATAGTTTCATCTCTACAGTTTAGCGCTAATTATATTTCAAAAGTTAAAAAGTGTTTTTTTCTTTTTTTCACATCAGTCAGACTAAAATAAAACAGTTATTTCCTTTGAGACAAAGGATTGGTTTTGAAATGTTCCCGTTTTCTCCAGCATGAAAGCTGTTTTGATAAACTAATTATAAGGCTGAATGATTTGCTTCCTTCAAACATCTGCCTACAGTCCACGGTTTATTGATTAATGAACTAAAACATCTATAGTAAAAATTACAAAGTTTTTACTTTGCATTAAAAGTTACCTCCTAGAAAAGCCAAAGTTTCTGTGAAGCTTTGCAGTTCTTTGCTGTAATCAGTAATTTAAACAAGAAAAAAATCCTCCTTGACTCACCTTGACGTTGAGAGTTTTCTTTATAAATGGAGAAGGGAAGGGCAAGGATGGCTTTTTAAAGCTTCACTAAATTATACATGAACATGTTCTAAATTGTGAGAAGGTGCAATCTCTTTTTACCCTTTCAAAGAGACAGAAACACATTTAGAGAAGAGGCTTTGACATCTGCGGATACATAAAAAGCATGAAGATGTGAGAAACTAGGGACAAATAACTTTATATTTCCTTAGATTTTTTTTTAACTGAATAAGCTCTTACATAATCCAAGTTTTTTGCACTTCACCGCCGCAAACCTCCTGCTTATTCCAGATAAAGGTCATCATCTCTCAATCTAAACAAATTTGACACATTTGACTGAAGATGGCCTGTTATTGAATGTTACACTGTAATCTGCTCCCCGGCACCAATCAAATCCATTTGTCGCCTGAAGAGTAATCCTTCCTTTAATAAAATGAGGTAATGTATTTAGATGAGCTTGTTTCAATTCAATTTAAGATGCTAAAGTGCTTAATTGATTCTATTTGAATAAACAATTATGATTTAATTTGAGGCAGAGTCAAACAGTGTTGGCTCTGTGGCTGTCACAAAGGAGAGTGAAGTCTCTTCTCTATAACCAGCCCTGCAGATATGTAAAAAGAGAAAAAATTAACTGAATGATGTGCTTAAAATACAATGCACTGAAAAAAAATCACATTAAGTGGCGATTCCATTACAGGCTTAATTATGAAATGTATGCAGCTTGAGAAAGGATATGTTTCTGGTTCCTTGAAGAACTACTGGAGTTCCAAAGGAGTCAGAAATGTATTTTCAAATGAATGTTACAAAACAGATTAAACTGTCTATAAAACAGACAGGTACCGAGTGGCTACAAAAGGCTGTGGTGTCGGTGGTTGCAAAAGCAAAGACTTGGGCTTCAGGTACTTTAGAGAAAGACTTTTTGGTGGCTTCAAGGAAGTTCTGGTAAATTATTGGGTGACTCAGAAAGAGAAAGAAGGATCCTTCTCAGGGTGTTTAGTTTGGGAATGGAACTGCAGACTCAGACTGGGAATATTTTTGGCTGGTGAAAGGGGCACTATGAGAATCTCTACAGTCTGGTCACCATGTCTGCTACGGGGTGAGGAGAATTTGAGCACTTGAAGGGAAGCAAAGGGATTAAAAAGCTCCAAAGTGGTAGGGCATCAAGGATGGACACCTCTCAGCCTCCGTTGGAAAGGCATTTGTTAGGTTTCTGGAGGGAATGATGGAGTAGTGTGGGTTTCATTCATCATTTTGAAACAAAGATTGTTCAACGCAGTTTCTCACGTATTGGGAAAAAAAACCCCAAAACAAAACATGGAATTAAAAAGAAAAGTCAGACTCATTTTGTTTGATTGCAAGCCGTAGTTCAGCTACAAATCCTGCTCAGTGAATTCAGCTTACCAAAAAGCCAGTAGGAAGACAAAAGAAAAGATTTTAAAAACTGTAATTCTTTTTCTGGATCACCACTCCTCTAATCTCTTTGTGACAACCAACCAGCAGGGGGCACCCTAGATAGACAGCATTAAATTCGTTCAGCTTGAATTATTAAAATTCATGCTCCAGGTATATTAACTTAGACTAAGAATACATATTTTTTTCCCCTCCCGCTTACTGAGTTTTCCAAAAGTTTCAAAACATATAAACTACCTAAAACTGGATCTATAGAAGGAAGAGAAAAAACTGAAGAGACAAGGAGATATTGTATGAGCATCTCACTCTAAAACCCCTCTGTTTTGTTATTTTCTTAAACAACAGAACCTGTTGCACCATTTGCATTGTGATTTGTAATGGTTACCAATATATTTCACTGCTTTGCCGTTAAACTGAAATGAAGGTGACAGCAAATTAACTGCTGTGAAGGTGGAAGGTATAAGATCCAAAATCACACTCTACTGAAGTCTCCGTAAAACCTCAGACATGCCCTACCCCTTATATTAGTGTATCAAGCTACATTAAAACAGGTTTATTCTATTTTATCTGAGTGACTGAAGATAAGATAAAGTTATGGGAACTTCTAGTTCTTAAAACTATCAAATCCAAAGTGCAACATATCACAGAAACAAATGTATAATTGGCATTTTAAAACTAATACACAGTCTGATTCTTCCAGCATCAAATCAAAAGCTTTGAAGAATAGCTGTGCTTGCTTCAGAATTGATATATGTCCTTAGAACTAACAGGAAAAATAATTGTAAAATTCCACTCTCTTTAAAATTGTTGTTGGCTCAGTTTTTGGTGCTTTATGGCTGTGAGTTTAACCACCTCTGTGTTTTACTGCAGAGCAGCTGAAATAAAAACGTCAGCAGCATACCAGCCAGCAAAGTCTGAGTCAAAGGCTTCATCTCCCAGCAGGGGGGGAGCTCACACACGGTACATTTTGACTGCCACAAATGATGGAAACTGGTCATTAACTTTGCGTTTTAAAAGACCAAAACATAAATCATTTCACCTCTTATTTTTAAAGTAAGTATAGCAGGTTTAAAAATGAAGTTTAAGGCATTTCTTTTTTAAATATTTACTTCTTTATGCTTAATTTGCTTTCCTCCTCTCCAGATGAGTAATATCCATCTGCTTTTTAAATATTATGTTTGTGCTTTAAGTCTGCGATTATTTATGTCCTTTTTTGGTCTACCTGCAAGAGTAGCATTTCCTTCTCCAGTTCATTCTCTAACCTTTGCAATCCAACCCTCATGTACTTCACCTTAGTCATTATTCTCTCTAATTTCTCACCTCCACTCTGACCTATTAACTCATCTCCTACTCACTTCTTCCAAACTTTATCTCCTCGTTCTACTTTCTGCTTTCATCTCACCCTTTTTTCTTTTCTGCTTTCTCCTTCCTTGATTTTCTCTTTACGTTGTTTCTCCTCATTTGTTCTGAATGTGTTGTTCACCTTTGCAATTTGTTTATTTTTTCAGTTTTTAAATTATTTTAAATGTTTTTGATACTCCATCAGCCCTCTTTCTTACTACTTACCATATTTTCTTCATTTATCTATCTCACATTAAAATGTCCATCTCATTAAAATGACCCTTTCTGAATTTTATTTTGTCTTTCCTCTTCCTCTTTTGTGTACAGTGAACAATTGTTTCTCAATACTGCTTGTTGTCTTGGGACTGACTCTTTTTAGATAAATTACTCCGATGAGAGTATAAATACTCGGGAGGCTTTCTGTTACTGTCTGTGACAGAGTGTATAATGAACAGTGTTAAGACGCCATGGAGAATGAATGTATCATATGTCATTCCTTTACTTTGCCAGCTTAAGTGGCTGATTCATCATAATCAACATACATTTCACTGTTATGTTTGGAGTGCAGCAGGCATATATAATGATTCAATAAATCAAAGTTCATTGTGAAAAGTAATTTAAGGATTAGTCTCCTGACATATTAAGCAGTGGTTGGATCCAACAATTACCAGAAACAATTTGCTATAAGCTGTTTTTCTTCCCTGTAAGCAAACGAGTTAATGAAAAGCTTGCAGATTGCTGGTTTGGATCTCAACTAGAGTCCTAGAAAGGATGTGTTATTTATCTAATGTGTTATTTATCTAATATATTTGATATTTCAAGTCTTGTGAAGATTCTACAGTTATAATGCAGCAACTATTGAATTTAATACGCCGGGAGTTTAGTTTCTCATGATAAAATAAAAAAATGACAAAAAAAAGTCTCCAAACACAACAGCTTTGTCCTGTGCAGTCTGAATATATAAACATCATTTTCAAAATTTTACAAATTTAAATTCTGACAAAAAGACCAAAATAAAATTATTTATTTTACGAGTCTAAATCTCCTTAGGGCTGCAGTAGGTAACTAATAAAATTATGCTTTTAACCTGTTTTCTATATCCTCCCTGTTGTCCTGCAGATCTGCAGAAACAGAGGTGCAAAAAGTGGGTATGCAGCGCATGCAACGCATAGGGGCGCAGCAACAGAGGGGGCGCCAAAACCCCGTCTGGAGGGGGCGACGCACCGATTATGTTTTCCCATACAGTTCAGCGCGCCTCACGCTCCTTCACCTCTCGCACATAACGACATACATGTAGCGAGTTTTACACTCGACGTAGCGTCGCCTCGGGGGGAGGTGGAGGGGGGTGTGTTTGAGCGTCGGTCCTTCACCCTGAAGTTCCTTCCCTCGGAGGGGGTGGGCGCCGATTTATGTTTTCGCATCCACCTGACTAATGTGCAATTGTGCCACTGTGCAGAAATACACATCTTCCAGTCCGAAGCAACCAGTCAGAGCCAGGAGGAATCGTCTCAGTGTCTATCATGCTCATATATGTATGAATCCAAATTAACATATGAGTTGTAATAGTTTTTTTAAGTCTTGATATTTCTTGAATAAAATTCCTTATAAGACAGATTTTGGAAAATAAAACACACTGAAATCAGCTTCCACTGAGTATGAATGTGTCGTAGTTTTGAGATCACAACATCTCTTTTATGCTAATATCTGGAATAGCATAAAATGAAAAAAATGAATGAGATTTTTTTTTGTTTGTTTTACTTCCTCTGAGTAATAACAGGGCTCATCAGGGACATGATTTCAAAACCCTGAGACTGACCGGCAATAATTCCACCATGGGTCTCACTCAACAGGAGCCTAAAACCCAATCTGGGCCACTCTGACATACCCCTGGCATTTTAAAAGCTCCGACTCTCACAGCTCAGTGGCTGCGCTGTAATGGACCATGTGGGAAAGGCTTACATAAAAAAGGACCCAATCCACAAAACTCTTCAGTAGAATGGGCATCTGACTGAGCCAGTATTGAAAATAGTTATGTTTTGGTCTGTTTTCGTGACTGCCCCAGGCAATCTCCTCAACCTGAGATTCTGCATGTCAAAGCAAATGAAATAGTGTCATCATTTTTTATTGCTTCAATGTGCTTTCAGTTGATGAGGAGTGATGTTTGTGCAGGACATCAGAGGACAGAGTCGTGGTGTGCAGATGTAGAACTGGTAGGTTGAACTTATCCAAGTTTATTTTTCCAGTGCTTCTATTCCTTTTACACTTTTCATGCTTTTTGAATCATGACTCCTTCTGTCAGCCCCCTCAGTTTGTATTTTTGTAGAGTCCCTCCAGACATCTTAAACTCTGCTGCTGATTGAAAATAAACCTGTTCCTTTTAGCAACAGTTTTTGATTATATGACGTGTCCCCCTGTGATCTCCAATGAAACGTTTCATTATCTGTTTTGCTCATCATTTTACCCATTTGAATTTTCCTTTGCATGCAGACAATTTACTTGTATTTTAAAGTTTTTAATCATGACCCATGCTTTTCAGCTACAACAACTAACAATGAGTAAACTATTCTTAGCAAGCACCTTGGTTTCACATTACTAATGTGACATAAAACTGGTAAAATTAGACTTTTTAATCCCTTGTGCTGTTTGATCTACCCACCATCGCATGGTCTCTTCTCTTTTATTTTAAAAACAGAGCAAACAGTCAGAACCCAGTTAATCAAAGATGTTTTAAAAATGTTCATGAAAGCAAGACTACAAAAAGAAACTCTGACACACCTTTGTCTGCTCTAAGGAGATTGCTTAAGTGTAGCGTCCATCAATCTATTGTGTTTCGCTTATCTAAGATGATTTCACACTGCTATCATGTCTGAAAGGAAAACACATTACTGCAGACAAATCCTCAGTCTGTCTATTTATCTCTATTCAAACCCTCTGGACCCATCCAGAAGGGAAGAGGTTCATTGTTCCACAGTCAGGACAAAAGCCAGAATGCACTTCTTAAACTTGAAGTTTGACTTTAACACAGAAGAGAAAATTTTCCCTGTAAATCAACTACTTCTACCTTACAAAACACAAACCTATAATTTTCATACAGAAAGGATCCAGCAAAACTACACAAGTTCAACAGTTTGAGGAAGTAGAAAGCTTTCCTAAACCAAAAGTAAAACTTACCTACAAACTGTGATATTCATTATAGGCTCATTAAGCTAAGCATTAAACAGACGAGGTTCCAAAAAGTCCCGTTAAATGCAACATTTTTAACAGGATACCTTTTGGACAACAGGGCTACGTTTTGATGGCTTTGGTATTCAAAGCAGAAACTTTGACAAGTGGTACACAGACCATAGGGTGCCCCTATGAGTCATAAAATGAACCTTTCTGAGTGTTTCTGCAGTCCAGCTATTCAGGTTCAGGATCTCAGGGGACACCAGCACTTAATAGATGGTTACCAGCACACAGCTCCAACCTTGCAGAGCCGTCAGTGAATTTTAGAGTCCTAGCAAAAAGACAGGAGCGAAAATGAGCGAATATATACTGTAGTATATATATATATATATATATATATATATATATATATATATATATATATATATATATATATATATATTGGATTAAATACTGGCATTACAAGGATTAGGAAAATCTAAGTGAAGCAGGACCAAGGAATCATTGAAGCCTCTAGGGATTTCCACAGATGCACTGAGGTGTAATGTTTGCAGCCTGGCGACAACTGAATAGATGATATCACATTGAGTGTTGCCAGGTAACACAGGTAATCCCTGGAAGAAACCATGAATGGAAATTCACAGTAGTTCAATATCTAGCGTGTGGAAATATTACATGCCTAAAGCTGCAAAAAAAAAAAAAAAAAAATCAGTTGATTATTTTTGCTTAATCACTTGAAATCAGTGACCAACAGGTCAAATAGAAAGATACACTTTAAAATCTGAATTTTTAAAGTGGATTAAGCGCATCAACACAAAAAACTGCCACCATTTGCCTTTAACTTGATGTACTTATGTTGGCATGAAAACTGATAATCCTTAAGAATACATTGTATGATGCAGAAAAAAATAATTATCTTGTGATTTCCTCATTTTCTGTTGCATCAAAGTCACTCACTTCATCAGAAAACCTATGGCATATTTTTTCCTCTGAAAATAATCAGCAAGTAGGACTTAAAACATATCCAGAAATCGGGCGAGGCTTGAACAATAATGCAAGTAACAAAAACTGAAATCCCTCCTCTCAATAATGTAATAATTGCAACGCAATAATGTTAGAAGTTTTTTAACATAAGAAAATGTAGTGTTCACTATCGAAGCACTTGAATAGTTAACCGTGTAACAAATGAAGGTGACATGTTGACTGTGCTCTTCTTGAATGTCAGCACATTCCACTAATTAATCTAATTACCAAATAAATTCAAAAGTTAACTGAATAATATTTATCCACTTATAAAATAATACATTTACATAATAAGCCACTGAACAACAATCTAAAGCTTTTGTGTAACACTGGGCCGCACAACAATAATTAGATACAAACCTCACAATAATATTTATTCTTAAAAGAATGGATATGACTATATTAATCAGAAAATATTAGTATAATAACCAGAAAAGGTTTGTTTTGTTTGCATGTACCTTTTCCTTATAATCTGAGGCCATTTTCATAAACTAACTCCTACCAATAGAGGCAATTCAACCAGATGGAGATTATATAAGACGCATTATCTTCCCATGCCAGAGGATTATGCAGTATGTAAATATGACATTCACTGAGACACAAATAATTATTTAACGGACACAGATTTGAAAAGTGAATTATGAAAAAAGTAAAAAAAAGAGAGTACATGATTAAACCCTCGATGATATCAAAGGTTACAAAATGCCTTTTTTGTTACTGTTTTTTTACATCTACACTTTACATGTGCGATTAATCTCTGTCAGCATAAACAGGATGAAGATGACATGAAAAGGCTAAAGTGACACACTGCCATTCATGAACAAAGATACGATTCTTATCGAGACATAAAGACGGATGGAAAAACACTTAACTGGCAACTGGGGAGTATCCTGAACATAATGTCCTTATCAGCGTGAAACATGAGCTCCAAGTCACAGGTTTAGAGAATAATGATCATTTAAACCCATAGGGACTAGGAGAAATTCTTATGGAATTAAACTCATCTCCATAACACCTGGAAAGAAGTTAGTTTGTTCTCAGATGGCTCATGTTTGCAAATTGTATTATCCTGATGTCAACAGTAACAAGTTTTTAAGATCAGACAACACACTAATGTCTTTTTGTAAATTGTATAAGGCTACCAAAGCAAAGACATATGGTAGAAATATAAGATATTAAATTATAAATTCACCTGTAAGAAACAATTAAATAGTTCCACCGACAACATAGGACCTAATATTTTGCTTTTGTCAGTGCTGATTAGCGTCAATGCATGTTATGTAGGTGTTATACTTTTGGTACAAAAATTATATACTGTAGTCATAAAAGGCAGCTTTAAATGACCAGATGTGCTGTAACTCGACAACTCAACCTTTTAATTCAATATTTAAAAATTAGGAAGTTCCTCATAATTTTCAGTCTGTTTCTTCTTCAAACATGTGATTGTTTTAAACTGTTAAATGAGATTCCAGCAACAGTTTTTTTTATGTTTTAAAGTAATAAAAAACCTATTGCTAATAGGGCTCTAAAATAAATGAATGTATGCGTTTCATGATGTAAACCTTCCAAAAAATGCATGTCTTAAAGTTTACACATAACAAAATTTTAATATAAATCCTCTGTTGCTTGATGCCTCAGGACTATATTCACAAAAAAAAAATGGTTTATAGAACTTACTTGAGTACATGTGTTGAACCGTTGATCTGCGTGGCTGTGCAGGTTGTCCCTGTTGCCATGATGGATGGCCTGCGATACCTCTTCCTCCCGCAACATAGGATGATGAGGAAGGCACGGCGGAAGGATTTGTTGAGGAAGGCGTAGAGAATGGGGTTGAGCATGGAGTTTATGTAACCCAGCCACAGGCAGGCGGTCCACAGCTGTTCGGGCACTGTATAGCCTATAAATGGGTCCACCACGTTGGTGACAAAGAATGGTGCCCAACAGAGGCAGAAACATCCCATAATGATGCATAGAGTCTTTGCTGCTTTTGTTTCTGTTCGCATGCGGTGGTTGCGTTGATGGTCAGCAGACTCTGAAGTCGCACCTACTCCTGGGCTTGAACCGGAGGTACCAGGAGTGCAGGCCCCAGCCCCGCCTGCCCGCTGTAACATGCTGATCTGCAGGGCGTGTGCGCGAGCCGTGATGTAGATCCTCTGGTAAGCCAGCACCATGAGGACCAGAGGGATGTAGAAGGCCACCAAAGAGCAGGTGAGGGCGTATGGCTTGTTGACCATGAAAACACAAGAAGTGGAGTTGCTGCTTCCATTGTGGCGCCTCTCCTCAATCTGGGAAATACATGAACAAAATACATGAAAAAAATCAGATAACGTAAATTTTAAAATTAGATATTGATAGTTTTGAAGAAAAAAATGCTTTACAAATGTTTATGAAATTCAGAACTATTTTAAAAACTTCCTTTCATTTTTTTAGCCCCTCATAGCACGTAAACTGCAAAAGAAAGTAAGAATAAACTCATACTCCTCTCAGTATGGATTGCTGAGGGGGGAGACTGCATGGTTTGAGTTATTTGTCGACGTATTGTCACCAGTTATGTTGAACACTGTCTTCTCTTGCAATTTGTCAGACAGAAACTTTGCCATAATATGACGTATATGGCACAGATGAGTTTTGGTGTATCTGAATTGTCCTTTTATGTTGTCAAGGTTTTCGTTGTCTGGTTTATTTAAAAACATGGCATACTATACAATTTTCTTTGCTAGTGACATACCTCTGTATAGTGTTCTTGCTTAGTATATTGTTGCATAAAGATGCATATATAACTTATTTTAATTGGTCATATAAATGTAAGTTGTGCAGCTTTCTGTCAGGGTGTTTATCAGAAGAGACTAACACTAAGATTCTCAGTAATAAACACTCTGCATGGGTCTGGTGTAATAGAGATTCAGGCCTGTTTTTCTTCCAAATGCCCAGGAAACACAGTTAAAATTGTATGATTTTTCATAGTTTCATTACACCTTAAAACACAGGAGATTTTGAAGAAAAATCTGGTTTAACAGAAAACACCTTCAGTGACAGACTGCTGCATCCTGAGTGCACAAAGATGCATTATCGTAGATCCTTCCTCCCAGCAGCAGCTGCTCTACATACTGCTTCTACCATAATCAATAAGTGCTTACATCCCTGCTGGTATTATTTGCAGTTTTACACATCTTAAATAATACTTCTGCTGGTATGATGTATGCTATTACACCTGAATATCCCCAATGTGGGACAATGAAGGGTATTTCTTTTCTACTCTTTAACTGAGCATGTAAAATAGGTGCATTTGCATGATAATTCAAAATGTCTGGCCAAATAAAAGCAGAAGTAGTTAACCAAACAAAAATCTACTGTCTCTGGTGCATCTCAGACAAAAGAAATGCAGGGCTAGCTGAAGAGAAGCATAACCAAAGATTGCAGACTATATTGAGAGATTATGTAAGAGTAATCAAGGATTGATTAGTCTGTAAACTCCTACTTTGTTAAGTAAGGGCAGTTATATACTTGATGAATTTAGTTAAATTTGTACATTCCACCTCATTCAATTTCTTTTTATTTGAGCTTAAACCTGAGAATCACTTTTTCCTACTTAATTCTGTAACTAAATCTTTTATTTATCTTTTACTTTAATACAGCAAAAGTGTAAAGCATATTTAGTATGAGAACTTGAACTTCTGAACTGTGATTTGCTGTGGTATAAGACATCTTTAGACTTGAAACAATCCATTGAAAATTCCACATTCTCCCCTGTTCATTCACTACAACCCAGCCTCCACACATCAGCATTAATCCAAGTGAAATCTGTTTTACTTGTGTTGTACACTCAGCTTAGGAAAAAGAGATGAATAAAAAATAAATCTCCATCCCCAGATGGAAGCTTCTTTCTTTTCAGTAAATAGTCTGTTAAAAATGAAACTTTAAAGATTTTGTTTGTCAGTGTCTGTTAACGCTGTTGAATCTCTTGCTTAAAGGGACACAGCAGTAAGAGAGTTGGGTTATGAACGGGATAAAACACAATAACTTGTTCATTGGACACAGCCATTAGTAGGATATAGCACTTCCAACTTTACAGCTTCACCTTGGATGTACACTACATGCATATCTGCTCTGCTGCAAACCAACAGATGCTTCAAAAAGCCAGCAACGAACAGTGGTGACATATGAAATGACACCACTCATCTTTGAGTGGTGTCAAGGAAGGACTAACTTCTAAATTAGTAATGGCTGATGGAATTGGAACTGGCAGATTTTCAATTTGGTCGACTAAAAAACAACTGTAAAAACACAGTAAAAAAAAGGGAAAAAAATCAACCTTATTTAATCCTTCTTAAATGGTTTTATATTCAAATTCTTGAAGAGAAATCTAAATCGTATAAGGATTCTCAACAGTGCGTCATATCTCCAATACTTAATTACAACATGACTTCAGTAAAGTGTCTGGAAGCTGCTAAATTACTGTTGTCTCGTGGTGCATCATTACAGAGCCCAAAACCAGACTCAAAACTTGTTGACTTGTCTTGGGATTGAGGGTGAAACCGTCTCTTCTCTGGTCAGTAGATACAAGGAATTCCTGAAAACCACAACAATAACATAGGACAGCACAAACAACTACCGAGATGTTGCAAAGTCTGCCTCTTGTCACCTTAGTCCTGGTTTATTTTGCTGAGTTTCAGAAGCTCTAGTTTGTGCCAAAAGTGACTGGCTTCACAGAATATTCAAACAGCTCTAATTAGACCCGCAGAGATCTGCTGCCACTGCATGGGGCTAACTTTGGATTGCAGCTGCACTAAACTCATGTTTGTGTGTATTTGAAAAAAAGGGAATGGAATATGTGTGTGTATGTGTTCTTTGACTAAACTTTGGCCAAACTGAGCGGTCCAGTCTCCCCCTCGACGAGCAACTCAGACGTGATTTCGGCTGGCAATAAGATGGAGGAGCTAGAGAGATTTACTTCTGTATTGGCAACAGTGTGTAGCATTTTTAACACAGAACCTGAATTAATTTGTCAGATAAGTCTTTCAATAATACTTACAAATAAAGTTTAGAAAATTATTTTATTTTGTAGCCAGTGTTACCTGACAAAAAGTATTGTCTGTCTGTCTGTCTGTCTAAAGAATCAATTCTTGGGTGCTTGGGCTTTGTTTTTCATTTGTGCTTTTTGATCTTTTATTAAATTATTTTAGGTTATTTCTTCCATTTAATTATCGAACATTGTGGAACATTAAGCTAATATGCTGATTTGCTCTCAGTTTTCTGCTGTTGACTTTGTTTTTCCACTCCACTGCTGCTACATACATGCTCGGTTTAAAGAATTGCTGTAAAGTCAGCAACTAAATTCAAATGATTTTCTACTCATTACATGCTTGTCCAGAAGTAAATGGTGCAAGTAACTCCATTCAGTGGAGTTACTGACTTCCTCAAACAGAAACCTTTTAAACCTCTTTGAATATTTAACTATGCTTACTGTACTCCATATAAAACCAGACGTACATTTCAACAAGTTACTTTAAATGCTAAACTTTAGCATTTATATAATAATAATACAAAATTTGCTTTTAAATACTACCCTCCTTCCAAGAAAACATTTTGATTCTAAAGTAAAAAAAATGTTTTGGTTCAAACTTTCGGCTCTTCAAATTAAATAATTGAGAAAATATATTGCTAAAACAAAACACTTCATTCAGAACACATCATTTACATTTTAGTTGAAGAAACAAAAACTGACAGCCTGTGCTGTCGGTGTTTCATTTGGTGGCATGTTTACGCTGTTTTTATGGCAACATATGAGGCATTTCTTCAGTCTAGTAAACAAAGATCCACGAGACAACAATTTATCTCATTGTTGCATGTGGACACTAACCGCTTATACAAACAATGTTCTGAAAGACTTGTATTTGCGATTATTTTTTTTTATAGCTTTGTTTCCCCGCAGTTGCTTTGTTGCTCA
This sequence comes from Poecilia mexicana, assembly GCF_051168715.1. Lineage (NCBI taxonomy): Eukaryota > Metazoa > Chordata > Actinopteri > Cyprinodontiformes > Poeciliidae > Poecilia > Poecilia mexicana. The sequence goes on from NW_028263379.1 coordinate 9,258,846, forward strand.
CTGAGATGTTCAACATATTTGACAATAAATAAAATACATAACTAAGTAACCAAAAGTCTAAAATAAATCTTTTTCAAGCTGTAACTCAAACTCCTGCGACTCACCAGGTGGTCGATACCGATGCTGTTCCAGCCCTGCATGATGGGCAGGAAAGAGATGAAAGTGGGAATGACCCAGCAGCCACCGATCATTAAAGCCACTCGCATGGGCGTCATTTTGTTCCGGTAGACCAGCGGCTTGCAGCAGATAGCGTAGTACCTGCAGAGAGATCATTGCAGGGAGGAAAATTGCATCAGCTCAAATCAAAAGATTTAGCAGGTTTTTCAGTTCATCAGAAGCAGCCAAAAGAAATCAAGCTGCCAATAAACTAACAAGTATGAAAATTAGGTTTTATCCCAATGACAGCAGCCCAGCCTTTTAATCAAAAGTATTTTGTTCATGGGAAATACCAAAAGTTGCAGTGTGCTGCTCTGATTTTCTTTATCATTCTATATTTTAAATTAGCTCCTTGGCATGATTAGCAAAACTATGCTCCCATGAATTTGCAAAAACATTCTAAGCCAATACCCATAATGCATTAAATCTCTACACAGAAAAGTTAAAACTGAAAAAAAAAAACATATTCCACACATTTTATTCAACTGTCATGTCTGAACCTAGATGTTTTTGTAATTCTACTGTCCTTATTTATTTTTTAGTTAATATACCTTGTGAATTATTTTGTGTATTTGAGCTGTTTTCACTGCAGATAGCCTGCAGATTAAACAAGTGGGAATCAACTACTTGGTTAGGGCAGCAATATTTTCTGGATGAGTCAAAGTTAGGTTGCTGCAGTGTTGTAATTTTTTACAGGATAAAAAAAAATCTAAAATGTTCTGTAAACATAATCATTGTGTTAGTGTGCAAACAAAATATTTGAGTGTTTTACAGCACTTACATTCAAATATATTAATAAAATCAGCTAAACAAGATGAAAACCTAATTAAAGAGAAACGATGTTTGCTGTTTCTATTGCATATTGTGGGTAAATGCTCCTCTAGGACAGAGGACATGCTTTAATTATTTGAAATATATGGATGGAAAGACCTTCTGACTTAGAAATTATTTTAATTCTGTTTTAATGTTACCAGTGATAAATTATTTTATTCTGAATATGACATGCTCTGAACTTTCTACATGATTCTTCACTGAAAATAGAGCCGATGTCACTGCGTTCTGTTTATCCACAACAAAGTACAGCACAAAGCAGATATTGGCTATTTTTACATGGAATTCTGTCAGCTGGAATAATGTACTTGCTGTGTTAAAAACAAGAACAAGATCAGAACTATGAGCACACCTGCTAATAGAGGGGAGAAAATGATATTGAATTATTATGATGCAAGGAGTTCTGGAGCTTGTAAAGGAATTCTGCTACCACAGTTTGAAATCTAATGTTACAGATTTCAACCATGTGCAGACATGTATACAATATAAGTCTATTTTTACAGATAGCTGAACATGTTGATATGATTTGTTTGTGATTAGATTTTTACTTCTTTTTATTCATTGCTACTTATCCATTTGTTGTGTTGCAAGCTTTATCTTGCTGCAGTGTAAAGTCTTATGCATTTCAGTGAGAATAAATTAATTAAATTTTTCATATTCTTAATTTAATCTTATCTCTCTTACTTTTTCTGATGCTTAGATGCTTAAATTAAAAAAACAGTTCCAAAATTTTAGTGTCTTTCTTATCCATCAGACAATCAAACTTTAGTGACCTGGGTTCATAATTAAACAAAGAAGAAAATGCACATTATAAAAACACTCAAACATTATAGGCAACATGTTTACTAGCAGTTATTACTAGCTATTTTTTCGTATTTAAAATAAAAGCAAAAGCCCTGAAACTGCCATCGTATATTCAATGCTCAAATTCTCCAAGCATGCATTCCCATCAGCTGTAAATCTACATCGGCTTTATTACTACAATGTAGTTAATTTTTCATCATCTACCTTTATATGTTGTTTCATCATCTGGCTGATAAAATCTGTGCTTCAGGCATTTTGTGTACAATATAACTTCTACTATCTATCCATTTTCTATACTTGTTCAATCCTCCTCCTCGTACTACTACTTAATATCCTCAGCAGTTACTGTTTATACCTCGTACAGGTCATCAGTTTATTACAGAAAGACACAGGACAGACAACCTTGGCTGTCCTTGGTCATAACTAAAGGACAGTTAATTGCATTCACGTCTTTAGTCTGTTGGAGGAAGCCAGAGTACCCACAGAAAACCCTCAGAATGGGAAAACATGCAAACTTCACGCAGAAAGGTTCAGAGTATAGTTCAAACCCAGACAGCATGCGATCAGTCAGTGGCATCCAAATAGCTACACTTTATCTGGAAAGGATGAATAAAAATGCAAACATATTAGATAATTATGTGAAGGAAGGAAGGAGGAAACAGATTGCTGGAAGCCATATTAATATTAAATACACAAAATAAAACAAGTGAGACAAAAATACATTAAGATAAAAAAAAAAGTGAATAAACAGAAGAGGGTTTATGAGATGAACGCATACTGTAACAAATCTCCTTCATGTCTGCATGTGGGAGTGTTTGTTTGTGCAAAAAAGCCGGAGCTTAACTGTCCTCAGATTACAGGAAACTGACAAAGTCAACCGGCTAAACTTTCTGACCTGATGTTTCGATGTCTAGGCGTATATTTGCAAACAGGTTATTTGTGTGGGCCTTTGAACATTCCAGCTATGCCAAAAATAATGTCCAACTGCATCACATGTGGGGCACAGTATTTAAATGTGGACTGATTCATCCACATCAGTGCATGTATTGTGTATTTTTGCAGCAAAAATAAATATAGAGGAAGGTATGACGTGCAACATGGGTGAAAATATGTGCAGGTGGAATACATCTGCTAAGGGGGTTATTTTAGTTTAAATCAGATTTTTCTTGTACTCAGCTATGGTTTAAGGTATACTCACTACAGACAGCATCATCTACAAATATCATTTCACATTTAAAAACGCAAGCAGGTTTTTTGAAGCCATTGGGTGGTATACGATGGATGTAATATTTTAAAACTAAAAACCTATGTGTCTTAGGACAACGGGCTACATTTAGATATTGTGCTAACGCTGAAATATTGACCCTGAGGCTCACTTCTAATGTTTTCACTAATTAGTGTGGCATGTTTCCTCGTTGTGGAATAGTGGATGCTTAGAAAGAGTTTTGTAAGACCAAAAGAAAGAACCATGACCTGATTCTTAGCACAAAGAGTTGGTGGTTTGCCATGTGCTCTCCTGTTTGTGGTGTTCTTGGGCAGAGTCTGTTCAGATCAGCAGGATGGTATGTCCCTTACAGTCAGGGAAAGTCTTGGGATTTTCTAAAATGAGATTGATCGAGCATCTGAGGAAAGGTATGTCTGAGTATCTCTCCTAGTTTTGTTGTCCCCCCTACTCAATCTTGCATAAACATGGAGGTATGTATATTGAATGCTGAAGTCCAAAGCCTCCACAATCACCATCCATGCCCAGCTGAAACATCAGCCCACTGTGATGTCTGCAAGCCCCACATGAAGGATTTTACATGAGAGAACTATCTAGTTTAGTTCCTCTGCCAAATGTGGGTTATGCTGTCAATTGTGTTACACATAGCAAAAAAAAATCCCATCAATGTTGTTATTAATTTTAAGATCTTTTTTTTTTGCGCCAAAAATCAGATATTAGTTTTCAAAAATTTTCTCATGTTTTAGTCAACCCCAAATCTTAAAAAAAAAAAAAAAATGAAGTAAAATTCCTTACTGGGAAGATGACCACTTCACTTCACTTTCTTGAATTACGTAAGACAAGTATTGTAGTAAATTATGAGGGATTCAGTCTGAAATCATCTGAAATCATGCTTCTACAAGAAATAACTATCGCTTGTATTGTTTTAATGAAGGGAATAAGTCCAAGTTAAAGTAAAAATCTTGTATTGATCATATCAACAGTTGAGAAAATTATTATAATGTTGCTACCTTCTAGAAAATAAAGGATAAGCAAAAATATGTATTTTTTTATTTATCTTGGTTGTGCTGCTGCTGCTATTCTATCTCAAAGCACAACAAATCCCAATTATTTCATTTTTAAAAATACCACATGAATATCTGATTAAGCTTGGGAACATTTTAAAGGAAAGTTTTGACATCTAGCTCATAAATTTCTTTTCCGCAGAGGCTGAGCTGATACATTTTTTTAACCTTTGCCTTTTCTCAGGAGGCTGAGTGAACACTATGCTCTGCTGCAGGAGCATTAGAGCTAATCCAGTTTATGCCATCGTCAGTCACTGTGGATGCTTCCCTGCCTGCTCCTCTGTGATCCTAACTCATTACCTACTTGCAGTGCGTGGCATTTCACAGCCATCAGTAATTTGGATTGCTTGTGTGTACTGTGTGTGGTCTCCATGTGCTGTGGCATTAAGAAAAAAAAAGGTCAAGAGGCCCTTTTTCTCTTTAAATTCCCAAAGTAGTTGTGTTGAAAGGTTGCAGATTGATTCTTTAATGGTGGATGTGCAGGTCTGAATGACAGAACTCCCCTTCAAGTCTGCAAATGTGAGTCCTTGAATTTTGTCAATACAAGTGTCCAGATCCACAGACACACGCGACTTCCAGCACGCTGTATCCCAGCAAACCCCCGCAGCTTAAGTGCTCACAGAAAGGAATTAGATGTGGACAGAGGAGCACATTCCTATTCTTCAACACATTAGCCTGAGTAAGATTAGAAGCAGGCAAAGTACAGTTGAATGGCAGCATGTCATGACCACGGGCACTTTAAATGGCCCCTTCTTCCCTTTGATCCGCAAAACACGTCGCTCTGTTTATTTCTGACATTTTTATTCTGACATTATTTACTTGAAAGCTGGTTTCTGAGACCAGCCAAACCCAAAGTGTACTGCTGTGCTCTACATTCGCATGCAGCAGCAGCACATGTGACATCTGCAAAGGACAACTGTCTACAGATTAGAATTCAGAACGCCATGCACAACATAGTAATTATTCTTATCTGGAAGTAAACAAAACTGCATTGCTTTAATTTTCTGCATTACTGCTGTACATTGCAAAGATTAATGAACATTTGCGAATAGTATTTCAGAGAACGTCAAATGAAGTTACAGTACTTTAGTGTTTAGATTTTAGATCCAAAAAGTTCAGTGCTACATGTGGAAACCTTGTTTTTATACACTTGTATGAGTCATAAACTTCATCAATAATGTGTAAACTTTGATGCAGTACTGATGTTAGCGTGACTCTATGAGCATGTAATAATGTTTGTCACAACTGAGCGTAAGATATCCACCATCATCACGTTAAAATGTGAAACGTACCTGATTTTGGAGCAGTGTGATAAATCCTAACAAATAGGCATGTTGGTTAGTTAATGGAAACAGAAGATTATGATGAATGCTTTGATGTTTAGGTAAATGTGGGCTATTGGAAATTTCCAGTGTGGTCCGTATGGTGCTAGATTTTAAATATCTTACCCTTTAACGTTGGGGCATGGCATGGCTGTTTGAATATTTACCAATATAATGCCTTTCGGAATATGCCTGTATGAAAATATAAAATAAGTACTAGTATTCATCTTTTATCCACCAGAATTGCTTCTACTTTATTTAATTGTGCTCTACACCATAACATGCTGTAAACAGCATTCATCTTCAATGTTTGTAAAGACAAAAAGCTGGTTAGGCAGCACAAATGAGCATTTTACTTTGCTATATCACTTCATCAGGACAAAACAGATACTCCAGTGAGTATGCAGTTATATTTCTATTCTCTTAAAAGACTATTTTATTCTCAATGCTCATTTCCTGATTTTCTTCTGCTTTATGTTGTGAATATCTCTGAGTTAGCCACTTTACTACTGAATGCCTTTATGTTGGTGCATCCTGCTTGCAGCAGTTATTTTCAGCCTCTATTCAGAGGCTTTTTCAGGATCGTCAGCTTAAATTATGAATAAGAAGCTTTATTTGCAGCTGCTCAGTTTTATTTCATGCTACTATTCAGTTCCCTTCTCTTTTTTCTTCTCATTTTTTCAGTGTGACTTTTTTGTTTTCTTTGTCACACTTACAAAGAAAACCTTTGTTGTTTGTCAGCCAAGTGATGAAGAATAAAGCAGAAGCTTCTGAGTGTTGATGTCCTTACTTCACTTTTCTTTGACGAACTACACATTAACTTTGCTGTCATTGCTTTCATGGCACTCACATTTTGTTTATCTTTTCATTTTGTTCATCATTTGGTACTTTAGTTAGTTGACATTAAACTCTGACTTGTTTGATGGTAATATATCTAAAGTTTGTATTTAATTTGATCATGTGTTCCAGATTTCAGATACCTATACTGGCTCACCAAATGTGTTTCATCGACCCACATAGTAGATTTAAGATAAGGGAATTAATATTCAATAATTTAGTTATTGAAAAGATAAGGAAACACGACTACATAATGTAATAAAATCTTACCCCTGATTTTATGAACACACCATATGAAACCGCACCAGATTGTATAGATGAAGATGCAGATATTTGAAAGAAAGTTGTATTTCCTACAACAAAACAAGCATAGATAGAACACATCTATCTATATCAATTTAGGCTTTAAGAAAGTAAGACATAATTTCTCTATTTTTCATCTCTGATTATTTTAACATCTACTTGCACTTGCAACATGATTATGTTTTAATTGTGTTCCAGGCTTTACACAGTTTTGTGAATGTAAAAAATGTGCATCTTTACGTGATACATTTAAAAGTCTCTTGCCTTCTTCGTCATGCATCACTATATGCTTCCCTAAAGATTTACTATAAGCAGAGGATAAATGTTTTCTTTCTTCATTGACTGTTTTGTTTAGGAAGCTGGAAGCTGCAGATGACAACAACATCCTTCTTCCCCATCAGTCTCTAAAACATAAACATGTTGAAAACGGTATTTCCACCTGCATTTCATGCAGTTGACACCTGAAGCTCTAAAACATTTAGATTATTTTAGGTTGGAACATCATGAAACAGTTGCTGATATAAAAATAAATACATCAACATTGATCAATTATGGTGCTTAAAACAGAGATTTGCCTTGGCAAAGCTGAGATAAGAGCAGTTCATTTTATTAAGCAGCTGAAAACCTTTTGAACATAAATAGGGCTATTGCAATAGTTGCTTTTTAAAGCACAACTGCAAAAAAACAGATTCAGACAAATATAAATACTGTCCAGATGGTAAACAGGCTGTCTTAAAGTCTGTTATAAACACATGCTCCATCCCTCTGTAAGTTAATGGATAAGCACACAGACGACTGAAATTGTGGTTTGCGTCCAAAATGTGCTTCTTGAGCCTGGTTTTCCACAGGAGCAGAGGTCAGGCCTCTGGATAACAGTTTTTTTAATATTTTCTTGGCTATTCTGATAAACCTGTGGCAGCTGGCAGCCCACAATGCAGAGTGTGAAAATTTGTCTAGAGGCTTGATCTTTGAGCCACCACTCTACCTGTCAGAAATCAATCACAGGTTTTCTCTACGGTGAACAGATTCCACTTTCTCTCTCTCTTTTTTTTTTTTTTTGTTTAAAGCCACATTGCACATTGACCTTACCATATCATTTATAAAACGCACATCCTTGATATTAAAGCCAGAGTCTCTTCCATCCAGGTGAATATGTTAGCACAAGAAAATAAGAAAAACTGAATCATGTGTTAAAAACTGAACTTTTTCTTCTCCACTATTGCTAATCTATGCCTGCTATGAAGGATTTCTGTATACATTTCTGTAAAAGTCAACTACTCAACTTAATTGATTGCTTTTTGATGCTACATGGTTGTTCAGGAAGAGGCAATGCTGCAAGTCAAGGCAATCTGCTGGACTTCCTTAGACAGAAAGCTCTTTAAATTAATTTAAATAATGAACTGAACTGATGCACTGTGAAATAACTAGTATAAATTGCAAAGTATCTGTGATTAAATGTGAAACAACTTATTTTGTATATACATACATGTATAATATATGTATATTGTTTGTTTGCTCAATTAGTAAAGCATATTTGATTTTTGCTTCTCACTGGTAATTACATCACTTCTTTTAGGAGATGGATAAACAAGATGTTTAGTTTTATTTAATCACTGAGCAAGCTGCTCTTCCTGAAATAATAATGTCAAGCCTCTCTGCCTCTTGGACAACTTCGACCCAAAACCTCACATCAGTTTTGAAATTCAGAATATACTTCAAATTATATGTGATCAAAAGCTTCTCACCTAAAGCACTTAACCCCAGTTTTTTTCCCACAGAGCAACTCGGTGGTTTCCACTGATATGTTTTATCATTATCTGTGCCTTCAGGGTAGAGCTGCATGTCAGAGAAAATGCCCATCTATAAGACCTTGCTCCAAGCCACGGCCTTGTCATCAGTCCTAAACAGTCTGTGAGCTGAACGACTTTATTAAACATCCATTTGCCAACCTATCCAATGTTCTGCACTGAATAGTATAAAGGGAGCAAAAAGTTTAACCAAAAGATTTATGAGCTTCAACTAAAATAATAATAATAATAAAATTGTGCTTGTTTTTTTCTTTTAAACAGAAAACATCACTAGCATGCGGTTGAACCAACAGTTTCTGCCTCAAGATGTTTGTCTGACCTACTTCACTAAAATAAACATCAAAGTTCACAAGATCCTTAAAGGATTTCAGTCCTTAGTTAAACTAAATAAAACACCTCTGGGAATACTGCCCAACTCAATGAGGAGATGATTATTTTCTCAACAAGATCGTCTCTGAAGCTACACAAATGCTTGAAATGTATTGTTCTAATCGGTGCTTCAATGTGGTAAAGAAGGATGCAATCTGCGGCGGATTGTATGCTGCTGTGCAAAGTGATTAATCTTTAAATTAAGCACCATTCAACTCAGGTCTGAAAGAAAAACTAAATCTGTAGGTTGTGATATAAAGAACCCTGTATTTTTGAGTTTTCAGAGCTAACTTTTTGCAGCCTCTTTATGAAAACTTAACATATTTTTGATTTTTGGAGCACTATTCCTGAATATTAACATCATGTTTCAGATGAGTTTACCTGATGCAATAAAATGAATGTCAAAACAAATTGTTCATCTAATAGGAAAAAGTCATTGTTGAAGCATCAGTAATAAATGATCAAACTCAGACAGATGCATTTCTGCACAGGGAGGAAGTAAGTATTGGTTCCAAAAGACTCTGATTGAGAGAGATTAAGCAAAACATAGCATTAAATCTGATGAAGCTTGTTCCAGTTGCCAGTGCCAGTTTTTGTTATTCATTAATATTAATATATCTGTGTGTCTTGAATATTTTTAGACCTCTACTTAGAGTCACACTTAGGTTTTGCTTCAAAGGCTTAAAGGACATCTTCATTAACTCATGGTCAAATCCTGCAGTTTTACATAAGAATATTATTTCATGCTCTATTTCTGTAAGCCTTTCATATTTACAAAAAAAGTTGTTTTTTTATTTTCACTTGTTTTACTTGGGACAATGAGAACAAGCAAAGCTTGGGAACTTCAACTCTTACTACAGCAGAGGAACTGGATAAGGAAAAGCCCGATCTGACACTAGACAGAATAGACCTGTCATTTCAAGGAACAGGATCAGGTTTCAGTGCACATGTTAAACCAAAAACAGTTTTTCCATTTTGTTTTTAAATTAAAATAACTCATGATTTTTAAAACTGTTTTGACATGTCTGAGGTCTTACTTTGAGTGTTTACTGTGCAATATTCAGATGAAAAGCATCAGCATGTCATAGTTAAAGAAGAAAAGGGCAAGTAAAACAGAAAATGAATTCAAGAGTGAAATACTGGATGATGTGGAAAGACAATACATCTTGTTCCTTAATAGCACAAAGATAAAAGCTCCAACAAAAACACCCAAACAGGCAGCCAATTACAGTAAGAAAGGAAATTGGATTCACAGGAAGATGTGACATGATTTACAAGGAAATTGTGGTAATTGTTTTGCTATAAACTAGAAATGGAAGCACTGCTGTGCCAGTATGTGAAGGCAGCTGCTCATATAAAAGATGACAAAGCTCCTCCAGCAAGGAAATTTTATGAAAAGATCATTTCCTCATCCGTAGCTTGTCTTAGCTGAAAATTGTCCTTGGTTCTTATTAGCTGATGTGAGCCACCCACATACCATCCCCATTCTACTTCTGATTCTTAGGAATCAGACTTTGTTTGAAAGTCAGTTCAGCTAAATCTTCCTTCAGTTTTTATTTTTATTTATTTTTATTCTCTTTTATTCAGTACTCCCCAAATTTGTTAGCACAAATGTTCACTTAATAATATAACATGTGTTGTGTTTTTGAGAAGAATTAGAAAATGTAACATAAATATATTATTACAAAAGTATGCAGTTGTAATATGCTGTAATCTACAGTTGTCATGGTTAGCATACTGAAATAATAGTCTGAAAAATCAATATTGCTACAATAATAAGATATAGTGATGATGTTGCACCAAAGTGTTGATAATCCCAATAAACAAAATGCTTTTTTACAAACCAAAGCCACAGAAATAAAATTCTGCCTGTAAAATAAGACTATACTGGGGAATATTTATTATGAACATTTGTCTCTGAGGAGCATGTATGGTAATTAAGTCTATTCAGTCCTAAATCTACTTTTCCCTCTTACCTCTAGCCTTTAACATTTTGGCACAATGCCTTTAGTACCTAGGCACTTACACTGTCTCTGTATGGCATCTTATTTTATCTGTAGAACACTGAAAGGTGTGTGTGAGTTTGCCCAGTGTGCACACAACATCCTCACCTATCTAGAGCGATGCAACAGAGGTGGAGAATAGACGCGGTTGTCAGAAGAACGTCCAACGACGTCCGAACCAGACAGAACGTCTCGCCGTAGATCCAGTGCTGGTGGACCAGCTCGATGGCACCAAACGGCATCACCAGCACTGACACAAGCAAATCAGCAAATGCCAGAGACACAATGAAATAGTTGGTCTTGATTTTCCTGTTGGAGGAGAAATAAAAAAAAGAGATAAAATATGAACAATCATTAAACAGAATAGAACTGTCAATTTCAAGGGTCAATATGACAAAATTATAGATCAAATGGTCAGTCAAAAGAATAAAATTATTAAAACGTCAAGTTTAAATTCATACTTTTTTCATACCGTTTTGTTTTGTTTAATCTAACCAGAACAAAATTAAATGCAAAACCCATTGTCGAAACAGGAATAAATGCTGTGTAAATTGAGGGGCCACAACCAGTAAAAGCCTTATTGTTCTGCATTGAACAAAGAATTGTAAGTGTTTCCTATTTATGCTGCTTTGGGAGAAACTAAACAAACAAATTAAATGTAATTACAGAAAAACAGGGAAACAGTTCAAAAGAAGCTTTAGTGGTGACAAAAATCTACCCCCAAAAATAAACTAAAAAGAAACGGTTGTTTTATTTTTCATTAAGCCGATTTTTTTAAAAATTAATTTGTATTTTTCAGGAAAAATCAAAATCACATAGTTCAGTTTAAAATAAAAAAAAATAATAATTGTTTATTCAATAAAAAAAAGCTAAAAAGAAAGCCTAAACATATTACTTACCCTGTTAAATAAATGGAAAAAGATGTTATTCAGAGTCCTGTCCAGAAGCAAGCTAACACTGCTGAGAATAATTTTATATCTACTTTGCATTTGAAAAGTATTTTTAACCTTTAAACTTATGCACATGTTGACATATTACAACCATAAACTAATCTATTTTTAAAGGACTTTAACACAAAGTAGTATTAAACTGTAAAGTAAGCAGAGTGACATTTAATATTTTTCAATAAAATTCAGAATTTGAGTTTTCCCCGTTATCTCATACATGCCTAAATAAAACTCGGGCATCGCTGAAAGAAAGCCAGAAGATGTCTTCTGGCAGTTTACCACTGAGGGTACAGTACATGTGTGCAAGAGGTTGCTCTTGCCAGATGAATCAATAGAAAAAATAAATCAAAATAAAGTCTTTAAACTTCACATAAAACAAAATGTGCAATTAAAAAAAGGTAACATTTTTCAGTTTCTAGATATGCAGACATTTAGAAACAAATTGTGTAGTATGTGCAAAGACATACCACCAAAGATTTAATTAATGTGAAATATTGTTTAATCATCTATTTAATTATCTATCTATTTAAGTATTGACTCAAAGGAGCTGAACACTAGTCCTCACCACAGATTTGTGAAGTGAATGGAAAAATGATACATTGGCTTCAAAATGTTCAATTATACATCAACTTTGTGTCGGAGGTTTGGTTATAACATTACAAAACAGAAAGACATTTAAACCTTGCAACTAACTCACTGTGTATGACATTGCTAAATGTCTCTTGAAACATTTTATTTTAACCACATATATCTTACAAAACAACTGGATTTAACAGGAGCTGAGTAAGATCAAATATAGCACAGAAAGTCTCAAAAGACCTTAACAGTTCCCTAAACATAGACAAATGACCTCTTCCACACCAGAGTGTCCTCCACTTTACTATTAATTAGGATCAACTTGGAATACCAAATGCAATCAAGATAATTTTTCATTCATCATAAGAGCTGGACTGCTTGATGCAATGAAATGGGAGCAAATCACTACAGGGTACATCCTCGTATCCATGGGGAGCCTCCCAGAAGAGTGAAATATTACATCACATTGACACCTGTTATCACCATTAGGACAATAAAGATTTTGTCCCAAAAATAAAAAAAAGATGCATGGCAAACCTGGGCTGATAAAAAAAAAAAAAAAAAAAAAAAAATATATATATATATATATAAAAAAAAATTCCCCTCTCACCCTCCGTGGGTGGTCTCTTTCATCCTCTGAGCTCGGGTCCTCTACCAGAGGCCTGGGAGCTTGAGGGTTCTGCGCAGTATCTTGGCTGTGCCTAGAACTGCACATTTCTGGACTGAGATGTCTGATGTTGTTCCTGGGATCTGTTTGAGCCACTGCTCCAGTTTGGGGGTGACTGCCCCGAGGGCCCCGATGACCACAGGCACCACTGTGGTCTTCACCTTCCAGGCCTTCTCCAGTTCCTCTCTGAGGCCCTGGTATTTCTCCAGTTTCTCATGCTCCTTTTTCCTGATGTTGTGGTCACTTGGTATTGCTACATCCACCACAACGGCTTTCCTCTGTTCTTTATCCACCACCACAATGTCCGGTTGGTTCGACATTACCATCTTGTCTGTCTGGATCTGGAAGTCCCACAGGATCTTAGCTCGGTCATTCTCCACCACCTTTGGGGGTGTCCCCCATTTTGACCTCGGGGCTTCCAGTCCATATTCTGCACAGATGTTCCTGTACACTATGCCCGCCACTTGGTTATGTCGTTCCATGTACGCTTTCCCTGCCAGCATCTTGCACCCTGCTGTTATGTGCTGGACTGTCTCAGAGGCCTCCTTGCACAACCTACACCTTGGGTCTTGTCTGGTGTGGTAGATCTGAGCTTCTATTGCTCTGGTGTTTAGGGCCTGTTCCTGGGCGGCCAGGATGAGGGCCTCCGTGCTGTCCTTGAGTCCAGCTTTCTCCAGCCATTGGTAGGATTTCCTGATATCAGCCACTTCAGTTATTTGTCGGTGGTACATCCCATGTAGGGGCTTGTCTTCCCATGATGGTTCCTCCAGCACCTCGTCCTCTGTTCCCCATTGCCTGAGACATTCGCTGAGCACATCGTCCGTTGAGGCTTTGTCCTTGATGTATTTATGGATCTTAGATGTTTCATCCTGGACAGTGGCTCTCACACTCACTAGTCCTCTGCCTCCTTCCTTACGGCTCGTGTACAGTCTCAGGGTGCTGGATTTGGGGTGGAACCCTCCATGCATGGTTAGTAGCTTCCGAGTCTTAACATCCGTGGCCTTCATCTCTTCCATTGGCCAGCTAATTATTCCGGCAGGGTATCTGATTACTGGTAAGGCATAGCTGTTTATTGCACGGATCTTGTTCTTGCCATTGAGCTGGCTTCTCAGGACTTGCCTTATTCGTTGGAGGTATTTGGCTGTGGCTCCTTTCCTTGTGACCTCATCGAGGTTGCCATTTGCTTGTGGTATTCCCAGGTACTTGTGGCCCCATTCTTAAGTCGGTATCCGTAGCCAGTCTTGTTGATGATTTGGCTGAGGCCTATGCAGAACAGCAGTGGGGACAGAGCATCTCCTTGGTATATGCCACATTTGATGGACACTTGTTGGCTTCAAGGGTGGTTTTCCACAGCCCCATCGAGTTTGCAATGAAGGCTCTTAGAGTCCTATTGATGTTGTACATCTCTAAGCATTCAATGATCCAGGTGTGTGGCATTGAGTCATAGGCTTTCTTGTAATCAATCCAAGCGGTGCACAGGTTGGTGTGTCGGGTTTTGCAGTCTCGGGTGACTGTGTGGTCTACAAGGAGTTGGTGTTTGGCTCCTCTGCTATTTATGCCGATGCCCTTCTGTGCCGTGTTCATGTATTTATCCATGTGCCCGCTTATCTTAGCTGCTATGATGCCTGACATGAGCTTCCATGTTGTAGAGAGACAGGTTATCGGCCGATAGTTGGATGGGACTGAACCCTTTGAGGGATCCTTCTGGATCAGGATTGTGCGCCCTTCAGTTAGCCATTCAGGGTGAGTCCCATTCTGTAGCAGCTGGTTCAGTTGAACTGCCAGTCGCTCATGGAGGGCAGTGAGTTTCTTTAGCCAGTAGGCATGGATCATGTCAGGCCCTGGTGCTGTCCAGTTTTTCATACTTGGACATCTGCCACAGTGATGGTTACCGGGGCTTGTTCAGGGAGGTTGCTGTGGTCCTCTCGTAGAGAGGTTAGCCACTGTGCATTGCTGTTGTGGGACGCCTCCCTTTCCCATATGCCTTTCCAGTATTGTTCAGTCTCCAGCCTTGGTGGGTCTGCTCTGGCTGTACTTCTTAGGTACTGGTCTTTTCATTGCACCTCTTTGAAATGCCGAGCATTTCAAGGATCACTGATGCTGAGTTGTATATCAGCTCATTGGTTTCTGTTATGGTGTTGGTAGGGATTGTTCTCAATGCTGCATTCACATCTTCAATGAGACTTTCTGATGGTACTTCACTCAGCCGTTGTAATTGGTGTCGGGGTTGCCTGGTGTTCATTCGGGCCACGATTCTCTCTCTCAGGTCAGTTGCTGTCTCGTTCAGCTTTGATAGTTCGTTCATTACTGGGGCTGCATACCCAGTCTCGGGGTGGGGAGTAGTTAACTCCCCCCTTTTGCCGTAGCATTTGTGTTGTACCTCGTCAATCTCAAGTTGTGATAGCAGTTGCCGTTTGCGGATGTTGGAACACTGAGCTACTAGTTGTTTGGCAGTCATTGTAGACTGTGGGTGTCGAAGTAACCATTCCACCCTCAGTCTTTGCATGTAACCCCTCTGACTAGGGTTACTTGAGTAGTAGCATTCCAACAGATCCATGTTTTCGTCTCTCGCCCATTTCCGTCTTGTTCCAGTAGCCCATTTTTCATCAAGGTGCTCTGGTTCCCCAGCACCTGACGCAGACCTTGTTTGGCCGGGCGACGTCTGAGCCGGCATGTTATGCGTATCAATGTCTCTCATGGTATGAGGTAGGCTATATAGCTCCAAGGGTCTTGCCTAAGGACCCACACTGCATAGCTCAATTGCACAATTGCACTGTTGTAACTCGCCCCAGCCCGGATTCGAACCCCGGTCTCCCGGGTGGTAGACTGGTGTCTACCCACTGAGCTATACAGTCAGCTATATATATATATATATATATATATATATATATATATATATGCACAGTCCAGAAATGTGCAGTTCTAGGCACAGCCAAGATACTGCGCAGAACCCTCAAGCTCCCAGGCCTCTGGTAGAGGACCCGAGCTCAGAGGATGAAAGAGACCACCCACGGAGGGTGAGAGGGGAATTTTTTTTTTTTTATATATATATATATATATCTATGAGCAGTAACAGAGAGAAAAAGAGTAAGAAAAAGAAATTTAAAATTAATATGGGTTTCTTTATGAACAAGAATAGACTAGAGGTAACCTTTATTGTCCCACAGAAAATTCAGGGACAATAGTCTATAGAGGAGTGTGAAAAATAAGAAGGGGACTACATGCATCCATGTTGTTGTTCATCAGAGAGCAAAAAGACAAGTAAAACCAGGTCAAAAACTAAAACTGAATGCACCTTGATTGCTCAGTACAGTACTCAGCCTTTTCTTTCTCACAAACTGTGATTTTGTTTGTTGTTGAAGCATTGTATGATGGAAGACTCTACTTGGAAGAGAAAAAAGAAACTTTGCACAAAAAATAAAAAGTGCCTTTTTCCACCGCAAGATTTGTATAATAGCAACTTTGAGTGAGGGAGAAATGTCACAGATAATATTCTAAAGTTTTTTTGATGCAATGAAGTTGGTAATTGGGCTTCGTTTTAAGACCTTTTGCATTAGACAGGATTCCAAACATCATACTGATTAAACATTTTACGAAACATTATTAATCCATGTATTAGCAAGATTATTACCAAGATTAGTGCTTTCTAGGCACTGATATAACGTCTACACATCAGGCATTCCTCAGAAGACTTGATTTTACTTAAACAAAAGCTGTATTCTGAACCTATAACATTATTTACTTTTTTAAACCAACTAGAGTATATTTCATGAATGAAACATATTTTTTTCTTATTTTTACATGCTAATACTGTGTTTACTAAAGCTGCAGTCAGTAAATTTTATAAAATTATATTATTTATATACTTGTTAAAAGCACAGCTATGTCCTGACAGTATAATATGAGGCATAATCTATGAAAATATATGAGCTCCTTTGCCTCCTCCTAGTGGTCCTACTACCATCTGCAAAAATACACCACCCCAAGTCAGAACCAACCAATCACAGCTAAGAGGAAGGTCTTAGTTTTGTTAAACATGCCTGTGTATGCGCTGCTGAAAATAGTCAGTTTGCTGAAACTGTGCTAGAGAAACAACTTTTTTTTTCCGAGTTTTGTCCTTCAGCTTTAAGGTCTTCATCAAACATTTGAGGTATAAATACAGTTTCCAAAGCCTCCCTGTTTGAGCTGCTATATATTGAGTCTACACTTAACAATGAGTACTGTCTAAATAAAAACCATACTCCAGTGACAAAGTAAGGCAAATAACTAAAAATAAAGTTACAATATTCCTATGTCAGGCTAACTTTAGAGACTGTCACTCAAATATAGATGCACACTCTCCATTACTTTTAGAAAATCAGATATTTGGAGATGTCCCAGTTATGAGCTCAACAAAAAGCAGAACTGCCGATACAGGGAAATATTGTCTCCTTATAAGCCAGCCAAAAATGTCAGAGACCTATTATTGATGCCAATTTTGTTCTGATTATGCTATTTCTGACATATCACATCTGTCACATCTGTCAAAAAAACAAACAAAACAAAAAAAACACAAATTCAGTTGACGAGCTTGTTTCATCAGATCTCTAATTTTTGTTTTTAGTCACTTCAACCAGAAAACCAATGATGCAAAGAAGTTGTTCATTTAGCTGCCCTGTCCTCTTCAGTGTCTCTGCTGTGGATGATCTCATTTTATAAATAGCAGTGGTAAGAGCTGACTGCCGTAAGGCTTTCCCATCTGCTCAGCTCTATCCCAGACAGAGCCTTCGAATAAGCTCTGTCTGATGAAACCAACCAGCAGTCTGCTGGTGGCGCTACTGAGTATGGACAGACACACACGTGAGACACAAGAGAGCGTGCAAAAAGATGTAGAGAAATGCTGCACATGCACACACCCAAACTGTAGATGAACTAGCAGATGTTTATCCATTACGCGCTCACACCTTCAAGCTGGCAGTAATTTAGAACAGTTTAGTAACATTTAGCAAGTCCTGAGGGGAAGCGTTGTGTTTAGTTAGAATGACAAGTTGTGTTACTGCTTCCAGAATAAATAAACTTTAATAGAAGAGACTTAGTGCGAGTTTGGAGAAATTATGGATGGACATGGTTTTGGGTGAGCGATGCCACAGTGCGAAATTAAAACAGACTGCAACAAAGAAGAGGAAAGACATCAACACACCAGAAATCATATACAAGTCATTTCTATCTTTACTAAATTATCTCTGTTATGATTACAGAAGCAGCAATGCATTTAAGTACACAGAAGGTGAAAATGTTTTTTATACTTATAATCCTGTGCAACTCGGCTGTTTACATGTTTGGGAGGATTGTTTTGTTGCCTGTTTTTTTCCTACATTGAAAAGTGGCCCTGGAAGACTTCACTATAAAACAACTTAACATTTTATGTTTTCCACAACATGAGCCCTATTTAATTGATGCCCAATGATGAAACGTCTTAATTTCTGTTAAATGTTTTCATAAAATTAATTATAAAACATTTTATTCAAAGATAGATCACTAAACAATAAGATAAATGTTTCAAAAGATAGAAACTATACCCCCATTTGGTGAGCATTACCCCTTAACAACTTTCAAAACATAAAACAAGAATTTTTTATGAATAGTCACATCCATGGTTTTGTAAAACAAACATGAACTTGGTCATCTGCTGGATTTCCTCTTTGTACTTGTCCACATGGTACATTAAATTGAAGCTGGGAAAAAAAAATTGCACAACAGCTTCATGAATTTTCCTGACACTTTCCTGCAAATTTCCTGGAACTTAATGGTTATTTTGTCCGAGCACCTTAGATACTTTCTTGGATTTTACAAGGCACTTTCAAGAAACTTTAATGACAGTGTCTTAATTACTTTTTTAAAATGTACCAGTTTTATAACTGGGACACTCATGGAACTTAGAATTGTTTTTTCCAACACTTCTGTCAACAATAAATGCCATAAAATAATGTGATAATCTTTTAAGTCCATATTAGCCACCTTTAGTGACTGACTGATTGCAGATGCTGCATTGATCCAGATATTGATTTCACCCCTACTTGTGAACATAACTCCAAGACACAACTCAGGTTGAGGCATGAGTCATTCTCACAGATGGAAGCCCACCTTTTCCAGCTGAGTACCTGTCTTCTCTCTGGTGGTTTCACACTTTGAATTCAGAGGGGGTCTCTGCTTGATAAAGCCAGCAAGACCGCATTATCCATAAAAAGACAGAAAAGAAATCGTTATCTTATAAAACTGGTAAGCTGCCTACCACTTTGTGTCTGCATTTGGAATGCTGAAATATATCTGCAATTGAATTGACAGAGCTTCCAGATGAAGACATGTCATCTATGTGGTTCAGGGAAGTGAATGAAAGTATCAGCATACACTTATGTATAATATGAATGAAACATTCTCTTCATGACAGAAGTTCTGTGAAAACACTGAAAAACAAACAGAAGAATCGCTAACTTAAGTCCAAATTATTGCGAGAACCAAAAGTTCCTGACACAACAACAGTGTCACTGCTTCCAGATCTGTTCAGTGTCCGGTATAAACAGACTGTGTGGCAGCATGTTTCAGTGTGTGTGGGTATCTTCCCCACACACTCAACATGTCACTCTGAGGGAAACAAGAGCTTGTGTTTGTGTGGTGGTTATTGATGAGCAGTGCAACACCCTCTGAACCACCTTCTGCTGGTATCAGCTCCTGCAGAAGAAGCTGTGGGGGGTTTATGAGGAAAATGCCTCCAGGTTGTTTAGCAGCTTCCCTTCCTTGCAAGCTGAACACACATCAATCCAACTGACAGCTGAAGTCCCAGCTAAAGTATTCAAACCAATTGAACTTTGACATTTGTTCTCAAATTACAACCACGATCTTCAAGTGATGCACCAACCAACAGAAAGTGGAATGAAAATGGTGGACAGTTTTTACAACTTTCATCCCTAACAAAATATTTTGCTGCAATTACAGCTCCAGTTTTTTTGTGGATTCTCTCTACAAAATAGCTCATACTAAGTCATGTAACATGTGAATATAAGTTACACATATGGATGTAGATTTGGACTTTGACTGAGCCATTGTAACAAATGAATATGCTTTATTGCAGCCGTTGTAGCTCTGGCAGTAAGTTTTCAGATTATTGTACCTTCCACATTATTGTATGTGATGTGGAAGGTACACATCACATACCCACCCCAGCCTAAACTTTTCTGTTTTCGTTTTTTCTCTACTACTATAACAGAGTTGGAGTTATTACAATAACTCAAATTCTACTTCTCTGCTTAAAACCAGCAACCCGACAGCATGATCTTACCACAACTATGTGGGGATGTTGCTTTCAAGGGAATGTGGAGTGTAGGTTTTCTGTCACACTTAGCATTTTTGAATGGACACCATTTTGGTTTCATCTAATCAAAAGGAGCTTCTTCAACATATGTGCAGATTAAACTTTCTACGACTGTCTTCTTTCCTCTCTTCTATAAAGGGCAGATTTGTGGATAGTTGTCCTATCATACAAGAGATTTCCCCACCATAGCTTTTTTAGCTGCTTGCATAAACAATGCTCTCCTTGACTGGTCTATCACTTTAAGTTGATGGCCATTGTAAGTTTGCAACACACTCATTTCCACTTTAAAATGGAGGATTAAACAGTGCTCTACGAGATGTTTACATATTTGGATGTTTTTTTATTACGTAATCCTGTTCCTGATTCCTGACCTGTCTGGTTTGCATGTTGCACTTCATAAATCTCACCAATTAGGCCTTTGTGGAACAGCTGTATTTATATATCAAAATTAAATTAATCACAAATGGACACGTCAGAATAAAAAAGCTGCATGCCACAATTTTCAGATCATCGTTTATTAAAGAGATGGATCCATTTCTTTCACTTAACTATCCACAATCTACTGTTACGCTTTCAAATAAAATACATAAAAATCTGTAAGATTAGAGTACAGTAAGATAAGAGTAAATAAGGGATTTCCTTCTGAAACTATTGATTGCTTTTCTGCTGCATGTTTGGTGGGAAACAGTAAATCCTATTTTCCAGTGAAGAACAGTTTTGACAGTTCTTAATGAGATGCTCTGAGTTCAGCTTTATTTTTGTAAGGATTCTTCACCCAAGGGATACCCCTATTGTGCAGATGTGCATCATATGTGTAAGTGTGTGTCCCTGTGCAAATTTCCCAGCAGGCAGTAGGGCAATGATGATGGGAGCAACAAAGGCCCTGGATAATTATTTTCTCCACAGGGAGGTGAGACAACATAGCAGAGAATTTAAATTAATGGTTTTAAATGAACACTTTTGTATACACACTGCATGAATGAATGTCAAAGTCAACTGATTTTCATTGTTCACAACTAAAACATCTGGCCACACTGCAATCTTTCAATGTGCGTCTGCAAACAGACAATCCTTCATGTCAACATGACGAGACAGAGGTCACCCCGAGCTATGAGGTGTCATGAGATAAGAAAAGACAAAGATGGGAAGCGAGAGAGAGAATGAGAGAATAAAAGAGATGACACAAGAGCAGAAGAGGACAGGAGGAGAGTGAGGGACAAAAAAAATCAGAGATCACAGTGACAGCGGCTCCCACGTGAGGAGGTCTGCCTGCTGGCTCTATCACAGTCACTACAGCTTCACACGCACTGCTTGAGTTTCTTATCTGAATGAAAAGACTACAGAACCAAAGACTATTGTTACAATCCATTTTGTCCACAGCAAAAGTCAATTTATTTTCTGCCTCAAGTAAATCCTGTCGAGATTTGTAGTCAATGTTTAAAGAAAATCTTTATATGAAATGCAAAAGTGTTTTATATAAACATCTTTTGTTCATCTTTTTCATCTCCTTATTAAACTGAAACATTAAAAGCAATAGTTTTGCTCATAAGATTCCAGGATCAGAAACTAACTGTACGCAAGAGACGCTTTGTTACAAAAAGTAATATGGAAAGTAATGGATGGGGAAGAGAAAGGAGCTTCCTGATATTCCTTTGAGTATTTTTATTTAAATCTACTATATAGAAACAAGATTGTATGAAATAGACAATCAAACCTATATAATGTTTCACATGAAAAGGTGATAAAAGCGCAAACCCACCTGAGTTGTCTGTCCTTGCACACGGCCACCATGACCAGCAGGTTTCCCAAGACGCTCATCAGCATGACCAGAGACAGGAAGCAGATGAGTGCTATCCGCTTTGGCATGCTGTCACTGAAAACCACAGAAAAACCCACATTATTCTACATGCTGAAAGTGACACCACTATTTGCAAACTACTGAGAATGAAATTAGTTTATTTTGGCTGCATGTAGGCAAGTAAAAATACTGAAAAATATGTGAAGACAAGAAAAAATGTATGTGTTTTTGTGATATGCTATTGTGTAATGAGAGAAACATGTTTATTCAAGTAAAGTCTGCTATTCTGCTCTTACTGATTGCTTCCACCTACATAAGCACTCAAAAAGTTTAATACCACAGAGAGTAATAGGTTTCACATCTTTCTTGATTAGTAATAAATTGAGATGTAAGCAGATGTATTAGCGGCTATAGCAGCTGCACCTGAGAAGAAGACGAAGTCAGAGACACCTGCAGGAAAATCAGCTCAGAATGGTTTGGCAATCAAAACTCTCATCTGTGACATTTGGTAAAAGCATTTTTAGAAAGATTTTACACAAAACTTAATGCGCAAAAAGTGTGTGGAAAAAACTGCAGCAAGTTTCTAAATGCCATAGGTAAATTTTATGTATGCATCATTGGGAGCACCTATCCGAGTATGACAGCCTTTGTTTATTCCTTAGTTTATCTGGAAACTACATATATTGGTTGCTGCACGTTTATCAGATTTTTTTTTTTTTGCTAAATACTAGAATTCATTTTCTTTCCAAACATAATAGTCATCTCCTCTTTATGGCAGATCATACTTTTTGACATAAGTTTTTTTATTGCCATGGCCAGTCACAGATAAGACTTTCATTTTTTTAATCCAAATTGATCAGATTTTACTGATGTAAACATGTAAGAACAACTCAATCTGGATTTCTACCGGTCAGGATATTTCTAGTAAAAACGATATGATGCAACTACATGCTTATGTAATCATTTACAAATCCAAATTGAAAGAGTTTCAGTAATCCACACAATGTTAAATTTTAGAATACTTTCATTGTTGTTTTATTAAATAATGTGAGGCTATTGTGCAGTGTATCAATAATTAATGGCAAATTCATGCTACTCTCTTAATTGAAAATTATTCTGTTAAAAAATAAATGTTAATCTATTGTAAAGTGCAGAATTTTCAAACATAAATGATGGCGCTGTGCATAATGTGACCTTGTAGAGATTTACGGTCTTTGCATCAGAAAATGAAATTAAGGGGGAGGTCACAGTGAAGACAGTCTCTTGTCTGGGATCATTGTTTCAGGAAAAATTAAGTCCTTCTGCCTCAACATAGCAAGAAAATCAGCAAAAGGCTAAACTACAGAAAAATGCCATCACCATCGAACACTGAAGCTATAAGATCTGTGTTTTGGATCCATGATCCTGTATACCCAGGTGTACCCTGGTGATCAGATTTAGCAGCTTTCAGGAGTGGGCAGACGGCCCGGTGGCGCCGGTACATCACTTCTGTCAGACTGCTAAAGGGCTCTACATGTAACATTTACCAATACCATAAAGAAAAAAATAGTTTATATTTTTCCTTCAGGATGTTGTACGAATCTGCAGATGTAGCATTTGTTACTATGGGTATAACGTTGGCCTGGCTTAACAAGACATTTGAAGGTGCAGTAAAAAATCTGGTATGAATAAAAGCTCACAGAGGGAGCTGTGTGGAGTAAGAGGTCTATTTAAATGGCGTGTTTAATCAGAGACTTGTTTGACATTGGAACTGCATTAAAGTAATTCCCCGTCTGTAGCACTTAAAGACTTGACACGAAACAAGAACTCGGAATGTCAGTGATAAAAAAACAAATATATATATGTATGTAGTAATAAACAGCTTGAGTCAGAATGTCTCCATCAACATGAGTAATTTCTATGTGTTTATGTTACAAGCCTACACACACACACGCACACACACACAAAAAAAATCCAGAATTGATGGAACAATGTCTTTGTGGATTTTATGGTGTGTCAGTGTCAGCTGAGTTATGATAATTTAGCTCCACATTGGGTACAGAAGTCGTGTCTGGTCCCTGTCTGCCAAATTATTTGACTCTCAGCATCTGAAGTTCAAAGCTGAAGTGATCACATGCAAATGAGGCTTGTTCTTTGATCAGTGTTTGCAACGCACTAATCAGATCAAATGGGAACTCTGACAGCTTCTCAGCAAATGTATTATTACTGAAAAAGGAAGATACAGGCTGAATAAAGCCACTAATATTCTTTGATCTTAAATTTGCAGGATACAAAGCGTAGCATTTCTTCTAAATGAGACTCCGATAACTGACTCAGATAGCCATGTCATTGTAGCATCATCTACCTTTTAATATGATCGAAATGGTGATGGGAAGCATATAGTTTAAGTATACTTTTCCATGCAAAAGACTGTTGGGTTTGATGACAAATCAATCAGATTTCATCGAGTCACTGACTTGCAACATTCATGCCTGAAACTTCTGGAAGGTTGGGAAATTCAGATATCTATCTCCAGTAGTCATTGGAGGAAAGGAAGCTTTCAATTTGGTCACCTCTGCATCACATTCTGTTAATTCAACTCTTCAAGATACTCATTTCAAAATTGTCTTATATTTCAGACAGTTTGGAAAATAATTACATTTTGTTTATAAATGCATGCACAAACTCAAACTTTGGGAGTGTGTGGCAACTTTACTTGCAGGTTTGAAAGTAGAGCCTCCTAAGTAAAAGGACAAAGCGGCTATGAAGTTCTGATTACACTGAGCAAAACACAGATTAAATATTTTATAAGACTCAGTAATTAGATTTTTTTTAAACAAAGTAATTATAGTTTTCATTAAATTCAGTACAAGGCACAAAATATGTACGAAATATAATAAATAAATATGTGAGAAAGAAGTGTCTTCAGTTTAAATTTATTGTTTTTTGTAACAGATTCTGATATTGACGATTGTAAAACTGACCTTAATACAGGTATAACTAAAGAGGCAGTTCCCCTATTTTTTCTCCTGTTTCTCGTCTTTACAGTGCTTGATGAGTTTTAAACTGAATTTCCAGATGTGAAACAAAAACTCTTTAAGTGTCACATAAACTTACAACCTTTTTCAGTGAGGATGGCCAAAACAATCACAGGCACAGAGAAAGGTAATTCTGTAGCCCTTATATACACCCGACCTTTTGACCTGTAGCTGAGTTTTGATTTGCTGTGCAATCAGCAGGCAGAAACCTTAACTAGGCCCACAGACACACAATGGATTTGTAGATTCACTGGGAAAATAACTTATTTTTACAAGGTTTAAAGGACTTTAATGTATTTCAATATTTTGTCTTTTTTTTTTTTAACAAAGATGAATAATCTAAAGTGATATGAAAAAGTTTGTCTCCTTCCCAACTTCCTTTCTTTATTTTGCATGTTTGTCACAATTCACGATTTCAGAACATCAGGCCAACTTAAAGACAACCCGAGTAAACACAAAATTCAATTTAGAAAAAAAATCACAATCAGAATTCCTGAATTGTAACTGTGGAAGAAAGCAATATGAAATTTAAAAAAATAACTGCTTTTTTTGTTTACTTGTGTCGTCTTTGACTAGTTGGTTTGATGCCCTCAAACACTGAAGAGTGACAAACATGCAATAGAAAAGGAAATCAGGAAGGGGATGTATTATTTTTCACACTACCACAGTGCAAAAGAGGAAAATACCTTTTAAAGACAAAGAAAAAATGTTGTTTTTTTAATGTTATTATTTTAAAACCCTGCTTACTTAGCTGCCCTTACTGGTTCACAATACATTTTTCAATCAAAGCTTTCGCAGAAACTCTCCTCTGGAGATTCGTTCCATTATCGGATAACGGCATGAAATGAGCGATTAAGTTGACACTGATTAGACCCAAAGAGCAGTGACTATAATGACTGACACCACTGACACACTCTTTGGGCCAAATTTGGGCCAAATTCTGTCATGGTCCCAGTTATTCTGAAACTACCTTTCTGTGAGGCAGAAGAAATTACATGTCTGACAGAATTACCAGAGTGATCCGACATTCTGAATCATCAAAGATGAGCTGATTGCAGAAACTGTCGGTCCCTACCTATTCCCACCTCTACATAACTGTCACCGTTGCAGGCTGTATTTGTGAAAATGTCCCAATCTTTACTGAGTGCATCTGGTCCAGAGAGCCTGAATTAAAACAGAGTACTTTTCTCACTCTGCTTTTGGTCCTCCTGAGTGCACATGGGACCTTAATGTGCAACATCCAGCACTGATACATCATTTAAACGCCTTATTTAACTTCCCTTCAGACGTTCAACTGAGGACACAACAACTTCAGGAAAATTATGTTTGGAAGAAAGGTCCCATGGGGCCAAATAGTCAACAATGAAAGTAAATACATAAACATAAATAATAGAAACAATAAGGGGATCATTTTATAAATGTCATGCTTGTGGCACTATAAATAAGTCTCTAAAAACAATTTAAAATAAAACACCTGAGGGCCATTTGTTTAGAATATTGAAATAGTTGATATATTACTTGAACAAGCTGTGTATGAAGTCACAATGAGAATCTTAATGCTTTAATGGAATGGAGCATATTTGCTGCACCGTTTTCCAGGTTTTCATTCATCTTGATTATTCAAAGTTGTCTAAACTATCTCCCATTTTCTGTTTTGTTGAAGTCTGACAACTTATAATACTTTTTCTTTAAATGAAGATACTTTTGTTTGTGTACCCTGACCTGAATGTGCACTGGCATTCTCTCTTGAACTCGCCATGACAAATTAGTTCTGCTCTGTTAATTTCCCAACAGAAAATGAATGGGAAATGGTTAACACAACACATTTCAAAACTTCAGTTTTATCTTCATATATTTATTTTTAGGCTCTTGTAAGTAGAGCCAAGATGCTTGCCAGTCAAGATTTTATCATGTTTCTTTTTTATTTATTATCTTCTTTATAAATGAATGAAAAATACATTTTCATCTCATTGAAGATGAGTATGAGGATAACTTCATTTAATTCTTGGTCAGTTCAAACAATAAAAATAACTCTTCACCAAAGAATAAGAATACACTTTGTTGTTTTTATTATTTAAATGAACTACTAATCTTCTTTTCTGCCAAACTCTGACTTTTTTTCATTTTGTTTGCTTTTTCCAGGATGCTCATTCCCAACACATTACGTATGTGTAGAAAGCCATCAAAATTTACAGTTAAATTTAACAGAAAAAAAGAAAATATTTTGAAGGCCTCAGTGGGACTCCCTAATTGCAAACAACAGCTGTCTGTCCATTGGCGTTCTCTCTCAGCAGGCAAAGACAAGTGCTCCATTGTGCAGACGAGCACCAGAGGCCATGGGTATTGTTCAAACTGGTATCAAATACTGTTTATCGTCAACAGAAACAGGGAAAATGTGTTGGCGTAGCAGACAGGGACACAACAGACTCCTGCTGCCTAAAACCATAATGGAAGGAAAGTTGAAGCCAAAAAGGAGAAATAATTATGTTTGAGAGCTTTGGAGTAAAACTGAATTGTGGATGCAGGTGACTAAGTCGACAAAGGATCTTTTTTTTTTTTTTTTCACAAAAGCAAAACCACCAGAGTACACAGCCGTTTAACAAGCTAGCGTGTGCTCATTCTAAAGTCTAACAATGCCTGGACAGAGCCTTTGACTTTAGTTGTTTTAGAGTCACTAAATTTGACATCTAGTGACTAAAATTGACATCTAAGCTATGAACAAAAGAACCTTACAATAATTATCAAAACTGCAGCCAGTGAAGCACTTTATAGCTGAACTAAACCACATATTTACAAAATCTGCCACTCCGTTATAAATTACGTTTTTTTGCACAGCTGTAATCATCTAAACACTTTGGACATCAGAAAGAGATTATTCTATCACAGAACCGGACAGGAAAATAAACTATATAAAAGATGTCAAGCTAAAATGACTACAGAGAAGAAGAAAAAAAAACACCATCTTCGACATTTGGCAATACAAATTAGACATGTTTTCAGCTGGTCTTGTCTGGTGTGACAAGATGTTTTACTTATGATGAAGGTTCCCTGTTGGTCTTAGAATTTCCCCAATAAGTGGGCTGTGTTTTTTCTGTCCCAGCAGATTATTTTCTTTGCTGTGACAGGCCCTTTTAGAGCACACGACTTGCAGCAAAAGTTTACTTCAGTTTTCAGATCCTGACATGGCAGGTCAAACTTGGAGTTTTGCTCCAATTATGTTTTGTTATCTTTACCTCCCCTGTGACAGGAGTTTCACAGCATGTGGCTGTGCAGGAGGGAGCTGGCAACATGGTATGAAACACATGAGCAAGCACATTGTGCTTGCATTGTTTTGTGCAAAAGATAAGTCTAATGTGTATCATGTGTTTCACAAAGTTTACTGTGAAAAACATTTTATTCCAATACTGAAGAAAATGGCTTTGGATCAATTTCAGGGAGTTGAATACGAATGTACTATTTATTTTTACACAGAAATGCACAGGTAAGCATTTTGTGGAAAATCACATAATGAAGAAAATGGAGAAAAAAAAAAGTAATTTTGACAAACTGAAAATGAGGCAAACAGCACCTGCATCAGATGAACTGAAGATGTAACGTTTACAAAAGTGGTGCAATCACAATCAACCAACTGCAATCAGTCAGCCACAACAGCACACAAGACATCTGCCTGTCAAAGCCATTTTGATGTGCTGTTGCATGTCACTCAAACCTCGACTGTGACAAAACAGGAGCAGCATGAGAGTATGGCGTATGCATTTTGATTACTAACTCTTCCATGTCAGCAGGTCACAAATGTAAATCATGGCTCACAGTATAAACTGACACAGACAGCAACAACAGCTGATAAAAGTGGACTTTTTGTAGTCATGTCCAAACTAAGCCTGTTTATAAGTCCCATTCTTCCAGGCATCTCCATGTGATATTAGATGTTTTTTTTTTTTTTTCTTTTTTTTTTTTTTTTTACCAGTTCTGCATTATGCAAATTTCAACTCACTTATTCAGTTCTGGTGAAGGGGCAGATTTTACGAAGTCAGCCCTCATACATCAAAGTCACATCTCAGGTGATTGGACTGAGTTTTAATCAACTGTCAGATCCGTGACGAGAGCTCTCGTTGCTTAAACATCGAGGTGGATATGCCTCTTTCAGCTGATTGGCTTCAAGGCGTCTTGCTAAAATTCACCAGAACGCTCAGTCAGGTTCTTCCAGGGTCTAAATTTGAAGCTGAGTCAAATTAAACTGTGGAAAACCATAGCAACAGCAGGGATGCCAGTGACTTTACATCCACAGCCTGATTATCGACTGATCATTAGCTTGCAACATTATAATGTAGCAAACTTTTCCTTATGAGGAAATTTCTTAAAGCAAAAGTCAGACAAACGACCAAACTAAAAATATTTTTGAAAACAAATGATTATATGATTATACAATGATTATAAATGTTAAGGACACACTATGAAACAAACCGAAATTTTAACTAAGAACGGTAATATTTGCAATCTGATCACTCTTGGGTTCACAGTTTAAAGAGAGCTGACAGTTAGTAAAGTCTTACCCTGGTACTGTGAGCACAGTTTATTTTGCTGCTGCATTTTGTTGATTATTCTGTTATCATTATCACTTAAAGGACTCATTACAATTATGGCTGGTAATTATGGTTGAGCTGGGAGAATCTTACAATTACAGGCTAATCTTTTGCTATTCTTTCTGAAAAAGAAGCACCAGCCCCAGTGTCCTTTTACCTTAAATGCAAGCAGAGCTCTTAATAATAATGGTAATTAGAACATCTTTTAAAGCTTGAGCTTTTATGAGAATTTGAAACATTTAGAAAAAATGTAAGCTGCAACCCCAGAATGTAGTCTGAGCCTAAAAACTTTAAGATTTGAGTAAGTTCCGATCTCTACGTAGTGATGTCCAGTCTGACAGGCAAGGTTTAACCTAACAGCAGAGGAAGTGATTTTCCAAGAAAATCACTTCCTTTTTTAATTTATTTAATAAAAAGCCATTTAGACCTGTTGTTTTCAATGTGAAGTAATCAGAATGAACAATTTTGTGTCTGCACACAGTACAAAGTCAAGCTTATTCCTGGTGCAACTGATCCTGTTTGTGGTGAACAGGATCCCAAGGCAAAATTCCCTCATTTGAATATCCAGAGTATCAAATTTTGCTTTTTTTGGTTCATGTGTTTTTGGGGGGGGGGGTTCCTGGTAACTGTTAGCCACAACATTTTGACTGCGTAGCCTTAGAGTGTGAAGTTCTCTGTGAAAAATGTTTTCTTTGAGGCAATGGTTCCTTGTCTAAAAAGATCATCTGCTCCTTCCAAGTTGTGGTCAATCTCTGACACAGGAGAAGAAACTAAATTACTTTGGTGTTTCGTTTGCAGATGATGGCAGAATGGAACAGGAGATGGATAAACTGCAGCAGTAAAAGCATTTCTGCTGTCTGTCATGGTGAGTAAAGCTCTTGATTTGTCAAGATTAAGTTGACATTGCATACGCAGGCAGATATGTACATATTCCTTTAATGTTGGACTGTTAATCTCAACTGTCTAGATATACAATGCACTGAGCCTTGTTCCTATTTTTCTGTTGATAAAGGAAAAGAAAAGTAAAAAAAAAAAAAGATAAGGTATGTAATGCATCTTAAAAACCTAAAAACATGCAGACAAAACAAATAATTGTTAGTCAGACTTAAAATATAGAAGGGAATGAAGCAACAACAGCTTATTCCTGTTTCTAAGACTCACTGACCAACTCACTGCACGATTTAAACTCAAATTAGTGACTGAACACTGCGAGGATTGTTAACTAACGTGGAATAAGAAATACTGCGAGTCATTTTAGCCTAATTATCTTCATACCAATTTCCCTGAAGGCACTTTCTTCTGGCAGCTTCCAACACACAAACACACACATCCCAAAGTCTAGGAGACAATCTTCAGACAGCTCAATACAAGTTCAGTTTCATCCAATTACTTTACACCGGTTTCTCTGCTAGAACATCCATTTTCCTTTAATTATCAGTCATTCACTGGCTTCTTCCTGATGCTGGCACTGCCTTTTAATACGACAGGGGAATTCTGAAAATTGTTTGCACCTGGGGCCAGATCTCAGGTTTGATGCAGAGCTGGTATTAACACGTTCAGTCCATGACAGCACAATCGTTTCCCTTCCAATACTTGCTTTAATTACCTAATAACTTCTTTCCAGAAAGAAATTGAATATTGTTGTTTTATTTTAATAATGGCCTACACCTGACTTTTCTTCTTTGTCTCTCTAATGACATTAAAGAGAATAAAGGTCAAATATTAATTATTAGTTTTTTTTATGTTCAATGTATTTGATAAAGTAGCAGAATTTTTTGTTTCCATTATGGATGGCACTTCAGTCTGTTTTTAAGAGGACCGAGAATCAAAACCCAATTTTGCATTTCATCAATCATATGTTTAAAAGTCAGATAAACAGAGAAACACCATTTGCAGTCAAACATGTTTTGAAAAGCTCAAACCTTCTTCAAATACATTTTTTCCCTATTAGCTAAGTGATAAATTTGTGGATTTAAGAATATCCCTCGATCTCTTCTGGGGGGAAAAAATGTGGTGCTGTTGGTTACAGCCAAATGCCTGCCTGGGTTGCTAGGCAACATGTTTTGACCAAGTGTAAATGATGGTCAACAACGCACCTGCACTTACTCACATCAAAAATCTTGTACATTTTTTCAGCAGCCTGATTTGCAGAATGTGTACACACAGGTCATGAAAGGCCACTGCAATTTGCACATTTTGTAACTAAAACAATGCAATATATGTGCTGCATAGTAAATAAAAAGTCCAGAAAATCTCTTCTATGTTGGTTTTGTCAAAACTGTCAAAGCATCAAGTTGAAACAGACCAGTACGCTATATAGACTGAAATGCGCAGGTAGCCTATCCCAGGTGTTAGCCAACCCACGGCTGGGTAAGAGTAGCATTTTCAGAAAAACAGCCAAGAGCACTACTCAAGCAACAGTGTCCCTATTCAGTTAATCCATAAATTCACCCTTTATAGAAGAGTAACGAGGAAATTAAACAAATTGTTAAAAGAAAACCATGAGAATTCCTGTTTGCATTTTTCCTCAAACCACAGGAGTCACATCAGACATGAGGAAGGAGGCGCTTTCGTCACATGAAATGAAACCTGAATGTTTATGCCTATACAAAACAAGGTAGTGGCGACAGCATCATGCTGAGGGCAGCCTTTCCAATTATGGTTGCAGTTTTAAATGTTTTAAGAATGTTAAAAGAGAACAGAACATTTAGCCCTAAATACTTTAAAATAAACATCCAGGATAAACTTGTGCATTAGATGATAATAAACTATGGACTACAACATCTGAGCTCTACTAATTAAGAGACATTAAGAAATGAAGAACACACTGCAACAGTGACCTCTGTATTTCATGTTGATCTCTTTCCTGTTAGAGCTGTTTATCTTGTAGGGGGGTTGGGAGACTGATGTGTGGCGGCGCAGTCTTCTGCCTGGGGATGAACATCTGCTAAAGATTTTTAAGTCTGAGTGAAGTACAATATTAAGGGCTTATAAAACAATTCATTTTCTGAGCTCCGAAAACTAAAAATAGCTGAAGACAAAGATTCATTGACATAAGAAAAGCAGGGATAGAAAGCTATAGGTACAATGACAAAGATAGAGGGTGGAGAAAATGTATAGCGCAAAAGATTAAGTCTGTGAGGCAGTTACGCAGATTCAAGGGAAATAAAACAGGCGAGAGGTAATGGTAAAATCTGTTCTTCATTCTTCACAGTTCATTACAGGCCTTCACACACTGTACACCTCGCTTCTTTTATATTCAGAGACATCCACATGCTGACTAATAATTATTTCTATAGAGCAATATATATTATTCCAACAAGGCGTTTTTACTGAGGTAAAATTATCAAAATAAAAACAAGACTGTTGTAGCAATGAGTAAAAAAGTTGTTTTAAATTGATAAAATGGACACCACACGAAGTTTGATTTCCAAAAATCAAAAAAGGTTGGAAAGAAAAAATATTCAGCAAGATGTAATTATGTGAATAAAAATGCATTACTGATATGAGGTGTGTGTTTCCATTACAGTTTTTCGAAATACAATCAATCAATCAAATTATATTTGTATCATTTCAGCAGTAAGGCATTTCAAAGTTCTTTACATAATTAAAATAAAAACAGCATATGACATTGAATAAACAGTGAGAAAGAGAAAGAAATTAAAAAAGATAAAAACAATAATTTCGATACAGCCGACAAACTACCTCATCCTATTGAAAAAAAACCAAACTTTTCCAAAACTGGTTTGTTTCCATTAAGCAAATTTACTTTTCATAATTGAGCAGTTTCACCGTCAATGGAAATGCAGCTATTGACAAAGAAACATTCTGTTTTCCTTTTAAATAAATATGAAAAACCCAAGCTTTTTGTTGTGGACAATAACATGAATGTCATTCATGTTATCAATGTTATAGTTTGTCCTATAAAAGTCTGTGTTTTTAACCTGATCATTACAACATATTTTAATCTATTTCTGTAAGTTGCTTTCCTTTAACTACTAATGCGGACGTGCTGCATCGCCAGGAACACAAACTTTTAACTTTTCTTTCTTTCCTACATAATATACTGTCATAACTTTCTTTTTATTCACTGTTAGGCAACAAAAAAGCATATGTGCTTTTAAGCTGAGTCACTATCGCAGTGCTTGTAAAGATCTGGGGGAATAGGTGAATTTTGGGGATCTGCACACATCACAGACACGATGCGTTTACTCTCAGCGTGCAACAACCCAGTTTTGTCCCAATAATCAATGAAAGCAGCTGCACCACCTACAGAGAGCATGCATTCCTGCTGCTAAGCCACGAAGGCAAAGTGTGAACTTCTCATCCCTCTCATGGTGAACCTGCAGGGGCCGGAGTGCATACAAACCAAATCTGCCCACTGTATTGGAACAAATGTACTTTTGTTAATTAAGCCGTAGTCAAGCCTCAAATACAGACACAGTGCCAAGCAAAAGTATTTACTCTCCTTTAACTTTTGCAAATTTTGTTACATTACAAACACAAACTTCCATGTAATTAATTTATTTACGGTTTTAAGACTCAATGGGTCTAAAATATTTTTAAGAAAAAAAATCTTAGAGATGCAACAATAACAAATGCCCTATGCCAGTCAAATAATATTATCATTTCTTCATGTAATCCAATCAAAATACACAATGAGCTTGTAAATGCCAGGTAAAATAAATTTTTTAAGCAATGTCTGCATGATGCACCAGTTTAAACATGATATCAAAATAATTTTATGTCAGCGGAACAGCAGGCACCCTATAACAAAAGAAAGCTGCTGCAGCATCAGGGGCCTTATTGACAAACAAATGTTTAACCACAAGGTCGATGTACCAGCTGCTTTTGGCATCATTTATCCATCTCTTTCATCACACCCAAGCCACTGATCATATCAACCAATAACTCAGTCAGCAATAAACCACAGCAAACTCTGCAGTAGAGATGATGATTAATAAAAGGTACATAATCAGTACACAGTGAATAAGCGTTCAGTGAGGGGCTGAACATATTCTCTGCAGATAAAGAGATTGCTGTTGTAGGAAGATAGAAAAATATTTCAGTCAACTTTAAGCTCCAGATTGAATATTCACCACTTAAAGATGCCCCAGTAAGGACTGACGTGGCCAATGGCCTGATTAGCAAGTTTCAAATAATTCTGTATGTTTATATTTATTTCCTAATTACAACATAGTTCAAAGTAACTTTTGATTCAATAAATGCAACTTACACCGATGATGGGAGAAGAATGTCCCAAAGATGTATCGGTTTTGAGTAAAACAGAAAATAAACAAATATGCTGTATTTATATACGTCTATAGACTTAAATAAAAGTGGGATTTTTCAGTTGTATTGCCTTTATTTAAAAGAAAAACTAAATTAATATTTTCAGTATTTAACCAACAATATTTTTATCAGGAAAAGAGGAAATTTTAATAAAATGGGGAAGCAAAATCTGAAAGGAAAAGAAAACTCCCAGTCTTTCACTGATTGTTTTGACGTGTCCTCAGAGGCAGAAGTATACAGCACAGTCATGGCTGGAGGCTGATGAGCTCCGAGTGGCTCGAACTGACTAACACTTTGAACTTGCAAGTATTGTTTTTACTGTTTCTTAACAAGATAGTGCAACACTATGCAATTATGCATGAGCCTGTTACCAGTATAATGGCATAGTTGGGTTTTATTACACCGGAGGTAATACAATTTCCTATAATACTGTTTAATTTAGAGTCGCGACAAAATGACAGTAAAGGACTTACATATATCTGGCTGAGTGGAGCGTATGGAGTGCTGCTGTACCCACACCTATTTCTGTTCAGCACTAATAATAAGGCTCCTAAAATTGTCATTGATTGCATGAATCATAAACAACACTCACCATCCATGATTCATTTTAGGGTAATTAATATAAAAACCTTAGTTGGAAAGCTTCGTGTTGAGTAGAATTAAAGCTACAATAACATGTGAAATACTTCATATTTTTGGGAGCTTTAAGAATGATTATTGCTTTTCTATTTTCAATAAAATAATTTACATTATGTTGTCGATATTATTCTTTCAAACCACAAGGTTTTGGACTGTTTTAGCTTTTCTTTCCATGACTTAGTACTTTTCTAAAGCGAACTATGGTGAACAGGGTGACTGTACAAACACAGATGAAAAAGGGTGGACTACAATTTACCAAAAATTTTCCTTTTAAATCTGTTGAACTACTTAGTCCATTAATAAGGCACAACAGAGTCTCCACCACACTACTTAAAAAAAGTCATATTTTTAATGTCAAAATCTTCATTTTAAAAATAACTGCTGAGGTGGATGAGTAATTTTAATATTAAGCTATGTACTCGAGCTTCATCTTTCTTGCTTGTTATTGTGTAGGGAATTTCCTAGTGTCCACACTACAGTAATGTTCACAGATTTATAAAGTTTATAAAAGGAACTGCATTTCAAGGATCTGCTCATGTTTGCATCAGAAATAATTCATTTTCACTTCTCACTGAGAAATTTGGATCAGTTCAGAGCTTCATAGTGCAGCCTGATCCATCTTGAAAACCCAAGGTGCAGGTTTCCACCTACTCAGCAGCAGTAAAGCTGACTTTTCACCACATTTAAGAACAGACGGCCGACAGGATAAAAATTGGAGTGTGCACCTTTTGCCAGACCAAAACGCTGCTCTGGTAGCCCAAAACATGTCTAGCACATGAGGAGACTGGATCCCAGAATGGCAAAATGACAAATTAGAGGCAAAAACAGGCCTCCTCATTTAGACCTGTCATATTTGATTATTATGAGCAAAAAAGAAGAAAGACAGTTTGCCATCTGTGAATAATTCAGACAAGGTAACACAAAGGTAAAGTGTGAGTTGATTTTATATAAAAATGAGTATGTTTTATTGCTGCATCAGTATCTGTGGAGCTCACTCATTAGTTTGAAGAGTTATCTGGCAAAACCTGAGTCCTAATTGCAGCGAATGTTATTCTTGTTTTCTCAGAACTATATTTCTACCATGTCTTTATTTAGGTTGGATTGCTGATTTTCAGGTAACTGATGGGTACAGCATGGTTGAAACAAAAAGGTTCTGGTTCATGTTGATGTTGTTTGATCTTGGTAAAAATGTTTAAGTTTTTTCATAAGTAAGGTTTTTCATTACTTTTTGCTTATGCTTATTTTGGAGTTAGATACCAACAGTCTAGAGGAACAGTTTTTTTTTACAGTCATGCATTTAACATTTAAAACTGACCTTTCCACAATGTCCCGCACAGTACAATGCCTCTTGTCTATTTAAAACAGACACACAAAATAGGAAAAAACTACCACTACTTCTGGAATGCGTAATGTGAAGAAGGGCCACTTAATGCTATTTCTAAACTAATAAAATCCTGTTTATTAGGAAACTACTTTACATTTGGAAATGGTCTGGGCTGTAAAAAACTAAGTGAGATCAGCATGGGAGCAGGGCACCTTGAGACTGCAGGGGCTTAGAGGCTAACATTAGCAAATGTCAGCAATGGAAAAAGAAATGTCATAACTTCAGGTCAGCTACCATCCTGCTCACAGGAAGAAATGTGTTTATTTTTAAGCTGCTGCTTTAAATAACAGTTATAAATTGTTGCAAGTATGTCAATCTTTTAATGCAATTAC
The DNA here is from genome assembly GCF_051168715.1 of Poecilia mexicana. Taxonomy (NCBI): domain Eukaryota; kingdom Metazoa; phylum Chordata; class Actinopteri; order Cyprinodontiformes; family Poeciliidae; genus Poecilia; species Poecilia mexicana. The sequence goes on from NW_028263379.1 coordinate 9,296,148, forward strand.
ATTTATTTGTAAAACATGAAATCAGAAATGTGCTTATTGCAATAATTATTTGTAAACAGGTTTATAACATTACCAGCCAATCTTGTTTTATAACTCCTCTTAAATGAAGAAATAGGAAGCTGAAGTATAAACTTCTTTTATCACGGTCAAGCCTTCCAGGGTCTCAGAAATATTACCACTGCTACTTAACAAGACACTAATATGGAAAATTATGAGGCTATTTGTTCTGAAATTTTTTTAATCTTGTGCACTAAGTGCTTAATTTCTGCCTCAGATTCACAAGGCAGACAGTAGAAAATACAAGCAGATGAAAATGCAAATCTTGCCCAGCAGAAACAAATTATCTACATCTGTGTTTGTCAGTTATATGCAGATGACTGTCCTCTGGTTCATGCATACAATATCCAAAATGCATTATCAGACCCTTTTTACTTGGATGAACTATTTTAGGCTGAGATATGACTTAACGTCTTTTTCAAAAATAAAATTACATTCAAAAGAGTAATTTGCACATTTGTCAATTGTAACAATTTGGTGAATGTCTTACTCAGATAAACAGACCACATTTTATTTAAGTGCTTATTTGGTAATTACAGATTGCAATACTTCACTTGTGCTCTGCTAATATGATGTGCAACACTGTCAAATACAACACTTTTATATTTGGAATATTTCCCAGTTCTCACTTCTCTTTGTTCATCATGTCTATTCAGAGTATTTTCAAAATGGAAAAGCACTTTCCACACTTATATTCTGATATCTGTAACAGATTAAATAAAAGAAAACATCAGCGTCTACTGTAGTACTACTCACTGTATATTCTGAACTACAAGTCGCAGCGTAGTTCAAGTTGAACTAGTCACAAAATTGTGTCATGAAGTGGGCAAAAAAACACTTCAGGTCACAGTTGAGAATAAGTTGCATTATTTGTCCATGTAAATTATAAGACCCAGTGACATGTTCAGTTAAATGCTTTTCAACAAGCTCACAGATTGATCTGACATACCAATGTTCACGCTCTCAATCAGGGTAGTCAGGAACACCTCTACTGATGAAGTGCGTAGCGGAGCGTAGATGCATGAAGCGTAAATCTGGGATGATAGCGAGGCGCTTGAGTTGAACAAAATGATTTACATTCACTTCCTTGGCAGCTACCCGGGTGTGGACATGTTACATACTCTGTTCACAAGCCTCAAAAGGTGTTCTCAAAGTCTGGAAAGGTAGCACCCACAGATAGATACAGCTATCTAGATACACTTTGGTAAGAAAATTTGACAAAGTAGTGCAAATTGTCAGAACACTGACAGCATGCTCTTAATGTACCCAAATGTGGACTCGTTCCTCCAGCTGTGGCTCTCTAGCTTCCAGCCCATGATTAGCTGTCCTCACAGCTGCATATGGAAAAAAAGAGTGATATACACTCCAGAAAAAAACGCAGAATGTTTTGTACTGAGCAGGAGCTGCACAAACCAACAAGACTGTCAATAGTATTGGCTGGGTGTTACAACAAACAGCTATATTGTGATCAATGAACACACTGTACCAGCATCAACAGGTCCTACAGACATCACCATATAGAAAATCTTATTCATATTAGAAGACTTTGCTACCAGTCTTCATTATTGAAATAAAAACCTTAAGAAAATAAAACACTAAAAACCGAGGCACTTTACTATGTATTATGGTAAATAGTCTGTACTTGTACAACGCTTTATCAAGTCCAGAGGACCTAAAGCATTTCACAAAAAAGTCCTAAAAAGGCATTTGAAAACAAGCTTATGTTTTGATCGAGGATGGCTAGTGTCGCCTAAGGAACATTGTCAGAAACTCTGAATAGTTTCATGAGGTCCACAACAATTCAAGGATAAATACAAGTTACAAGATAGTACAAATCCTGTCAGCCTAGGCACTTGAAGCAGATTTTTTAATTATTATTATTTTGGGTCAAGTATTTGTCTTTTATCAACAATGCATTTTGACAAAGTCTTATAATTTGTCAAAAGTAAAATCACAAACATCCAGCCACTTCTCATAAAAGCAGTCCTCTGCACATCCATTCATTGAACTCGACTAAGTACAGCAGCTTTTTCAAAGCAACTCTTAGTGCTAAACACACAAAAAAAGAATCGGAAGAGGGAGCAGAAAGAAAGTTGAGGTAGGAAGTTGATGAAAAACAGCAGCATTTGCATTTTATGAAAGCAATGAAAGTTTTTATAAAGTTAAAAATAATACAAATGTTATCATTGTGAATTTTTTTCTATTCTATTAATTTTGAACTATGCCTGCAAATTTCTCACATACTGGCCTGCATAGGTAAATCCACCCACATCAACATAACATTCTGTAGAGGATGCCAAGAGATGGGATGTGTGAGTGGATGGCCTAAGAGATTTTTTTTAAAGCTTCATGCTGCCTTCTGAAGAGGAAGAGAAAACTGGTGTCTGAAGCTGCATGTGCCTGGAATTACTATCAGTGACAGGTGGGATAAATCACCTTGTCAGGCATGAATGGGAACCGGTTGGAACAGTGTATAATGAAGCGCTCAGACCGAAAAGTATCCAGACACACTCTGCACCTCGTGCAGGCTCTCCCCTGTTTAGGGAGGATAACAGATCTGCTGGCTTGACAGATTTCAGTTTTGTCACTGGAGAGTTTAGCATGCTTCGCTTCACAGATCTGATCCAACCTTAGCTGAATGAAAGCTACTGCCTCCTGTTTGCTTGTTGTTTTTTCTTTTTTTTCTTCTGCATGTGCATGCTCAGCCTCAAAAGTCACCAAAGCTTTTTATATGTATGGAGGATTTCTTATTGAGATTACATAAGCAGCTGCTGAATGAATTATTGAGTCTGTGAATGAAAGTGACATTGCACAATGTTGCCTCCTCTGTCTGCAGACGGAAGCAGACACTGAATAGTACAAATGGAGATTCAACAAATTGATGCAAATCTTCTATAAATGAATGTACAGAGAGAAAATCAGTAAAGAATGAATATGTTGTTTGAGGTGATGGATGATGAATGTATTTCACAGGAAAATGCAAAGATTTTATGTGAAAACATGTGAGGTATAACTGGATGTATCCTCTACATAATACAGTAATTAGAAGGTTTGGAATTATATATAAATATATGGTATTTTTTTATTGAGAGACTTCATAGAATCACAGCAGCACATCCAGTGTTTAGGTATCCAACTTCATTATATTTACATGCACTTGCTTTTTTTTTGTCTCATTTTAACAGTCTTGATTAGCAGCTCAGGTTTTCTGAAGGTTTGCCTGTTCCAGTGAGTTGCAGTTTTAGTTGTCATACTTTAAATTTGCCAACATGAAAATGTGATTGCATGTATCATTCCTGATTACAAAAATTATAGCAGTAAATCCACAGAGGACTGGCCAAGATTTAAGAAATTGAAATTCCCGGACCAAGTCAGAGTCCAGATCTTGATCACTTTGAGGTGCTGTGAGGTGACTTGAAATTGGCTTTACTCCTCAAACATCTCACAGATGAGGGGTAAAGAGTAGGGCAAAGATTCCTCAGACTCATGCCAAAAACTTATAGCTACTAGAAGCATTAAATAGCATTTACCTCAGTCTTAGTGTACATTTTGGTTCATTCCAGTTGTTCAATGTGTAAAAAGAGAATTGGTGTTTTTTATAAATTACCTTCTTCTTAATATGTAGATAGGAATTTAACTATGTGTATATAGGATTTTAAAACAGAATAGTGCATCAGTTTCTTGTCTGAAAACCTTGGATCCTTTCTCAAATGTCCTGAAGCCACTTATGAATAAAAACTACTGGATCTTTGAGACTGGAAAGAACATTTAGGCTGGATTAAATGTTAGGTAAAATAACTACAGAGAAGCATGCAGTCAAAAGTTTAAAAATAACTTCCAGGAACACATCAAATGTGGTGAGAAGAAGAAAAGTAAATCAAACATTCACACACCAAGAACTGCAGCAGCAGGGTGGAAACACCTGATGAGCTGAATCTGTTTTTTTTATGTTTTTTTTTTTTTTTTTCCAAAGATCAGTCACTGGGCACTCAGTGTGACTTCCTGCTCTGCACTAGTTTTCATATCCACAAAGACAACTACCTTTCTTTGGTCATCATTATGTCTTTCACAGTGCCGCATCACATCTTGCAGATGTCTCACCAAATCCACCTCCTCCCCTGAAAAAACCCCCACTGTTGAACAAACTGTAAATAGGGTTTAATCTGAGTCTGATGCAGTTTCCCAGAAAGAAAGGAATCACAATGGATAGATTTGAGAACTAATCCAGAAGGGATGATCTATTCCAATAAATCTCATCAAGACAAAGATGAATGAAGGTGGATTGGAAGGAGAAGAGTGCAGACAAACCCTCGGGGAGATGAAGGGGCAGAAGGATGCCAAGAAACTGTGTTTCCTTAAATTGCAGATAGAAAATGAGATCCAAAACCAACAACATGGCCCAAAAACAAAAGAGCAGCTCTTGCAAGCTCTATGCTAGAATCTGCTGAGTGAGTAGCATATATTAGTTTACTTTTACTTTGAGTACATACTCAAAATACAGTTATTTTTCAGCCGACATAGCCTAACAGAAAATCTATAGCCAGCTGTAGAGAGGAAACCAAAAGATTGTTTCCAAAAATCCCAGTCAAAGGTAAGAGTGTTGTTTCTAATACTAGAACCAATAATGAGTTCTGTTTTTTTTTTCAGTTTATCTATGCACTCAAAGATAAGCTGAAATGAAATCAAGACTCAAGCAAGACTGACAGAAGATGGAATTTAGATTAGAGGACATTAACTTCTGAGATAACCTATGGAAAACAGAGGAGTATTGAGGAGTCACAATTAAATTACTCTTGGAAAAACTACGTCCATATGCAAGTGATTTTCAACATAACATCTAAAATCAAACATACTTTTCTTTTAGAAACCTAGGTTTTAATATGAAAACCAGCAAAGCTGTGTGTGTCGCTACAGTAGCATCGTTGTGTGCCTGCCAATGTCAGTTCATTGTAAAAAGAGCACAGAAACAAGTCTTTAACAAAGTATTGACCTCTAAGCTAAGGTTGTACAGAATATCATCTTTACAATATTTGTTTATCCATTGATAATATCACAAAAGTATGTTTTAGAATTTGTCAATGTTTTAGTTCGTATTTAGACTGCCAATAAAATATCCAGCCTGTTCAGATGTGAGAATAACATGCAATTTATTGTTCAGATGCATTGATTGCTGATACTAGCAGCTTATAGAAAATTACATTCAGAATTTATTAGCAAGGATACCTTCAGACAGTCCATACAGCGATAGATACTCATGAGAAATTAATCACCCATTCCTGATCTAAAGCGCACAGCAGCAATTTGTCTTTATTTGCACCCACTCTGCCCATAAAAAATGGGCTTTAGCAGAGCCACAACTACCACAGCAAATTCAACACTGCTGCATGTAAAACATAAAAACTAATTTGTTACACCAGTGGCTTTGGCAACTTAAGCGCATTCATATGTGTCTAATCAGCAGCCAAAATCATGAAGCCCACAGTAAGAGGTTGGTGAATAAGCTCCTCTTGAAAGTAGCAATGAATCTCTCTATACTTACAATCTGCAGCTAATCTTACGTAATGCGTGTCATGGACTTCTTTAAAACAAGCAGCTGTGTCATCATTTCTCCTGCAGAGGCATCAGGTCTTTGTGCTGTGTGACTTTCCAGATGTTGGACTGACATTTACAGCTTCCATTTTTTTATATCGGACTCTGAACTGATCATCAGTGCATACAAACAGTTCTATTTCCGTCTAAATAACATATAAATCAAATTTCCTCCCGACTATCTATAGGTAAGAAGCTTTAAGTATCTTCCAAATTAGGGTTTTGATCATGGTATACTCTGCTATGAATAACACATCAAGAATTGTTTTCTTTTTTCCACCATCCTGCTGCCTTAACAGAAACAATGAGTCTGAGTAACAACCTCTGTGATTTCCATTGGTAATCAGCTTTAACACCTGTGTCAGTGCAATTTGGATTCTGTATGATTTCATGTCATTGCAAAACTTCAATAACTCTAATTTTGTTTTGCTATAAAACAGAACAGGTTTAACCAGCAATAGATGACATTTGAATAATGAGACAACTGAGACGAAATGCTGCACCTCTCATATTAAAATGAATATTATGCAAATTTTGGATCATCAATAACTAATGCATGATTTTTTCCCCCCACTCAGCAGGGCTGTATAATTTGCACTTCTACCTATGTATGCAATGTACTTGTGAATTAAAGGTGACAAGAGACTGTGATCATAAACAGTGTTTTAAAAAATATGAGACATGAAAAATATATCTTTTCACCTAGTTAACAAGCTTAGGTGTGACGTTTCATAAACATCAGAATCATGTTTTGCGTTACAACCTATTTTGGGTAATTAAATACTTATGAAACTTTGATGGCAAAAAATATGTAAATGTTCTCGTTAGATCTATTACTTTGAATGCAAAATAAAATATAGACTCTGCATTTAGATGTAAACTCAATGATGCTGCAACTAAAGCTAAACTGAGAAAAAAATTATCTTGTGAATAGTTACTGACTTTTATATGCTAAAAGGAATCAGTGCTGTGCACAAATGTGTTTAGGGGAGATCAGTCATAAGTAACCTTCAGCATTTATGCCATTATTTAACTTAACAAGACTGTGTTTTAAATTGAGGAGCTCAGAAAAGCTTCTGGTACTGTAACTAAACCTCGTTCTGTTTGAGTGTGAAAAGCTGCTGTAAAGTGATGGAATCCTTGGGCAAACCACAGCGATTTGTTGTACAAGAGTCATAATATTTTACGTAACGGAGACTTTCTGATTTTTTGCTCTGTGTTGCAATGGAAAATCTTACTCTGCACTTTCTGCATACAGCAGAAGAGTAGTATCACAAGATGTAGTCAGCTTTCTGACCTTTAACCCCAGGGCTTGAGTGGTGTTCCAGTTTTAATTAAGACGTTTGTTTTCATCACTTAATAACATAGTTGCTTTGAAATGAATCGTAAAAACACTTTTTTATGAATCAAATCTCTACCTCAGACTTTCTTGTTGCATAAAAACAAAACAATAGTCTAATACAATCAGTGTACAACAGAGCTGGTGTAACCAGACTGTTATAATCAATATCATTGATGACGCTGACTTGTGACATGAAGATTAGTAAGCATTGTTTTATATAATTTTTATTGTCTTAAACAAGTTAGAACTGTTTTCCTTCAAATATCTATGTGAAGAAAAGCTCCTATCTCAGTCTGCAGGAGTCTAGTGTGCATGCTGCATTGATTGACAGTAAGTGTTTTGTTTTAAATAATAATATCGACAGATACTGTCACAGTTCAACACTCAAATGACAAAGATTATAAATGTTTTTCAACATTTTCAAAGGAACTACTGCTCTAAAGTATTAAAGTATGTCAAGTTCAATACCAATAAATAAATAAGAGGCTCTGTAAGATTTTGTCAGACACATTTGATGGATTAATAGCTAAAAAACGACAACAGGCGCTACTGACAAGATGACATAAAACATGTTTTAGTTTGTAAAGCTGCCAAATGGATTATTACATTGTTTAACGTTACCCCTCCTTAATAAATATTAATTTACTTGTTTAGATGCTAAGAAGTAGACAAATCACATTTGAACAAGAGAAACTCCTTCAAGATTCACACTTAATAAATACAAGTAATAACTAATTAAGTTACATGTAAATGTGAGTTTCTAATTATTGCACTTTGAATGAACAGTAGAAGAAGAGTGTTGAAACAGATACTTTTCCCTTTGGAGTTGCACTCATGACTAAACGGAAGCGTTTATTGAAAATTTCACTCCAGCATCATCATATTTGTTGTTGTGATTTCTCAGCCTTTAATTGAATTTAATTTAATTGAGACTTAATTATATTTATTTTTTGTCATTCTGGGGGTTACTAATACAGCAAATGTCAAACTTTAAAACTGCAAACTACATAAATAATGAATATGTTCTCTCTCAATAATTACTCTGTTAATAATTGATGCATATACATGTGTCCAGCCATGAAGGAATCAGGAACAAGAAAGCCCAAAGGGCATATGGAGTTACTAGCACATCCTGGATCTCTGGTTTCTAAGCTTTACAGTGATGTCTGAAAATGTGGCCATTTGAAAGTTACTTATGATATGTGTCATTCTTCACCTCCAGCCTTTTCATTCATAGTTAAATGCAAAATTATTATTTTTGCCATACTGAAGGTGTTGCTTTTAATACAATACAGTGCAAATATTTGTTTACATTTTGATTCGTGGTATGTAAAAAATGTGAAGGTGTATTACAACTGATGAAATAAAATAAGATGGTTGATTTTGATGAAATATTGGCTCCAGACACTGAAATATGTCCACCTCTGCACTTGGATATTTGGTAATAGCGTCTGCCAACAGTTAAAGGGTTTTTAGAATACTTTATTTTGTGAACAATTAATAAACCTGAATGGTTTATGTCAGGGATGGGAGTTTAGCTTTGAATTAGGCTTAGAAATTATGAACATAAATTATTCAACTGTACTCTGTCTGAACCAAACTTGAAATTTCTGAGGAATGAACTGTAACACAAAAATAACTGCTCTGTAATTTTTTTTTTTTAATGATAAAATAAATTATTAGTGCACTGCAGTGCTATTTATGTGTTTCTGCATTTGTGACAAAACTGTATAACATGGTTTCTTAAAGGCAAAAGCAGCATTTCCATAAAATTACATTAACACTATGTGTTATTCAGATGCCACCAGACTAAAGGAGACAAGCATTTCTCAAACACAGTTTTCATTAATGCATACACTTCAGTGTATCCGTCAGATTATTCCTAAAGCTAACCAAAGTTAACAAAAATGAAGGGATTTTCAGTTTACAGGAAGAATGTGCATCATTTTGTTTCTCATTTCTAATTAATAATGAATACCTTAAAACTGCATTCAGTATGAAAACATTATTTACTGTTTTAATATAATATGAGAGTATAAATTCACGTTTGAATATAAAACAACACTTGGGATAAGTGTTGGAATAAAATGCTCAAAAGTATACCATTGGAGTATTGTAGCAATGTGTATCTCTTTTGTCTTCTACCCGTTTATCTTTTCATCGTCACTTTTTTGCGTCAAAGCAACAGTGAGAAAAATACTGGAAAACTGTGGCTAGTAAAAAAAAAAAAAAAAAGCTCTCATCTCTCATCTGCACCTTGAAATGCTTGAAACTTTACCAAGCAGAGGAAACTGCTATTTTTACAATCCAGAGCAGAAAAAATACCACCCAACAGTTTTAACGTGATCTGTGTTCAAATGAAATCAACAAGCCTGAAGGGGAAAACGACTACAGAGGCAGCGAGTGGTGAGGCAGAAATCCCACAAAGCCCATTGTTTCCTCAGCAGAGCCAAACGCTCCTTAAGAAGATGAGAATAAGCCTGAAGCAGGAATCAGGACTGCCGATTCATTTTTGAGCTGCAGAATTTTGATACTGCTGTACTTGACACTACACTACCAATGGGTGCAGTTTTACCACAAAGACTTTAATAGTAAGTGCACACTAAAATAAGTAACTTAACTTATAATACATTTATTTTGTGTTTTTATGCTAAATTAAATGACTGCTGAAGGACATATTCAGCTTTATTTCTGCACACAGGTTTATGTCTATGAAGATTGAGGGTAGGTTATAAAATCTATTTTTGATGTTCTGAGATCTGGACATGAATGATTGTGGATAAAAATAAAAATAAAAACACACACAACCCAAATTCCTGCATTGAGGCATTTTTAATTTTATGTCAAGGCAGCCCTATGAATAACAAAACTTAACCACTTTGACATATAATAAATAGTAAAAAGAGCACAGTTAACATTTAGTTGTTTTTTTTGTTTGGCACATAATGAAAACAAATAGAATAAAACAAGTAACAAGCTAAGCTTTTAAAGTGAACTGAACACCAAGTGATTATGCAAATTTTCTATTTGTTCTCAGAAGAAAAAAGAGCAGATGAGCTGTAAGTTCCAGTAATCCAAAGTATTTGCAGAGGTAAGTGATCACAGACCCCAGCTAATATCTATGAATACTTGAAACCGCCACTGAAAATGCCTATAACTGCCTATGTTCACATTTTAAACACCACGTATATCATATTATGAATTAAGATGAATTCAAACGCATTTTTCTGACACTTTGAGCTTGGAGCATTATATGAAAGGATTTTCTTTCAATGCAAAGGAGAACTAGGGAAGAAGCTTCTCATCTAAGCTCCTTGATAATAAATAATGCAAGTAAACAAATGAAACTATTTAAAGAGTTGTTTTGTTTCTTAACAACAGCTGAAAACTAGAAAGTTCCCTGTTTGACCTGTTTGCAGTTGCATTGAGAGTGAATGCAGACCATTACGGGTCACTGACTGGTCACATTAAGGATGACAATGATGGGAATTTTATGGTGTGGAGGAATGTGTTACACAGCTCCCACCGTCAACAAACACCAAACAAATGCTCATCATCCATGCGGATTTAACTGCCTCTGGTAAAGTTTCACAGATATGCCATACATACAAGCTGTTTGCACATTGCAATAACATCTTACAGAGACATGATAGCATAGTAAGTTGTATTTTATTTGTCACCCAGTAAGCATGTGAACATCAGTGTGGATGTTCAGTTCAGAAAACACCAGATCTCAAGACATAGAACCTCACAGCATCTGTGTTAATTAAGGACACTTAGCTGAGCTGACATAAGAACATGTTGCGTGCTATTATATGATAGTTTATGTCTTGATATATAAAATAATAGTAGCATTTTGGAAGAATGGACTACATGAAAATATACATCAGACAATTTCACACATGTAGCTGACAAAGACCAATTTGTCGACACTCATTGAGAAGTGATTTATTGTTATTAATTTTCAACTGCAGGACCTTACTCTCACTGAAAAACCTAACATTTGATTACAATATTTCTATTCAATGGGGGGAAATTTAACTGATTGGCATGTAGACATAATTTACTGGCTTCCTGGAGAATTGGTGACATCAAAATATAATTTTTTAGGTGCAGTTTTCTAACCATGACCTTTGCAAATGTCTTTAATCTCCCTCATATCCTCCTCAGTGTGGGTGGCTTCAAGTTATCTCAAGTCCTTGTTCTGAATATTGGTCAGCTATTAAAGGAAATGGGTCTCTGTGCCACATCACACTTATATCCCAGAGGAAATAGAAAATCATAAACTCATGATTGGAAGCTCTAAAAAACTTTGATAGACTTTAAAAAAGCAAAATATGATTACAAAACTAATGTATTTTAGAGAACTTGTCATTTGTACAGTGCACTGTATTGAGCCATGCAATGTAGTACTACTTTAGTGTTTTTTCCCTCACTAAATAAATAAAATTAAATTTACTATTTTTTTTGTGTGTGTGGAATTTTTCAACTGTGGTAATGGCTGGATTTGATAATATTGTTTTACTAAGAAAGTCAACAAACTTGTCACCATCTGTACACATAATCTTTTATGATCAGTAATTGTTCATATTTGCACTATTTGTGATATATTGTAAAAGTTATTGGAGATAGGTAACTTTCTTTGTGTGTGGTGCATTATGCAGAGTGATCATTTTTAGGAAGCTTAATCACAATGACAGTGATTGCACAACATAAACGTTGATTAATTCTCACCTCTCACTGACAAGCTCCTCCATCACCGGCATCTGGCCTGCAGCGCTGACATTCATGTAACCATAAATGCAGAGAGTCCCTGCAGACACACAGTGAAAGTTAAAGAATCATCATAATCACTTATATTATTAAAAGAGAACTTTAAATTGCTATTATCAAGCAATTCCTTCTCAGAAGATTGCATTAACATAAATGTGTTAAACTGCATCACGATTATGCAAATTGAATACTTCTGTTTGACATTTCAGTACCACATTGTGCAAATCTGTTTTCACTGCAAAATTAGATCTTTGCTTTTAAAGTAGACAATTTGCCATAAGGTGCAATGCTAAATCATACTACAATATCTAAGTCAGCAAGAAAATGTATTATGATCAATTAATGACCAAGCCTGCTTGCACTCACATAGCTCAAACACATGTATGATTTCTCCTCATATTTTATATTTCATGTGTAAAAGTCAACCAGTACAAAGACTGAACAAGACATTCCCTTTGATAACATTTCCACTGACATGCAAGTGAGATACATAGTTTGGACAGGGAAGGTCGGCCTGGTGGAGAGGTCGGAGACAGCGGAGGATTCTGACCTCATTCATTCCCTGAATAAAAAAACTTGTTATGCTGCAACCATATGGGTAGCTGTCAGAACCGGTACGTCATGTGGTCACTTAAAGCTAACATTCCTCTGTATGAGGCCGACAGCAAAATGAGCAAAAACCTGTTATATCTGCATTATAAAGTGTAACAAAATACACCGCAATGCCTCAGGCAGAGGATGGTACATGTAGTGTTATGCAACTTGTGACATAAACAACAAAGAAGAAACCGATAAAACATGTACAGCACATTCAATGTGGCTGTACATTGCATAAGTCCATTACTTCTTGTACTAATGGGCTCAAGGATGGGCTCACATGTACTGCAGTATTTTGTAAAACAGACTTCTTATTTTCACTTGTCAACACGAGCAACTTTGGCAATAAAATCTGAAAATAAAGTTGCTCATAATTATTTTTTTTGTTACAAATAAGGAATATTTTTGCCAACAAGTTATTTTAGGATTTTGCTTGGATATTTGTGTTCATGTCTCAATAAAAATTACTTTTAAAACTAAAGGTCTAAAGGTAAAACATCCACTCTTCAAAAAAAAAAAAAAAAAGCCTGGATTTCCTCAGGGAAAGTCTTAATTTAAATATGAGCATAAATGAATCCCTCATTTTGTTTTGCCAGATCTTTTTCTGACAAAAAAAGAAAAAAAGATCTAAATAGAGATATTCCAAAAACAGTCCAAAAGCACAACTACCCACTAAAGTGCTTGGTTCAATAATTTAAAAGGATTTATGTGGTGTTAAAAGCATAACAGTTAACTATAAGATAATGTGTTTTTGCATTCCCAGTTAAATTGCACAATGTCAGCTACTATGACATATAACTCTATCAATTTCAAATTATCTTTTTTTTCCCCCCTAAAGCATCAAGTCCAGCCTTAAGAGAAACCTCATGCAGTATCACAAGTAACTGGGAGCCCACAGCTATCTGAACATCTTTGTAAAGGCCATCCAAATTCTGGGTGATTTTCAACAGTCTCAATCTGGATGGATTGGGGCTTTTTCCTGTGGTTGTTTTTGTTAAGTCATTCATTTCCCTACCTGTTTAGTATCATGCATTGGCTGGAACGTTTCCCAGCTGTAATAGGGAACGAGGCAGGATACACTTTGGCTGTGTCACAAGTTCAGCACAGGGTCAGCATGGAGAGAAAGATGACAAAGATGCAAGTGCACAGTTCCACCAAAAAACATTAATTCACAATAATTCATGTGAAATGGTGCATAGGGGGGAAAAACACCTACAGACCAGGACAATATGCAGGCAGAATCATGGAGATATTTTCTCACGACAGTTACACTGCTTACTGGGAGTTTTTCATTAAAACTAAAGCCAGATTTTAATAAAAATAAGTGTGACTGAACAATGTTTTGCAGCAATAGTGATGAAAACCCGGTCGTCTCCACCTCCTCCAGTTTAGACTCAACTTCACACAAGGCTTCAGCAGACACACATAGCTTCCCTCATTAGCAGCTGAACACAAGCCGAAGCAGCACTCTGCTGTCACCAACAGAAAACTAACTTGGCTTTTCTCTCTCTGATTGAGACCTTTCAGTCAAGCTTCACACAGACATTTTGACACAACATTTTACTACCAGGTGCAGCAGTGGAATTTGGAAGTATATGCAAAGTTTATTTTTCCATATTTAATCTTTTTCACAGGAAGAAATTCAAGAACAGAGTAAGACTTTATGTGTATTTCGTGTGTAATTAAGACATGTTTAGGAGTTAAAGACCATCCTTCAAAATCATCTTTCTTATATAATGTTATGGCATCACATAGTTACATATCTGCTTTGTGTTCTGCCACAAATAAAGATAAACAGCTTCATGTAAACAAAGCTGCAGTATTGCCTTCCAAGGAATCTAATGCTGTAGCATCCGCAATTAGATTTATAGCTATAGCTAAATATTTTTTAAACATGCCAAAAGCTTGTCACCACTGTTGCAAAATGTATATGTGTGATACAATTTCTTAGCAGCGACACAATAATAATGAGTCCCAATTCCATGCAACAATATGTAGACACTATTACAAGTGATGATGATTCACTCACATCAGCATGCCAACTTGTGTCCAATTAAATCATTCTAGTATCACTTAATAAATCATGAAAACCTCCAACAGATAACCAAGCTCTTGCCAATCCAATAGTGACATACAGCATAGATTCATTAGAGCATCTCACCCAAGTCAAGCAATGCAAAAGGACCTTCTTTGCAGACTTGCTTTGAATTTATCAACCTCGGCTTGATAAGTACTATTGGAACATCCTACAATCATAAAAGTTGTATTCTTGGTAAAAAAAAAAATAAACCAACAATTTTAAGAAAGAGTTCAAAACTGTTTCAATAGAAATATGTGTTATAAATATCAGAGAAACCTTACCAGAAGACAGGAAAAACTCCCCAACCAATACAGCTGTTGCCAATTTTGTGTTTTTATTTTATGTTGAGCCAAAATTGTGAAAGGCTTTTACCAGCTCTTATTTTTTTCCCAGCAAAATATTCATGCCACAATTTTGGCTTTCAAGAATGAGAGGTTGTTTGCTCTGGCTATGATTTACATAAATATGGGTGGTTTTTCTTTTAAATGGAAGAAAAGTGCCTCATTTGAATATATAACATTTGCATCAGCCCTTGCAGAGATTATTGTGTAGCCAATCTTCCTTTGCACAAAGGTTTAGAACAAGTTGAATGTGCAAACCCAAGTTTTACCTAAATCTTAAACCCACGTTTTAGTTTACCTCCTACTAATATCTTTGTGCTTTTGCCCTTTTAATGTACCCAATGTCAGCAACAAATTGGGGTTGCTGTGGCTTTGCAGGATTAAGACATGTCTTGCAATCAGAAATTTTCAAGTGGCTTCTACTCCAGCTTGAGTTAAGAAATATTTTGACTTTCATCACCAACTGCACTTATGACAGTTTAATTGAAGTTGCTGTAGCATTTTTTTTGAAACACTGCTTTATTTGTTTGAAATAAAACAAAAAAAAAATACAGTTTTCAAAAATGACTGTGATTCAACATTCCTAAGATTTCGAGGATGGCAAAACATGTCATCAAAAGTTGGTTCAATATTTTATGTAGAAAATTTTGCATGTGCGTAGATGAAATTACTATGACAGTAGTGTAAAAGCTTCATATTTTATTCTGGAAGCGAAACAAGATTTATAGTGAAGTTACAACTGGAGCACATGTCAAGTCGAGCTCGCTTATCAAACATGCTTGAATTAACAAATGTTATCTAAAATGATTCATTTTAGATTCATTTTAAATGAAAACACTTTTAAAATAATAAAAGAAACTTAAGCATTATTGACAAGACTAGGTAAACAAATACACATTCCAAATGAAAAGTAAATGGGGGACAACCTACTTGTTTTAAGAAAAACTTCTTAAAATATTGTGTTTTACAGGGAAGTGCAGTTTTTCACCCGAAGTAAATGTAACCCACATAAAATGTGGATGCCTCTTTAAGAAACTGAGGTTGGGAAAGCTAGGTGGTCTACCTAGCCAATAGGAAGTTTAGTTTCCAGTGAGTTTAAACCAATCAGAATTCAGACTGCCGCTGCAAGACCCGCCCTTCCGCAGCATCGACTGTGTAAGCGAGAGAGATCCGGAAACGATTAAGCTGGGCAGCGTGAGAGTCTCTGTTTTAAAACAGTTATATAACTAAACAAACGCTTTCCCAGATCATCCGACTTCTAAGCTGGATGCGTGAAGTGGAAAGAAAAAGGAAAAGGAAAGACAAGTTAACTTTTTCTGCTGAACACCGTTAGAGCTGACTCGTTAGCTCTAACGGCCAACGGCTACTAGTTTAGCCCTAACGGCTACTAGGCTGACGGTTTAAGTTCATGTTCTCCGTTCAGTTGAAGGTAAAACCTAATTTATATTATATTCTTACTTTGTTCACAATTAAAGCTCATATTATCAAGGTTAAAGCACGGAAAATATGCCTTATTACACTATCTAGTGCCTCACGGGTCCGGACTGAGAGCCACCATATTGTTGTCCCTAACGTGTCGCATTGAGATCGGTGAGCATATTCTGTGCCTTTCATTTGGGTTTTTGTTCTGTTTATCACATTTTTGTTGAATAATATTGTTTATCTGAACTATTTGATTATTAAAATGTAAACTTTTACTGATTTTGGATAAAATGTAATGTTTAATATTGTTTGAAGAAATGCTTTTGTAATTTACAGTAATTGATGTCAAATATATAGAAACATGATTTAAGGATTAAAGCTAGAACAGCTTAATAAAATCCTATGATTCTGCTGGTCCTGTCTGTTGACAGGTCAGGTTTTTTTGTTTATACTGGATTGTTCCTGAGTTGGATTCCTCCTGTGACTTTGATGGCGAGCCTTCCCACCTGGACTTAGAAAGAACTGGATTCCTGGATTCCTTCTTTCCCATTTGGAGTCCTGCTGCACCCCACGGTGTGGTAGGCCGGTACCACTCACATCTTCACACACAGTTAGTTATGAGTGAGACCACTGACTGACATTTTTCTTTTTATTGTTTAATCCTGGAATTTCTGATCTCACCTTTTGGACTGGTTTTTATTTGGTACTTTGTAACAAACTGCTGTGTAGGAAATTCTCCTCATGTGAATGGTGTGGAGTTGAACCTAATTGGAACTGGAACTGATTGATCTGTTGCCTATTACAATTTAGAATTCAGATTACCAGGGTGCACCCAAAAGATTCAAAACTGAGAACTAGCACTTGGCCAAGTATTTGTATTATTTTTTTTTGTATTTTAATGTGTGTAATTTTATTTTCATAATTGTGTGTCTTGTATAACTGTTTGTTAATTTCATGGTTTATGTCACTAAAGCCAGTTGTTTTTTTAAAATTCATTTAACTGCCTTTGTGTGTCATTTAAACACCCCACTATGCTCCGATAGTCGAACCTATTGGCCCATTCATCTAATATATAAAATACCCTTCTCATCTGTGTTACAGAGGAAGCTTTGGCGAGCGCAGCCAGGAGCTAGAGTGTGTGTTTAAGTGTCAGACATCTTACCCCTGTTGTTTGAACGTCCCAAGTACTTTTTCTGAAAAGAAAAATGGATGTGGTACTCCGGGAGTCCGTACAAATTTCCCATTCTGTGGTTGTTAGTGGTTTAACAGGGTCAGAGACAGATGAGGAAGTGTCCACCTTTCTCCAGAAGTATGGGTCCATTAATCGTTACATTCGCTTAGATGATCCTAAGTCAGATTTCCATAAAAACATGATTATTGAGTTTTCACATGAGACTGCCATGCAGACATTAG
Organism: Poecilia mexicana; assembly: GCF_051168715.1. Classification (NCBI taxonomy): domain Eukaryota; kingdom Metazoa; phylum Chordata; class Actinopteri; order Cyprinodontiformes; family Poeciliidae; genus Poecilia; species Poecilia mexicana. The sequence continues at coordinate 9,313,762 of NW_028263379.1, forward strand.
AGCCATTGTTGCCTCTTCAGCTTCCAAGCACGACTCAAGCAGGCATTGTGTATGAGTTAAAGGCTTTAGGAAGTGTCTACACATTAGATGCCAGAAGCAAAGCTACTAAGATGTACATGGAACAGCTCTCTGAAATTGCCAGGCTGAGTGGAAATTCATTAGGGGAAATGTTGAAGGAGGAACTTAAAAATCTGGTTTCATCTGCAGAAAGTATTTTTGCCCAATCACCTGAGACTGATCCAGAATCCTCAGCTTCACAGAGTCCAACCCCACGAAAAGACTCAACTAGCCAAAGAGATGTTTCATCTTCTGAAAACCCTCAACCAGTGACGCCTACCAAATCCACGATTTTGACACCGGCAAGTGATCCAAGTGAGCCTTATATCCCTTCCATTTCCAGTAAAAACCTGATTGATCTCAACCCCCCACAGACTTTTTCTGTTTCATCTGAATCCACCGCTATGCCCCTAATCGATGTTAACCCACCTGCAGTTCAGCGAGTGGTGGTTGAGCATGTGGTGCGCAGCAATGATAACTCACCCCAGTTTGCTTCACCCAGTAGACTCAGAGCTTTTTCAGGCAAGAGTCCACGTCCAACCCATGAAGCAGATTATGATACATGGCGTGCAAGTGTTGAAATTCTTGTCAGAGACCCATCTGTGTCAGACTTGCATTGCACACATCGTATATTAGACAGTCTTCTTCCTCCTGCTTCTGAAATGATCAAACATTTGAGCCCACAGTCTAATCCCTCAACTTATCTCAAGTTGCTTGACTCCGCTTACGGTACAGTTGAAGATGGTGACGAGCTTTATGCTAGGTTCATGAGCACGTTCCAGAATGATGGAGAGCTACCTTCTGTTTTCCTGCAGAGACTGCACACTGCTCTAAGCAAAACAATGAGACGTGGTGGTGTGTCCGCTCATGAGTTTGACCAACAGCTTTTAAAGCAGTTCTGTAGAGGTTGTTGGGAAAACACTTTAATAGTTGATCTTCAGTTGGAACAAAAGAAAGAAAAACCACCTACCTTTGCAGAACTGTTGCTCCTTCTTAGGACAGAAGAAGATAAACAGGCTGCAAAAATGACTCGCATGCGACAGCATTTTGGCCATGCTAAGTCTGGCCATAACCCCAGCAGGCAGCGTGCCATGTCACAAGTGCATATTGCACATGACACTAATGATTTGATAAATAAAACTGATTTTGAGATGCTCAAGCAACAAATTGCTGACCTCAGCATTCAGGTGAAGAGCATGGTGTCCACGGGCCAAAAGCCAAAACAACCTAAGGAACAAAAAGCAAAGTCTGTTCCTCTAAGTGTCACACATGAAGCCCATGTGGTGAAACCAAAAACAGCCCATCAGCATCCCTCCACATTTAAAGCAAATGGCAGACCACGTCCCTGGTACTGTTTCCAATGTGGAGAGGATGGCCATGTTGTTTCAGTTTGTGATAAAGCACCAAATCCTTCCCTTGTAGCAGCTAAGAAAAAACTGCTAAAAGAAAAGCAGGCTGCTTGGGAAGCCTCTAATGCTTCTAATAGTGAGACACATTTAAACTAGTGTCGGCTCCCATAGAGGGACGTATGGGAGCAAAGTTACAAAACTCCAGTCCCAAAACCATGAAATCTGTTGTCAAGAGTGTTGAGGTAGAAGGGTCAAAATTACCACATGGCCTTGTGGGAACTAAAACCACAGCTCAATTATCCATTGCAGGGAAAGACACAAACTGTCTACTGGACACAGGTTCACAAGTCACAACTGTGCCCCAGTCCTTTTATGAAGAACACCTTTCTGATCTGACCATTCATTCTTTAAATGATTTGCTTGAAGTGGAGGGTGCTAATGGCCAGTTTGTTCCCTATTTAGGATATGTTGAGCTTACCATCACCTTTCCTAAAGAGTTTGTTGGCTCTGATATTGAAATTAATACTTTGGCCTTGATTATTCCACACCTCCGCTCTACAGCCCATGAACAGGTGCTTATAGGCACAAACACACTCGACGTTCTTTACGCTGATTACCAGAAACTTTCACCTTTTCAGCCTTTGATGAATGGATATCAGGCTGTTCTCAAAATACTTGAGATACGACAAAGGGAGTCTAACCACAGCCTTGGTTGTGCAAAACTAATAGGCAAGCTGCCTAAAGTCGTTCCTGCAAGACAGACCGCTGTCGTTGAGGCTTTTGCTCATGTTGATCGTTTCAACATTCAAAGAGATGTCATTATTGAGCAACCATCAGCTTCTTCTCTACCGAATGGGTTGCTGGTTTCAGCGGTTGCAGTAACTTTACCAAGCAAGCGCTCATGTCATCTTCCTGTCGTACTGAGAAATGACACCAATCATGACATTGTCATTCCCCCCAAAACTATTGTGGCAGATGTTAATGCTGTAGTACAAGTGTTACACAAAGAACATGTCGCCAGTGAGCCAGACTGTTCTCAGTCTCCAGCAAAGTCTTTCCGAGAGCTAAGCTTTGATTTTGGAGATTCACCCTTATCCACTGAATGGAGAGACCGAATAACAAAAATGTTGAACACCATGCCAAACGTTTTCTCTCAGAATGACCTGGATTTTGGCCATACTGATAAGGTAAAACACAGAATCAAGCTCAGTGATGAGACGCCTTTTAAGCAAAGAGCCCGCCCGATACACCCCAATGATGTGGATGCTGTGAGACAACATCTACAGGAACTCCTAGATTCTGGAGTCATCCGGGAATCTGAGTCCCCATTCGCTTCCCCAATCGTTGTGGTTCGCAAAAAGAATGGTTCTGTTCGTCTGTGTGTAGATTACAGAAAGCTGAATCTACAGACCATTAAAGACGCCTACGCTCTTCCAAAACTGGAAGATGCTTTCACTGCACTTGCTGGTTCTAAGTGGTTCTCCGTCCTAGACCTCAAGTCAGGTTACTACCAGGTCGAAATGGAAGAAGCAGACAAGTATAAGACCGCATTTGTGTGTCCAGTTGGATTCTGGGAATTTAACAGGATGCCCCAAGGAATAACAAATGCGCCTTCAACCTTCCAAAGACTGATGGAAAAGTGTGTTGGTGATATGAACCTAAAGGAAGTTTTAGTGTTCATTGATGACCTGATCATTTTCTCATCATCACTGGAAGAACATGAACAGCGCTTGCAGCGTGTCCTTGAACGATTGATGACATATGGTTTGAAACTGGCACCAGAAAAGTGCAAATTCTTTCAAACGTCAGTAAAATACCTTGGCCACATTGTTTCTGAGAGAGGTGTTGAAACCGACCCAGAGAAAGTTCAGGCCTTAAAGACCTGGCCAATCCCCACAAATCTTAAAGAGCTTCAATCCTTTTTAGGATTTGCTGGATACTACCGACGATTCATTCAAGGGTACTCTACTATTGTAAAGCCCCTTAATGAACTAACTTCCGGTTATCCACCACTCAGAAAGTTGAACAAGAGACAGAAGGTAAATGCAGGTTCAGAGTATCGCGACCCAAAGGAGTCCTTTGGTCAGCGGTGGACATCCCAATGTCAGGGAGCCTTTGATGATATAATAAGAAAGCTATCATCAGCTCCAGTCTTGGGATTTGCAGACCCCCAACTTCCGTATGTCCTACATACAGATGCCAGCACTGTTGGCCTTGGGGCTGCATTATATCAGGTTCAAGATGGTCAATCTCGAGTCATAGCTTTTGCAAGTCGAGGACTTTCCAAGAGTGAGAGAAAGTACCCAGCTCATAAGCTTGAATTCTTGGCCCTTAAGTGGGCAGTCACAGAAAAATTTTCTGATTACCTTTATGGTACAGATTTCACAGTAGTGACTGACAGCAACCCACTTACATATATTTTAACATCCGCAAAGCTTGATGCGACGGGGTACAGGTGGTTGTCCAGTCTTTCTACTTACTCATTCAGTCTTCAGTACAGATCGGGTAAGCAAAATCTAGATGCCGACGCACTCTCTCGCCGACCTCACGATCCACCAAAGGATGATTATGCATCCAAGAAGGAAAGCGAGAGAATCCGGCAGTTCACACTGTACCATCTGAGTAACCTTCAAAATCCAGAAACTGTTTCCCAGGAGGTGATCAAGGCTATTTGTGAACGTCATCTGGTCATCTCATCAGTAGCTGATGTTCAAGCTACCACTCCTGGGTTGACATTGGTTGAATCCCTTACTCACCAGTCCTCAGCAATTCCCGACTGCTTCCTGCAGGAGCAAGTGGATGGGTCCCCTCTTGTCCATTCATTTTCAGAAGAGGAGTTGAGGCAAAAACAAACCTTAGATCCTGCTATCAATGCAGTCATTGTACTTTTGGAGTCTGGTGAAACTCCATGTCCCAGCCTTAAGCTGGAGTTACCAGAACTACCCTTGTTACTCAGAGAGTTGTCTCGGTTGGAAATACAGAATGGAGTGCTCTATCGTAAGCGACAGGATGGTCCAAACATCTCATATCAGCTCGTGCTGCCTGAGGAGCTAAGAGCTACGGCACTTAGGAGTCTTCATCATGATATGGGCCATCTTGGAGTCGAACGAACAGTAGATTTGGCAAGAACCAGATTTTATTGGCCAAAAATGTACATGACCATAGAGAAAATGGTTAAAACCTGTGAGCGATGTGTTCGCCGAAAAACACATCCAGAGAGAGCCGCTCCACTAATGAACATTAAGACCTGCCGACCCCTTGAACTGGTGTGCATTGACTTTTTGTCAATAGAGCCAGACCGCTCAAACACAAAAGATGTTCTTGTAATAACTGATCATTTTACAAAATATGCAGTGGCTATACCAACTCCAAACCAGCGAGCACAGACCGTAGCAAAGTGCCTCTGGGAAAACTTCATTGTTCACTATGGTTTTCCTGAAAAGCTCCTTAGTGATCAGGGTGCTGATTTCGAATCAAAAATCATTAAAGAACTCTGTGAACTTATTGGCATGAGGAAAGTGCGCACAACCCCTTACCATCCCAGGGGAAATCCGGTTGAAAGATTCAATCGCACTCTTCTTCAGATGCTTGGAACACTTGATAAGTCAGATAAACTCCACTGGAAAGACTTTGTCAAACCTCTGGTACATGCTTATAATTGTACAAAGAGTGACGTGACTGGATTCTCTCCGTATGAATTAATGTTCGGGAGACAACCCAGACTGCCCATTGACTTGATCTTCAGATTGCCCACCAATGCTAGTAAGCAGACTCATTCCCAGTATGTTGGCAATCTAAAATCTCGGTTGGAAGAAAGTTACCATATTGCTACTAGTAATGCAGCAAAGAATGCAAGTCGCAATAAAGCCAGATTTGACCGGCGGGTGATTGAATCAACCTTGCAGACAGGAGACAGAGTTCTCGTACGAAATGTGAAGCTGCGTGGAAAACATAAGTTGGCAGACAAGTGGGAGGAGGATGTTTATATTGTCCTCAAGCGAGCTGGAGAAATGCCAGTTTATACTGTCAAACCTGAAAGTAAAGATGGACCAGTGCGGACTCTGCACAGAGACTTGCTTCTGCCATGTGGATTCCTGTCAGCAGCTGCAGAACCTGAAACAGTCAAACCTCGTCCAAACAAGAGACCAAGAACAAGACAATGTCCAGTCGTCGAGAGTGAAGAGGAGATCATCTCAGATTTGGATGATGTACCTGATTGGACATTCTTCCCTCGTATTATATCAAAACCTGATACATATGTTGTAGTGCCTGAAACTCACAAGTCGAGTGAGCCTCCTTGTGCAGCCCAGAAAGCAGCAGAAACAGAGGAGTCTGTAGTTTCCCTCTCACCTGATGCTCCAGCAACTCAGTCCCTTGTAGGAGATGGAAGTACTGGAGATATTCACGGTGCATCAAGTATCAACTCACCTGAAAGTGTCAACTCACCTGAAAATGTCAACTTACCTGAAAATGTCAACCTACCTGAACATGACAACTCACCTGAACAAGCAGAAGTTTTACCTGAACTGAACTCAGTTAACAGATCCCCCCAGTGTTTGGATTCACAGCAGTCTGAGGAAACTCCTCCAGATAATGAAATAAGCTCAGATGCAGCATATGATGATGGGTGTTGTGATGCAAATGCACCTGTTACTGCCCAGCCTGAACCCTTAAAGTTTCAGACTGATGGACTTCAAGATGGTGAAACATCCCTCCGTCGCTCTCAAAGAGTGCACTCAAAGCCTAATAGATTAGAATATGTAAAACTTGGAAATCCGCTGATAATGGTGGTGAATTCTCTTTTCCAGGGTCTTAGTGAGGCTTTGACTAGCTCCCTGAATGGTTTTGAGAATGTACCCCATAATTCTGTCAGGCATGTGTAAGCCGTGTGACGCAGTGTCACATTGCAGATGCCCAGGGACTGGCATACCCTTCAGAGGGGAGGGTGTAACCCACATAAAATGTGGATGCCTCTTTAAGAAACTGAGGTTGGGAAAGCTAGGTGGTCTACCTAGCCAATAGGAAGTTTAGTTTCCAGTGAGTTTAAACCAATCAGAATTCAGACTGCCGCTGCAAGACCCGCCCTTCCGCAGCATCGACTGTGTAAGCGAGAGAGATCCGGAAACGATTAAGCTGGGCAGCGTGAGAGTCTCTGTTTTAAAACAGTTATATAACTAAACAAACGCTTTCCCAGATCATCCGACTTCTAAGCTGGATGCGTGAAGTGGAAAGAAAAAGGAAAAGGAAAGACAAGTTAACTTTTTCTGCTGAACACCGTTAGAGCTGACTCGTTAGCTCTAACGGCCAACGGCTACTAGTTTAGCCCTAACGGCTACTAGGCTGACGGTTTAAGTTCATGTTCTCCGTTCAGTTGAAGGTAAAACCTAATTTATATTATATTCTTACTTTGTTCACAATTAAAGCTCATATTATCAAGGTTAAAGCACGGAAAATATGCCTTATTACACTATCTAGTGCCTCACGGGTCCGGACTGAGAGCCACCATATTGTTGTCCCTAACGTGTCGCATTGAGATCGGTGAGCATATTCTGTGCCTTTCATTTGGGTTTTTGTTCTGTTTATCACATTTTTGTTGAATAATATTGTTTATCTGAACTATTTGATTATTAAAATGTAAACTTTTACTGATTTTGGATAAAATGTAATGTTTAATATTGTTTGAAGAAATGCTTTTGTAATTTACAGTAATTGATGTCAAATATATAGAAACATGATTTAAGGATTAAAGCTAGAACAGCTTAATAAAATCCTATGATTCTGCTGGTCCTGTCTGTTGACAGGTCAGGTTTTTTTGTTTATACTGGATTGTTCCTGAGTTGGATTCCTCCTGTGACTTTGATGGCGAGCCTTCCCACCTGGACTTAGAAAGAACTGGATTCCTGGATTCCTTCTTTCCCATTTGGAGTCCTGCTGCACCCCACGGTGTGGTAGGCCGGTACCACTCACATCTTCACACACAGTTAGTTATGAGTGAGACCACTGACTGACATTTTTCTTTTTATTGTTTAATCCTGGAATTTCTGATCTCACCTTTTGGACTGGTTTTTATTTGGTACTTTGTAACAAACTGCTGTGTAGGAAATTCTCCTCATGTGAATGGTGTGGAGTTGAACCTAATTGGAACTGGAACTGATTGATCTGTTGCCTATTACAATTTAGAATTCAGATTACCAGGGTGCACCCAAAAGATTCAAAACTGAGAACTAGCACTTGGCCAAGTATTTGTATTATTTTTTTTTGTATTTTAATGTGTGTAATTTTATTTTCATAATTGTGTGTCTTGTATAACTGTTTGTTAATTTCATGGTTTATGTCACTAAAGCCAGTTGTTTTTTTTAAAATTCATTTAACTGCCTTTGTGTGTCATTTAAACACCCCACTATGCTCCGATAGTCGAACCTATTGGCCCATTCATCTAATATATAAAATACCCTTCTCATCTGTGTTACATAAACATCTCCTCCACCTTTCAAATGACTGATTCACTTGAAAACAGACAGGAATGGACAAACCTCTAGGCTTGCTTTGACAAAAGACAGTAAAGATTTGCTACCCATAGGTTGGGAAGGGATGAAGTCTGAGCTTAAAAACCAGATAAGACCAGGAGCCGATCGCATTATACGGTAAATCTATGTTAAGTCAGAGAAAATGAAATTCCTATCCTTAATACTTGGACATAAAAGATAACATCATAAAGAATCTGAGATTGATGTCTAAAGAACAATGTACAAAATCAAAGATAACTTCTTCATAATGATATAAAAAATGTATCACATATTGAAGTGGTTTTAACATAATCCTGAAAAAGAAATAGCCCATCTATGTTTGCTTTATGAATTGTACAACCCCTGGCAAAAAGTATGGAATCACCAGTGTTGGATGAGCAGTCATTCAGACATTTCATGCTGTAAAACAAACTCGGATCAAAAACATGATACAATATTAAGGTCATTCCAAAGTGCAACTTGTTGGCTTTCAGGAACACTCAAAGAAATGAAGAGAAAACATTGTGGAAGTCAGTGAATGATACTTTTATTGACCAAACACAGGGAAATAAATATGGAATCACTCAATTCTGAGGAAAAAAGTATGGAATCATGAAAAACACATAAACAAAAGACCATTCAAAATACATCACTAGTATTTAGTTGCACCATCTTTGGCTTTTATAACAGCTTTTAGTCTCTGAGGCATGGACTTGATGAGGGACAAACAGTATTTGGTGCCTACTCTCTTTGATAGCAGTTGCCAGATCAGCTTTGCAGGTTGGAGCCTTCTTGTGGAACATTTTTTTCAATCTCCACCACAGGTTTTCTATTGGGTTGAGATCTGGACTATTTGCAGGCCATGACATCGACTGAATGTGTCTTTCTTCAAGGAATGCCTTCACTGTTTTTGCCCTATGGCACGATTCATTGTCATCTTGGAAAATTATTTCATCATCTCCAAACATCTGTTCAATTGAAGGGATGAGAAAACTGTCCAAAATGTCAATGTAAACTTGTGCATTGATAGAAGAATTAACCACAGTCATCTCCCCAGTGCCTTTGCCTGACATGCAGCCCCATATCATCAAGGACTGTGGAAATTTGGTTGTTTTCTTCAGGCAGGCCTCTTCATAAATCTCACTGGAACGGCACCAAACAAAAGTTCCAGCATCATCACCTTGTCCAATGCAGATTCTTGACTCATCACTGAAGACAACTTTCATCCAGTCATCCACAGTCCATGATTGCCTCTCCTTAGCCCATCGGAATCTTGTTCTTTTATGGTTAGGTGTCAATGCTGGTTTTTATTTAGCTTTCCTGTATTGAAATCCCACCTCCTTTAGGCGATTTCTTACGGTTCGGTCACATACATTGACTCCAGCTTCCTCCCATTTATGCTTCATCTGTTTAGTTGTACTTTTTTGGTTTTCAAGACAAATGACCTTTAGTTGTTTGTCTTGACGCTTTAATGTCTTTCTTGGTCTACCAGTACGCTTGGCTTTAACAACCATTCCATGCTGTTTGTGTTTGGACCATATCTTGGATACAGCTGACTGTGAACAGCCCACATCTTTAGCAACCATGCGTGAAGGGTTACCTTCTTCAAGAAGTTTCACAATCCTCTCTTTTGTTTCAAGGGACATTTCTCTTGTTGGAGTCATGGTTCTCGCCACTCCACTTCGTCCAGCAGCCCTCCAAGGTGTCATGACTGCAGGTGTTTTGAACTGCACACTAACGGGCACATCTAATCTGGGGCAGGTGTCCATTTAGGGAAAGGAAATAGACTGGGTGTGTCCTTTTTTCTACCTCCAATTTGAGTGATTCCATACTTTTTTCCTCAGAATTGAGTGATTCCATATTTATTTCCCTGTGTTTGGTCAATAAAAGTATCATTCACTGACTTCCACAATGTTTTCTCTTCATTTCTTTGAGTGTTCCTGAAAGCCAACAAGTTGCACTTTGGAATGACCTTAATATTGTATCATGTTTTTGATCCGAGTTTGTTTTACAGCATGAAATGTCTGAATGACTGCTCATCCAACACTGGTGATTCCATACTTTTTGCCAGGGGTTGTAACTGAAGGTCAGGTATGGGAATAGTGAGTGGTAAAAGAAACTCAGAATAGGATGGTATGCCAGGAGCATAATAGTTTCTTTCTGCTGTGTCAGATCATTTTCTGATAACTATACGGTTGGATAGAAATGTGAAATATGCCACTCTTACTGGCAGCAACACATCTATCACTGTAGTGCATCAACATATAGCTTGAGAACAAGAGTCAGGTAGTAACTTCACAACCTGCTTAGAAAAAGCAATGGCAGTTTTTTTTATGCTCTCCAATTTATGGGTCAGTGCTTAAATTTTTGTAATTTTTGTAAGCCATGTTTCCACTAAAGTCCCAAAACATAAAATCAAGACTGTATCTTAGTTACAGTAAAGTATATTTATGTTTTGAAAAAATTATTAGAGGGGAGACATTTTGTATTTTCCAGGCACTAGTGCCATTTTATAGCGCAATCAAGAACCCACCCTCCCAACCCTTTTAAAGGAAACGGTAAAAAAAAAGTGTCTTCACTTACTGAACAAATTTCTATCTGTCGCAATAATGTGCCTGATGCCAAACAGTCCATTTGTAAAGGAATGTCCTCGAGAATAAATCACATTAAGAAAATCATAAAGGTTTACCTGTTGTTGAAATTATGCAGATCTACAGTGGCAGAAAATGAATACCAAACTCAATAGAGAGAAACAGAACTTATTTTTAATTGGGTAAGAAAAGTTCATATACGGAGTTTCATACTCATAAAAGCATTTTACTATATCCCCCTATTGCCATATTAAAACATTGCCAGAATAAAGACATTCCTATCAAAACAGCCTACAAATTAACTTTATTATTTTCGTTTTTTTAAAGATTTGTTGTCACTGGTGGCCTTTATTCATGAGTAGTTCAACAGAGACAAGGGCAGAGAGAGAAGGGCGGACATGCAGTAAATGGCCCCAAGGCTGGGAATCAAACCTGGGACTGCAGCCTTTGCATAATGTGCATGTGCTCTGCCACTGAAGCACCTGGTGCCCCTTAGTTTTCCTTCCTTAATTCTCAACAAGTCCTTGGTGAAATTACAGAATAGGACGGTATGCCATCCTATTCTGGATGGCATACCATTTATTTTTGTTATTTTCATTTGTTTAAAGTTATACATTTTATTATTCAATACATTTATTTTATAAAATATAATTTTCTTAAGCTGAACCCTATTTTGTACAAGTCATATAACAATTCCCTTCAATTCCAAACATATAAAATACAGGTGAAGGTACCCAACATACCCAACAATGATGCAGAAACAAGAAATCTGATCATGAGACTGGGATTTTCCACAAGCCTGAACTCTCCTTGGACCCATCTTCAGGTCATGCCAGTCCTACTGAGTATGTTTTATAAAAGACGCGACAGGGGAGGTGAGGCAAGCTCGACGCATGACAGAGCTAATGGGAGAGGCTGCTCAGAGGGTTTGCTGGAGCCTGTCAGCTCTGATCCAATCACACAAAGTTAGAGGAAGTAGAGTTCAGAAAAAAATATAGGATATTTGAGGAAATAGATGAGTGACAGATAATGAGGTAAACGGGAAAATGAAAAGGAATGCCGAGTTTGAATGTCTTGGAATTTGCATTCACCAACAACTTTATGGATAATGTATGTCCAAAAAACTGATATGAAGACCCGTTAGTTATATATTTGGGTTCCCATTTTATTGCTGAAGCTAGTGTTGCATTGCATTTTTGGCTAGTTTTGATGCCAACAGAATCCACTGTAACAATTTAAAGCAGAGGATTGATGAAACGCTTATTGAACACATTGTTAGAAACTCACAACTAGACAGAAATATTTTGCAAAGACGCTGTCAAAAGTGCTCTCTTAAAAAAAAAAAAAACCTGACACTATCTCTGGAAAATTGATGAGCTAACTTCCAGTTTGTAATGGTAAAGAGCCTTTGATAGCATGAGTTTGTGTTAACCTGTAAGTGTGTTTACCTTGCACACTGTTTTCCCTACGGCAATTGAGAATCAAGCTGGCAGACAGCATCGCATACAATATTAAACGTTCAGCCAGCAGCTGCTCCTCTGAGTCTGAATAAAGTCATGCCAGGATGTTCCTAGATTGATGTAATATTCCTATCCAGAGACTACGTTAATCCCACTCTACATTTTCTGCTGGAGAAAAGGATCCAAGTGCCAGCTTTACATCTGATTTTTGTTGTTTTGTTTATCGGCCCTTTATTAACTCTAAAGAGGTAGGTATATTGTTTTTTTTACATAATACAATACCAGAGTGACTTACTATGTACCTCATTTAACTTGAACTAAACACACACTAGCCTTGTTTTTTTTTTTTTTTTTTTCTGTACAAAATAAATACTTAATTTTCTCTGAGGTACAAGTTGATAAAACTTTAAGAGGTAAAATGTTAAAAAGTTTAAAAAGGTTTAAGGTAACATAAAAACAAATAACTGTAATATTTGTTTCCACCTACTTGATATTTAAGTGGAAAGGAAGATATTACAGTTTGAGGAGGAAATCCGAGTCATCCCTGTCTTCTAAATAGTACAATGTTATCCTTAAGGGGAATTCTGATGTGGATCAGCTTGCTATACTTTTATTAGTGGAGATATGAAGCTCCTCCACGAAGGACTGGGTCTGCTCTCATGTTCTACTCCCAGCATACCCATAAGACCTCCAAAAGGCAGCATTTAGGAAGCATCCCAAACCACCTCAACAGACTCCTTTCAAAGTGCAATTCAGAAGTGCTATTACCAAGCAGGAAGAAGAGCACCTTATCACTAAGGTTCAGCCCAACCAGCCTACAGAGGAAACCCATTTAAGTAGCTTGTATACAGAATCATGATCTTCTAAACACACGATTAATGTATCATGACCAAAGGGTAGAGCTGGAAAATAAATGAAGCAGTAAATCAAGAGCTTTATATATAACAGGAATCAGCAACCACTGTGGACCACTCTGCTAGTTTTATATGGGCACATAAAAATCAAGAGCCTTGCTTTTCTAGTCACCTTCTTCACTTTCACAGGATGGATAGGTTCTCCTACTATTGCAAATAATAAATATGCCTAGTTTTCCAAACCAGACACCTTTCACTGTAAGATCATTTCTGAAGATCATGATTATGAGCACAACAAATGGCGTCAGTGACAAAGACAAGTCCAGGTGAAGTGCAGACAAAAGACATCAGCTCAGCATTGTGCCAGACATGGCTCTTGTTTCGGTGATACCCTAAAAGTAAACCATCAATTTAAAAACTAACAATTCACCCAGAAAGTTTGATGGTGGAAATGGTTGCAAGGCCATTTGGAAACAACAACAAAAAACATCTGAACTTAAAAGTTAACCTAAATGATCTAATTAAGAGAACAACAAAGATGCAGATCTGGTTCACTGTTCCATGACCTACAAAGAATGACCCGCTCCTCCTTAATTGAAGTTAAACAATTGATTGGAGCCTTCTCTTTAACACCCTGATGTAGATTTCCCAAAGAACACGGAGAGATGTGATCCGCTGCCATTCTCCAGGTAACACTGAAGAGGCTTGTCAACAATATTCAGCAACTTCAGCATCTCAGGTCAACAACTACTTGAGAGGTAATCTCTGCAAACACTACAACTTTACCATCAGTAACCTGTCTGCAGTGTATTTCTGCTTGTATATTCTGGAAACAAGTTTGAGAGGTGCTAGATTATGGAATACCTTTCCGCAGCAATGTCTCAGTAAAACACAAAATAATCTAGTCCTTACGATCCCATCCCTTGTCAAATCAGCTTACACTCTTTATAATTTATAACTTCCTTAGAAGCTATAAATATAAATTAATAGTTTTGTCACCACAATTGCAGGATTATATAGCATATTTGACAAAGTGGCAGAGGACAGAGAGAAATGTTGAACTTGCTGAATGAAAATCAAACAATTGTTGCAGAAAAACAACTAAAAAGGAACAAGAAAATTACCAAAGGACAGAAGCTGTGAGCACAAATAGCAAAGTTACTGAAAACTCCAGAGAACCTCAGACTGACTGACTGGAGTATTGTGTGGGTGGAGAGTTCATCTCTGTTTGTCAAACTCCAGCTTGGAATGAGTTCAGGTCTCCTGAGGTTCAGCCAAAGGTTTCTAGTGAAGATGGGGGTAATTATCAAAACTACGCTCCTGTGCACAGCAAACACTGACTGACCTCAATACAGAGGCCTCATCAAGGAATTAAAGCAAGCAGTTATGCACTCTCCTGTACACAGCATATGGCTGCAATATCCTAACACTCTGCACTGCCATTTACAACAGGTCAGTGTAAACATGTTTTGCACAAGCTGCTAATTTAAGATATACTTTCACTTTTTCCAGACCAGTTTCATCATCAGTCAATATTTAGACAACTTTTACACCCTAAAAGATATTTTGTAAGAACATAGTGCATGACTCATACATAGCATTCATAAGACCCCACGCCGCTGGTGTCCGCAAAGTTTCAAAAATATTTTGCTAGTGTATTAAAATAAAAGCAAAAAGCAAATGCCACAAAAAAGCATCTAATAGGAAATGTGTTGTTTCCTATTAGGAATGTGTTTAATTCTGGTAGATTTCAAATTTTGAATTTTTTTAATAATAAACAATGTATTGTTCATAGGGCTTGTAGTCTTTATAATAAAATGGCAGAGAAAATACATCATCCTCTGGTTGTTTGAAATACAGATATATAGATTTTTTTGTAAAGTATAATACTCTGTACAATTATTTTCTTAATTAAACTTATGCACAATTTTGTATTTGAATATTCAAATATATTGATTTTGTCTATGTATCTACATTCTGAAAAATCATATCACATCAGTAAATACTGGATAAAAATACCATGATCATAACGGTAATAATTTAAATGGTAATAACTCTAATAACCTAATCATAATGCAATGTTGTGGCTATTGTTGATTTTTAATTTTAAATCAACAATTGTTGTGATGATAAATATTGATGATTTGATCATCACTTTTACTTCACAACACCAAAGAGCTACAGAACTTTTTTTCTAGCTGGTGGAAAGTACTAAATTATTTTTTTCAAAGCTTATCATGACTTCAATAGTCTCCTGGGGAAAACTATTAGAGAAGAGCTGAGAAGTGTACAAATTATATTTTCCAGAGAAAGATACCATCCAATCACATTAGAAAACATTAACCAGTGACGGGAACAGTTCTTTGTCAAGCAGAAGCTTTCAGACTAAATTTCAGTCAGTTAGGAGACAAACTCAGAAGTACAATCCAGTTCTAACACAAGCAGAGATCAACAACGCATAGAAATATAAAGCAATATTTTATCAATTATGTCAACAAATGTCAGATATAACAAACATTTTTCAGTTTAACACATCATCACATGGTAATTTCAAACAACATAACTTGAGAATTACAAAGTATTTCAAATAGAATCTCCCAAGCTTACAAAATCACATTATAAAAATTAAAGCATCAATTACAATTAAAATACTGTATGTCATGCATTTTCTTATCTCTATTAGTATTTTATAATTTTACAATCTGCATTCTTGTTCCTTAAGATCTTCTCTTGTTCTGAACAACTTTAATGCAGTGAATCTCTGATTTACCTTCAATAGGAAGATGGAAGTAAGAAGTCATAGTACATGCTCAATGCTTCACAAAAATAAAGATCTGAAGGTCAATCTTCTGCCTCTTACAGCCAGAAGCAACCTAATTAACAGGAGAGTGAAGTACTTGGTCTCATCTTAACAGCACAATGCCAATTATATGTTAATTGTCAATCTTTTTATTTTCCAATTATGAATTAAGTAGTTGAAGACAGCTGATTAACCAGCTGAAATTTAAATTAGACTGAACGTTTAATTTCAGCAACTAAAATTAAAAGAAGACTTTAAATGTATTCCCCACAAAAACAACCATTAGTGCTGAATGTGCCATCCTGTTGACAGAATGGCTACAAAATAACATCTGGTCTGCAGACCAGGTAGTCCAATACATGCGGGAAGCTGCAGTATATCGCGCAGGATGGATCCGATCAAGTGGGACAATCCCAATGCAGCAGATTTTTGCAGAGTTCCCACGTTTGTTGGACACACCAGGCATGGTGAGGTTATAAGATCAGTTAAACACTCAACTTCAATACCATGTATAAATGTACAATCAGACTCAAAATATCAAACCACCCAGAACATGAAAGGTTGAATTCAATAGATCATTTCACTTTTACATTTGATTTGTATTTTTTGTCTTTTCTGATCGTTAGATTTTGTTTTATATCCAGTCTTGTGGAAAACTGACAGAGAACCGGAACACCTTGGTCTCATCAAAGATCATTCGCATGGGGAAGAAGGAGAGGAGCAGTCTTCTGCCTGAGACTGATTTGCTCCACAACGTATTGAAGCTCAAAACGGACATTTTCTGAACTATTTTTTCTCCTGTGGCTCTTTTTAGATTGTGTAGCATTTTAATCTGAGTTTTTCTTTGACAAACAGAGTGATGTTGCACTGCAGCTGCTGCCAAACTCCTCCCTGTCCCGTACAGAGTTGGGCGAAAGGTGGCCAGACCCAGCAACCTGGAAGTCCGGTAAGCCTTCATTGACATCCAGCCAGTAAGTCTATCTTCATGTCAGAATGAGTTCTTTGCTGTTTAAATGTAATTGAAACCAGAAGTTTAAAACAAATATGCTGTTTTTCCTCACTGTTCTTCTGGTCATTAATCTGGAATTTACCAAGTCCTAACTGATGTGAAATGAGAATTGTAATGTCATGAGACAGTGTTGACCAAAAATACATGTCTTTTTATGTAGCATATGTAAACTTCAAACGCAAGGGTCTTTTGATGATGTATCAAACAAGAATCATATAAGAATTAATCAAAAATTATTAGTGGGGAATGTTCCTCCTTACCTTTAATCCTTGTATGTCAAAATGGGGTCCAACTGACCCCACACACGTAAAACCTGTATCATTTTCTATAAACCTCTACGTTTGCCTCAGTCCCCGCACACACAAGGGTTAAAATAACTAAAGGCTTGCTTTCTGCTTTTTCCACACACCAGATTGGGACAAACATGGTGGAATATCTTGGAAATACAGCAACATAGCACCCACGTGTTCTCATGCTTGGGGACAGGTGTTGCTGTTCCCAAGCATTTGTCATCATAAATGGAACTGCTTTGGAATATCCAACTCTTTTGGGGACTGTTGATGGCCATTTCAAAGCTTTCTTTGTTTTTGATGTGAGTTATCCGAAGTCGTGTATCCAGATTTGGGATTTTCTCCAAACTGTGATATATGAAATCCCAGGAAACAAGTCACCCCCGATAAAATTAATGAGGGCCCAATTAGATGCCATGGAAGAATAAATGCAGTTCTTCAATAACCCTTAAATAACTTTTAAATGTTCTGACTTAAAAATCTTTTTTGTTACTATGTCACTATTTTTTTTACATTTCTGTCAAACTGTTTTGATGAAAATATTTCTATATGTATATACCAATAAAGTTAAAAAACCGGTGTGGTTTTAATCAATTGTTTAATGTTGTAACTTTTACATGTCTGTGTTAAAAATGTCATGTATGTTGGAATATATAGCATTTGCAAATAAAAGTTCTTTTGAGCTGTTTTTAGTACAATTTTTATAGTGAATTTTAAAGTAAAAAAGAAAAAAAAAAAGATTTGTAATGGGTTATAAATTTCAACTCAATATTGAGTAATTTTAACTTTGAGCAGTGGTCAATTTAACCCAAGCTTTGGGTTGTAAGTATAACCCAATATGCTGGGTTAAACCGTCAACCCAACCCACTTGAGTTAAAACAACCTAGCGTTGGGTCAGTCCATATTTGACCCAGCGTTGGGTTACGTATTGTGTTATTTTTAACCCAGCAGATTTTACTGTGTGTGTGTGTGTATATATATATATATATATATATATATATATATATATATATATATATATATATATATATATTTCTAATTAAATTCACCAATTTTTTTTTCCTGTAGGTAAATTGAGTGTTTGAAACTTTTTATGCTTTGTTTCATCATATTTTTTTCAATTGTTTCTTTATAAATATTTAGCGCGACAGGTGTGGTGGAAAGGAATTGGCTGCAACAATTTGAAAAATGTATGTATCAGTTGTAGAAACTTTGCATTTCTTTTGAATGTAATTTGTAAAAAAATAAATAAATTTCTTTGTACTGTTAAGGAAGACTTCTATGAATTAATTAATTTTGGAAAAGTCTGGCTCTCTCTCTTCCTTGGATCCCAGGTCCTCCCGGCGAGCCACGTGTAGTCACTCAGAAGAAAACAGCAATGCGTGTTGACGTCACAGAATTGCAGTTTAATCCAATAGAAGACAACGCATAAAATTACAACAGAAACTGCAGAACAACAGAGACATACATTCATTTACCTGACATAAATGGAAAGAAGAAGAAGGAAAGAAAGAAAAGCAAAGACGTCTTTGGAGAATTGCTAGAGCAAATCTAATTTGTTACTTCTGTGTAGAAAGTTTTATAGTGAAGGCATATTCTTATCTTTAATTTATTCAAATAAGGCGTATCTTTGCTCATCCAATCCAGGAGCTGTCTCTGACCCTCTCTCAAGCCATGAACCCCTACTGTTTTATGGCTCTTTACAGATGAGTGTGAAAAGCTAGAACTTCCACTGTATTGTTTTCCCACACAGACAAAAGGCAGCCAGAATACGTTACTGATTTTAAAACCACAATTAGGCCATTTGAATCAAGACATGTTAAGTTTTAAAACTAGCTTATTTCAAATTTATTTTCTTAACACTACCCTTCCATTTTTTTAAACTTATGGGGCCAAAATTCAACCTGTGAAGATTAACAGTTGCCGATCCACCACCACCTTCTATTCATCAAAACACTTTTCTTTTGATGTCAGTGTGAGTTTCATTTCTGATTCACTGCTTTTCATCATCTGTGTTGCAACCAGCAGACCTAACCAGGTTCTTTGAAATTTTGGAACATCTGCAGTGACTTCTGTATTTCTATTTCCTGGAAGTCAAGCTGCATGACGGAAACATGGCACAGCTCAGTACTTTCATGCACAGTGGGCAGCATTCTGCATTAATGAGATGAGTCAAATGACATTTATGGAAATGCTCCCCTTCTTAATTGTCTCCACAAATGCTCATGCATTTTTAAATGTCGGCAATGAAAACCTAATCCCCACCACAAGTAAGAAAGAGTAAACATTTTCTATTTGGCTACATAATTACCAGTGTCACATAAAACTTAAAATTAAAGTGGAGACTAACTTTAAAGGTAGTTGGTCACAAGGGAGTTAATTAAAAAAAAAACTACCAAAAAAGAGGAGAAAAGTGGATTCACAATCTACG
The DNA here is from genome assembly GCF_051168715.1 of Poecilia mexicana. NCBI lineage: Eukaryota > Metazoa > Chordata > Actinopteri > Cyprinodontiformes > Poeciliidae > Poecilia > Poecilia mexicana. The sequence goes on from NW_028263379.1 coordinate 9,333,109, forward strand.
GCTAAAAGCAGGTACCCCACTTTCTAACAGGTAACAATCACATCGTGTAAATTGTATTTTCAGATATTTTATTGGACATTTTCTTAGAAGGACAAGCATCGATATGAAAGGTAAGATATATTATTTTTACTCCCTAGCGTGGTAGCCCCCAGAGTGCTAATGTTGTTAGCAGCTAGCTCAGTGCCGATTCCCAGACAAAATATGTTTATTCAGTGGGACTTTCATGCTAAAAAAAAAAAAAAAAAAAAAGCTAAATAAATTAAATATAACCTACTCAGCCAGACAGTCGCAGTGAGCTGTGACTATTCCCCCACATGGTTCGTGTCTGAGCACGAACAGACACGAACATAAAGGTTTCTGTAGATCGCTGCGAATGGTTGACCTACATTGGACCCGAATCCAGCGTCCCACATCGACTCAATATCAATGTACAACTCCAGCATTTATTTGTGTTTACAGAAGCTAAATAAATTATTTACCAAGAGGTCCAAGCACATAAAAATAACATGGGTTAGTTTGTTGTTAGCAATAGCATTGTTATCATAGACTAATTACTTAAAATAGCACAATTCATTACTCACCTGGCAGAAACAAGTCGACAACCATTTAATGCTTATTTTTATCCTAAGTGCTTGACCCAAACAGACTTTTGAAAACTTTCATCTGCCTCAGCGTATGAGGTCTACTCTGCAGCTCCACATCAACCAGAATGAATATCCTTAGCAGACAGTAAAAGGGGTTCTCCACAATTCCAACTTTTACAACATGTTTTTGTGAAAGAAGGAACCTACCCAGACTATGTTTAAATACTAAATATAAAAATCAATATTCAAATTATTTAAATCTTAAGGTAAATATGCTTGTAACAAGTAGCAATGCAAATGACCAAACCATTTGCATTTTATACATAGTCTGCTTTGCTTTTTGTTTTGTAAACCATCTGGGATCCTACCCCTATTTCTAACTAGATCAATTATCATCTGACTCCAATGCTCTGAAGGCCAAAACCAGAGCAAACTCTCATCGCCAATCCTTTTCCCTGTCGCAGTTTTCCTGGAGGCAGTTGTAATTACCCATTGGACATCTGGGCAGAGTTTCTGTCAAAGTAAAGGGACACCTATAACTCTGTTTGTCTGCATTTGACAGCTGTAATTAAATTTGTCTGACTGTTGGGGAGGCACAGTTCAGCTGTCAACTGTGTGGACTTGTAGCCTGGGTAATATTTCACAGTGACACAGTGTGAACAGACATGGCCAGCACAAAGCTACCTTACGCCGCCATTCTGGCAGAGAGGATGCTGTTCTCCTGAATACACTTCCACACCTTCTGATGAATTTTCCAATTTAATTTAAATGCTAATTTAAGTTTGATGGCAGTCTTGGGGCTCCTCTCTTTGAATAAGCAGATGGATGCGCCTCCTCTGGTTGCTGCGTTGTATTTAGCTCAAGTAAGCCTCTTTTCATTCTGTTGATTCCTTCAGCACCTCTTCTTCACATGGAGGCCTCAGCAGTAGGAGTGTTACGCCCAATTTGCTAAACGGATAATAACGAGCGTCCTGTGGTCTCTAGGTACATGTTAGGACGCTGTGCAGCTCATAGTCTATTTACCCTCCACTGGTGAAATCCACTGAGTCTTTTATGCAATTTCCATTTGTATGTTGCTGTTCCACACTCATTTAGGTATCGATCACAGAATTGGAATGAGCTCCTGAATCATTTATGGCCGTATATAACGGGGAGATGGAAAAGGGGAGAAATTTAAAAAAATACCAAGTGCAGTAGAAGTTGAGGAGACAGAGCCACAGATGGTAAATATCAATGAGGAAACGGGCACTAAAAATAAAAAAGACAGGGGGGAAAAGGGCAATAGGGTTGAAATGAACACATTGGAGGTAACCAGAATTTATCTGAGTCTGTGTCTTTTCATGCTATTGATTTCTAATTTTACCAGGCATGGTATTACGCTTCAAGGACATTGATCCCTGTAAATGTCAGTATGAACTCAGTTAAAGACCGCTGACTGAGAATAAACTCTGACTTGAGGTCAGGTAGTTAAAGATTTTATTTTATTTTTTTTTACTTATGAGTAGAATTCTTCCAACACAGAATTTGTCGTCAAAATGTCATAGGAGACATTTCAATTACAGAAAGACAAAAACTTCTCACCTAAAATGTCTACTGGAGTGTTAGATATCAAAGCTTTACAGGTGAATAAAAAATATCATTGTAATGATAATTTATTTCAATAATTTAGTTGGAAAAGTGAAATTCATATTGTTTTTAATTATTACGTAAGAAGTGACATATATTGGTGTAACCGATTTGTATGTGTTCTTTGTTATAATTACACAAAATAATTTCCATTACAAAGATTGTTTTTATACTTGACAAGCTGGAAACCATTGAAATAGATACAAACTTGATTGAAAATAGATGAAATGGATGGAAACTTGATGGCACACACAAACCTGATTTACAAACTGGTTTGTGACATTAAAATGAGAAGAATGGCAGCTGTAGTAAGCCTAGCACATCTCCCTTCATGAGTATGCAAAACTCATGCAGGACATCAGAAAGTGCAAAATATTGGGCAAAGGATACTCTCCGTAAGATGAATATTTGAGTTAATATCTGACTGTAAAGCAACAAGGATTGACTTTCGTTTTGTTGTATGCTTTTGCTTTGTGTGGACCTTTGAGCAGGCAGTGCGTAATGTGCTGTCTTCATCTGAATAAACGGAGTAACCGTTCATATCAGGCCTACTGAAAAATGGTGAGGAAATTCACAAGGTGTGGACTGCAGATGGAGTCAGTGCTTCAAGAACAATTTCCCATCATGGATCCAAGACATCTGCTACAACTGTCAAATTCATTGCATTAAGATACTCCTGAAGCTAAGATAAGTTAGCTTTGTTTAAAAAAGAAAAAAAATAATAATAAAAAGCTGGACTGTTGCTCAGGGGTCCAGAGTTATTTTTTTCAGATTAAAGTAAATGTTGCATTTAATTTCAAAATTAAGGTCCCAGAGTCTGGGTGAGGAGTGGAAAGGCACAGAATCCAAGATTGAGTTCAAGCTTGTCATCATTGTCAGTGATGATTTAGTGTGCTGGTGTTGGTCCGCTGTGTTTTATTAACTCCAAGGTCAGCTGTCTATCAGGTTATTTCAGAACACTTCATGCTTTTCTCTGCTGACAACCTGGAAATGCTGATTTCATTTTCCAGCAGGACGAGGCACCTTGACAAAAGTGCAGCCACCTGGTTTAATGACTATGACTTCAGTCTTTGACTGACCAGGAAAACGTAACTCCATAGATAACCTGTGAGCATACGCAAGAGAAAGACAGTACACAAACACAAAAAAGGAGATTTTAAAGCAGCTTTGGCTGTCTTAATACCACCATTTCTGATTATTGCCACATTCATGCGAAAGAAGCCACAACCAAAGAATGAGTACACATACTATACAATACTTTTCAGTATTAGCTTTAAACCATAATCACCAATATTATCAGAAATAAACATTATGTTACTCTATGGCAGATAAACTATGAATTTAACTTTTTTGACTGAATTATTGAAACCAGTGAAATTTGTTATGATACTCTAATTAGATGTACCTGTTTTAGTATAAAACACCTGTTCATGTCCATTTTTCTTCAGATATAAAAATGCAAGAAAATAATTTTGTGTATCTTAATCTTGCTTTGTACCATGATTCTTGACAACATTTAGAAGATTTTTCATTATCTGCTTCATTAAATGCTGGGGACCTAAAAACACCCGAGGGCAGAAATTTACGTCAGCTGGTATTTGGCTCAGATATTGGCTTGAACTGAATGTCAGAACACTCGATAACAGATGTTATTGCCTGTTGGCACATGCACTCTGAGCAGACATCAAAAATCTGACCTTTCCTACAAACTGACTCTCTGGCTGTCCATCTTACTGTCTGTCTATTGATCTTTGCTGTGTAAGTCCACAGGACCTTTCTAAGTGCCATGCAGGAGGATAACTCAGAGACCTAAACAGAGGAGGCCATAAAAAGCTGCTCCACTGTCCAAAGTGCACAAGGAGAGAGTGACTCACAACCATATAAACTTTGTCACTGAGGATTGTAAAATCTATAACCAGAGAACCTCTCATACACACTGAAAAAAACAACACCTTTAAAGCATCAGTAATATAAATGCCACGGTCAGTTAGATGCGGTGTAAAAGCAAAGCTGAACTTTAATAGGCACCATAAAGAGAAGAGTAGAAGAAGAACACAGCAGATGGAAGACAAATGTTAGGGAATGTGATGATGATTTTACAGAACACTTCTGTAGGTTGGGGTTATGTAATAAGTCATCGCCTCCTGTGTGTCCTTGAAAATAACAATAAAAAAATTACAGAGTTCCTTTTTCCCTTAAGATAAAGACAAGAATTTCTTCATATCAGGGATGGTAGCAGGCAGACAGGAGGCACTGTAAATAAAACACTGCTCATAAAATGATGAAAAGACATAATTTGTCCACTCAGTAACATTACCTGAAATCTAACACAATATTACTCTTCTAAACCATTAATACTTTTTGGAAAGTCCTTGAAGTGACTCAACTTTAAGATGAAAAAATGTAAATATCTCAATCAATTTCATTAATGGATGTCCGTGTCCAATCTTAGGTACTGAACCTGATGGTCAAATGGCTGGCTGGCTGTCTGTCTGTCTGCTCATCAGACAGACAGACAGACGGACGGACGAACAAACAGATACATAAACAAATAGTCAGATGGTCGGTTGATTGTAATGTAGAAGGATGAAAATATATCCTATGGATGGACAGTCAGATAAATTTTTAAACCATTTTTATACTAATGAATTGCAAAAAAAAAAAAAAAAAACACAGCTGAATGCGTTTTTTTTTTTGTTTGTTTTTTTAAACAGGCATGCTAGAGTCAACCAAACTAAACCCTATTTTTCTCTTTGAAGCTTTTGAAAAACTATGGAAACTATCATAGCACTTTTAAAATGTAGCCTGGAAGCACATCAGTTTTGTTCTCAGAATTAAAAGGTGTCTCATTTTAAAATTACAACATTTTACTCAAAGAGTTATTCTAAGCAGGAAGATGAATTCTGCCCCAGAGTGACTCTGTCACCAAAGACTTGTTTGGAAACCAAAAGCCCATTAAAGACTCAACCAGAGCAGACCATTAGAAAGTGACATAAAGGCCTGTAAACACAAAGTGAATCCACAGACACAAGAGAACAGCAGGGATGGTTCAACCACAGCCAGCATGTGTTCCCAATCCCATTAGCTTCACTGGTTGTTTCTTTTGACCCGCATCAAAAGGAACTACAAGCATGTAGGTCACAGACATGCCTGCAGACAACTACAGCTCATTAGTGACCATCAAAAGTGTACCTGAATAAGTCGGCCAGAGTAAAAAAATAAAAAAAAACTCATGGCAAGAAAATTGTGCAGTCAGTTTTTGAATAGTTGTACAGTTACGCCTTTTATTTAGACAAGAATTTGTTCACCTTTTCAATTGCTACCCTTTAAGGAACATGTTTACATAGATAAATACATATAAAAGGAAACTGACATCAAAGAAATATTTAAAGATATTTGTTTGTACATTTAAATTAAATTAACAAACCAATTAGCATATTTTTGAAATAAGCAAATATAGGATGAACATTTTTAAATATCCAATGTTATCAAGGCAGTAATTTCAAACCCTTATACAAAGTAAAGTCATAAGTACGAATTTTGGGATGTTTTGTTATAAATACAATTCAGGTGATTACAGTTCTAGTTTTAATACATATATGTATGTGGATGCTCAGTTTTACAATTCCCACTAAGTCCAGACAAAACTGTATCCACAGGATAGGGAGAGGAGTGTAAACCTATTTCTAAAGCCTTGAATGTTCCCAGGACCTCAGTGACCTAAATAATTGGAATACTAATTGGAGGGTGTTTGGAACCATCAGAAATTGGCCTAGATAGCCTTGTCTAGCTAACTCTAGAAAGAATCTCTGAGAGAATGAGGAAAAAGACTCTGGGTGCTGGTTGAATAAAATATATATGTATAGCAGTTGTCTTGCATTATTATTATCAATGCCAAAATGCCATTAAGTTTTAATTTAACCATTTGAAATGTTCACTAGAATGAAAGCAAAGATCTGAGAAGGTTCTTTTATGTTATTTTTCTAATTTTGTGTTAATGCTGTTGGTCAGAGGCTAAACTGAAGTCTTTAAAGCGCAGAATCAAATAAAGCTTATTTGATTAGAATCAAATAATTAGGTCATTAGAGGGAGTTTGTAGAACTAGGCTGCACGAGGATGTAATTCAGTCACTTGACACAGGTGTGTTGGACTTGGAACACATCCAAAAGTTTCAGGGCATTGGCGGTTGAAGACAGGAGTTTGACATCTATGCTTTATGTCAACAGTGTAATAATCTTCTGATGGCTACTTGTAGAAGAAAAATGCAAGTCATGAACGAGCAAATCATCTCAAACCTGTTTCTGGAACATGACACCGAGTTCACTGTACTTTGATGTGGCAGAACAGGAGATTAGCACTATCAGACTAACAAATCTGCCACAACTGCATGACTTCATTATGTTGATATGGACCAAAATCTCTGGGGAATGTTTGCTAGACCTTGTTTCCAAGCAATAAAGAATGAAAGCAATTCTGAAAGCAAAAAATGATCCAATCCAGGAACTTGCTAGTGTAGCCAAAAGCTTGTAAGTGTAGATGAATAATTTCACATGATTTGTTAGTGACACTTCTACTTTAAAAAGTAAATTACTTTAAATGTACTGTAAGCGTAGTTTGGTTTTAAATGTGAATGGATGTTGAAACATAGGTGTGTTTATATTAGTCAATTTATCTTCTCATATTCCCACTTGTTTCCTTGTATTTAACTATCGTTTTGTCCATGAAGGGGTTTCCAAATCTTTATTGTCGTACTATAATTCTTGCATTATTATGAAGCTATTTCCTAGCACAGTGGCTCAGAAATTATCACCTAAACTTGACCTCAGTCCACCTCCAAATGTCGGAGATATAAGTCATCTATCTACAAAGCAATGACTCTCTATTTGATTATGTTCTCTATCTGCTGAGAACTGGAAACTTGGACCAATAAAAACATAAAAATGTTATGCAAATTATCTTGCCTTTGCCAGCAAGGCTTTTATAAAAAAAAAAAAAAAAAGAACAAATGGTCATTGTTGTGAATATGCTACTTGGACTTTACAACTGTGACAGCAGACACCTGGCATGTCTTTTAAAAAAGCAGTTCACTATGAGGATATTTACCTAAAACCACAAGATTATCAAATAATTCCAACTTTTTCAAGTGAATTGTGGTTTTAATGAAGATTGTTTTTACTTTAATAACCACGTTTCTTTGACTTACATCTCAATTAGTTGTAGGAAAACTCCAGTGCAATTCAAATCCAAAGTGATGTTAGAGGTCAGTGCTTAGACCTCACTTAAAAAATAGTCACAAAACACATTCAAGTTTTTGTTCTTAGGTTATGAATCAGTAATAATTTAGTCATTGGTGCTTAGCACTTGGCATGTTGCTGCTAAAACTAGATCCTGTGATGGTACTACCTAGATATTTGCAGTCATGGTAAATCGACATCAATACCCTCTTTCAGCTCTGATGTTTTTGTATCAAGAAACTAAAGGATTCCATAATGTCATTATTTATTAAACAAACATCTTGCCAAAAAGAAAAAGCTCTGAGTGTAAAACCTTTTTTCAGCCATTCTGTTGTAGATTTGCTGCTGTGTTTGGGATCACTGACCTGTTGATGACCCAGTTTGGACCAAGTTTAAGCTGTCAGACAGATGGCCTCATATTTGACTCTGAAATTCTTTTGCATACAGAGTAGCTCACTGTCGATTCCATGACTGCAAGCTGAAATCATCTGCCCTCCACCATTGTCCATGACATCTGCTATGGTCTTATTCTGCTTATCTGCATGATGCCTTTTTTTTAAATATTGCACTGTACATAGAATGACTTAACATTTCTAATTTTCGTGTGCAAAACAAATTGCTCCAGAAGTCTTGTGGTTTATTTAGATGCAGCAGCTTTGCAAACCAATGTCTTCCTGCCATAAAGAGAAGAGACTCTTTCTAAACAATTCCAAACAAGCCATACAATAACTGTTGAGTATTTTTCAAATTGTGCTGTCATGTGTTTTAACATTTAGCAAGCTGACTGAGGCCTGTATAAACTGAGATGCTGCAGGCAGTTCATTTCTTGTCATTTCTCTGTGCAGTACACAGCTTCAGCTTGGGGTGAATTTGCTTTGACATGAATCCCATGGAAGATTGTCAGCTGTCTTAGATGTCTTTTTTTTCCCTCTCTGCATGATGATTAACTGTAGTTTTTTTGGAAATGACCTCGTAATCTTTTCCAGATTGAATGTCAGCAGTTTCTTTCCCTAATGTATTTCCTCCTTGACACTGTGACCTGTATGATTTTGATAAGCTGCCTGCCAAAACTTCTGCTTTCCTAGGTGCAGTCGCACCTAGCTGCTAATATGCTTTTTGAATTATCTGAAAGCATGAAATATGGACATTGTTTTTCACACATATATCTTCAATTGTGACGCCATTTATCAATGATAAGAACAGTGAGGAATCTATTGTCTATTTGGTAAACTTCAGAACAGATTTAAAAAGTGTCATAACCAGATAAACAAATACATATTTTTTCTCATATGTAAAAGCAAATTGGAAACAGTTGTACTTCCTTCTTATCATGAGTCATAAAAACAAAATTATGTCCTAGATAACTGTAACACAAATAAATAAACACATCTAGCTTCTGTTAATATAATAAATCAAAGTGCATAGTTCTGCATTCCTGATCAGCATTTTTTTTAAATATATCTAGCAGGCAGGAGTTTGTTGTTTTAACAGAACTGTCAAAAGTCCAGGACATATGCAAAGCAGACCAGTGGACAGAGTGTATCTCAGGTAAAAATAGGATGCATTACATCAGCTTGTCACAAGTGCACAGGCTGGGGTTTCAGGCTGACTCATTTCAACTGGTCAGTAAAAAGACACCGCTCACCAGACTTCAGTTTACACACCCAAGCAGTGATGCAAACCTGAAATTTCAGTATGCAACTCCAGCAATGTGTATTCTCTGTCATACTGTTTTCACACCAGGAAAATCCTTTGGTCCACTTGTTTGGTCCAGATCAAAAGCAGACTTCAGTTTTTTTGTTTGGTGCGATTTGCATTCAAATTGTTTTTTTTTTTTTGTTTGTTTTTTTTTGTGTTTTTTTTTGTTTTTTTTTTGCAAGTGGACTATAATTGAAAAATAAAGCCACACAGCTGACAATCACTGCTTCCATTCCACAGGTGGACAGATCACCGACGCAGAAAAAGCAAACTTTGGAAGTCCTGGGTGCAGAACTTCTTTTGTGCACAATTGTGCTGGTATTATGACTGTAATACCATTTTGAGTGTCAAGAACAGCAAAATCAGCTGCAAGATGCTCTGTGCCCCCGACCCACAACATGCTTCCATCAGCATCACTGAGCAGAAAAAAGTAAATCAGGACCTATTGCAGTACAAACAGTAGTAGCATTGGCAGGAGTCACTTTTACCATAGTGGCCAGCAATGGTCACTGGCCATTAAATTTATTGTCACAGCAGTGCAATCATTTATGCTTATGTACAAAGTAAAACTTGCATAATTGAGACACCACAAAAATTAAATATCACCCACAAACTCTTACAGCTCCTGTTGCAGGTGAGCACCCCAGATGGTCACATGACCGCCACCATACCTCACTGTTGCTATGGCATTCCCTTTCAGAGTACATCTGTTAGTTTTATGCTAGATGTTGGAACATGCAAAGTGGAACTTCCAAAAACTTTCACTTTTCTCCAAACCAAGCAATTTAATACCTAAAATCACACTTCAAAATATATTACTAAAGAGACTGGCTGCATAGTTAAAAACAACAAAAGTTTTAGCAATCACCCTTAAACTGTCTCATTTCTTCTTCGATAAAAGTCAAATGACAGAAACTGATATTCAATGGGGCATAAAATTACCTTGTATGCACAGGATCATCACACTGTTCTGTCTTACAAACACAAAGGTAAACCCTCAAAGGGTCAGATGAGGTAAAACTTTTCCTTTTGACAGTGATCCAAGACGTTAATAGATGCCAGGTGGATCCAATAGAGAAGCTTTCAAAAAACCAGTTACTCAGTAAATGCATCACATTTTTTACTTTTATCAGCAACTTTATGGGATGAAATGATAAAAAAAAACATATTGGGATAGTACTGAAGTGGCTGCTGTGAAAAGTAAATGTTCTGCTGAAAAATTGGAGCAGCGTACGATGACGCTTGACAGAATCATGGTTTATTTGTGTTAGCTGCCTCGACTAAATCTCAAACCGTTATTAAAGTTAAAGGATGCCATGACAGCACTTAATAACTTCTTTTGTGAAAGCTTATTTTCTTTTAAAACACTTTGTGTATCTTTCCATAAAAGGGTGTTTGAGGAGTCAGTCGTTAAAATGCTAAAAGAGAAGAAAAAAAAGTTTCTTTTGCAGCAATAATAATCCATAAAATTTGGGTGGACAACCACCTTCATAACATAATTATTCAAATCAAGTGCTAGGAAAATCTATTTTTAGCCTAAATTACCACAAATGACTTGATTCTGACATTCTTGGAGCAAAGCAGGAAGACAGCTGGCAGACGCTGTTCGTGTCACTGACAGTGAGAAAACTGAGTGAGAAGGAGATGACATCTGTCTGAAGCAAGTCTTCTCCTAGAGGGAAACATGGACACTTCTTGTATAAGCTTTTTTTGAGAAGCTAAAGCATACACAGGCATGATAAACTGCTTTTCAATCAATGTGTCAAACAGTTAGATATAATACATGATCAACTTGATAAAGGTCATTTGCTCAGGTGGAAACAGAAACAGAGATGATTATCTGATTTGCTTAAAGGGACGTATTATGCAAAACTGACATGGTTCACCTTCATATCATTTTATAATGTCATTTCCTCGTTAAACACATACTTACGGAGTGGCATGCTAACCATTCAGGGGTGCCTTAATACTTACTCATACAATGTGCAGCCTATTTACCCAAAGTTCTGACTTGGACCTTCAATTTCCAGCCGAACTCTGGCCCCAGAGAGCAACCCTCAACCAAACTCAGTTCCTCCAGACTAGTGGCAGCACCAATTACCAAACACCTGCTGGAACTGCATGCCTGCTCATCAGCATGGAGAAGCGTTGTAGGCGGCATGTCAGAAAGGGTATGATGCAAAGTCAAACTTCTTTTAAGTTGTTTTTGATACCTATAGCATTTTACTCAACAACTAAAGTTAGCAAAGTTGCTTGATTTTGCTGTAAAATGGAACTATGTGCCTGGAAAATACAGAGTACCTCCTTTAAAACAATTCAAAGATTTCATTTGACTGTAAACTTTTGCTTTGGAAGTTGAAATGTTCATAACTACAGTTTTCAACACAATGGAGTCGTACTTATACAGAAAAATAAAAATAAATTCCCGTTCAGAATAAAGCCTACAAACCTGTCTCACACAAAAAGTCACAGTTGGGCAGTAATCAGCATGATCTTTTTGTGACACTTTAGCAGAGATGACATGGTTAGAAAGACTGGGGCTGAATGTGTGTTGGTCACGTCATTCTTAAAGCATTTAACGTGATAATTTACTTATTGCATGATCAATTATCTGTAGTCTTTTGAAAATAGTTTCAGACAACAGAGGTGCTTGAGGAACACTTGATTTATTCAGTTTGGCACTTGAACAATGGCAGAAATGTGCATCGGGGTTATAAGATTAAACCTGTCAGATGAATTATGCTGCAGCTGCAGTCTGTAGACAAACTCATGAGGCAGCCCATGAGCATTTATGCAGATTTGATTAATCACTGAGGACAAAATACTGTCTCATCTAAAAGGTAAAACATTGAAATAATATTTACACAATCTGAGATATTGTATATTTGAGAACTAACTGATTAATACAGTGTAATACTCCAAGTATGAATGAATAAACAAAGGATGCAAAAGTCTACATAATTTGCATACATTTATATTTAATGAAGGAATTGATTAAAATGAAAGCTTACCCAGCACAGTTAACACATTTTATTGAAATAACTTTTATTTTCATCTCTTAAATTCAAAGACACCCTTACAGAAGTCAGGTGTATGCATAAAGTAGCATTTGCTGCAACTCAGTTTTTGTTTTTTTCTACTTGATCATCGCTTAGATTGTTTTCCATATGTGTAAAACATATTAACAACCTTTTTATAACTGCTGCCATCACAATCACCTCTAATTCTCTTAACTCTTCCCAAGTAAGAAATCATTAACTTTTATATGATTTAACCTTACCTCTGCATCATGCTTTAGTAGAAATACTGTCATTCTTTGCATTCCATATTTCTGTATATTTAATGAAAACCCTAATATTAAGAGCCTAAAACAAAACAAAAAAAAATGTTGTGATTTGAGGTTGTGTGTTTTCTTTTCAGAGTCAGATTCTGACATGGTATTACTGCCTCATGAATGGACTGCCTAGACAGGGGCTGGCAGATGCACTGATGAGTTCTCACCATCCTTGCAGCCTAAGGTAAAGAGAGATCCTTTGCAGACGGACATTCAGGAACTGATGTTCAAGTGTCAGCTCGAGGAATGCTTTGCTCTCTCTCTGTCTGTTTTTTCCTCTCCAGGGACTTGAAGAGCTGAAGTGCTGCATTTCCTTGGGTAAAGTCTCTCCTCAAAGTGATCTCTTTCCATGTGAGCACTGACAGTTTTCTGAGGGCCCGATTTCATGTGAAGCAGAAACCCAGTGTGACTGACCAATAAACTCTGTGTTTTAATGTCATTAGCAACCAGGAAAACTGACATAACATTTCATAAAAGTAGTTATTTTATTGTTCTCTTGTGTATGTTTTGATTCTCATGCATTTTTCAAAGGTTGTTTTTATCTGCTTCCTTCTTTTCCTTTCAGTGCAAAAAATGCATTTCTCCACTGTGTGGATCAATTTACAAAAAATTGAAGAATAAAAGAAAAGGTCAGGCATCTGTGACAAACTGCTGTATGTAATCAACTGAACCTGCAGAGTGAGATGTACAAATGTAAAGTTTATTTTTTGTTCATCTTGTTCCGAGGACTTAAATATATTGGTGAACATTATCCAATTATCCAGAACAAACCTGTCATCTGCATATAATCAGAATGTTTTCACTATACAAATGCTTTCCTTACCTTTTTGGAATGTTTTCAACATTAGCGGTTTATTTACAGTTTGACATATTTCTTTTAAAATGTTTTCAGCCAATACTGAATAAATAGATTTCTCCACATTCAGAGAAATAGATATATATATACTATTTTTTTATTACATCTGTCAGTGACAGTGACATTAAATGTGCTGATTTAAATGACTAATTTAAATGTACAATCAAATCAAATGTAACAGACATAGAATCATATCTATTAGGATATAAAATGGTGCAAAAACTTTTTTATGTTTCACCACAACCACATACAATGCCATTATATTTGCAAAGAAAAACCTAGCATAACCAGAATCTAAACTCTCTAAGCTCACATTCACCAGAGAGTAAATGACATCAACTCTCATCACAGTCTCTCATCAAGCACTTGTCAAATAAAGTTATACTCAAGCTCCATGTACTCTTCATGTTTCATATAGCTAACATTTTCCATCAGTCATGGAAATTATACCTGGACAACTAACAAAGAGAGGCCTGGAGCTGAAGCCAGTTGAGTACCATTTGTCTCTCCTACTGCACTAGTGGGAGCACTTTGGCTCCAACAACAAGTGGAGTTGTTTGGAAAAGTCTAGAGCTGGTTTCCAGCGGTTGATTGGAAAAATGTTCAATGTCGAGGCTGTTGACAATTTGAAATGGTTACAAACATCATGCATAACCATGAAAGTCCCTTTTGTTGATTTATTAGACAGAAGCATAAAAATATGTTCATGAAAAAAGACCATTTGTTTCTGCTCCATTGTGCAGATTAGATCGCAACAGAAATAAGAGCAATGGATGCAATTTCATTTTGGCAAGAACTCTGCCTAGATCAAAACTACGGTTTTTCTTTGATATTCAGATTTATTAAGAAAAGAAAATATGAATCAATATTTGGGTAGAACTAATTTACAAAGCAAGAATAGCTAGTTTCTGAAACATGGTAAGTACTTTGTTGGAACTGACTCAAACTTATAAATCACAGGGAACTGTCAGTTGACAAGCTGTACTATGAGGTGACATAATAAAATTATGTCCAGTAACTTAAATTGTACTTCTCTGGAAATTACCAGGTACTTTCCCTAAACTTACCTGGTACTTCCCTAAACTTGCTAGGTACTTAAATTGAAGTAATGGGGTCATTACGTAGTAAAGCCACAGGACAGACAGCCATGAATTTAAATAATGTAAAAAGGCAAGTTCCTGACAGTACATGGAGCCAAAACAATAAACATGTTAGTAAACAGTCATAGATGAGTTCCAAATGTGTATATTGTTAAGTTCAATTTAACGTATTTTGCATTAAAACTGTAAGGTGAATTCTGGAAAAGGGCTTTGTTATTATGATTTTCTATTTCACTCATGTCTACTCCAGAACTGGGTTATGGGGTTGGATTGTAATCCTCTTGTGCATTTTTTTTTTCCATCTAGATGATCGCGTTCTGATTACCTGTCAGCCAACAAACAAGATTTGGAGCTAAATGCATTCCACACTGCCAGATGTACTGCAAACACGCATTTCATGCACAGGTATAGTCCTAATATTTATCCGCCTCATCTATTTTCTGAATAATTTCACTTCTGTTTGTGTCGTCTTTATCTTTGGCTTTTTCAGTATTTCTTATGTTGGTTGTATTATGAGGTAGAACTACATCTTTTTCTCTTTCATTTCCAAAAAGGCCAAAGCACTTTGGAAAAGACTTCCATAAAATGAGAAAGCACTCAGATCTGGCATTGCTGCACAATCCACTGAGTGGTTTAATTCTGGGACTGGAAATGTTTTTGTTTCGAAGTATACTGTCATAGTAAAAAGAAAGTACACTTTCAGTCAGTCCTAAAGCTTTGACATACAAATATTAAAGAGACTTTTCCCAAGTTCTAAAACAAATACTAATTTTAAACTTTAACTATACAAAGCAAACAAAGCTCCACATATATTGTCATGCTGCAAATGACCAAGTATATTTCTAATAAAAGAAAAAAATATTAAATGATTAATTAAATTAAAAAAAACTACAGATTTTTCCAAAGTTTTCATCTGATTAACTAATATTCAGAATAAATCAATAGCATAATCTATTATTAAAATAATCTTTGGATTAAAGAGCCCTAGTTCTCTTTAATCCAGGTCACATCTGATCAGTGAAGTATTTCATATTTTGGGCTCAGTGAAAAATACTCAGTGAAATCCACATTCCTTGAATAGTAGTAAAATTATCTGTCACTAGCAGTTAAAAGCAACCTGAAAAGTGTTTCCCACATTGAGCATTGATTGTAAGCTTTGGGTTTGCATCATATGTTTTTCATTTGTCAATCTGTCAACATTTGTTGATTCTATATAATATCCAACATACAGCAGCACAGACAACTCACAGGTGGCAAGGGATTGTTCACTGCCTATTTCACCAGACACAGGCATTGAAAATGTAAGATTATTCTTATTAAAAAAAAGATAAGGTCTAAAGTTAAACCTTTTGTTTTTATCTTTATGAGATTTCCAGGAGGAACCTGCCAGACATCCACTCTCCCAGTATCAGCCCTTAGTTAAACCAGTCTAACTAAAAACAGCTCTGAAGAGGGTTTTTTTTTTTTTATAATACCAGCATGGATTTCACCATAAGTCCCTTATCTGCTTCGTTCCCAGACACTTCATATACTGGAATAACAACCAAATATTATAAATCAAACTGCTTCTCAGGGTCACATACATATAATAACTCTTATAATATGTAAAAAAACAGACTCTGTTAACCTTTTTTTTTTTTTGCCTTTTTTTGCAACTGCATTATGTGGACAGCTCTGGCATTTATGAAAAATGAATAGGGCAGAGTTCAATGCTTGACTTCTGACCTTTTTGAGCATCTGGATAGGAAATATAGAAACTCGATGACCAAAAGACTAAATATGTACAAAAGCACATATGAGCCAAGTTATAGATTAGAAATATTTGTATCTCCTTTCTTCAATATCTGAAAAAGGAGACATTTGTTCTCAGCAGTATGATAAATGGTCCACCTTGTTGAGAAAACATCCACTCTAAAGTTAAAAATGAAATGAAAGTAGTACGAGTACCAAACCAGCATTAACACAGAGAGTTCAATGTTTTCAAATGATATGCTTATCATAATGCCTTTCAGTAATAAAAAAAACATATCACTACACTCAAATATCCATCACTGACTTTTGAAATAAGATATCAGATTAGAATGTTGACTCCAAGATTATGCAAAATCAGATTTTGGGCATCAAATTATTATTACACGCTTAATTAAAACCGCTTTCTGACAAACACACAGACACACACACGCACAACTCCCAGAAATTTGTAGTCACTTGATAGTTCTATAGCGTTATCTCTTTCGAGCCACAGGTTTGCAGCCAGGTACTGTAAATGATTAGATATGAACCACAAAATCAGTTGGTCACAGGAACTGGTCTATTTTCAGTTTTTAGGCCCTGATCGGTGACAGTCCAGTCACCAATCAGGGCCCAAAAGGAGATGTGACGAAACAGAACCACACATGATAAGCACTGTGACCCCACTAAGACAACAACACTGTAATGACGTGACAAACACATGAAGACTCAAAGATTGATATTTTCTCAGATAGTTGAGGTTTCTGCAGGAAATCAGATGGAGGAAAACACAGACCCATTCAAAAAATAGATTACTGAGAAATACATTTAATTCAGAAACGTCATCATCAAGTGTAACACTATAGCTATAAATTAATTACACAGGCTGATTTTTAATACCTCAATTTATCTTAATCCTTATGATTTTCTGCCCAACGGTAATGAAAACACAGCATTTAAAATTAGAATATCACAACGGATCAATAAAAATATTATTTTAAAAACAAAACTGTGTGGTTAAAAAAATGTGTTTAACACAAACGAGACTTAGTGGGATGTTTATTCTAATTCATTGAATATAACAAAACTGTTTCATAAAGACTATGGTTACAGTTTTGCATATTATTGTGATTTCATGCATTTCATTATTTGGAAATGTAGGAAGAGTACATTTTGCTCGCCAAGCCTGACATTGCTGAGCCGAAGTCTCTGTGAAATGTTGGTTAACACAAACTGAGCCAGAAGGTAACAAAAACAGATGTGTCTGTCGGTAATCTGATATAACACAGAAGGCTCCATTTTCACACATTTAGTTAATGAATAAAAATGTAAACAAAAAAGTGGTTACTGCTTTCTAATTTTCCAGCCAAACTGATGAAAAAAAAAAAAAAAACATTTAGAAAAATTAGTTTTTGAGCATTAAAACTAATTTATTTACATAAAAATATTTACATTTAATAGTGATGAAATCTAAATGTAACATTGTATAAAATATTAGATGTTCTGTTTGCCAAGTTTTTAAAACAAAAATTTCCCTCCAGAATCCTCCGAAAGCATTTCTCCTTCCGCCTTGGCGGATTCATTCTGCTCTGTTTAGCTTTTGGTCTACTGTGAGAAGCTCGTCAAAAATCAAAGTGAATCTTGACTCTACTCCCCAGGGTGAGCATCTCCTCAGAAATGGAGTGGAGTAAACGGATTGCTGTTCAGATCACATCACCGTGCAACATTTGCTATGCGAATGAAGCAAAGTGCTCATAAAACTCACTCATCTCAGGTCATCACCCACATAAAAATGGAGCCTACAATCTGTGGGAAAACCATAAATTGTACCTGTTGGCTAATTTTGCATTAGGATGTACATAGGCAAACTAAAGATTATCTGTGTGTGTTTTTGGAAGTGAAACGGAGATAAGATCACCAGCTGGCATCCGGGTTGTTAATCAGAATTTGTGCAACGAACAAGGTCAGAGATCATAATTACAATCATGTCCAAATTTTTCTGCTTATCTGTCAAATACTGATAAGACAGTGTTTGACAGAGAAACATTTGTGCTTCCAGTTCAGCCCTGAAGCAACAACATTCTTAGTCAATGCAAGATTTCAATCAGAATAACTGTTAAAATAGGACAGATTACATTAATCAGCATTTCTATAAAATAAGAAGCTTCATTTTTTTAACTAAGTCCAAGCGGTTGGGTTCTGTTTGTACAACAACAATAATATATGCGGAATGGGAAATTGAGCCAAAGCTGCACAAGCACCATAATGAATAAAACATTTTTATCTACAACAAAAAGGATATCTCACATGTAAGCTAAAGAAAAGCAGAGCTAAAACATTTATTTCACAGTAGGGCTGAAACGATTCCTCGAATGATTCGAGTACCTCGATTACTAAAATTCCTTGAGGAAAATTTACCTGCCTCGAAGCTTCGTTAATTTATGTTTTATTAGTTAGCGCACCGTGTTCCGGCCGGGACTTCATTTGCGTTGTCGGAGCTCTCACTTCCGCCTCTGAGTTGTTGACAAAAGCTAAGTCTCAGCGGCATGAAGTCCAATCTTCAAGATTGGCCCGTGGGGATTTTATTGATTGATGATAATGCCCGACTTTTTATCGTTTTTGGGGAACCAATAAGCATCCTTAAAATGACTGGGGGAATGCCTGGAGTACGGCAGCATTTCTCCTCCGGGGCTGCTGGTTGAAAGCGAACGGCGGGAAGAGCGCTGAGGTGAGCGGATAGATTGAACAGGGCGGGCAGCTGAGTAGCTGATGCTTACCGTGTAAATGTAGCTTTACCGACGAACCGCACAATAAATTTCATATCCCGGTCTGAAGAAACGGGTGGCGGAGCGCATCGTACATGGCTGGTAGATGAGTTTCTGAGTGTGACCAGTGAAGGTGTCGTAAATATCCCGTATTGCTTCCCCCCGTGTTCGTCCCCCGGTCTAACGGTTCGTCAGTCCGCTGGTCTATTTCCTCCCCTCCACCCCATGTTCGTTCATTCGCCCTCTCCTCCCACTCCAGGCGGCATTTCCCGTATTTTCAAACCCAAAGCGTGACAGGTTAGGTGGCAAGGTGAGTTTAATTAATCTATTAAACTCACTGAAGATGAATACATAAACTAAAAGCTGGATTGTAGACATTTTTTATAAGCATATTTGTGAGCCTGCCTCTTTGTTATTAAATTCAATATAATTTCAGATTTTTCTATAACTTTTCTTCTGGTTAACTTAGAAAGTGAGCTATTATTGTTACAGGTTAGTTTTCTAAACTACAAAAAAGCAACTGTTAGGGATGCTCAAATATGAAAAATTGGACTGATATTGATATCTGATAGTAACACCGGTATTATGCCAGATTTACCAATATTTCATTTTATAATTTTTTTTATCCGATTACTCGATTAATCGTAAGAATAATCGATAGATTACTCGATTACTAAAATATTCGTTTACAACAGCCCTATTTCACAGTAATGGAAGTTACTCAAATCAGTCAACAGTGCTGCTGTTTAATTTACAGAAAGCCAAAAGAAAAGAAAAGAAAAAAAAAACTCACACAAGGTGCATTAAATAAAATCTCATCAACTTCCATATGTCCACTCCAGAAACATTCCCAAAAATATGAGAGCAATATAATGTGAAAGGCAATTGTCTGCAGAAATCTTTCAAGACTTGTGGAAATATTCCACTCTGAGATAAAAGCCGAGTGTCCATATAATCATAAGATAAGAGAATGTGCAATGGCTGCAAAATGTTTAAGACACATTTTCTTCCAACTGAGTTTTCATGTTACTTAAGAGTTGCTACATTTATTCTGATTCTCACTTGATACAATTTATGGATACAAACATGTGGAACAGCAAAATCTCCAAAATACTTTTTACACATGTATGGAAAAGACAATTCTTCCAAATCCAACTTTTGGAATCATTTTGTCATTCAAAAACAAGTTTCCATGCATACATCTCTTACAGTAGCTTACATTCCCAGCTCTGATAGTATTTGCTACAAAAACAACAGTGATACACAGACAAGTCATCCAATTTTCAGCTGAATCTACCTTGACTGCTGACTTGCTTATCAGTAATTCACAAATCAGATCTTTGTCTACTTTGTGAATGCACCATACTAAGTGCTACAAGGTTGCAACAAGATCATTTGATGTAGCTGCTGTTACTGAAATAAGACAAAATTATAGTTAGGATAGGAAAGTGAAGTTAGGAGACGCACAAAAAGTGCAAGAAGCTATATAAAAGAAAATATTTTCTACATAGTAAGACATATTTGCAGTCCAATGAGAGAGAAACACAGAGTGAGAGTAAGAAAATAAGGCATCCAGAATATAACAGGGAGGCTGGACATGTTAAACCAAAGTTGGTCAGTTTTATATATGTTGGATTTGGGAATGTAGGCAAGGCTCTCGCATTGCTTGGTTTAAAAAGCACAAAGGAAGAAAATATGGGTTTCCAAAACAACATTACAGAGATTTACTCCACCTCCACCCTTCTAATAGTTTTTTTTTTAAATGCTGAGTTTTCAGCTGACATTTTCGCAGCAACTGCAGTAAAGGACAAATCATGCTTTTTTAATCAGCTCAACTTGAACAATAAAAAAAAGAACTGCATGAATAAAATAGAACTAGAGAAAACTCCAAAAAATGAAGGCAAAGCATTTGAAAATAACATTTGAAGATAACATATCAATGCAGAATGTTTAGAGCACGACATAGAAACAAACACATAGCAAAATATAGTTGTGTGTTTCAGTTTAAAAAGGTGTCTGAGTGTTATTGGAGGTGAAGGCAGGCTCCATCAGCCTGAAGCCTGCATGCATGCATAAATAATGAGGAACTATATTTGCTTTTTCACATTTAGGGAACTTGGCTTGTGCACTTATCTGGAGCAACAGCGAAAGGGAGCAAGCAGCAAGGTTAACACCTTAACAAGAACAGGAAGGAAGAGTGCATATCAAAGTCAATCTATTTTGTTAAATAAGCCATTACATGATGGAGAACATTTTAAATCGAATTAAAAATGGCATTTTATGTTATAGTTGTTGAACAGTTTGAGCCATTTTGACCTTTCAAACACTATTTGGATGGTAAGCCATGAAAGTCTTCCTTGAAAGAAGGCGGATATTGGCTGGCTGGGTAACAGGAAGTTCAAGGAAAGTTGAGTGGAAGCAAAAAGTTTGATAGATAAATGTCAGCCACTGAAAGGGACATCAGTGGCTCTGAGAAGTTTGTAAAACAAAGTTTAAGAGTTCTAGTGAGATTTACAAGGAGTCTGGAGATCAGCTTGAGTCAATACTTCAAAAGCCAAACATTTAAATTTATCAAAATTAATATTCAAAATTTCTAAGTATCTGAATTTTGTGATTTTGTCAGTTATACACCATAATTATCAAAATTCCCAGAAATAAACGACTGAAACATATCACTCAGTGCGGTGAATCTATACTTAATGTTTTCAGGCGGAAGAATCTGATCCTTTTTCACCCACTGATGACTGGAGGAAACCAGATTATTTTTATCTCTTTGCAGAGCAATCTCTGTCTGTGAAGATCATTGAATCAGCTCCGCATTTTGAGTCTCATGTAAAGTGGTTCTAGTGATGCAGCATAGGCATCAGGATCCTATTTCTATAAACCAAATAAGATGGTACGTAGAAAGACATATGATGATCCAGATATATGATCATCCAGATAGAAACATGCACAAATAAATTATGCATACATAAATATTTCAAAATAACTCATGAAAGCTATATTTGCATTAAATATGAAGAAATTTTGTGACACAGATTTACACAAAACATGTTGATTGTACTTCTCAAAGCACCAGTGCTTATATTCTTCCCCTTTAAAAAAAAAAAACAAAAGATGGTAACGGTTTGTAGTTTGCTAATGACATGTGAATTATGTTATTCATTTTAATGAAGAATACGGTGGGAAGAGGCAGTGCTGTGGAATGGCTGGATATGTTTAAAACCACAGGAAATAATAAGATTAAAGAGCAAACTGAACTAAAACAACTGAGAACTGGAAGGTTAAAGTAAACAAACACATAAATCCAGGATTTTCAATCACAGTTTTGTTATGCCCTCGGTGTAAAACCTAAATTTAATCCAGACCCAAACATACACAATTACTATGATAGTATTTGGCTTCAAATTGTGGAGGAAGTTGTTTATCAGAAGCATCAGACTTGGGATGTGATACAAAATGTCATTCTTGATTTGTCATTGAGGAACTTGGAACACTGTCCTTCAAATCTTGGCCACTTTCATCTTAATCAGGCAGAAGCATCCAGGTAATTAGGTTTTCATCCAAATATCCAAATATATGACTGGCAGGCAAGACATTAATGACATTTGGAAATTTAATGGATGTTTGGTACATTTTGCAGACTTACTAAATGTACATTTTCCCTCAGTTTACAGTAAACTATTTGTTGTATCTAAATAGTTAAATTAAACTTGAATTAATCTGAGGTTCTTTTCACCTGAGAATTTCTTGAAGGGATAGAGCGACTCCAATACAATATTGCTGTTACATTTTATAATGGTGTCATTTTTGGATAAAGCAACAGATCCGCCCACATTGACTGGATTTGAAATTGAACTTGTCAGAAGAACATTTTAAAAAAGTTGCAAGGGGATTATCTTCTAAGCCTTTAACAGAGGCATTAGGAGGCACACACTGGGAAAAGAAAACCCTATCATGCTTTTGCATTTTTATGCTCTGACTCCATGTCTGCACCATTCTTAGAGCATCAGTCTTGCATGTGAAGTTTTTTTTGTTTTTTTTTCCCCTGCATCTGACAGCACAGCCTTAACTGCATAGCCTAAACCCAACCAACACAGCTTTCACTTTCAGTCACATTTAATTCTAGGAATAAATCTGTGTTTCAGATTGGATTCCCATTTTGAACTGGACTCTCACAGCTGCCATAATTATTTTGTGCACATAAATTACTTGGCATGAACTTTGCAACTGCTACCTTCCCACTGCTTGGCCTCTGAGGACAGAGTGTGGAAACTAAACTCAGAGTGCTTCTCTAAAACAACAGACCTGCAACAGCATTTATACACAGTGTCTTAAATGAGTTACACATTTCACAAGGATAATGCTTTGATTGCTTGCATCTCTACACAAATGTTACTTAGAAGAACATTTGTTCAAGATATATTTTCCCTGGAGACAAGATCTTAAACTAATTTCCAACAAAAAACAAATGTATCCATGGTATAGAAAAAATATTTGTATAGCATACTTTTCATATATTAGATATTCAAACACATTAAATATATTAAGTTTGCAAGTAATTGGAGAACTAACATTTTGTATCAATCTATAAACAAAATATTTAACTAAAAGTGCTTCAGATGATTTAAAATTAAAGTGTACGCTGGTTTACTTTAACTTTAATGCTGCCTGTCATCACTGTCCTCTGTGTCTGCCTTTTTAAGTTTGTATTTCTTCTCTTTTCTTTGCCTTTCAATGAATTCTGATGCTCTCTGTAGGTTTTCCAAACATTTTTAGCTTTAAATCAATGCTCCTCGTTGGGTTTTTTCTCTCTGAATGCCTGAGTGACGTACATGTTCTGTATTTTTCACAGGCTCTTCTGGTTTTCTCCTTTTCAATATTCTTTTGTCATTGCACCAAACAACTCCAGGCATGTCAATAGTATTCCTCATACTCATATTTTTTTTATTTTTTTTTATTTTACTTTTAAAGGATTTCCATGAAATGGTACTGGCCATATTTTTGCTAATGGTAGGACTCTAAAAACATATCGACACAATAAGCATTCTCTATTCATTGGGGATGTTTCTGTTGCTGCAACATGTTATGCATTGTGATGGTAATTTTGCCTCAAATAGCTTTGCACAGGGCAAGTTATTTCCAGGTTTATTCCAGGTTGTTTTTTGAAGCAAAAATGAACCGTTGGTGGCCAAGAGAAGCGACATTGTCATCCATCGCTGTTGTTTGCATTTGTCGCTTGTATGTCAAACTTATAGGCATACCAGAAACACTCAAAGGCTTTATAGCTGCTATTGCCACTAACCGCAGAAAAGTAAATTTATTGGTTTGGCAGCTTTTTTCCCGTATTAAGTGTATTCATCATTTGAAAACTGTCGTTTGTTTTTCCTAACCCTTGACTGATCACGATTTGTTAGATGACCTAAAAAGATTTTGTGACAGAATGAAAATGAAAACATTTGTAAGGGGACAAATGCCTTTTTGACAGTATTGTATACAATACCTGAAAAATAGCAGCCAATAACTGCCACGTTCCAAACAGCCTATGCTATATTATGATATTTTATTGATATATATTTTGAATATTTCTTTCAGTCCAGCTACTTGCACAATAAATCTGTGAATGAGAGCTTTCTACAGTGAACATCTGCATTCTTCCATTTCACTTCTGATGATAATTCAAGCAGTTATAACCCAGATCATCCATGCGTTGGAACAGATGTTCCAGCATAAAGCTGGACTACTTGATAATTGTGTTTACATGTTGCAAGTATTAGAGCATAAGATATATTACTTTTATCATTCATGTCTAGGCCATTTAAGTCCCATCTGTATACATTAGTTTTGAAAACATTTATAAAATATGTCTGGAGGTATGTTTATAAAAAGTGCAGCTTTTGAAGTGTGTTGTAGTGGCTCACCTACTCTTCACACATTTCATCCAAAGTGCTCCAAAGAATATATAATGGCTGTAAGTGGTTCCACGCAGGACATAAAGGTTTTCTGACATGTTCTGTTTATATTTCTATGACTTAAAGTCCCAGTTATGCCTTGAAAAGGAGCTACATAAAAAAATCCATCTTAATTTTCTGCTGTTTTTTTCTAATACATTATGTTGTGGAGCTTTGATTCAGATTCGTTATACCAGACATTGAGTGTGGCTCATTGAGGCTCCATTCAGAGGCCAATCTGACAGCCAATGAATAGAGCTAATTACCCCTATTCAGCTGCTCCAACACAGAGGACCAGGGAGAGAGTTTAACATTTTGACTCTGCTCAACAACATGCAAATCGCATCCTCTGCATGTGAAGCTGTACTGAACGTGTTTGTTACTCTAAACAGAAGATTACCACTAGTATCTCAAGCTAAATCTTGGCAAAATCGATTTAGCACATTTACAAATCCTCAAATGACGTGTTTAAATTATGTTCTCAGTTTGATTAAGTTGTGATTTTGGCCAGTGGCTCCAGGGAGTTTTAATCTTTTCATCAAGCATAACATATTCAAACTGTTTCAGAGATGATAGAAAGAGGAAGCGGTTACTTATCTTCTCAAAAACACATCAGAGATGTTCATCCACGTAACAATTTGACGATCGTGGGAATCTGTTTCACTCACTACTGTGCACCATATAGTACATCTTAATGTTTTATCTGGGTTAAGTGATGCATTGTGCATATTGCGTTTACTATTTTTAGCATTTTGGATCTTCTGTGTTTCTACAAAAAACCTTTTCTGTCACTTTTGTAATCTTTTAATCAAATGTTTCATGTTAGTGTTCAAAAGAAGTCTATACATTTTCAGATGTACCAAACAAGCAGATTAAGGATTTTATGTTAAAAATGAATTTCCACCAGTTTTCTACCCGTCTTTGTACCTTTTGCAGAATTTCAGTCTGCCTTTGATGTTTGTATTAGAGGTGACTGTTCTGCTTTTCTTCCTGTTACATGACTGCCCTCCAAAAGTCTTTTACTTATCGTCCATGCAAATTGTCTTACATCCACCTGATGCCAATGCTGAGCAAGCTTTACATTAATGGTATAATTATTCCAGAGCAAACTACTCGGAAAGGAGACATCATTGGTGCTTGTTGATCAGTCCAGAACAATGTAAAGTCTTCTGCATTGCAACTTGTATCATGAATGTGGATTGTTTGTTGTTGTTGTTATGAAGAGTGTTATACTTTTAAAAAGTGATTAAATTAAATTGATATCCCATTTCATGTGGCATTCTTTAATTACAAGAAAGCCAGTAAAAAAATAATGACTTGGGTGATTTTTAAGAAAAAGTCAGGATTGTCTTTTATGTTTGCAGGTAATGACATTTTACTCAAAATACTTGTTGAAATCTGGAAAGATTCTGAAGAAATACTTTCAAGAAAAATTAAACTATTATTAATCCATTCTAAACAATATTCCAATAAAATCCTGTTAATTAAGTACACTTGACAAAATTTTCTGGTATTTTAAGTGTTCCACATTTCTGATGCATTTAGTTGCTTTCATAATGTGTTTCTCTACAGCAAAATGATAAATGGTTGATAAGAGTACAAGTACATTGTCAATGCATTACAGGCAAAGATAATCAGAACTACAAGGACTAGTCTAATGAGCAAAAACTGTTTTTCCAGCAATGTAATCAAATTAAACAAATGATGTGCAAAAGTGGGAGGAAAATTCCAGCTGCCTTGTTGATGTTAATCTAAATTATATGGCTTGTATGTTTGTATGCATTCATAATTTCTCAGAAGTATTAATCATATTTTACTTAAGTTTAAGTGAATATCCTTACTCAACTTTTTCACTACTGCTAGAAGTTTGCTGTTAGTATGATGCATGTTCATCACCACATCATTAGAAAGACAAACGACAACAGAAGTATGGCAAAAATCTTTGAACTTTCCAGAAAGAGGAACCCAAACAGGCTGGAGAGTAAAATCAATCCATTCATGGGTTGCGTTGGAGCTTAGATTGGTCTCATTTCTCTCATATCTGCAATGCTTCTGACAGACTCCTAAACCGGGACTGCTAGGCTTAATGGGAATGTCTCTGCAGCCTCCTTGCTCCCTGGTGAGACACATTATTGTTTTGCCATGAGCATCCACCTTTCGCTGCTCTAGGAAATAACTGCACTCTTGGCGATTGGAGCGATAATAATGGTCACTCAGACAATGGCACAGAAAGGATTTTATGCTACATTTGCTACTGTGAAGCCAATCCTCTCTATTCTATCAGATTTCAAGAAAGAGCAGTCAACACAGAAACTAAACTTCTACTAAGTTCATTCCAACTTTTTTTTGCTCAATTTCCCTTTAAACAAGATAAAAACATATGTCTCATTCTCTATATAAATGAATAAAGGAGCTGAATTGTACAAGATTGGCAAAAAAAAAAAAACTCAAATCATTTGAAATATTAGTTTATTCTTTTATTTTTGAACAATTTAATATTGGATTGTCACTTTAAATATATATATATATAAAAATGCCCCCGATAAAATATTTTAAGCCACACCACTGTATTGTAAAATCTTTAGGTAAGAATAAGGTATATTCTGTTTTCACATGGATTTAAAATCAATTGCACCCAGTGAGGACCAAAGTGTATTTTCTTTCCAAGCAGTAAGATGTTTATTTTTTAGGTTGGACTTTAAATGCCAATACACTTACAAGCTTCATTCTGTTGGTGATGATCTTTATGTTATATTGGATTTTTGTTGATTGCACCATTTCACTTTGACTCATCAAAATAAAGTGTAAAGTTGTTAGTTTAGATTGTGTTAATAATTATTACAGATCTTGAAGTGCAGAATGCCAATAGTTTAAGGTTGAGATTTTGTTGAGTTTTCACCTTAAGCCCTCACAGAATGTGCATTTAAGAAAACCCTGAATTTCATAAACTTATACCTGGGATGGGAGCTACAGAAAAAATGCTCAAATTTCTGATCACAAAACTCCCATCCCCGTCATATTCTTGTCCGGTCACCTCTATGGGTCGTGCCAATTACATCCTGGCAGGTGCTGAAAATGCATTTTATCAAAGTGCAGACACTGCAGTTGATTGTGAATTTAATACAGTAGATTAACCAGAGTAGCTCCTTGGGACACAGCAGATGTAGTGCCAGATGTGTTACAAGCACAGTCTCAGAAACATAGAATGGCAGTTAAGACATTGGTATGTGGGAAGTAAAGAAAGTGACTATTGATCCTGTGCAAATGTTTATGTCTTTCCACCAGAATAAGCAACTGACCCCTGGCTCATATCAGTGTCTTTCCTCCACGATGCATTTAAAATGCAAGCCCCAAATTATTTATATCTCCATTTTGGAGCTAAATAAGCAACAACAAATGATAAATAACTCTTTCAAGTCCAGAGGATTCCCAAGTGCTTCACATATTCAGTCATTCACATATTCATACACTGCAGGTAGCAAGCTACTGGATAGCAGTCACAGCTGCCCTGAGGCAGTCTGTCAGAGCCCTGCCTCATACCAGGGTGAGGTTGGCATGTATCGGCGCCACCAGCAGACAAGGCCGGTGAAGTGTCTGCCACGGACACAACAACTGAGGCAGATGGAGCAGGGATTCAAACCAGCAACCCACCGATTGTGGGACGAGCTCCTATCACTGTCACCACCAACAACAACAAAGCACAATCTTGAAATCTGACTACAAAAATGTGGTTCAAGCTAAAGCTAAGACTGCAGGAGCCTATATGTATGTGGGAGAGTTATGTTTGTCACAGAATGATTGGCACTGAAAATTATTGATAATCCAGCAATAGACCACAACCTTTGTTAATTTAAACCCTGGGCCTCACCCACCACAGCAAAACTGTCAAACAAATTATTATAAAATTAGTTGTCAAAATCTAACAACAAAAGGGCATTTTCCTTTTCACTGGAGGATTTTTCCCTCACAAGTTTGCCAAAACGAGATGTCTCCTTGACTTGAAAGTTTGTGGCAGAGTTTAAAATGAAACCGTGAAAGAGACAGAAACGATGCCACCCACCCACACTGGAGGCAACGAACATGAGCTCACTGTCAAACTGAACAATAAAAGAACTGGAATCAAGACTACTTTTATCAGTCTTTTGTGATGACATTTCAACCCACTCATTCCTGCAAACATCTAAGAACGTCAAATAAAGTTTTTATCCGTGCACTCCAAAAAATATAAGCTTCTGGAATAACCTTCATGAAGCCCTACGCCAAGGGTGCCCAAAGTCGGTCCTCGAGGGCCGGCATCCTGCATGTTTTAGTTCTCTCCCTGGTTTAACACACCTGCATCAAATGATGGCTCATTAGAGGCCTAAGAAGAGCATTGACATACTGAACAGGTTGTTACTACCACCAGGAAGAGAACTAAAACATGCAGGACGCCGGCCCTCGAGGACCGACTTTGGGCACCCCGCCCCTGCCCCATTTAAAACGTGTTAAGGTCTGTGCCAGAAAACCTAACAAATAAAATTAACTCAAATTCTGCCAAGAAAAGTGGTAAAACTTTCAGTCAGACTGATGCCAGGAGCTTGTAGATGACTAAGCAAAAGATGGTGGAACTTGATAATTCACGCAAATCAAATATTAGGTTGGTATTATGCATGTAAGAAAATCTTTATCATAATCAGCATCACAAGTGTCTTTCATAGCTGCAAAGTAATTATCAAAACATAGCAGGAGCATCGTTGCCTAAAGTCCACCACCATCAGACACCATCTGCAGTGTTGTTGTGGCTCCCTTCAGCCTCGTCAGCTTCATATTTACATCATCCACCCTGCATGCAGACTTATTCTGCCCCTTCATGTATGTAATGACAAACGACTGAGTGTCAGCACATTAACTGACATTCTGGACTTTCTGCCCTGCAATCAAAGTTTCTTGTTGTTCTGTACAATGTGTACCAGACTGTGTGTTACCAAACCACTTAGCATCAAAAGTCCTCTATTTGCTTCCTATACTGACAGTTCTATACAACAACATGGTAACTCAAGCTGGTTAAACCCTGTTGCTGCATTCTGATTCCAGAAAGACAATGTGCATTTTAATATAAAGAGCAAATCACTCCAACTTAAATCTTGCATGTTGATAAAAATAAGATAAGAAAAACTGCATATCAGCATTCAGACTGATATGCAGCCTGAATGCTGATATGCACACTAGACATTTTTTCATTATCAAACACACACATACACAAACATGTGCATACACACACATACTGCAGCTCTTTAGGGCTATCCACTAATTAAATTGAATTTATTTACTTTGCAGATGAATCAAAATAAGGTGGAATAACAGGTGGACCAGTAGATATGTATTAAAGTCCACATGCATTTCAGCATTATATGAAGAGAGCCAAAATAATTATATGAAATATTTTAATCCACGTACATCAATTTTAGACACTCAATTTTTTGCTTTAAAACTGATTCATCGCTCTTTTTGGGTACTAAAGTCATAATTTTGTCATTTTAACAGATACAATCTTGGCAAAGCCTACCATCATGTTATGTAATTTACCACTTGTAGATAAGTTGGATAAGTGAGTTGTTACTACTGTTTAGGGTCATGAAGGCAAGGCATTATTGTTGACTTTGTCAAAGGAGACTTTGAGCTTGAACAACGTTCTCAACCACCAATGGAAGAACCAGTGGTGTCCACATTGTAATAAAACATGTCAGTTGCTAGATTTCAGGTTCATGGGTCATACTCCTACAGGACCGAAGGGGGCAAAGACTTTTTTGAGTTTGATATTATGTTATAATGTTGTTCCCTCATCAAAAACATACCTGGAGTGTTGCTTTGATTCATGCATGTTTGAGAAATCCTTGAATCTCCTGCAGCAGACATTCAGGGAGTGCCTAAATGCTTGTTCATTCAAAAAACAGTCTATTTCCACAAAGTTCCTTCTTAGAAATGCAGTTTATATACAATTATATGCCCTCTAGTGGACTACCTGAGAAAACCTTGAAGGACAGAAAAAAATTAATGCATAAAGAATGGTTGATGAAAAAAATGACAGTCTTATGCCAACTACAACTTCATCTATATTTTCAACAAGCTTGGGTTTATTTGTAATCATGAATCACAAACATTACCTAACCAAAAGCAAGCCAACAAAAGGTTTTGCCACTGGAGATGCATCTGTTGGTTTTCTGAGTGCGACCCTTTGGCACCATCCCCCCAGAAACAGACAGCCACTATACACAGCACTGTACTTTCCATCACTGCTTAGAATTCCCCTGCAGGGATCCAAAGGTGGATGCAATATAAAATATTAGCAGTGGGTCAGCTCATAGTTAACCGCACAGCATAAAACATAAAAATTGCAACAAAATGCCTCAAAGGTTTTGCAGAGCACAATATTTCACTTCATCTTTATAGGCTGTCAAAAACAGATCTGGGTAAAATTTCACTTTTTTGCTATTTTCTAGAATATATTTCATGTCAACATTTTTCATTTATTTAATTGCCGTTATAAAAAAAATGGTTATATATGAGGAATAAAGAAGCTCATGGTACCAGTATGCCATTAGTAATCACAAATGCCTCAGCAAAAAACAGTTAAAATAGTGAATACAATCACAGGCACATCTGAGAGCAGAAGCTGATCTATATTGAACTGGGTCTAAGGGAATTTCACAATCAGATGCAGAGCTGTTTCTACAAGCAGGAAAGGTAGAAAACGGTAAATTTTCAAAGAATCGTCTAAGGAGACCTATCCCTCATACTAACACCAGGAGTCATTTGTGTGTAAAATTGCAGTTATCTGGCTGCTCTCCAGCTCATCTTGCTTGTTGAGGGCAAGCTCCAGACTGTAAACTGTAAATTATAAAACTGTGATCCTCCAATCAACATCTGAGCCAACAAAACGACACATTGTACCTCAACCTTTGATCGATGGAAAATGGATTGTCTGCACGATTAGACCATAAATATTACATAAAAGATTGCAATCACAGGCCTTAGCCCAAGTCATTGTGAAAACGTTTGAGCACAGAGAAGACAAAACTGTTTTAAAAGAGTGATGAATTCAAAATATAAAATCACAGAACTTCATACTCAATTTCTGAAACATAAAATAACTTCGAATGTGAAAAAAAAAATTAAATGATTGACCTCCACAGCCCAAATCATCTATTTTCATTCAAACACTTGTAATTTCTTGTCAGCATGACAATCAAAACTTGATAAATGAAGTATGTTCTACTGTAACCTGTCATGTCCAAACCTGTAATACAATTCCAGCCAAATTAACTACACATTAAACAATTATCCAAAAATTTAACAGAACTGAAAATACTGGCTTTTCAACTTACAGGATTTGGTGTTCCCCCACAGCCTCCTGCTTCAACAGGCAAGAAGCATGTGACAGTTCACTCCGTGCATTTATCCACAGCCCTCCTTATCAATGGATCTCTGATCGATTTAAAATGGTAGCTACAACTCCACCTGGATGTGCAGGGGTCAAATGTATGGAAAACGTGCATTTAGATTTAAACTGTTTTGGTGCATTTTACAGTGAAAGTGAAATGAAACTTGGCAACAAACGCCATACAACGTTATAGGGGATTATCCACTAAATCCTTCTGAAAAAAGAAAAAAATATTTATGGATTATAAACCCCTGAATTAGACCTAGTGAATCACAGAAGTATAAAAAAAATAAAGAAATAAAAATTTCTGTATTCTTAATATGTTCACTTATTTGAGGAATTCCGACACTAAAAGTGGTTGCACATGACAGGTGTGTGAGCGACAGCTTATCTGAAGAGTTCACCCTTTCACGCAGAACATAAACAAACTGGAAGCGGGCACAGAAATGCCTGGCAGAAAGAAGTGGAGTTCACTCACCATTGCTCTGTGAAGGCGCCGGGTCCTGAAAGCATGTCACGACACTAAATACCCATGAGCCAAAACCCCGCTGCTCTTTAGTAAAACAACAAATAAGTAACAGAGAGAGCAAAAAAAGAGAAAGAAACCGCAGGCTGTAGTTGACGGTCGGGACTGCTCAGCTGAGTGGAAGGAGCGCAGCGCAGCAAAGACCAGTGGCGGAATTTGGAGACACGTCCGTGCGCAAAAAGCCGGCGAGCTGAAGAGCGCACTGCCGGTTGGGACTCTGGAGACAGGGACACTCTGTAAAAAGAGGAGTGCAGAAACCCCTGCAGAGAGTTGGGGGAACCTCAAAGGTTTTTAAAGGAACCGCGGATTGTGTCCGGTCAGTCTGCTGCGGAGGAGTTGACGCCGTTTCGCTTTGTGTGAACTCACAGCGGACATTAAACCGCTCCGGTCAAGTCCCTCCTCCTTTCTTCAGCCCTGAAGTAACGGAAGCACTCACTCGTTCTCGCAGTCTCCGTCACCGACACACTACATTTAACTGACACGATCCATTTGGCCGAGGCTGTCCCTGCTGACGCGCTGCTGATTGAAATGACCTGTGCACGTGTAAGGAGACAAACTTTAACTTTCATTTAAACACAAATCTTGAGCGCACAAGAAATGTATGAATTTTGTTGATCTGCAACAAAATGCAACTTTTTGTTATTTTGTTCTCACGTGGCCAGCAGGCTGCTTTTAGTCAGTGTCCAGAAAACAACACATAGATAAAGCAGATAAATTAATAAAAAGTTAGATTATTTTCTGAATTCAGTTCGAAAAGAGAAACTTGTGTATTTTACAATGTAACATAGTTAACCGTTTATGTTTTGTTCAATTATGGCTACAAGTAATAAAAAAACACATTCAGTTTGTAAGAACATTAAATTTGACATAACATCAATATATAAAAGTAGGACTTTATTACAAAAATGTTAAGTAACTACACAAAAAAGAAAATATGTCCCATTGCATCTGTTTTGAAACGTATGTGGCTTTACAGAAAAAAAAAAAAACATCATACTGACAGTCAAACATGGTGATGGTGGAATGAAAATGTGTGGTGCTTTGTTGGACCTGGGTAAAAATCATAAATGTTTATCTTTGAAATAGAATACCTGGTTATCAGTTGGTGACCTTTTAATTCGAGCAGGTTCTGGTTATGCAGTAGAAAAGTCATCAACAGCACACCAGGAAGTTCTTGGCTCAAAACTCATAAAAGTTGTGAAGTTGCCTAGTCAAAGTCCAGATTTAAATTGGATTATGAAAAGTCATGCCATGGTCTTAAACACATTTGCTCATATTTAAAATCTTACAACTTTTTATGACACAAAAAACTGTCACAAAAAAGCAAAAAAAAGAACAGCAACCTACATAATTTATCTCCTTTCTCATTCAAATATTGAAACAGACATAAAACCCTTGGAAAAGAGCTGGCTTCCACAGAATTTCTGTCTGTTCCACAAAAATTCCAGTAAACTTTTTCACACCTTAAACTATGGTTGATGGTGTTTCACTTAATGGCTTGATTATATGATTAATCAGTTAAATACATTTCACAAGTTCTTGCTAGAAGATGTCCTAAACAGTAGTGGCAGTATTAAAAGTTTAAAAAGTTTCTCTAATAAGAAGATGTCTAATTAGACATGTAATTATAATCACCCCAAACTTCCCTCCGGGCTTAAATTAAAGACACCATTGCTCATTAGTGCATTCACATGCATTTAAAAGCACCTTATTAACATTCCCCCTTTTTTTATTCTCAGCAGGAACTTTGACACCTTTTGCAGATCAAAGTCAGTGCGGTTTCTCCTTCAGTTTTACTTCAGCCTTACCCGAACACCAGGTGGCACAGTGTCTTAGACTTTGAAACAAAAAAAGCATCTTACATTTAACCCTATGCCAAACATGCTAAGAGAATACTGATTAAGCAATGCAGGGCAAGAGGAGACTTTTGTAATGAGGAACAACTGAAAAACGTAATCATATAGATCCTGGTTTGAATCCTTACTTTTAGTATTTTTACTTGATTACATTGTTGTAGCTTTCTTTTGAAGGTCTGGTGGTAAGAGTCACAAAAGTCATGAGAAAACATCTTTCTTACTTGAAAATTAAGTGAACATCCTTGTGTCTATCCAGAGGTATTATAAGATAAAAGCAAGATCTGTGCAGGTCAGGAAAAAGAAAAGGTGAAAGAAAGGTTCCCTCCCTCTCATCATAAACTGTTGAACCCTAACCCGTCTCTGGCTCATTAGTCCCAGTTTCTTCCTGGCATCTGTCCAATCTTCATCTCCTACTCACTTCTCCATCCAATATAATTTATGGTTTGAACAGATCTGATCTGTTCAAACCATATTATTCCATATTATTCCAGTTTTCTAACTCCATCCGACTATTTGTTTGTATTATTTTTTCAGGAAAAAAAATAAAATAAAAACTAAACTGTATCTACAATGCATGGTTGAACATCTTAATTTAATTGGTTGCACACGAATGTAAATTTAATACAAGAGCCTAAATGTAATAACATGCAACATTTTGACACGTTATATGCGACAAAATTATCTCCTCCTATAGGCCAAACAGTAGTTTAAGAGTAACAGTTCAACCCAATGACAAATAATACTCTGTCAAGTTTTGTCAAAATGTTGATCAGTGATGTCTGCTGGATGATGGAAGGAGAGATAGCCCAAGGCCAATTTCTTGTCCCACCTACGATTTATCCCTGAGAGATAGCAAAAAATGACCTCAACTAACAAGCAGCAGAAGCCTCCTCCTCTCACTCTGAGTCACAATCTCATTTTTGCCAAATCCATCTAAAAATAAGAAAAAAAGAATGTGACTCAAGCACTGATGTGACAGAAATTTGGAAAAATAAACTGACTTAAACAACAACTTAAATTTTTGACATATAGAGTACACAGCATACATGTATATTATTTTCAATGTAACAAACACACATTTTGCAATGTAATATAAGTCACATTGGTTTTAAGGCAAACCAATGTTTCTTAGGGAATATACTTTTTTTTTTAGATATTTACTTGAACCAAATCTTAGAGAAATATTTAAAACTCTTAAAAACATTTTTTGAACATTATTATTTAATAATCTAAAACTGTCATGAAGTGGTGGTTTGGAGGTGGTGAGGATGAATGCAGAGACCCAGGTTGTGAAGGAGAAAATGATGAATTTAATGAAGAAAGCTCAAACAGTCCAATACAGGCGGCACGGCAGAGAGTTTAGCACAAAGCTAAATACCAGTAGCAACTGACGACAGACTGTACATGGAGCAAGCTAACCAGGACTTAAACACTTCAACTGGAGAGCCTAGAGGTACGACAACAACTACTGGCATTCGACGACAGTAGACGACCCGACAAGAGATAAAGACAACATGTGGGCTTAAATACACAGGGAGGGTAATCAGGTAACTAGACAAACCTGGGAAGCAATCAGCAGGGAAGACAGGACTAAACATAGAAAACCTCAACAACAACTACACAGAAAACACAGAACATAACAAAAACATAAATTTGATGTACAAGAACTGAGTAGTTAGCCAGCACTTATTCCATTTGGTGGCAGTTTACATTACTTTCTTCAAACAAAAGCTAACAGCTGTCAGGCAGAAAAATATAAAACAACTAATATAAATCATGATTAGAAAGTGAGAGATTTGTTTTGTGCAGCAGATCTGAGTTTGTAATTACAAAACCAAGCAATAGAGGGCAGAGAGAGGGAATATAAGACATGCACAAAAGAAACAGAACAAAACCTGCATGACCAATGTTTGTAAAGAAAAACCTGGCCTTTGTCCTCTCAGAGCCAGATCAGCTTTGCAGCTGAGATGAAGGTGTGAAGATGAAACAAAAAGAAAAAGCTAGCCTGCTCTGTTCAGAAAAATGAACAAACTTCCATGTGTGCTGCGATTACATGACAGGCTTGCTGCTTTTAAAATATATTTGTAGAAATCCAACAGATGGACACATGTATACATTTTGAAAAATGAGGTGATAAACCAGCAGTTACACATTCATCTCATAGCTACAGCTGGTTGTGAGCTGTTCCGGACTGTCAGATTACAGAAAGTGCATTTGCATAAGAAATTGTGCAGTGCGACTAAAAGCATTTTGGCTGCACTGACGTCTGAGCTGGATGATATGAATCATCTGTCTCATGCAGATAATCAAATCCAAATAGAGGCTTGGCTGCTGATTGCATTTAAAGTATCTATAACCAGCCACTTATTTCTCTATGAAGCCTGATGTACCACAATGCAACACATAAAGCATCTGCTTATCAACATCACCATTGTCTCTGTGTCTTGGAGTTGTCTGCACTGCTGAAGCATGTGTCTCATTAGGCTAGAAAGAAAAACAAACTTTGAGCATTCGCTGCTGATGTATGTCAGCATCAGGCGATAAAATATGAAGCCACTTCTTCACGAGGTTGATTATTGTGACAGAAACATGTTTTTTGTCCTTCTGCTTCACCTATTTGGGTGCAACCTGAACTTTATTGGCTTCAAGCTCATGCAAAGTGATGTCAGCTTCTTTTTTCAGACTCTTGTAAAGAGTAAGAGGGGAAAGGGAGAAGGTGAAGTGTAAACTAAAAGAAAGAACTTAGAGCAGGACATTTACTTACAAATGTTTAAAGTCTGCATGCTTATTCTCAGGTTTTTGTTTTTATATTTATCTTTTCAAAGTAAACTTTTTTTCTCACACGTTCACATTGAGATCTGAATGTAGTAGCTTAAGCTTAATATCTTGAGGTTAGATATTAATGTATCTGTGCAGTGTGCACTTGCCTTTTGATATCTTTATTCCAGTTTTCTAAATTAAAATCAACAGCAGTTTATTTTTTAACATTTGATCTCCACTCTGAAATAACACAGTTAAAAAATGTTGAGCTAAATATTTATATACATCAATTAAAGAAAACATTCAAATGTTCATAATTAAAGAGAAATGTACAAAGGTAAAATTTCAAAGCACAATTAGTTTACTTCAATAGAGTTAATTGTTTCCGTCTGTCCATACATCCACTATCTACTTATTCAAGATTGGGTTGCTGGACAGGTCCCAGTTGTTCCTGTTTTCAGTGAAAATGTTTTTTATTTACTATGTGGATAAAAGCTGTATGTCTAGATATCAAGTTTTTTTCTAAAAAAAAATAAAAAAATAAAAAACCTTGTCATAAATTCTGGTCAATCTTTTTGGCTAATAGGTAATAAACTTAGAAGCTAAGTGTAAAACACAAAACTATACTTCAAGTTTTTTTCCCAGCACTATTGTAATATAATTATTTGTTTCATTTGTGTCTCATCCAATAGGTCAAACACTGAACATCATTTCTGTTTATCTCATTCTAATGAGCTTAATTAGTCACTAACAAGCTTCTCAAAAACAATAAAAGCAAGCTGTGACTGTTTCTGAGGGTGTTTGTTTTATGATTCAGTCAAGTGGAGACTTCACAAAGGCAAACTGACGACACCTTTGAAAGTGAATGAGGGCCCTTGGTGGGAGGGACGTAGATAATGCCAGCAGTTGTTTTATGGGTCACATAAATGCAATTAAAAAAGTGCCAAGTTGTAATTAAAGAATTGTGTTAAAACGGTGATAAACCCAGATAATATTCATGCCAATGTGATTTTTTAAATTATTTTATTTGCTATATTAGTTCCAATAAAACAAAGAGAACAAGATTAAATTATAATTATGAGATGTCTATTTGTACATATGTGATTGAGTAGCAAGCATAAATGTGTGGCACAATCTTCAAAGGTCAGGAATCAGCTTCTCTTTTACTGATCTTTCCTAAAGTAACTAAATATTTATTGGTTTAAGTAATCAGCTTGTGATAGAGGAGCCGTCACAAGCTGGGACATATTCCTACAGAAAAGTTCTTGCAGACATCTTTCCACACACACCCAACACAACTTACATTTTCTAATAAATTGTTTTTGGTTACAGTTTTCTTTCTTTTTTTTTTCAGTGTTGTTATTTTTTTTATTTATTTTCTATACTTTGATAAGAGTTTACTTGAGTTAGAAATAATTGTTTTTTTGTTTTGTTTTTGTCTCCTTGTGGGCGGAGCCTGTGAATACAAATTAGGGCTCTGCACCGCATGGAGTCAGTCTGAGTTTAAACCCTCAAACAAATCACACTGATGGCGATGGACTTCTGAGCTACTATAAAGGCACTGCTGTTTTATTTTTTTATTTTTTATTTATGTATGCCAATTGTAAATATGCTGCATTCTTCAACTTTTTTTCACCTGAAGATGAGAGAGCACACAAAACAACATCTAAAGTGAACTAGAGTCTTATCACTTTTGTCCAAGTCATAACAGAACCCCAGTTATTTTTAGGTGCAGTGTGTTTAGAAATCCAACATGTCAAAATATAATTTTGTAGGATTTTGCAAAAGAGGTTATTAAAAAAAAGAAGAACACATTATATGATTAATCAAGTAAAATAAAAGAGGCAGATCAGATTTTACAAATTTGTGAAACATTAAATTATTGCCAACTAGATCAATAAGAATGGAAATTTGTGTCAAGTGTTTGGAATCAGTAAAGAGAATGGAAAGAGCAAAAATATTTAGGAAATGTGGATTAACTACACCTAATTGTTTCATTTTTCTGTGAATTGTTTTATTTTTAGACAGGGAAACTATTGCAGTATAATTTTATTTACTCTTCTAAATAGTTGTGCCAGTAACCAGGTCTGTGCTTGCATCATTGAAAAAGTTTATCTGCATATTCAGATCAATGGACAATGCATTAATACCAACTGCTCTATAGGACATTAAAGGACAAAACAAGACAACGTGATAGGTCAAATAATTAAAAGGATGGGATAAAAGAAAAATAGAGCCAAACCCTTTGTCAAATTATCAGACCAATAAATTGGAAGGATTTTGATTATACATTTTGCATCCTTGGATAGCCATTCTTATTTCAGTACAGTAGTGGAAACCTTTGCTCACACGAATAAAGTTTATTTTGGGTTACATAGAAAATATGATCTGTTCTCCACACTGATGCTCACATGAAAGATGTGCATTTTTTGTGTTGACTTCACTGAGCAATAACCTCTCCACCTCTCCACCTCTCCTGGTTTGTAATAGCTTCATATAGAGTCCTAACTACCAAAATATACAGTGCATTAGATGCTGGAAGGTGCAGAGAAAACTCAACCAAACTTTCATCTCTCCTGATCTTCACAAATGGAAGTAGAACTTTGTGATGCAGTGTAATGACTTCCCATTATGAGTTTTCCGGTTTCATGGGTTTTATCCATCTCACATCTCAAAAAATCATCAGGTAGAAGTTTGATTCTGTAGCTCAGCTTTTTCCACTGGTGCACCAAATGTTTATTTCATAGGTGGACAAGCACAGAAGTTAGGTGCAGCCACATTTTTGACTGCATCATGTTATTTAACATCTCTGTCAGATTAAGGTAATATTGACTGGCAAATGATTAACAACCATAAGCTTGTAAACAAAGTATTTGAAGCAGAATGTCTAAAAAAGCAGTTAAGGAGCTTATATGAGCTAAAATTGGACTTGAACTTAATAGAGGGACTATTCCTTTTGCAGCAATAAACTATGTTATCATCTCAGAGGCTACTGATAATCTGATTTAAATCCGCCATGGGATTGAACAATTTTTGCTTAGCCGAATTGCAGTGGTTAGATTGTGAGAGGAAACCAGAGTACCAGGAGACAACCCATCCACATGTAGGCAGAGCATAGAAAATGTATCCAAAACGCCTCCACTTTAGGATTTAAACCCAGGACCTTCATGCTGCAAAGCAACAATGATAACAATAGTGCTATTTTTTTAACATTGGACAAGGTGTAGTTCCTGTTATCTGTGCTCTTTTTATTTCCCTTGCTTTGAATTATGTTGTGTATCAATTATGCTTTACAAATAACCTTGCATTGCATTGCCTGCATTCAGCTGGAATCTGAGACAAGACTGAACATTAGCTTTTCGAAGACATTCTCCATTCAGTCTTACTGAGCTCTTTAGCAGAGTAAGGGGGAAATATTTCAGTCTCTGGACTTTCAAAGCTGGTAGAGATACATCCCAAAAGACTGAACTGTAATTGTAGGAAAAGGTGATTCTTTGAAATGCTGAACTCAGGAGATTGGCTCTGAATATAAATCACATAGTCACAACAATTATGAGCAAATGGAAGGATGGGGGAAAAAACAAATAAAGAAAAACAATGCAAGACCCCAAGGCAGTTCAGATACATTTGGAGCAGCTGTATGCATCTGATAACTGAAAACTTGTTGTCCAAACACATACACTTACAAGTGTATATCTTTGCCCTTTCCTGAGAGGTTCAGCCACGTTTAGCATGGCTCTGCAGAAAATGAGTTTCCAATTTGTGACCTTGCAGCAACTTTTTCTGAAATAGACTTTTACTGAGCCAGCCCAGAGCAAACATTTAGTTTGGAGTGAAGTCATTTCAAACTGGGTCACCTTTAATTCTTTCAGGTTGATTAGACATATCATGAAAGAAAGAAAAGAAATTCCAAAGGCACAAGAAAAAGAAATGTAATAATACATCTCACCATTTGCTGAGAAAAAGCAGCACTTTGAGCTAATTATAATCAACATATGAACAAACTAACAGGAACTCTAATTTAACACTTCCCATATGGACATTTGCTTAGTTTGTTACCAGCAAATTATGTGTGAAGAAGCAATAAAAGGATAAATGAATTTAACTGCACATGCCATTATTCAAAGGGATCAAATAAAAGAAAAGAAAACAAAAACAAACTTTTGTATTCATTGAATTACACCAGTCTTTGGTTCTAGTTTGAGTTATTTTACAAATTTGTTGGAACTTCATTCCTCATTGGAGTTTTTTTTTTAATCGCTGTTGGCTTCATGAGCATTTCTCAGGGGTTTTCTAGGCTTGTATAACAAGCTGCTTTTGTGATTCATTTAAAAAGGAAAACGAAACTCAGATTTTACCACTGGAATTTGTAAATGGATGGATTAAAATCAGAGTGGTCCAGATTTTAAGCCTATGTTAGTAAATTTCCATTTTTAGGAGAAAACTGTGATAAAACATTGTGGGGAAACATCAGTCAGTTGAAAAGGTCTTCCAAAGACAGCAAAGAGCTTTCAGCAAGAAACAAACCCCAAAAATACATCCAGAGCCTTGAGTGAAAAAGTATGGAGTAAAAATCTCCCCTGAAATTTGCTGTTTAAATAAGTTTGACATATCTGATTTAAAATGAAGACCGGTGTTTGTATGTTATTCCTATCAAATTTAATTTGCAAGTAATACTAGAATATTGTGATAAATTTGTGTAATGCTTGAAACAGGGTTAGTTTTTAAAATCAACCTTTGGACTTCACATCAATGCTCAATCTATCATCTGACAATGGAAAGAGTTTATTAAAACTGCAAACCTACCAAGACATGTCCATCCACATAAACTGAGGCCAAGCAAGGAGAGCATTAATCAGAAAAAAGGCTGAGATGCCTGGGGTAACTGTGGAACAGCTGCAAAAGATCCACACTGCAGGTGGGAAAATCTATTGTGCATTCCACAAATCTGACCTTTATGAAGGAATGAAAAGGAGCATATGGACAAAACTTCTCTGGTCAGGTGGCCGAGGTGCAAAATGCTGTGCATGGCAGAAAATGAACACTTCACATCACATTGAGACACTCACCCCAGTTTAAAGCAAGCAATGCTTCAAAAAGGGGTGAAGAATCGCATGCTCTCCTTCAGAGGGGGAGAGGGAATCTGGTTAGTGTTAATGGGTAGATGGATGGAGCTAAATACAGGAAAACCTGTTAAAAGGTTCAAAAGAATTCACGCAGAAGTCCACTTTACAAGTTGCAAGACAACAACCCTGATGCCCTGGATGCAAAGGAATGGTTTAGATCAAACTGATACGTTAGAACGTTCCAGGAAAAGTCCAGTATCCAACTGACAGTCTGTGACAGCACTTAAAAATTACTGGTATAATCTACACTGTCAGACAATTTTGAGGAAAAAAACAGGAAAGAAATTCTTGTTTTTTTTTTTTTTTTTTAGTAAAATCTCACAAAACAAACTACTGCTAATAAACTTCTGACTCTAAAAATTACTCCCAAAGCAGGGCTGAATAAACTTGGATACTACACTTTTGATATTAGGTTTGTAAAGAAATTCCACATGCATGAGTTTATTATCATTCCACTTTGCAACTATGCATTACTTCATGTGAATATTTCTCATAAAATCCCCCCCAAAAAAGTTTGTGGTCAAAGTACACAGGTATGTCTTTGCTCATCTCTGAGTCATTTCAACACAAAATGCAGCCTAATTGCCTCTGAAAGTATCTTCTGTGCTTGTGTGCTTTTAATGTAAAAATACTTTCCTCCAAAAAGCCTGCAATGATGTCGCATCTTATTTGAAGTGTCACTCTGTTTTTTTTTGTAAAAGAAACATAATTTGTGAGTAAGACAAGCTGATATCTAACAAGAATGGCACAGTGCATTACACTTGTTGTCTTGACAACGTTTCACTTCATTTTAGCCTGAACTTAAAATAACTAAATTACTATCACCTTTCAATATACATTTTTTGTAGCTGTTAGAATTACATTTTCTTGAAGCTTTGTTTTAAGATGTCCTGAATGTTTGCAAAAAATAAATGCTCTTCTGTGCAGGTAAAAAGGATGGAGTAAAAATATTTTCTGTAATTTCTAGAAATTTTGACATTTTTATACACATGGATTTATTTATTTTTATTCCTACTTGTGTATATTAACCAGTAATAAAACACAGCTTGCTTTTAGCTGCAGACAGAGGTTCTTTATAGTTGCCATGGTTTTTTTGTGAGTGTCTGGACCGCAATCTCTTCATCTGATTCTGGCGAAAATCTTCTGCAATACTCAGTTTGTCCGCTTACCTCCTGATGTCAGGGAGAAATAAACCTCTGATTTCCATATTAAAACTCTATTATACAGTCTACATGAAACAGCAAGAAAACAACACAGAAAGCAATCCATTTCTGATCTAATGCTGTTTTTTGTGAGACTTTCACTGAAAAGATCATCACTGTCTCACACCCCAATATTACTGGCTAAACTGATGAGTAAAACATATAAATTCACCTTGAATATGTTTCAAAACAAAAACATTTTGAAACAACTGTCCAGCTTTCATCATCCGTTTCAAACATTTTGAAAACTTGAAGCATTTTTGATTTACTTGCTCAAAATTTGGTTCTGGACATCATCTAGAAAACTGGAATGCACACGTGATGAACAGTTTTTTGAGAGTTACACAATACATGGCATGCAAACCATATACTTCCCAACATTCATTGAAATAGATTTAAAGTTACTCTAAAACATTTTGTTACTGTACTTGCTGATGCATGTAGCTTCTGTGAACACCAGAGCTTATCCTTGTTTCTGCCTTTTCAGAACATTCCTGTTATTCGACAGCATGCAGCAAGGTTTTGCTGCAAGCCTCTCACCCGCAGCATGTTAACTCGGTCAGTAATGAACAGATTAAACCTGAGAGGTCGTGACTCACCATTTAAATGTTGACATTCAGCCACGTGAAAGTCTTGTCGTGCATAAAAATCACATGTGATTCATGCGAACTGATGATTTCAAGAAGTAAACTTTCTTAGGAAAATGCTTTATAAAACCCATTGAGACCACACCTGCTTCATTTCAAATTCAGTTTAATCTTTTGGCAATTGTAGACTTGTTTGTTTTTCAAAAATCTCTTTTTTTTGTAAAGAGAGACCTGGCCAAGAATTACAGCAGCAGCAGACCATGTAAAAATAATCATTTTGCA
Organism: Poecilia mexicana; assembly: GCF_051168715.1. Lineage (NCBI taxonomy): Eukaryota > Metazoa > Chordata > Actinopteri > Cyprinodontiformes > Poeciliidae > Poecilia > Poecilia mexicana. Next base: position 9,377,747 of record NW_028263379.1, read on the forward strand.
CTTTCAAACACTTTGGGCCTGACCTTGTAAAGGATTGTGCATATAAAAAAATTGACATCATGCAAATCTGATCTAAATACAACATACAAATTTATTGCAGACACAACAAATTTAGCATGTCTGCCTTCATGAGTGTGTAGAACGTACGATGATCAGAAAGTGTAAAATATTGGGAGTAGAATATGCAAAAGTAATGATTTACATTTGCAATGCAATTTATTAAACCTGAACCATATTGCTAGGTAATGCTTTTGCATTTATTTTTAGTATATTTGAATAACTGGTGTTAACCGGCACGCAGGCATCTCTGCAGTCACTGTGGTAAGCAGGAGGCAGAAGACAGAAGACATTACTTCTCAAATATTTGAAACATTTAAAGAATGTGAAACAAAAGTTGTGGAGTTAAATACACTGGGTTTAACTCCAACGTATAGCTTTTGCTTTTCAGACCAAAAGCTATAGCCATTTGATTTGTCTACACAAGAGGAATGTATGACATTTTATTGCTGGCAATGATGTCGCGGCCACGCTCCCCATGGGGTTGTTTACAGCTCACAAAATATCTGGTAAGCTTCATCAAGCTGGCGCATTACGTGCATCACAGCCAAACAATAGAAAATTGTTAAAATCAGGTTCAAACATTTAAAACTCCAACAGAGACTGCACCTCCACCAAGCAGTCTTTTTTTAGTAGCCAAGGGTCCAGACCCTCTGTTTGGAGCAAAGCATTGAACAAGGGGCTTCTTTTTACCAGAATCGAATTTAATGAGTAATTTCTCTAAAACTTTCCTGGGAATTACAGCTTAATTTCCTTGAACTTTGTTGTAGCCAATTCCCTACAATTTATAGGTTACCAGGTTTCTGGAAATCATTAGATGTTTTCTTAGAACTTATAAGGAACTTTCACGAACCAGGCTCCTACATTGTGATAAATGTCAAATATTTTATTGTTTTTTTTTTTTTATATATTTGATTGACTGATCACTCTAGGGAGGCTCCATTCCTGAGATTTTTATTTTACATGAACCCTGAATGGTTCCATAAATATTTGAAGGATGGTGTCATTGTATGCAATTAATTAGATGTAGCCTTTGCAGAACCTCCAGTAACCAAATGAAAGAAGTCATGAGCCGGTGAAAAAGGACCACAGGTCTCCACTCCTGTTTGTCAGGTAACATTGACATTGGGTAGGTCCTCACAACCTTATTTTGAGAGAAATATTTTTTGAATGCATCCCTGAGCTGTGACCCTGATGCTCATATTTTTATAGCATTTTAAAAAGCAATGCTGGGAATTCCTTTAATTGAAGGTGTACTAACATTCCTGCAGAGATTGTGTGAATGTAGCAGCATCACAAGACTGCGATAAGCAGGTGCAAAGCTTAAAAGGTTAACTTTGCAATGAACCCAATGTCTGAAGGGATTTTTATTTGTTTTTACTTTTTTCTCCTATTGCATAAGCACATATAATTAAAAATGTATATGGTGTGTTTTCCTGCAGCAGAAATTGGTGTGTATCATGGGAGAAATAACCCAATTAAAACCAGCTTGTGTAGAAAAGTCGCATGGGAAAGGGATGAATCAACCACCTTCTATTCTTTAACTGGGGGTTCTCTATTTTCTTGTTTCTCTAGACCAAATAAGGGCAGACAGGAAGTATGAAGATTGGCTGTAATAGTCTGAACCATTCCGTACCCAATTTATATTCGACAAGTTGACCAGTTCACCATTGTTCCAGTTGAGCAAGCTGAGTACAGCTGGATGCACATAGAGAAGGTAATTAGGTGTGGCGAACACACACACGCACACGCACACACACACACACACACACACACACACGCACACACACACACACACACACACACCTACATACGCACACACACACACGCACACACACCCCCACACGCACACGCACACACACACACACACACACACACACCTACATACGCACACACACACACACGCACACACACACACACACACGCACACGCACACACACACACACACACACCTACATACGCACACACACACACGCACACACACACACACACCTACATACGCACACACACAGAGTATGTCTGTCTATCTTCACAAGGACTTTTTTTCCACTGACTTCATTTTTTTTGGTGGGGGGAGAATTGTGCCTTACAATGTGAGAAATACTAAAACACACTCTTCAGACTTTTTATGGCATGCTATGCTTGAAAACAATCCCTCATTCTTTCAGTCACTCACTATATTTGCTCACAAGATACAGTGATAAAAACTGTTTACCTTTTTCAACCTTTTAAGTTTCATCATAAAATGAACAGAAACTAACCCCAAGTTAAGAGATCTGCAAAAAAGTAAGTACACCTGAAACGCAATAAATGCAAACTTTTAGAGATTCATTAAGCACTGTGATGTACTTCAAGTTTTTATGTCTGTTTATTATAATGATATGTAAGGACGTGTGTGGATGTAGTTGGATCAAAATGCCTGTCAGTGCATGGCTCAGACTTCCACGCACAGAATCCAAACTCCTGAGGTCAAATGTGCAGTTTTCCCAGTCAACGATGATTTGAGGAACCATGTCTTTGGCTCCAAAGTCAGCACCACCGTCGATGAGCAAATTGTAGAGCACTTCAAGCTTTACTCCACTGACAAGCTTAAGGGAGATGTTGATTTTATTTTCCAGCAGGACTTGGCATCTGCTCAAACTGCCACAGGTTCCAGTGCCTGGTTTAATGACCATCTATCACTGTGCTTGACTGGCTAGCAAATTGGCCTGACATGAACTCCAGACAGATTTTAGGGTGTTCAAGCAAGAACCCAGAATGTGGATGAGAGGAAGGCTGGTATTTAAGCAACCTAGACTTCTGTAACACTTCAGCAGTGCTACATGCTAATCTCCATGTCATGCAACAATATTGCAGTAATTACTGAGAAGCACCTGTTGATAGTTTGTGTTTTATGGGTTAGACAATGCATGTTAGTAACATAAATTACTATGCAGAGAAAGACAAGCTGTCCAGATTTTTGTCCAGAGCAGAGTTTGAGAAGAGTTAGGAGTCACTGTATATAGAATTGGCTGTGCCAGCCGTTAGATCCCTGCTTACACGTTCACTAGACTGACAGCAACAACACTATTGATCTACAGCCTTTTGTGCAATGGAGCACAGTTCAGACACCTTATTGGAAGCAATGGCTTTGAAATAGTGTTTACCACTGCAGCTGGAAATGCAGAGACCTCTGCAGAAAATCCTAAACACAAAACTGAAGTTGCAAATGTGACTCCTTTTTCAAAACAAAAAGCCGTTCATGGACAGGGTGTCCAATAAGTGACAACAGGACCCTGTGCTCATCTGTTAGTTCATTAGCACATGTACTGATGAATTAGTGGTTGTGCTGTGCTGCAGGTGTGTTTGTGTGCTCATGCTTGCTTCAATGTGCATTGAACGGCTGGACTGCTGTTCACAAACATAATTAGCTCTTTAATCTGAGTCTCTGAGCAGAAACAGAAGTGATTTGAAAGGACCCGGCAGCTCCCTGCTGCTGCTTGTTGCTGAGAGAAACCTGTCTCATGTTTCCAATTAGTCGATTCAGAAACTGTTGGACATTTAGATGGAATAAATATTCCAATATAGGAGGAAACATTTCAGGGCTGTGAAGGGGATAAAACGAGGGACTCAGCTTTTGCTCCACTCATTTTGTGTCTTATCAGATTTAATACAAAGAAGCTGTGAAGCTTTATTTAATTCAAAATTTTCAATCAATGTCAAACTAAAACTATGCTGAACATGAATACTGTAACAGCATGGAAAACAATTTTTAAAATGAAATGGAAATAAGAAATAAATGTATTGCTGACTGGAAATGTTCATTTTCAGCTTCTCTGTTTAAAACAAAATTAAACATTTGGGCATGCAAAGCACATAAACACACACTCAATGCAAAAACATATAATGTGGTTTTAAATATGAGCATGAAATAAAACTTGCACTATCCACCCACCGATCCATTACGACGTGCCTGGAAAACTATTTTTATCCATTTGTGTCTGTGATTTAGTTCATCTAGTTCTTGCAATACAAATCAGAAAAAGTTTGACTTGATTCCTTTATTCAGAACTTCTGAGTCAATGTTTTGTAGAGTTACATTTCATATCAAATTCCATATGGTTTATTTTAGTAACTCCACCTGATGATTTTGACCTGTTACCTCACATTCTTCTGTATTAGAACCTGAGTTAAATATTGATTAAATCTTTTGGTTACGTTTGTTTGTTCTTCCTGTCTTGTTTATCAAACCAGATAATATTTTGCTAATTTTATTCCTATTTAAGTGTGTTTGCTACTTGATACCACTGCAGAAATGATGTAAGTAATTCAAACTAAATTGAATGAATTTACAGAAGGTGAAATAGTTTTTCCAGACCTGAAAGTGATCTCACAAAGGGACACAGAAGGACTTTGTTCACACAGCAGCAGATGAATTTTACTCCGGCCCACGTTATCTGAACTCTCTAAACCAGAGAAGCTCTCATTAGTCTTCTCCTTTTTATTTGCCTGTCAGTAATTTGTTCCCAATTTTGTCCAAAGCAATCACACCACTACTTGTATTCCTATGAAAGCCCCCTGCCTCTTTCTGATCTGTTTCCCCCACAATTGGAAATGTGAAGCCTTTAGGAACAACAGGTGGGAGACCCTCAGAGATTTGTTGTCAGTGCAGCTGACTAAGCACCAACTCTTTGGCTTGCTACGTTTAATTTAAACTGTTTAAGTGCTCGTGCTGCTACCGTTTGTGGAGTTTGCAGATCTCCAAAAACAGACATACTGTGAGAACCTAATAAGGATTTGGTTCTCCAGGTGTGATGGATGATGCAGGATGTTATCATAAAAACTTTGAGTCTGCGTGAATTCATGATTTTAAACTGTTTTAAAACCATGTCCGTGTTTCCCCTCTGATACGGCTGAAAGAAATTTTCCAACTTGCCTGACTGACATTTAAACATATATAAATTTAAATTTAATCTTGAATTTTGCATGTATGACAACCCTTGGGAAACCTAAAGCAACTAAAACACACAGGAACAAAATGTAAACAAAATAATTTGAAAACATTTATAGAACCTGGTTCTATAAATGTCTTCTAATTGGACAGAAACTGAGAAATCAAGTTTGCCATAGAAACTAATTAAACAAAAATGGAGAAAATATAAAATGGCCTGCTATAACATTAGCAATTTAAAGTATTTCAGATTAGAGTTTAGCTGAAGGACATCATAATCAAATTTATAAAGCGATTATTTGCTTTGGTTTTCCTAATTATAATTTCATCCAGTCCTGACCACCTTCTTAGAGCGTTTCCCATTTCACCATTTAGTCTCCCAACCATTTATTCTTCCTCAGTTTGCCCAGTTACACAAATATTTTCACATCGGGAGCAACGACTTTCTCTGACGAGCAAAGGCAGGGAACCAGAGTCTGACAAAGGCCAGAGTTACAGTTGATTGAGTGTCTGTAAGAGGACACTTCCAGCTGGAGGCCTTCCCTCATCTTTGCTGCAACGCTTAAACTTGCTTTGACTTTTCCCAAAGAAAGACCTTTGGAAGATTTTTTTTTGAAAATTTGCAAGTGTATTTCTGAGGCTAAATGTCTTCAAAAACACCATCTGTTCCCAGCAGGTGGCAAAAAGAAGCCTAATCGTCACATAGATCATTTTTCAATTTTGTCACGCAGGAAGACAATGATTGTAATGTCTGATGACTCAGATACCGTTGCTACAAAACTCAGCATGATGCCTGCAGAACAGCTTTGTTCCCCACATTTCTGAACCACATATTTGTATATAAATGTTCCTACAGTTTTAACAAAGTTGCATTTAGATCAATCAAAAATAATGAGTTGATTATAGACTGACAAAAAAATGGAGTCAGAATTCTTCATCTCATTATGTTTATTTTTGTTGTCATTTTGGAAAATATTTGACAAAAGCAAATGAAAAACTCCAAGTTATTTCAAAGTACTATCACTCCTTGTCAAATTTGGTTCAAGTGAAGGAAGAAAGTCTTTTGGGTGGGGAAAACAATCTTTACCTTTGTTAGACAACACACAGGGCAAGTCAGTTTGTAAAGGCACATATAAAACAATCACATATAAATAAGTGATTTATATGTTTAAACACATATATGTAAAATTATCCACTTGTCAGATTTCAAGTCTCAATCTGTTGGGCCTCATCTTGGCCCAATAATATGAGGTCCAGTTCTCATCTTGATGACTACATTTCTGAATGTCACGCATGTTTTGTGCAATTGTGAGGCAACTTATAACATCATATTGTATTAGGTTTTACAGAAGAGAAACCACAGATGGATAAAAATGTTTTTATTTCTCAACGATTGCCAGAACAAAATTTCAGATGTGGAAAAGAAAAGAAGTATCCAAGATTCTATTGAGAGATGGATTAGTTTTTGTCGGTGTTTTGTCATTCACGGTTACATACTTTGGAGCTACACTTTTCAAAATTGTAATTTGATTGACACATGCATGTTCTCACATTTCTCACTAGTATCTTAGTTTGTACAAGCTTGTAAACATCTGAAACACATTCAGACGTATAGCACAAGTTTGTGAATGAGTCTGTGTAATTAAAGTATGTGTTTGACATGTTTCTGATGGGAGGTACGCTGTGAATAAGCGAGATGTTTTCTGTCAGTGTGGATCCCAGAGGTTCGTTGGAGGCAGGCAGTTTTCACACTGCAGCTGGCAGCGTCTCTGTGTTGATCGATTCCCTCATAGCAAAACATGAATCAACCTTTTTCACTAAAAGTGTAAAGAAACTCCAGGAATTGCATGGCTGTCAAAGAATATTTGAAAACAACCTTTATTTCTGTTTCTCAGTCATCTTGTTTGGTCTTTTCAACTGACTAATATATTTGCTTCTAGATTTGTCTGACTAACTACAGTAACAGTCAAGAAATTAGACTGATTATAGAAAATTCAATTTATTTCAGCAACTCAATTCATTAGGTGAAACACAAATTATACATTAATTACCCACACACATTTTGAAGTCTTTCTTTCTATTAATTATGATGATTCTTCTTTTACAAAACCAAGAGATTTAAGGTTAAAATATTAGACTAAAAAAATAAAATTTTCAATACAAAAATGTGGGTCTAATGAAAAGTATGTTTCATGCCTGCATAAAGATTGGTGCTTTAAAAGGTGCTTTAAATAGGACCAATTAGCCTAATTTTTATGCATATTCTAATTCACTGAAAATGTTAAGAAAGTTGGTTTCTTATTACCAAAAGACAATATATGCAAAAAAAAAAAAGGAACATAACCTTTTGCAAAATAAAAAATGACTTAAGCCACTATTTTATTAAGGTAACAAATTGAAACCAATGAACACCTGAGAGCCAGAGGAAACAGTTACCCTAATTTGAAACAAAATGTAACATATTGCACTATTCTAACCTGTCTTTTTAAAGTATATATTTTGTGTTCTAACATAAGGATGTTTACATATTTTCCTATCATGCTAAGTAACTTTTTAAATATGTTTAATGCCTGTATGCTGTGAGAGTGGGAATCTGATGTGAAATTATAAATTCTAACTGATTTTAATGAATGGGGTATGAAGTCTTCAAAGAAGATATCCCATTAAGTGCATTTCAAGGGAACATCAGCTGTCCGTCTGTCCAGTTGGCTGTCATTTCGTTTCATATGCTGAGCTGATGTGAAACGAGGAGTGTGTGAATGGGTTTTTAATATGAAGTGCTAATACTGTTTAATGTCAGGGCTGAGCATCTTACTGGAACAGGACTTGTTGGCTGCTCTTCAAAGTAAATTTGGCATCATATAATTCCAAAGAGTCTGGGTAAATAGCAGCCTGGGGCTTTGTTTTCTCAATTTCCATCAAAGCTCATCTAGTTTTTCTGAGACGATTTTTTCCTACTTGCATAATGCAGAGCCATGTTTCTGTAAAACTTTAACACATGTAGATAGTGAAAAATGATGTGTCAACAAATGTCTTCTTGTTCATGGCATTAGAACTATGTTAATCATTATGGACTGAGCTTCAGTGAGTGTATGGGTATGTGAAGGGTGTTTCAACTGAGAAATATTTTTGCCAATAAACATCCAATCTTTAGCCATCTTCCTTTCCACTGAAAGTTTTGTCCAAACCAGAGATCAGGGGTTTACATTCAACAAAGCAGACTCGATTTTGGGAATTTATAGATGAGAATACCCACAAACTGTTGCATTACATTCAGATTACATTTAGGCACATAATTAAGAAAATCTGGTATGGATAATAAAATTTTTTACCTATTTATATAGATCATTTTTAGACTTTTTTCTCCCTCTCCATATCTGAGAGGGCGGTGTCCCAGCATCCCTTTATGGATAAGCTGTCATTGGTTACAACGTTGATTGGGTGGGAGTGTTGTAGAAGTAAATTTAAAGTACAAGGCTGACTCTACACAGTGCTGACTATGAGCCATCAGATGGAGAAACATGCAGAAACATTCAGTTTTGAGGTTGGGATTGGCAGTTTCAGTTTTTATTGCAATGCATCTTAGAGATAACTGACCAACAGAGTGAGTTTGGTTCTGGAAGTAGCTAGCCTGGAGAAAATAAATAACGCCAAAAAAAGCAGGTAATTTGTTTATAGTATGACACACTGCACAGAACATGATGATGTTCACTGACAACCACATGAGCATGAGGAGAGCGGAGGCTCTCTGAAAGCAAAGGCAGTCACACTTTGATGAGGGTCTCTAAGCTCTGACATTTAACAGAAGTGACTCACAGTGCTAAATTCATTGCATGCAAACACGCTGCTTCCAACCAGACATTATTTCAGAGGACAAAGGGAGTTTGAGGGTCTTGAAATGTCTCTCTGAGCAGGGCAGCTTGGAGGTCAGATGTCAATCACTGAGCTGTGAACCATCAAGTGTCTGTTTGATTGTTGTCCTTTCAGTTAAAGTGACTTGTGAACCTTCTCAGACAAGGTCTCACACACACAATTCACAAAATACATTTACACTTCCGCCGGGTAAAAAACCTCGATGCTCCTTAATGTCAGCCTCTTGGGGTAAAAAGCAACCTTGGTATACAAAGCTCTCCATATGTATTGGCTCCCCTGGTAAAGATATGGGAAATGCCTCACAAAAATCTCACAAGAATTGAAAAAAGGCCAACCATTTTTGTGTTTGTTCAGAGGGGTGACACATTCCAATATTAAAAAGCAAAAGAATCACCAGTGGCAAAGTTTCTACCCCTATAAACTTCTTTAACACAAACTGACTTAATTTTGAATGAGTGATTCACAATTATCTATTCTCCTGGACTAGAAATAAAATGTGAGACACAGGTCTCCTATCATCTGGCCATTATTATTTTTTTGTTATTTTTTTGTTACAGTAAAGGAAGTTTAAAAAACTGATGTATAGAAAGGGTGGCATCTTAGGCTCACCAAATCTCCATGAGATAAAATCTAGATGCTGGTTGGATGCTTAGAGTATATGCCAGTGTACTTTTCATCATGAAGAATCTGTGTTGCTGTGCCACGAATGCTTAAATTTCTTTAATGCACATGTGTCAAACTCAAGGCCCGCCGGCCACATGTGGCCCGCCATGTCATTTTATGTGGCCCATCCCAGCATTTTATAGGCCGATGATTGACTTAAAATTAGTTTTGACCACGAATTGATTACAAACTACATCTCCCACAATGCATTCTGATTGTTACCTGCCAACATTACGGCTTCTCGCCACTAGAGAGCAGCAGAGTCGCCTCAAGCTGCTTATTGATTTTCCCAGCGAATAAAACTGGGACATCGACAAACTAACATCAAAACGTCCAAGAAAAGAAAAATCAATTTACAAGTAAGACTGTGAATGAAGATGTGTGTGAGTTGGTGTCAGGGCGGCAGGTCGCGCTAGACGTTATCTTGACCGACAACATAAAAAAAAAAATCGGTCGTGTACTATTTTTATCCGTGAAATTACAATCATATTAACATCGGATATTTAGTCGCATTTTATGCGGTTTAGTTAATATTCACCGTGAATCCAGATCCCATCACAAATTAAACATATAAATGTATCTACATCTAAGGGACTTCACTTAAATCTACATCTAAGGGACTTCACTTAAATTAGCATCACTTCACCCGCTGGGGTCTGAACGCACTTCCTCCTGGTTCCCATCTGCAGAAAAATCTGCGCTAATTCATCAGTCAGTTGGATCTGTCTGATCCAAACAGATCAACTGAACTTTGTGAGTGTTTTACCCTGTGCGGTCCGGTGTGCGCTTTTACCAGGATTTTTTTTTTCTTTGTTTTTGCGTGGTTTCGCTTCTCCTAAAAGGACAGATGTTACGTCTGCAGCTCCTCCAGAGCGCCGCTCTCCTGGGTAACATGCACCACGGCTCCATTTGTTAAATCCGCTGGATGAGTTACTCCCAGCGGTTTCTAATTCTTCGCAGTCCGCAGTGGTTGAGCAGAATACTGCGCATGTTACAGTCTAATTAACTTTTGCATAGTCATTTATTTCCTCCAGATAAACTACCGGCTCCTCAAATGGATTAACACAACGTTGCATTCTCTTTAGTTTTCTCTGGTCTGTAATGGAGACTTGAATTTAAGCTCCATTTCAACCAAAGGTTTGTAATGCGCTTCCTAACCAGACGCTCCAAAGCGTCCGGTCCATAACTCTACAACACGCTGTCAGCTCCCGGTCAGAAAGACGCATTTAGTTCAGAGACCATGAGATGATATTCAGAAAGGATTTTTTTTTTAATTAATTGATTTCAGTTGCCTCTGAGACTAAATCTTTGCATAAAGTCTATAATGTCTGCCCATGTGACTGTTTTTATTATTTGTTTGCTTACCTTTAAACACAGATTTAAATATTGTAATTTTTAAACTGAGCAGTAATTTTACACCCATGGAAACTCAAATGTAATATTTAAAACTTCAATACATAAATCAGTTATTTAACAATATGAGGTGTTTAATGTATTTTTAACATTGCATTTTTATACATTTATGGTGCCCAAGTCTAGTTTTCCAGAGCTACCATCTGCAACTTTAGATGCATTTCTTCTCTAACACACCTGGACCATTGACTCATTATAAGCCTCTACAGAACTGAATGAGGGAAGTCAACCTTTTGTCTGGGTGTGTTTTAGCAGGGATGCACTCCTGATTTGTACCGTCAACGTGGCCCGTTGAGGGGGGCCAATATGCTGAAGTGGCCCTCGGTGAAATTGAGTTTGACACCCCTGCTTTAATGTTTCCTTTTGCTGCACATGATGCTCAGGTTATTTCATCATGATTCAATAATTAAAGCTTTCATCTTCATTCCTTTCAGACAAAGTTTATCAAGATTTGGGAAATTTTACAGGAAAAATAATTTTTTCAGGGAAAATTTTCTCTAAATTCAATTTTGAATTTAGAGAATAATTTGAATAGGGTGTACCCTTTTCAGAGATAATAATTACTTTAGGCTATATGGCACATTTAAAATATCTTTGCTGTGACATACCTGTGACATTACCTCTATCAGTTTCTTCTTCCTCTTTTATTTAATGCTTTTAATTGCTGTGAAGGTTTTGCATTGTCTGCCATTACAATGATAACCGAGCCTCATTAATCACAGGATTAACAGAAGCTCAACCAGTAGAGACATGTTGACTCTTTTAGTTTAGGAACAGCAGCTCAAGAGACTAACATGGACATTTTCTACTTGGAATCCAAACCGGATCACTAAGAGCTCCAAGCTTTGAAAGGCCACAACATCTCCACCATTTATGAAAACGTATCAATCACTTTGGGCCAGCAATGGTCCTACTTCAGCAAAAATGAAGTACATATTGCTATTAACATGTTAATTTATGGAAGTTAATGAAATCTTCAGTTGTGTTGCTAAATTTGTAGATTAATTTTGTGACACTAACCTTTTTTTCAGCTATTTTGATTTTATGACAAATTTATCAGTCAGCTAGCAAATTATATATTTACTGTCTAGCGTGTTTTAGATGTATCCCTGCTCCAGTACACCTGATTCAAATGATTGCCTTACCTACTTATGCCTTCAACTGCTGCAGAAGCCCATTAATCAGCCATTAATCTAAGCCAGGTGTGCAGCAGCAGGGAAACACATAAAACATGCAGGACGGTGGGCTCTGAGGAGCAGAGTTGAGGATCTCTGCTTTAAAGTACCACAGAGGAATTTTGTGTGTTAAAGCACAATGTACCTTCATAAATTTTGAAATGTTTTTGATTATCATGCTATTTTTAACTTTTCACAGATCTGAAAACGATGGTGTTTGTTTTCTATTTCCTATTTGTACAATAAATCCCTTTCATGAAAAGAGGATGCACTATATTTTAGCAGTTGTGCTCTAACCTCATGTACATAAGGTAATTTAATTACTGCAACAGATGATTGACATTGTGAACTGCCTTGGTAATATTAAACCATATCAGTGCATTGATCAATTACTTGTATCAATACATTGATATTTTGTCCTTGCATATTTCTGTCTGTTCTGACCAAATGCTGCAAATATTTTTGATTCCCTAAGAAGAATGCAACATTTTGAACTATTTCTCAGTTGTTCAATGTGCTGTGTGGCTTCTCCTTTAATTGTTATGTTACCTTTTACCCTCAGTTTTTTACATGTTCCAGTGAAATTTGGGCATGCATCATTTGACAGAGAAACAGATTTTATAAAGGGTAAAAAGTTGCATCTGATATGTCTAGTGACCTGAGAGATCAGGGGGGTCAGATTTAAGCTAACATGACAGCAAACATCTGCTACAGTCTGTGTCTTGAAGCAAAACTGGATTCCTGCCATGTCCACATATTCTCCTCAGTATGTGACATTTTTAGCTGAAAGAAACTGGCACACAGGTCATACATTTTGAGGTGAAACAGCCTCTTTCATTTCTGAAATGTTTTCAACCATATGAATCCTTTTGAGCATAGTTAGTTGGGTGCACAAGGCCAAGCCTACCCAGGAACACTAATTATTGACTCATTACATCATTTAGATTTAATGAACCAAGTCTGATGTGGTGGACATTGTCAGCAGGCTTCAAATCACATGGTGCTGGGATAGTCAAATCCCTTCTGCTGGTGCGCAGTGTAAACATTAACAGTTGAAGTCTGGTTCCCAGTTGGATGTGTTTAACTTTTAAAATGGTCTGATATAAACGTATAAAAAAGAAGCTTTATTAAATGTTCAAACTGCACATTTATTATTTTGCAAAGAAGTATGAGTCCTCAAAGAATTTTGAAATGTTTGACTCGTTTACAACTGTAAATCACACATTTGAAATTGTTTATTTTGTTTCTTCAACTTTTTTTTTTCTCTGAAGCGCCTTAATAGTTGTTTTTCTTCAGTTCTAATGATTTCAACCTTTACTGGAAAGTTATACAAAGTTCAGTCTGTCTTCTCTTTTTTCTCTGACTTGTTTCTTCCTTGACCAAGATAGCTGACATTCCCCACAGAGTGTATCTGCTTCTGCATTTTTCTGCATTAAACTGGTTTTATCTTGTGATCTGGAATTACTGAGAGCTGCTGGGTTAAACAGCAACACAATTCTAAAGTTGTTAAAATAGCCCAATTATTTACATAGAAGATGTATTTGTTACTGAGGAAATAAGTAGAGCTTTGAGCTCAATCTATGAGGATTCACACTAATTCCTGTTTATGCATGTATTTGCCTTATCAAAAGAAATGTGGTACACTATTGGTCCCAATCTAAGGGCTTTTCATTGCTGACCGAACGACAGAAAGAAATTGGCTCCCTCACAGGGAGCAGGGTTAAAAAAAGGCAGAGAAATGGCTGTACAGGAAGTTTTGGTTACAAAGCAACAAATCCATTTAAAAGGAAAAAAAGAGTAGCGCAAATGAGTTTTAAGAAACATTTTGAAAGAGGTCTAAAGAAGACAGAAGCGAATATGTCGAAAAAGCTAGCCCCTGAAATGATAGGTGCATTTAATGCAGCAAAAATGAATTGTGTGGATACAAATGGACAGGATTCAGATGGGAGATGAGCAAATCCAATGTGAGCTAGTGTTACAGTAGATTACTGGTTCCTGAGCTTTTAGGACTCTGGACATGAAGCCCAGGTAAAAATCCAACCCTGCTTTTAATAGTCTGTTCACTGCCTGCCTGTTGGTCTTAGTGTGTGTTCACCCTGTGACTAAACCTGTGAAATTGCCAGAAGTAATTGACTTTCTATTGAAAAGAGTCACAAAATTGACTAAAATGATAGAATAATTATTTTTTCAAGTGGGTGACATAAGGGTGTCATGAACCTGTTATAAATATGTGTGTCAACAACATTAATGACACCTAATGATCATAACTGTTGTCATTAAGTGACACTGGGGTTTTGTAACATCTGTATCCTAAACAGCATCAACTTTTACATTACAAAAACGTGTACAATTGTAGGACATATTTAGCATTAAACCCATAGTCACAATTACAATGTAAATGTGGCCCTCCTTATGAAAACAACAAAGTTTCAAAGGTAAATTCTTACTTTCACAAAACTATTCAGTAACTAAAGAAAATAAACTATTGCTTTGAAAGAAAAAACTTTATAAAGAACATAAAACATTTAATGCAGCAAAAATGAAATGAGTGCATTGTTATTGTAGAGGGAAGCAGCTAAAAGACTTCTTAAAAACAAAAAAAAACATTTATTCTTGAATAAAATTAAAATACATTTACATTTTGAACATTGTTTATTTTTCCAAGCTTTTCCATTATTTTGAATCTCAGCTTATGTTTCACATGTTTTGTTTGCAGATAGCTTGCCATATCGGGTTATCTTTTTAGCCTACCATGTTGTCTTCTAATTTTAGTATGTTCTTATGTTTTTTCTTTAAACTGGCAGGTTTTATGAATCACTGAACCAGTATGGAGAGATTAGCAAACCTCGAACCATTGCTGGGGATTCAGAGGCTACTTCAAGGCCAGTGTGAGGTGGATATTTTCAAATTATCCACATTACTGACTGTGTTTAATGAAGCAAAGCCACCGGGTTTTTTCAGACAGTCCAATTCAAATGTGCTGCTGCACATGACACCCTTTTAATCATGAAGGTGCACTTAAGCCTCAAGTGCTCTCCTTATTCTTTTTCTGCATGCCTGCACACGCCCAAATCTGGTACTGCTCATTGCCATGGCTCCTGCTACGACTGCCGGTATTTCAAAAGCCTTACTTCACATTCGGTGCTCCTTATTTTCCATGTCTAGCTTCTTTCTTAAGGGGCAAATCAGAAGTGTCTCTGTACATCCTGCTGAGCTAAACTTGATGTTTTCTTCTGCAGAGCAACAAGATCTGAGCCTGTCACAATTGCAAACATGTCTGAGTTGGGCTGTTAGGGTTTACATGCTCATTTTGGTACTCTAAATAAGTTTTAGTACAATAAAAAAATATTACCCATGCAAACTTCACATGTAATTCCACATTTACTTGAATGTAGTATTAATATTTGGTAGTAGTGAGTACTGGAAAGCTTAATCAAGTTCCCAGCACTGGTTACCACACTTCTAACTTCATAAACGGATGGCAAAATTACAGTCCTTCTTTATGGTGTTCAGAATCCAAAATCCTAATTGGACTGACTGAAAATTTAAACAATTCCTGGACTGATTGTGATTAATCCATTTTGTGGTTCCTAATCACATAATTCAGCTAAATTAACACAAAATTCTACCGCCCACCAAGTCTTTCTTTGTATGTCGCTGTGGTTTGGATGATCTTAGCCTGACATTTTCAAAGTTTTTCTAAAGAGGATTCCAGCCCACATGTCAGAGTCATTGAAATCCTCTCCAACAACTCCATTTGTTTCCCAAACTACTAGAAATGACATCATTGTCTGCAGTAATAAAGGATGGCAAGTCATTTGGCTGCCCTAAAAACAAATGCTTTGTGGTAACCCTCCTCTTCAACCCCTGTACAGTGAACTATAACTAACCCTATAAAGTTCTATTAGAATAAGACCTATTTTTGTGCTGTTTCCACATTTATTTGATGCAAACCAGTAAAATCATCAAAAAGGTCAGGGGCAACTGACTCATACAGTCAGGATACTTTGATTTTTCTGAGGAAGATTCAATTATCCTAAAATCCTCAGTCTGCAGACTCCAAAACCTTAATTTTGTTTTTAAATGTGGAGCTAATTTGAGAATGTGAGGTCAAACAATGGTGGGTACAAACCTTTCTCTGACTGTAACCGTTGCCAACGCTCAAAGACAAATACTCAAAGCCCATCTGAATCTCTTTAGCGAAATCAGTCTGCTAAATGGATTGATGGAGGAATTTCAAGATTTCCACAGATAATAGCTCAGCCAGCAACAATTGAGCTGCTGATCAGCAGATCAGCCCTACACTGTACTGATGCCAAGCCAAGCAGTAATGTTGATGATAAAAGTATTTTTAGCTGCAGATAATGAGGTGTTCACTAAAGGAAGGCTGTTGTAGGCAATAAAATGTTTATTTTGTTGCTTAAAAATGAGTACATCAAACTTATTTTGATGTACTCAAAGCTAGTTTAAACTCAAAATGTTAGATTAGTTCTTAGAAACAAAAAAGACTGTGCCATCTTCTTTTGTTTGTAGATTGATTGGCCCTTTTCTGTAAATTAACTTTTCTTTATGTAGTTTCTGCAAACTTAAAATAGGATCGTTTAGATTCCCTGAGGAGTCTGTTATCATCCCTGTATAATTTACCATTAATACCAACTGTGAAAAACAATTGACATTGGCCTCCTTGTGGTAATCATAAGTAGGACAAGTGGCACAATGTTTTTCTTGCAGACCCCTACCTGAGCCTGATAATTGGTGTTGGGTGTTAAGATTAGACATCTAACACTGATGTCAGCAGCAATAAAACAGGCATTTATTCATATCCAGACTTTCTCATCTACAAAATGTCAGTATTATCTTGACATGTTCTGCAGGTTTTTAATGTGGTAAAGCTATTTTTCTTGGGCTGACGTTGAGCTGTGATTTCTTGTGGGAAAAAGCAGACTAGAATTAAGATTCATACCCTTGTTCCTCTTCAGTTTAAGATGTTTCGAAACAAAAACACATTTTTCCTTTTTTGAGCCACACTATTTGATTCACTTGTTCATTTTCTAGTTCTCTAATTGTAATGGTACATTACCTTTACTCACGTTGCTCTTCCCTGCCAAAAACAAGAGGAGCTGAGGAGGACTGTTTTTTCACTCCATTGCAAAGATTGGGAGGAAGTATGGTTTGGCATACAGCTTGTGTTATTTCAGTAGAATAAGCAGTGGGATTTTTTTATGGATTTGTATACTTAGCAGTTATGTGAGAGACATAAAATGTGGGGAAATGTAAGACACGACGTAGTGCATTTGCATGCATGAAGAGTGAACTGCAGTGACGACATATCAGGAGACAGGAATAAATAGGAGCATCTGTATGGCAGTATATCACACTAACAAAGTATGTCTGAGTCCAGGCCTCTTCCTGCTACAACTCAACAGATGGTTAACAGAGTTTGGGTGATGGCTCAGAAATATAAAATCTGATTCAATGATATCTTCTGTCTTCCAATTAATGACATAACTTCTTATGAGAAAAAATAAAAAATAAAAAAATAAAAAACATATATATATATATATATATATATATATATATATATATATATATATATAAAATTAAGACTGAGATTAAAGTAGCAATACTACTGGTGGTAATATTTTTTTCTGAACACATACTGTCATACTTCTTTCATGATGGAACTGGAAGATGTGTTTGCACAGAAACAAGCTTTGGCCTCGAGGACTGCAACAATTCCAAAACAATCTTATCTAATTTACTGCAGCAATATAGATACTTTCCACTGTTGTTCCAGATGTAAAAACTCTCATGTTGTATCTATTGTGACAAGGGGGATGTTGTAATGACGGTAAAATGTAATGTTTACTGGTTTTCTCAATGGCTGACTGTGTGGTGCCTTTTATGACTTTATAGTTTTTTGTGTTTTTATGATGTAAAGCACTTCCAATTGCCTTGTTGCTGAAATGTGCTATGGAAATAAACTTTTGATTGATTGATTGATTGATTGATTGATTGATGTTATGAAATATTCTCAGCAAGATCCCTTAGTGACATTATAGGAGAACAAAGAATAAAAAATAATGAATAGAATATTATTTATCAATTTAATCAAGTTTAGTTGCTGTGACTTTCTAAAAGAAGTTTGATGATTTTACACTTAGACAAGTAAAACATTTTCAGTTACTTAATTATGTATTAGAATGACAAAATTCATTATAAACCATCAAAGTTTTAACTACAGAGGGCGACTGTGCCTCTGTGGGTTGAATTGTTTTCTTGTGATCAGAAAATTATTGATTTAATTTCAGCTTTCTCCTGTCACATGTCAATGTGCCCCTGGGAAGGTGCTTAACCTCAGGTTGCCCACCGATCTGTGTATAGGAGTATAAATGTGAGCGTTTATGAGAGCGAATGGGTGAATGTGGCTCTAGTGTAAAGTGCTTTGATTGGTCAAAATGTCTGGAAAAGCACTATAGAAGTTCAGCCCATTTACCATTTATCTTAAATATCCATGTTATTGTACATGGGCAGCACAGTGTCACAAGCTTTTCATTAAATGTACAGCACAGTGATTTGTCAACTTGCGGCAATGATCAGTGTTTGAAACCCCGTGTTCTCTCTTCAGGAAAGTGACATGGCTGCTACCTTTCAAATCACTGCACAGGTCTGTGAGTGAACGCTTAAATCGGCATTACTGTCAGTCTGAGGACGCACAGCAGAAAACAACAGACAGGCCTTAGTATTAACTCTGACAGATGATTACTTCATATCAACACTGCTTTCGGCTCCAGCGAGTCACCTCTAAAAGCTCCAGCTCAAAAATGACACACATCACTTCAGCTGTTTGGAGACAAGCCAAGCAGCCTGAAGGCACAATGTGAAGCTGCTCCGCTGTGACTCTGGTGACACAAAGACTGAGGATCATATCAAGTAAAATCTGATGTCATTAAGGTGTCCAAAATACTCTTTTGAATGAACGCACAAAAATTCATTGTGGCCATATTTCATTCTTCTCTTTATCAATTCAGATGATAGTTGATGAAAATTATGTTAATTGACCATGTAATCTCCTTAATCTCTGCCATACTTTGCTTTAGTTTTCTTAAACTAGTTTATAGAGTTTATATATGGCTGCATATTTGGTAATGTCAAATATGTCAAAGGAAGTTCTACATTTGAGTACTTCCTTCTCTTTCAATGCATTTGTTTCTATTACTTCAAGAAAACTTTCACCTACTCAGCATTCAACCTGCTTTTTGCCTCATTGCCAGAGGCAATGTCCCATTAGCTTTTGGCAGGGAATCCATTGAGATATTCTACATTGGCTCTGCATTAGTTAAAAGTTATTGTCATTCAGTCCGTTTGGTAAAAGCTGCACAAATGGAGAGAAAAGTGCAGCTATAAATGCACCTTAAAACATAAAAAGAGGACTGGGCATCTTTGAAATAAGATGCCACAAACAATTTGGTGTAGACGTTCCTTTGACTTTGCACATACGCTTTATTTTTAAAGTACAGAAAAAAAGAGGCCCAGACTTTCAGATGGACTGTCTGTAAGGTGAACCTCCTGAGACAGAATTCCAGCATAAAACTAAATAGCCAATTGTATGAGAATGTAAAAGGGATACTGGAGAAACAATTTTCACACACAGTACAGATCTGTGTGAAGAGTTTCCAGGCATAACATTTAAAACCCAGAAATATGTTGGGAGAGCAAATGTAGAAAGGTTAAAGAAAACAGACAGGTGATTTAAGTATTTGAAATTTAAGATTGTGACAAAGACACACTTTAGTTTACCTTGAAAAGGAGAATACTAGACGGTCTGATATATTTCTTCCTTTCTCTCCATTGTCTATGACTCTTTTTCATGCAGCCTTGTATCGTGCATAAGAGATATTTATGACCACCCCAATTATGTCAAGGATATTTTGAAGGTAATTGGGAGAGAAACAGTTTGTATAGGCGAAAAGTCAAATCTCCAGCATTCAGTGTTGCACAGATAAAAAACCCAGCCTACCTCTAACATGACAACTGCTGACCACATATATTTTCACAGCAGTTTTGTATTTAACAAAACAACATAACCAAGATCCCAGTTACCCTCTTCACCAGTCTCAACATAGTGCACTCATCCAAATGCTTAATTAACAGCGTTATCAAAGATCCCGTGATAAAACACAGCTTTACAGTGTAAAATGCCGTCAGCACAGACTCCAGGTCCCAGACCAAATCAACCAAACAATCTAATTAGCTAAAGAATCTAAAGATTAAAACATAATTAAGGGTAACTTTGGGCTTTTGTCAACCAATTTTACGTAATCTGAATTTAATCCAACCCCCTCTTGTTGATTCCTTTAATATCGGGTTAATTAAGCAATGCTATCTCTGCCTGTCAGACAGGCGTCCACAAAGTATCCACAGCACAGTTATTACAATGTAAAGGCCATCTGAAATAGAAAAATAAACTATGACAACATATAGATTAAGCAGATATGATAACTATGACTGCCTGAAATGTATGGAATTGGCAGGCCATAAATAACAAGCAGTAATGTAAAATTTTGCAGCTCACCTGTAGTTTCATTTTATGGCAGCATCTGGAGTTATAAATTTATTTTAATATAAACATTATCTATTAAGTCTCTTTCAGCAAGTCATGTTCACACACTGACACTGATGAGCAGCAGAACGTATAAGAATTTCATTGAATTTGACCAATTTGGTAGGAAAAATCAATTATAAACTCAAAATCCTATCACAGTTTTAGAGTAAGGTCACACATTTTGAGTGTTCATATATATAACAATGCATGTTAATTAAAAAATTAAAATTTTCTCTGAGAAAAATACTAGTGAATGTAACACTGCATTTGGTCAATACTTTCATAGTTTGTCAGCAGTTTAAAATTACAACTCATATCTTGTTAAAGCAACTAAGTCGGGAAGTTGGGAAGAGAAAAAAAGGCAGCAGAGGTGGGGCTTGATGCAAAAAGAAGATTGGGGGAGATTACACCAAAAACAGACAAAACAAATGACAAACAAGCAAAAATATTTATAATTTTAGTGACATGACTTTCAGAAAGTGTTAATCTGATCAACATGTCAACTTAAAATCATACATGAGCTTTTCTCCATGTCATGAGAATTGGTGGGGGGGGGCTCAGAAAGTATAAACAGGACACCTGCTCGAGCCAGACAGTGTCTGTGGGCTGGACGTGATGCCAGATTAATATTTTTAGTTATGGAAAAGTTTAGAGATGTGCCAAAGCAGCAACTTTTATCAATATTGCATATTACCTTTGCTTCTATCTCCCTATTCTCCATCTGGAGACTGAAGGACAGAGAAATAAGCATCCTATTCGTAGCTTAGTGAAAAACTATTTTCCTGCATTGAAGGATTTTTAATTATGTTTAGTCATGATTTAAGGCACACTGGTTGAAACTGGACTGATTTTTTTATTTTTATTTTTTTTAACCAAAGACACTTTATTTTGAAACTTTTCTCTGCCCTTTCAGCCCCTTATTTTGATTTTATAACTTTCGAAACATTTTTGGTTGTTTTCAGAAATAGAATAAGCTTTTCTTAAATCATACATTGTGTTTTCCTTTTTCTCTTAAGTTTACATTGAGTCCATAAAATGGCAACTAAAAATCAGCAAAGTACTTTAGTCAAGCCTTTATCCTCACACCAAGAGGATAAGGAAAAAAATGTACATGGAAACATTTGCTTATCATGCTTAAAAATCTTTGATGATGAGTTCTTGGTGTTCCCCTGCAGAAAATAACCAACAAAGGAGCTTCAATGATAATCTTAACTGTTAAAATACACTGTTTTAATTATCTAAACACATAAAAAATGCAATTACCTCAGATGCGTCCCATGATGCAGTCCTACCATACTTGCCAGGGCTCAGACCCTGACAGCCCCTGACAGCCCCAGCCCTATTTAACCCCTGGGACCACTTCTGGAAAGGTAGTTTTGTTGACATGGAGCATACAGGCATGGTAATAAAGAGTCAAGATGGAAAGACTTCACTAATGAACATATAAAAGCAATTGCTGCTCTCACCAATGTGTGAACCATTAAAGCCCCAAACTATCTTAAGTCCATCATTCTGAAAACAGAGACATTATTCACAAATGAACAAATATTACCGTACCTGTCACAACAAACGCATGAGACATAAGGGGATCTTATAGACCTATTTATCTTCCAGACAAGAGAGACATGCATTCATTTAAATATGTAAATAAAATGAAAATAAACACATGCATACATACTGGACACAAACACATAAATAAAATTACCTCAAATAGTTAAAATACCTAAAATATTGATCTTCCAAAATACAATACAAAAAATACAATGAATAAAACAAATGATAAGATATGACCTCACATCAGATAAGACCAATTTATGAACACATTTACAATTCAACTTTGGTTTGCAAAGTTGTCTCTGAATTAAAAACAAGACTTCTGGAACAATTTCTATTGTAGAGAGTAAAGTTGAGATATCTGGTCATAGCTAATGTGCAACACCATGTTTGGTGAAAACTAATCACAGTATATTAGTAAAACACATTATATATAGCAGGTATCAAGCATTATGTTGAGGGTCAATTATCTGAGCCATTTGAGTCCCAAAGTTTGTCAAAATTCCTCCACAACAAGGTGAAGCTTCTATTTTGTTCCCTTTGCAGCTCATAGGGAAACTATTCCTCCATTCTGCTTTAAATCTGTGTCACATTCCTTGAATTTGTTGGAAAATAGACCACTGCTTCAGGTACAGGCCGATAAAAACAGGCTCCACAAATCTTCTGGGCCTCGTCATCATCATCACCTGAACTTTGTTTGTCTTTGCCTGCTACCTCTCTGACTCCTACAACATAATGAAGAGTTTGAGGTTTCCTGCTGTTTTTTTTTTCCTTGCACGAAACGAATGCTGTTACACCTCATTACCTCTCCTTCTCCCTGCTGAGGTTTGTCCTACTCTAAAAGAGAAGGAGAGGGGTAGAGGGCGTCTGTGCATAAGGAGTAATTAGAAATTTGAATAAATGATAGACACCTTGCTAGAATCCTGACGAGTGTTTGACAAAAATAGAAAAGTCCATCGCAGTCTGGGTCTTCTGGGGCAAAAGTTTTGACATTCAATAATCATTATCTAAGAAACGAGCAGTCTGAAGTAAGTCCTGACTGTGTTTCAGTGGGGAATTGTGCACCGTGGTAAGATTAGGACATGCCATTTGAGTCTAAACATAGCTATTGTTTTCTCTAATGACAAGGAGAAAGATTGAGTTGGGAGAGTATATGCCAGTACAGGTAAACAATCAAGGACATGTGGACAATTAGTCAAAAAAAGAAACGGTGCTGCTAGAACCTTCTTGCAGCATATCTGGTGACTCATTGCAGTTTTAAATTCGCTCACCTTTTCTTTTTTTAATTTTACTTAACATCTATATGATGTAAATTCAGCACACCATAAGCACATCTTTAGTTGAGTAAATCCTCACTAATCGACTTGTCTGAAATTTTTGTCTGATCCTCCACAAAAGACTGACAAAGGGATACGTGAGTATTTATCATGTCCAGTGAGAAGATGGAGTAACCACCTGCAAAGATGGTGCAATCAATCACTTCAGTATGCAGCTCTTTTCATGTTATCTCCTTTTTGGCACATTTCTGTTTTATCTCCTCCTTCTCTTTGCTTTCAGGATAATATCGTTGTCTCCTGGTGATATAACAAGACTGATCTAAGCGAAAAGAGAACGTAAAAGAAAATGATAGTGAAACTAGAATCACATCAAACTACAAAACAATAATATGTGCTGCTGCTTTCATCACCACTTCATTCTAAGTTGGACTGAGATCTAGTGACTGAGGAGGCCAGTTGAAAAGAGAGTGTTAATTATCCTGTTAAAACAAATAGTTTGAAATCATTTCAAACTGTTATGGAAGAATTATGGAAGTAGACATAAGTAGATGTGGACACTGTGGTAAGAAAGGGATGGACATGGTCAGCAACAATACTCAGGTAGGCTGTGGTGTAAATATGCATCAACATTGTGTAGACATCGTTACATAGAATAAAAGCTGACATGGAACAAAAGGGAAACAAACAGTTAAGCTCCAAGTCTGAACAGCTGCCAGTCGACTCCCTGTCTTGCATAGTTATAAATAAAATTCTTATTTTTTCTTTATTGAAAAGGATAGCCTATATAGGGTCTTTGCTCAGTGAGGAGTCTGTCACTATGACTACAGAGGTTGGACTTTAAATTGGATCTGCATGGGGTGCTTAAATTGCACAAACCTTCAATGAGATGAGCAGAAAGGGAGGGCTAGAAAGATAAGAAGGTTTATCATGTCCTCTGGGAGTCCATATGCGTCATTCTTTACCAGCAAACAAAGCTGCAGGTTAATAATGAAGAATAAAGGGCATGAGACCCATTTCACAAAGAGGAAAAACCTGCAAAAAATTCTGGTTCTGAATGTATGAAGCCTGATGTTCACACCAAGATCCTGTGTTTGTGAAGGAGAAACCTCTTTTCTGGAGTCACTAACTCCCTGCTACCTGTCCAAACATATCAGTCACATTAATGAGTCCAAGGTCCTTTTTAAAGCATCAGACATTTTGAAAAACATTTTTGGCTTAATCGATTCTATAGATCATAACTGATAAAGAAGCTGTTCGTGGCAGTAAACCAGACAGTCACATATCAGCTTTTATGTGGAAATGGGGTTTCAAAAAATAATGTAACTAAGTTACTGTCTGCTTGAAGTAGGATTTTTAGGATTAGCATATTTATCTAAATAATGCAGTGACTGTTGTTTTGGACTGGGGCTGCATCATCTACAGTTTTGGGCGTAGTGTGTTTGGCAGCATTACACACTTGCCGGGTCTGCAGGATGAAAGTTGAATTTAGAGACAGTTACATGTATGTCAGATTACCAGCAGAGCGTTAGTTAGGACTTCTTTAAAAATGATAACATATGTTGCTGTAGAATCAAAATATCAGAACTAAATGTTATTCAGAAGTCTTTTTACAATAATATAGTTCTAATTTTATTATATATACACAATAAAATCATATTTATGTCATTCTTTGTCTTTGTGAGCTAAAATATTGACAATGTGGAATACAGAATCTGTTGTGTTGTTTGCTTTATATTAGATTTACAGTATAAGTGGTAACATTATGCCAATTTTATTATTTTCTGATCTACAAAACCCAAGAAATTAAAGAGAATGCCTCTTTCTACAGTGAATCACCATAGAAAATCTAGTAAATAAACAATGCGTGGACTGAGGTTGCAGTGTTTGGTCATCAAGCTCATCATGTCTTTTGAGGGAGTATGATAAAAAGGCGACACAGCAGACGCACAAAGTGCACTTCTACCACCACAACCTGTGCAATTGGAATAATTGACAATGAGTTTTATTTAACTGTTGTTTATGGCCACACTTGCTGTTTGACCTTTTGTTCCTTAGCGTTCCAGTTCACATGTGTGCAGCCATCTATCAAACGCCAGCAGCTAACACTGAGCCCTATCTTGCTGCAGCAGGGGCCTGGCATGAGAGGACGAAGGCTGGCTCTGGGCTCACAGCGTGCTCACATGTCTAAAGGGTCACTGGCTTGGAATCGCTTCATTCAGTTCACATAATAATCGTTATCGACAATATACAGATGAACTCCATTCACACTGAGGAGGGGCCGGGGATACAGAAAGAAAAGAACACAATGAATGAGGATCTGAAGGGAAACAGGGCTGTTTTTAATCAATAGTACAGTGGATAAGAAATGCAAAATCACTTTTCGAAATATGTGACTCATACTACCCAAACTTCCCCTTTTGAGATTCTACAGCCAATCAATCATCCTTTTGCCTGAAACAATTTGTCTGCATGTACCGCTCCCAGACACATCCATCCTGGTCTTGTTTCTTTAATTAAATTTGGCTTTAATATCTACACTCAGATCAGACTGACTCCAGAGGCTGTACATCCCCAGCGGGCTCACCATGGGTGAAATTAGACCATCAGTCTAATTTAACAGCTTTTGCTTCCATCGAATTTACTCAGTAATCAGTCTGTGGACTCTGCCCCTCCTTTCAGAAAACAAATATCATGTGAGTTTTGGAGGAGCAGTTAATATCATTTGAATATTGAATATTAAATCCAGTTGTATAAAAATCGCAAGCATGGATTTAATGCAAACGTTAAGTAATGGAGGATGTGATGGTAAAAAAAAAACAATAAACGTTTGGACTTCTAGAACAAAATCCTAAAACGTTAAGCTTATACAAGTTTATCCCACTCTTAATTTTTTTTATGTTTTTCAGAATTATCTGTCCTTTAAAGTCATCTTATACAGTGTTTTTTTTTTTTTTTTACCTTTTTGAAAATTTTTCAGATTTTAAAGGAATAAAGACTCACTCAATACTTTTGCTCAATATTCTAAAAATCTTGAAAATATTAATGGAGTTTAGACATATATATTCCAATGCTTTTTGTGTTGTTCTTCAAGTCAGGTTAAAATATTAAGGGCTAGAGTTTTAACTCCAGTACGAGTCAACAGTTTTAAATTTAGCCAACAGGAAACATCTTATCTCTGGTCCAAGGTGGGTTGTTATGTAGTGCCATGTGTCGTCCTGGGAAAATGCCCATATTGCACATATGGATTCCTGTCAGTAGCTTCCCAAGCTAAACTGAAATGAACTGATCTGAACCTCATGGCAGCACCAAATATGCAACACAACCTATAAAATACATATTTCTTTCTATGAACTTTTTGTTTTAGCTCATTTGAGACACTGATGAGGGTCTCCTGGCCTTATATTTCCAAACTGCCACAAAGCTGAATTAAAGTTGTCAAAGTCAATGTACCACAACTCAGATTTCATTTTAAAGCAACTATTTATTACTTTGTGTTGTACATTATTTTCTCTCAGTAGCCTGAAACAGTCAAAAAGCAATCTCAAGACATGCTGTTATATCAGAGCAGACATTTTATAATCAAATCTATTTTAAAATAACATTTAAATACATTTGCTTCCTCCTCAGAACTCCCACATAAACTCAAAGTACGCTCATAAGCAGTCTTTCGTTTTTAAAACAATCTCAGAAATTTGTCCTAGTGTTTTAGCTGCTGACCAGTGCAGTGACTGGAGGTAGCAGTGGGTGTCTTAATGAGTTTTAAATGGACTGTAATCACAATTTCCCCAATTTTTTATTTCTTCTTGCAAAGATAAGTGTTCTAAAAAAAAGATGTTGACTGCAGATTAATGGGGTAGTCTGCTGATTTAGACATGACTGACAGCATTGAAATTAAACTAAATCATGAAGAGGCCACAGAGACTGACATCAACAGCTCAAAAAAGGCCTGCCAACTCACTGTGTAATCTATATCAGAAATATAAATATATTTTTGCCTTTCCATCGTTCTTTATCGACTCAATTGTGTTGCATGATTGCCAGTTCACTCAGACATAAACGGAGTGAGCGAGTCACAGAATAACCACCCCTGCAGTCCCATTAAATTGACACCAATCTTTAATTCTCTGGGGCCCAATCAATATTTATCCCTAATAGGTCAGAGAATTGATTTGGCCTGAAAAGATTTTCCATGGCTCTGTGAGCCTTCAGGGCTGAGAGAATGAAAAACTCTCACAGACACATAAATTACACATTGAAAGAGAGAAATTTCAAACATTTGTGTGATTCAGGTGTAATTTAGTGACATTTGTCATTGCACTAAATGTGAAACTTAATGACAAGATTTTATTTGATCTATGCACTAATCATCAGTAGTAATTGAGGGTTTTTAACCTTGGTGACATGCACATGTGTGACATTTCTTTAAGCACAAAATTGTAAAACACCATGACATTTTAAATTAAAGTAAACTGTATATGTGTCGTTTGGATCATTCAACAGACCAAATCAACATTGAAATGGTTAATCCGACATCTAATGAAACATCCTATCTGTGCCATTTCTGGTGCATGACCGAGAAAGCTCCAAAACTGTCAGACGTTATATAAATCGACTAAGTTCTGTCATACTGGCAAAAGGGCTTGTGCAAATTATTCAGTTCAAGACTGGAAATAATTGTGGTTCACAGGATTGGCTATGAAAAGAAATATTTCTTAAAATGAGATTAAGCTTAAAATTATGCTACTGCAAAAACAAATAAAGTTGTTTCTTTATCAGTGTTTTCCATGTTTTATCACTTCTTGATAATTGGGTTTCAATATTCAGGACTAGATCCAGGATATCAGTGTGATACATCTGGCATATCATTCTGGTAGTGATTAAAACGAACCTTGCTGATTGGCCGATTTGTTCCCATGCATGTACCAGATGTTTAGAGTCAGTATCTCACCAGTATGTCCTCTGCCTCTAGCAGACTGAATATAAGTACAAGGGCATGTTGGACGTGCAAGCTCACTGAGCCACAAAACCATCTGGTTCCCTATGATCCACATCAAAATGTACCAGTCTGTTTACGCAGATGTACCAGGGTTCAAATCAGACGCAAAACCCAACAAGTCAGGGTCATTTCATGGGACATACAGAGTGGACAAAAGTGGCCGTAGGCCTGCATATGGTACTATCAGGGCTGGACCAAAGCTTCCCAGATTCAGTGGGAAACGATTAGAGAAATATAGAGCTTGACAGATATATGATGAGAGTTTCCAGACTCTCTGAAATGATAACAAATCTGCATGTATGCAAAGAAATTGCTGCAACTCCTCAATGATATTGCAGTATTGAGGACAATACAGTCTAAAATTAATAAAAATTGAAATGACCCTCTGGAATAAATGGTAATTTATTTTCAGAGATGCACCCAAAAATAGTTTGAATCCCTGCTGACTGTTACAAAGCTTTCTGAGTACAGACCCTGCAACAAAAGTGTCTACAGTCAATGCTGCTGGAAAACCATGCAATTAGTTTTCTGTCTGAAGCTTGGACAAGCCGTGTCAGATACCATATGAATTTACAGACTTCTCCAGGCTCCTGCCATGTTGCAACAAAAATAAGTCAGAATCAATAAAGGAAAAATAAGCCAAAGCAAACAATCTGCCATGCTACTGTTTGATTTATGTTCTAACCCTCACATGGTAATGAGCTATTTTTCATTGCTGAACAAACAGGATAACAAATATGGGTGGATTTTGCTCAAGGGGTTGTAGGATTGTCCCAGTTGTATGACAGCCAGTTGAGGAGGTTCCAGCATCTGGTAGGGATTCCTTTTAGATGACTCCCAGGAGGAAGTGCTTTGAATGTCCCACTGAGAGGAGCCCTAGGGAACAGCACCTTCCCACTGGAGAAACTATTACATCCATAGCTGACTTGGGAAGGCCCATGTGCAAGAATATTTGTCTTGACGGTAAATTCAAAGTGCTCTTTACATTTTATCCTGGGCTCAATCATGGGAGTTAAACTCCAACACCTTTTACAGATGGATTTAAAAAACATTAAAGCTATGAGGCTTCTCCTCACTACTGCGTAATAGAGCATCTTTAATAGTTGGCATTTCTGAATCTGACTGTCTTCAACAACATCTGTTTACAGCTTGGACGATTTGTGAATCTGACTGGGAGTTAGTCATAAATGGACTGTATTGGAACAGATTAAATTTAAACAAATGAACTGGAGTGACATGTAATTAAATTAGTTTGGGATGGAGGAGACTAAATCAGGTGATTTAAGTCCTTATTATTGACATAAAAAGGAAACATTTTTCAACTAAGGTAACTGAGACAACATTTTGTTGTGAACGACTGTGGTAAACATAAAGCAGAATTCAATTTAAAAAGTTATTGCTGCCATATTAGAAAATTGGTAGTAATGACTAAACAACATAAACAGAAATATAGCCTAAGCATTTAAATGTTTCACACACACGCAGCGGGGTTAAAGTTAAAGCTAAAAGCACATTTTGATTGGTAAAGAGCAGGAAGATAAAGCCTCCAACAGGAGGCAAACTGAATATGCTAGAACATAATATGATTTAAAAAGTATTCAACCCCCCACCAAAGTTTTGAAACAATATATTTTACAACAAAAACTGGTCACTGCTATGTCTTGATAGGTTTACAGTCAACCTCTTTCTTTTTTTCAGTGAATAGTTTTGACAGTGCTGTGTGAGATGAGCAATACTTGACGTATTATTTTACAACCTAACTCGGCTTTAAACTGTTTACCAATTAAAATCCATAACCTGACTTCTGTTCTCTGTAATCTTTTGTGTTGCAGTTTGTTTACTAATGGTCTCTAACAAAATTCTTAGGTCTCATATGACAGCTGGATCAATAATGAGATTGAATTAAATGGATGTTGGTCTGTCACACAAAATACTATCAAAAAGTTGTGGCGTAATATGACAAAATGTGGAAAAAGTGGAATACTTTTGCAGGCACTGTGTTTTCATTCAGAGTTTCTTGCTGTTCATATACATGTGCAGGTGTGTGTGTGTGTGTGGGGGGGTGTGTGTGTGTGTGTGTGTGTGAGGAACTAGTTCATTCAGCTGTATCATTTAGAAACCTGTTGGTGAGCTTTCCGTCATACATCTGATTTCCTAAGCGGTTCTGTCCAATAAAATCAGGATACTTTGCTGTTAAATGCTCAGTTTTCCTTCAGACTGGTGACTCAGAGCTGACGGAGGAGCTGCAGTGACATTTATGGTTCAGTCGGAGGCAAAGCCAGATAGAGAAAATTTAAGGTCGGCCTGCTCAATCAATTGACCTTAGTCTCAACCAACTTTTTACTGTTTGCGTCATCAGGATTTATATGTTGTTTTGCCTTTTCCCTGTAGGTATACCCTTATGAGGCACTCCTGGACTCTCCTTGTGTGTTTGTTAGTTTATTTGTTGTGATCAAAGTTTGACATATTTGTTTTCCTACCAGAGATTGTGATAATCAGAGGGTAATGGTATTTATGATTTTATTTGGGATGCACAATCTCGATTAATAGAAAAATAATGTATTATTTAATTTCCATTTCTTTCCATTATGTGTTTTGCTATCTGTCTGTCTGGAACGAAACCATGAACCAAAAGTATGATATCAGTCACCCAGTAAAATTAATAGAAATAAAACAACTCTCATTTAGATAAGATAAAGTATGAACACTACAGCAAACAAGATAATTTATCCAATGTCAATGAAAACTTGGCAAAGAATTATTAGAGAAATTAGAGGTGGTCATTTTTAAGCATGTTACTGTGTCATTTGTAATAGGAAAATGGAAAAATGTTACATAAAACTGACATTTTAACAATGTCTTAATCTGATGTTTCATGTCTAAAAAGTCTGTAGTCAAGTTAAATAGCTTGACTACAGACTTTTTAAAATTTTCTTAGTTAACACCTTTCTGCTTTTTTTTCAAATTTTTTATTTATTTTGGTTGAACATTTGAACAATGTCTTCTCACAACTGTTAGTTTAACCTCCACAACTTTTGTGAAGACATCACAGAGGCAGTTTCTTAGTCATTCCAAAAAACAAAAATCCAAATGCTTTTGTACATCCATCAATTGTTTCCATACTATTCTCTACTGCTTTGACAAAATCTGTCAAGCTAATTCTATTTCTTTAGCATTCTTTCCTAAAATATGTTTTCTAATTCAAACCATTCCTCTCAGGTAAATCTCACTTTTTTCACTGATAAGATGTGAAACATCCAGCTCTAAGTGCTCATACTGTGTAACATTTATTTTTGGATGTACAAGAATGATTTACAGTACTGCAATATTGTTTACAGCTATTCACAGCTTTACCCTAAGGGGTTTTTCTTACATATTTGTTGTACTTTACATTTGTTCAATGCTTTGAACATCAGAGTTGCAAACAACATCCATCCAACCATCAATACAGTAATGCGTAACTTATGTATAGATTTCAAATGGCTGTGCAAATACACTATCTTGAGCATTTTTAGGTAGTGTAACCAAGATCAGACTTTTTGCGATGGAATACACAGGGAATTTTCATAATAAAAACATGTTCAAGCCATTTGACTGTCTTGTTCACAAACATGATGGTAGGAGTTTTTGCTTTGCAGACACTGACATATTTGTTTTCGGGAATTGATTAATCATTATCCATTTTGAGCAAGTGGCAAAATTTGTAGGTTATCAATCAGGTTTTGTAGATTGTAGCTAGTTGAGAAATGCTCTCGTTTTTGTGCAGATGTAAAGGCTGATGTGCGAAATGCACCAAAGCGCCTGGCAAAACTGAATCTATTCTTGAGCGGCTCATGGTTTTTGTTTTTTATCCTATGTCTCCATCTCGTGGCAAAATGGTGAAAAACATCTTTTCTCCGATTGGCCTAATTTGCGATGTGCTTCTTTCTGATTGGCTCTTAAATGCACACCGTGACTTTTAAAGTTTCCGTAGAGAAACAACTGAAACTGAACTATTTTCTAGCATTATTTAAGTAAAATCATGTTACAAAAATATTAGTTTTAGTCAGTATAAAATTTACGTTTCAGCCTATTTTAATTTATGGACTAGCAACTAAACACATGATCGCTTGGAGCTGAGGCGTGTTCATAAACGAGGAGGTGTTCTTGTTTCTGGTCGGAAGAGAAAAGTGAAAGGAGTTTTTGGGATATCGAAGTTGTTATGAGAGCTTCCACCTGCGGGTGTTTTGACAAAATGAGTGGATCTAAAACATTTCTAAGCTCAATATTTATTTTCTTCCTGGTGGAGTGCTGCCTGGTTGGTTGTGATATAACGGACGGAAACACGGAGCATCTGAAGAGGGAGCACTCTCTGACGAAGCCTTACCAAGGTAAGAGGAGCTAGCCAACCGGATGGTCGGACTGTTTTCTTCTCCCACCGCGTTTCAGAAGGTTTCCAGTGGTCTCACTTGCTCAAATGAACATTTTTCTGGCAGTTTTAACATGTTTTAACATCGACTGTGTCAAATAATAAGGTAGTGGATAAAGACGTAGCAACGTCAACAACACGAAATAGCTGAACACAACACGAACTCGTGTTTTCTGTTGCCCAAACAAATATCCTCTGCAGTCTTAGTTTGAACTTTGAAGTCAAGTTACCAGGCATAGGCTTAAATAGTAGCACGAAAAGACTCTATAGAAGTGCTAAGATTGTTTTATTTTTATCTTAGCTACTGATCTTTTATACATGTGTAGACCCTAAATGTTTAAAAAGAAGGCAAATACGTGTGTGTATGTTTCAAACTCATTCAAAAGGCTTCTTTAGGTAAAATGTTTTTATCAAACAAAAGAAGTTAAATTTCCTTCTGCTTAAGCACTTAGATTAGAACCATCTAGACCCCTCAGATCTTCTGGTTCTGGTCTGCTCTGCATCCCCAGAACCAGAACCAAACGAGGAGAAGCAGCATTCAGTTTCTATGCACCACGGATTTGGAACAAACTTCCAGAAAACTGTAAAACAGCTGAAACACTGGGTGCCTTTAAATCTCAACTTAAAACCCACCTGTTTACAGTTGCTTATGGCAATTGATGCCTTCTATGTATTTGCGAGTGACTGGGAGTCATTACGCGTATATAAAACCCTGTAAATTCTAGACTAACAGGTAACCAATTAATGCACAAAATCCGCGTAGGACAGCGAAAGTCCTAGCGCAAAATTTTTGCGAAACAGGCGGACGGAGCCTGGTGCTGCAAGGCTGGAGGCCTTGTCCTGTTAGGCTGTAATTTTATTATCTTTTTATTACTTTCTTTTTCTTTCTCACTGTTTAACCCTGTAAATTCTAGACTAACAGGTAACCAATTAATGCACAAAATCCGCGTAGGACAGCGAAAGTCCTAGCGCAAAATTTTCGCGAAACAGGCGGACGGAGCCTGGTGCTGCAAGGCTGGAGGCCTTGTCCTGTTAGGCTGTGATTTTATCTTTTCTTTTTATCTTTTTATTACTTTCTTTTTCTTTCTCACTGTTTAAAATTATGTAAAGCACTTTGAAATGCCTTGCTGCTGAAATGTGCTATACAAATAAAATTTGATTGATTGATTGATTGATTAGGATTGTCACATCCTGGATGACTGACAATCTAACCCAGCGTATCTGTAGACCTTTTATTTAATACTCCAGATTTTTGTATATTAGCCAGAGGTGCCAAAAAACAGAGCAGTTGTAGCTAAGTTTTATATTGTATTGCTCTAATTCAGTTTTTTTTAAAATAAATGTTATACAGCATCTTATGTTGTATTTTTCATATATTTGTAATTTATCACTCTTATTCTGTTTTTGCTTTAATGTGCTGAACAGGTTTTGGGTAAATTTTTGTTCACTCTAAGTGAAGAGCTTTTTTTTGCTCCTATGGCAGATTTTTGGTTTATACTTGAAACAGGAGCCTGAAGAATGAGGTTGCTGAGCTTGAAGAGCAGCTTTATAACTGCCTGCCGTTTCCTATCGGTGCCTGGTGAAAGCCTCATACTACACGGATCTAGTCTGCATACCTGTCAGACTATGTAAACAGTCATCGAAACGCAGTTCAAACACAGACTGTTTGTTTTATGGACACAACGAATTGCTGTTATAGAATAACACACAAATCCTAATATATTATGGCCTGTGTTTGTATATTTAATTTCACATCTGTCTTTTATTTTTTTTCTCAAACAAATTGTATTTGTATTGAGGAAAATATATTAGTGGTTAAGTGTTATTTTTCTTTATAAACTTATCAAAGCTTTATGCAAGTTGAATGAAACTAAAAGTAACTAGTTGATTTTATTTGTGTGTTTTCCTGATTTCTTTTTCATATGTATTGCTACCTTATATTTTCAGAACTTTAATTACTACTAATAAAATTAAAACAACTTTACTTGAGCTTTATTTGTTGGTGTGCAACTGTTGTAGCTTTGTGGATTTACAGCTGTATCATATTTGTTTAGGCAATGGTAAGAGTACATTGAGAGTGAAATGGAAAAGTTCATCTTTTTCTTTTCATAAACTCTTCGAGGCATTAATAATAATTAAGCCAAATTATTTCATCTCAGAAACTCACATGAACGAGTATAATAATCATATATTTTGAGATAAATTCAAGCCAATAATGTAGAAGTTGAACTTCCCCAGAACAACAAATTGGTCATTTTAGGTTTTTAACATCCAGAAATGTTATCAAAACTTCAAATTAACCTGCCGTGGAAGCAACTTGTGTTCAGCTTATAAAGCCGTGATAGTCTTGCAGGTTAAAAAACACATTTATTAATTTAAAAGCTCTGATTTTCGGCTCAAAATAGGATGTTGTTGTAGACTGCACCTTCAGGGGTTGCTGATTTCTCTTTGGTTCTCACATGTTTCTTCTGAAGGTGTTGGCAATCAGTGGGATTTCTGGGGAAGCACACTGGTGACGAGCTCATATGTCCGGCTTACTCCAGATGAGCGGAGCAAACAGGGATCCATATGGAATACTGTGGTGAGAAAAAATTATAATGTATGCTCTCTGAAGTGAAGTACTTGCATGATTTGGTTGACGCTTTGATGAAAAGGTGCCACAAAAACCAAAATCCAGAGTTAAACTACCAACCAAGTAGAGCAGCAAGTGGACTCTTGTTGATTTTGATCCTATTGATTTAAAGATTTAAAATACTAAAACTTCACAAATCACAAGTCTCAAATGTATTAGTGTAGAAATCCAACACAAACATTTTCCATTTGAATTGATTGATCATTTGAATCTTATCGGCCTCAGTGATCTGTCAAACATCTACCCAAAAATGTGTCTGAGACATGTGGTTTTGGCTAAATATTGAAAGGGCTATCAGTAACATTTTAAAGGAACTTGCTGAAAGAAGTTTTATTGTCATTGAACATTCAGATCTGAGTCTTTGTTCTCACTTCAGTGTTTATGCAAATTCCTTGCAGCCTTGTTACCTGAAGGACTGGGAGATGCATGTGCAGTTTAAAGTTCACGGATCAGGAAAGAAGAATCTCCATGGCGATGGCATCGCTCTCTGGTACACGAAGGACAGACTGCATCCAGGTACATTTTTAATCTCATTCCCCGTTTCTGCTGAGGTCTTTTGTGGAAGAAACTCGTGGCTGAGCTTTTTTATCTGGTCTTTGTCTTTGCTGCAATCATGTTTGGATTTAGTAATACAAAGAAATTCACAAAACAACTGTGCTTTTGTTCTACAAAGTTTAAACATATCTTTTGATTTCAAAAATTTTAGAAATCAATTTTTTTTTCCTAATATTGCTTTGAAGAGGAAAGTCTAATAGGACCTTTATTTTAGAAGTAATACTTTTGTCATTAAAAAAATGCTGAATTAATTACATAGTTTCATCAAAAACTTATGCCTTTCTTTTGTTTTTTGTCACTTTGAGCTGCCTTGCTGCCTTGTCAATAAACCTGCTTTAGTATAGAAAATTTAGGAAAACCACATTCCAAAAATAGCTTTTTAAATTTTTAAAAGCAGGATGGATTATCAGGCACAGCAAAACAGGGACGATTCAT
The DNA here is from genome assembly GCF_051168715.1 of Poecilia mexicana. Taxonomy (NCBI): domain Eukaryota; kingdom Metazoa; phylum Chordata; class Actinopteri; order Cyprinodontiformes; family Poeciliidae; genus Poecilia; species Poecilia mexicana. The sequence goes on from NW_028263379.1 coordinate 9,414,320, forward strand.
CCATCCGTCCTTCTATACCTGTTTATCCCTGCAGGGAGTCTGGTGCCTGTCTCCATTCATTGGATTGAAGACAAAGATAGCTTGAAGTGTTTTTGCTAAAATAAGTGGTTTAAGGTTTTTAAAAAGTCATTGAGATTTTGACGGTAGAAAAGGAACATTAAAGAATTACAAATATAATAAAATACAGACTTGAATATAGACAATATATAATTAGCTTAGATGTAAAAATGTAAATCCAACCATTTTCATTCATATTGAATGATCCTCGCTGCCATTGTGACTCCATCATACAATATCCTGATGTTTGTTTCCATCGCCACTGCTTCTTCTCATATTCGCTCTTCACACAGTGTGTGTCGTTGTCTGCTCATGTCTTGCATCATCTCTGCCTCCATCCTAGGCCCTGTGTTTGGAAACCAAGATCAGTTTCATGGCCTGGCTATTTTTTTGGATACCTTCCGCAATGACCTCCATGGAATGGATGTAAGTGTACAGAGTGTGGCTCCTGTGGATTGATCCGCTTGTTTCTTTGCAGGGCCTGTGTTTTCCAACAATGCTCACTTCCACGGGCTGGCTGTTTTTATAGATACTTACTCTAATGATGATTCGACGGATGTGAGTGGTTCCTGTCGGCATGCTCTTAGTCTCGTTTCAGTGCTGAGTTTGCTTTCTTTTTTGTAAAGCAGCATGCTGTCAGAATGTGGAGCATGTCAGCATCTAAAACTCACAAGAAGTTAATTATGTATGTTAAGGAAAATTGTCTACTGTAGTTCTGTTAAACTGTAATCAAATCTAAAAAAAAAAGGTCCTTTGTAACAAGATAAATTAGTTAAAAACTGCAGCTGCTTTTTGTTATGGCTGGTACAAAATTAGATCTGAAACCATTAGCTTAGTTTTGCATGCTGGAATCAGTTGTCAGTGCTGCTTATAAGTGAAGGAGTGCCTGAACTCTTAAGTTGTTTCATTTGCACAATTTATTTTGCATTCATTTGCTTCTCATTTTCGTTATTAATTTGACTATAGCACTTCTTTAATATTGTATGTTTTTATCCAATGATTTGTCCAATCACCAGCGCTCCTTCCCCTTCATCTCGGCCATGGTAAACAACGGCACAGTGAGTTATGATCACGGTAAAGATGGCCGCTCATCGGAGCTGGGAGGCTGCTCAGCTGACATTAGAAACAGAGACTTTGACACGTACCTCGCTATCCGCTACTCCAGAGGAAGACTGACGGTAAGCAGTGAAACCTTATGGTTCTTTTTTTTTCTCTTGGTTTCCTGAATCAAATGATTCTACACCTCCTCAACACACAGCCAAGCTCTACAGATATATTAAATATTTGATACATACAAACATGCAAAAGCAGATATGCATCTAAAATCTAAACGATTCTCAGGTCCCATAGCTACAACATGTTTAAAACTAATAATAGAGAATTACACCTTTATTTTCACCAGGTTATTTCTGTATAGTTTTCCTTTTTATTTCTTTAAGTCAAGAAATGGTTTCATAAAGGGAATAGATTCTGGGTTTTTCCAGAATAGTTCTCTTCCACTGATTTCTTCAAACCGTTGAAAGCAGCCTTTTATATAAGGCTTTCATGCTAATGCCAGTTTAATGCCCAAGTTGATCCTCACTTTTCTTACATAAAGACATCTCCACAGCAGCTTTTCATTTTGAGCTCTTTGGGTTTCAAAGTGTAAAATCTTTACTTATTGCATCATGAGGGAAATCACTGAACCCCGTCTTTTTTATATATACCTAAATGATTTAATGTTTCGTCCCTGTATGTCTGCAGGTGATGGTTGACGTGGACGACAAGAACGAGTGGAAAGAGTGCATCGACATCGGAGGTGTTCGTCTTCCTACTGGATATTTCTTTGGTGCATCAGCAGCAACTGGAGATCTCTCAGGTAAAGTCAGAACTGGGACGTCTGACAACAAAGATGAAAATAAGTATGATGCTTAATTGACTTTTTAAAACAATTCTGTGGTGCTTCCATGGTTTTAGTTTGGAGACATTTTATTGAAATTGCATATTTAAATCTTGAAGACATAGTTAACAGTTCATGCTCATTTGTTCCAGATAATCATGATGTCATCTCTATGAAACTCTACCAGCTGATGGTGGACCACAGCCCTGAAGAGGAGAACTTGGACTGGACTAAAATCGAGCCCAGCGTCAGCCTTTTCAAGTCTCCCAAAGGTAGATCAGGATTTCAGAGAAACAAACAAAACAAACATCATTTTTGGCAAAATAGAAATCAATACTTGCATCTGTTTTCCAATGATTCATTGAAGTGCTTCCATCAAGGTTATCCATTATTTTCTGTCTTACAATACAGTAAAGTAACACTTGAGTTATTACATTGTGAACTAAATATCTGATGACTTCCCTGCTACATCTTGGTTTTGCACTAATCAGATAATATACTCATACTGCTGTTGATTACAGTTTTCTGATCTTTATAGCAAATAACCGAATGGCTTCAAAAATGTCTTCAATGTGAAAGTACTTCAATTTGTACAGAGTGTGCAGGTCAGGCCACTTGCAAAAAAAGAAGACAAAAAAATAGAAAGTAAACAATGGTTATGCCTTTTTTCCAATTTTGTGTAGTGTATAATTAAAAAATCTATTTGGTTCAATAATTGAATGTAGGAGAAAAAAAAAAAGTTTTTTATATTTTTGCTTCAAAGAGAAAAAAATCTGCCTGAATGTAAACGGATCATTATAGGAGTAGTTTCTCTAGTATGGATATTGTATCAGTTTGTTTTGTGACACCTGTAGCATTGGTTTATTTATGGAGAACTGCTTCCATATTCTCTCAGTTCACCTCAAATTTGTGGATAAGTTGGTGGTAGTTGCATAGAAACTTCTGTCCAAAACCATCCAGAGGGCAAATTAAAACTAAAACGCGATTAATCTGATAATACAAATATTAAAAGCAGCTAATTTGAGATTTCTGACATGAAAGTCAAAACAATAAGTAAAGGATGAGAATAAAAGCAAAACCAGTGATAACATGGAAGTAGTGGAAGTTTAAACTAACGGTAAGACATCACAAAGTGCATTGAAATGGATTATTTCTCCTGTTTTTCCACAGACAACATTGATGATCCCACTGGAAACTTCCGGGGAACGCCCCTCACAGGTTGGAAGGTGTTCCTGCTCCTGCTGTGCGCTCTGCTGGGAATTGTCGTGTGCGCGGTGGTGGGAGCTGTGGTTTTCCAGAAGAGACAGGAGAGAAACAAGAGGTTCTACTGAGCAGAGAGCGGAAACTCGTCACAGAGGTGGAGCTTTGTTGTGGAATGAACTGTTCCCAGATGACAGAACGCAGAAGCGCATTCAATGTGAACTTTTTACTGAAGATTGTATAAATGTTTATAACTTTTAAAGCACTGCATTATGAGTGAATCATGGTATGAAGGTGGAGGATGAGCGGTGACATCTTCAGTGACCCTAAATGCTGATCTTTGTGTGCTTGTTCATTTATTGCAGGGTTAAAGTTTAAACAACATGGAATCCAGTCTGTAAAAGATCAGGCTGTTTGTCTTTTTTAAGCCACCTGTTCTGCAAAAGTTAATAATGACATCATGGTTTAGGTATTTATTTTTGTCTTCCAACTGTTTTTTACTTCTTTTTACAAAGAAAACCTCTACCATTCAAAAACTACTCATTCAAAATACAAAAAGGATTTAATCTAGTAAAATAAAAAATATAAACGTGTTTGACCTGTGACCCTGATCAAGGTGAGAAGATCAAGTTTTATTTGTTTTCAGCGTTTTGTGTTACTGTCATTCTCTTTCTGAAAACCAGAAACTCTGAGGCTTCCTCTGCAAAGTTTTGAGTTTACGTTTTGTTTCATGTGGACATGTGTTAGAACAAACTTTGGTAGCTGTCTGGGGTTTTAATGCTTGGTTTTTTTATGCATTGTCGCTTTAAGTGTCAACGGGTGGATACTGTTTAAAGTCTGCAGTTCTTAATTCTATTTTTTCTATGTTTCAAACTGTCAGAAAGAAACAGGTAAAGCAGCATCTAGCTTTTTCTAATTATGTTTTACTCAGTGGCTGGAAAATAAATTCATCTAGAAACATTAAAAAAAAGGTATTCAAAAGAATTTGGGTTTAATCCATGAAGAAGAGGTAAAGATGGTTAATTAAGCATCTTTTTTTAAAGTGTTTGATCAGAACATGAAAAAGAAATTGAGCTCCTGTCAATTTATAATAATCACAATCATCTGGTGATCTCTTCAGTTTGCCTGTACTAACGGATATAAAATGAGGGGGTTTGTGCTTAGAAGCTGTTTTAGTTAATTTAATGTGTATGGCTGTGTGTTGGCTATGATTTTCTGATTTATTTTTATTTTATCTTGAAATGACATCAGTATGTGGATCGGATTCTAACTTTTACAAAACCTTTATAAGTGCAAAGGCGTTAATTTAGATTGTTTTGTTATAAAAATACTGTTTGATTTAAAACTGTTATGAAATTAATCTCTCATGATTCCACATGTCGAACCCAGTTGTTAATTGTTTTCCTATTTTCTTCATTATGTGATTGTCCCCAGTCAGCAATGTTGCTGGTGAATTCATTAATACAGTGTTAATCATGAAATCGCAGCTAACTGTATCAGAGCTTATTGTTGCACTCATGAATGTTGAAGCTCATAATGTCTGCTTCTTTTATTTTGACTCCAAATACTTTTCTTGCCATGTCAGCTTAGTTTGTGATGAAACTTGAAACGGCTCCACTCATCAGAAATAATTAATAAAAATGAAAAAAAAAAAAAAAATTGTGTTTTAAGTATTTTAAATAACTACGTTTTTTTTTTTTTGTATGTCTATCCTGGCAGCTTAGGCAAACTTTATGGTGGATCTAGTCAAGTAAGCGACATTAATTATTGGTCTCTAGAAACGCATGGTTAGCTTTACAAGGAAGCAAAGAATGCTGCTTTTTGTTTTTAAAACTTCTTTTATGATTAAAATTAGTGAGCTAATTTTCAACTGAGTTTATATATCTAATTTAACTGGTAATATTAAATGTACAGTGCTATGAAAAAGCAGTAGTTCTGTTGATTTTTCTTTTTTTTGGAGAGTGGTGAGCCTTCCCCGCTTTATTTTATTGTATGTAAATGGGTTATTGTATGTTTGGTTCTCATTTTTACGTCTTCTATAGCAAATATTTTCTATTTATTTTAACATCTAGACTAGTTAACCGTATGAAAATTGTTCTTCAAGGAAACCAGCTGGTCTGTTAACTGAATTCTGTTTGTTTGTATAGAGCCATATTTTCTTTAAAGTAATCTGAGCCAACTTCATATAAACAAGTTGAATTCAAATCCATTTTGTAAATCAATAAGTTTAAGTAGCATCACATTCAGTACAATGAGAGTCAAATTCAATCAAGTTAAAAAGCAATTTCAAACAATTTTCATCTGATAACTGAAAGCCAATATTAGATCATTCCCACTGTTTTTCCTCCCTGCTAGAGCTCTTTGATGTGTCTTTTTGGAGGCCTTGCAAAACTGTTTTGTGATAAAAATGTTTAATTTATTTATGCTTGCATATCATGATCAATTAAACTGAAATTAAAAATTATAATCAGAACTTTAAATGTAAACTTCAAAATGCACATTTACCTTAAATTTCCTTAAATTTCTGAACATATTTTCTTTTTATTTTACCCACTAGATGGCGATGTTGTGTTAAAATTTTATAATTTCCAAGACTAAAAAAATCACACTACTCTTTCTGTCAGTAATTTTAATAATATTGTAGGCCAAAGGTCATGTCTTTTTTAACAATTGTCCTTGACTTTTTATATCCTACATCATAAGTTTATTTTTGATAATTCTGCTTTTGTTGGTGCAGCAGGGCAATTCGACAAAGCATTGACGCTTTTATTTAAACATTGCTAGAGCAGTAAAGAAAGGCATCGCATTCATTTTAAATGACGTTTTTCAACTCAATGCTCTTTCTTTTCACGTATCGTCTCCTGACCTCTGGAGCCCACAGGTCGTTTGGAGATCCCTCCATCTGCATTCTCCAGTACTGTATTCACAACTCTAAAGGTGTACTGAGGCACTTGGTTGAATTTTCACAATGTAGCCCAGCACCACAGTGCAGCCTCCCAGCACTCATAGACTAATAATCCAGCTTCCAATTCGTCAGCTGAATATATTCTGCTGTTCATAAGAGAAAGAAAGAGATGGAGGCAGCAGTTTAAGTAGTCCATGGCCACTTTCATACCTGGAAGCCATGATTGACTGGAAGCCTGACTGACAGAGCAAGCTATAGCCTCGGGTCGATGGCTTAAACCTTCCCACCTGAGCCGCAGTGACATTTTCGTCCCAGCACAGAGGAGACACATGCTAGATCCATAGCTGGAACTCAGGGTTATTCTCCTATTGCATGAGTCTGTCCATCCAAGAGTAAATTTTATAAATATCAATAATTTGTTTGGAATGAGTCACAGTATGAAAGACAGATTTTTTTTTTAATGACATGCAATAGAGAGACACTTTAAATCTTTCACTTGAGGTTCTGTAGCTTGTGCTATTATTCCTAATTAATGTTTAAGGTTAGTTTATATGTCTAAAGTTTTTTTAAGAACCTTAAATTGATCTAGTCAATCCTCAATTCACAAACCCAATTTTAGGTTCAAATTTAATATTTTTCCTTTACTTAACGCTGAGACTTTTTCCTTTCTTCCAGTTTTTTCCCAGTTGATTTAAGTTATATAAAATCCTCCAGAGATGCAGACTGATGGAATTAACACAGGACTCTAAGTGGTGCTACTTGCTGTGAGCTCATCTCTATTTGTAGGACATTCATCTGTGTCCTTGGCGGACAGAGCAGAAATCTTTTCTTTGTTGATAGATGCTTTTATAATTCATTGAGAATCCACTTAAAAAGCAAAGCTCTGACTGAACCAAGCGATTGTTGATGATTTGAAAACTTTGATTTGGTGAAATTTTAAAGGCAGAAGAGAGCAGAGCTCAATGTCTTGTCAACAAACATTTTCTAAAGGACTACTGAATGTTTCTTTGGAAACCAGTTTATATTCAAAAAGCTATAGGACATTGCAAATTATTTCTAAACCTTCATAGGCATTTTATAAAACCAAACTTCATGTTTGACCTTAGTTTGTTCACATAGTGTCACATTTTGACCTGATAAATATGTGAATGCTTGAATTACTTGTTGATTGCACTGAACTTAGTTGCATCTTATTCTAGTAGCAATAAAATAAGAGTTGATGGCAGCTGCTGTAGTCCAGAAGCACAAGTGCACCAGCCACAGCTAAGGCTTGGCAAGTTTGTTTGTATCTAACATTTTGGCAATTCAAAGTCCTTTACATGATAAAACCATAAAAGAGTAAATTACAGTAAAATGTTACATATTCTCTCTGCATGACTACACCCAGATTTGAGGCTTGATCAGTTGTTTCTAGCCATGATAAGTGAAGCTGTGTGCTGACTCTTGGCTGTTTCCTTTTTGTAATCCACACAATGATTTCTTTCATGCATCTACTCAAAGCTTGAATGGGTTCATAGTCCCCTGGTGACATTGTAATGTAAAGGTGTGTAATTATTAATTATTAGATATGGCCTGAGCTAATGGGAGCATCTAGATATTAAACAGGAGGGGCCCCAATATGAAGCCTTGGGGAACGCCACGTCATTTTTTAATCATATTCAATGTAAAGTAATTATCAGGGAATGCTCGCATTTTAACACAGACCATAGTTCTGACTGATAGTTTTTTATAAGTGTCTATTAAGAATGACAATACTTTAAGTTTTTTCAGCATAGACATATTAAAATTTACAGTTAATATTTAATGGAATTAGTAAATTTTAGCTTGTAAAAGCACCTAGGATAACCTTCAATGTTTGATGTTAACATAGATAGTCTGATGTTATGATTTAATCTCTTCATGTTTGAGCTTAGTTTGTTCACAAATAAATGTAAGCAATAGCAACTAATATTTAATGACTGCTTTTAATAAAAAAAATAAAAAAAACATTAAAGTTGGCTCCCTCTCATTGATTCCACCAAATATGTAATATGTAGTGTTTGCAGAGACGCAGTGTTTGCACTGTCTCTGCAAACACTGTTAATGGTGGTGAAACAAGGACTCTAAATCAAATTCTTCTTGTTGCTCCATGCAGTGCTAGCCATTTCAAAAAATAATCATTTATGTTGGATTTGAATACCTTCTGGCCATCTCTGTGTGATTTAAGAAGACTGAAGGGAAGTTATCTTTGTTGTCCTTTCAAGCAAAGTAGTGGCAGCACCTTAGCAGTCCACTCGTGTATACGTAGGCAAGCTTTGCTGAACCACATAATGATGAGAGTCTCTGCAACCAATCAGCCTTGGAATGTGATCATATCTGATGACCGAAGGAAAACATACCCTGTAGTCTCTCTCTTCAACATGACAGACCAGAACAAACTGCTGATAAAAGACGCCTCAGTATGTCTGATGTCTCCATTCCACCAAGTATAAGGTTGGTGCATACAAACAGATGAATATATCGTCACGTGTAACAGTGATGATGCTGATAGGTTTAGCTGAGATTGAGAATCCTCATATATGGTTAACAATGGAAACCAAACAAAAAGCAACACAAATACGTCTAAATTATCGGCTGACTGATTATTTGTTCCTTACTCCACATTTTGGTCTGAAAACAAAAAATGCAACTGGTTGTATTTTTAACAAATTCCTCATCAAGGTAGATAGATGGGTTCAAACCATCACTTGGCAATTTTGAAACAGAACACCAATGTTTACTTACACCAATTAAGCATGACATGATGACTTCTGACAGGTGAAGTGAAAAACCCTGACTATCCCTTCATCATGGCACCTGTTAGTGAGTGGTAGTTAGTGAATGGTATATACTTAGCAGCAGGTGAACATTTTGCTCTTAAAATTCATGTTCTGAAAGGGGGCATGTGTAAGGATTTCAGTGAGTTTGACAAGTTCCAAGTTGTTAACCATGTTAAGACTCTCTAAAAAGGTCTTATCCTCCAATGGGAATGTAGTTGTAAACGACTTGGCACTTGTCAAACTTACTCAAATCCTTACATGGGGCCACTATTGTAACTGTAAAGCATCCAAAACAAATAATTGTTTATTAATCGTTTGATGGAGGATCAGTAATCTCATGTGTTTACTTGGCTTCTAAACTCTCTAAAATTCAATCCAATCAGTCATCAATGGGTTCTGCTGCACAAACACCAATCTATGGATGACCCCTCCCACAGCTTACAGGACTTAAAGGATCTACTGCTAAAAGCTTGCTTCCAGATGCCACAGCACAAATCCCAGGATCTAGTAAAGTCAGTGCTTCAATGGGCTAGACTGGTTTTATGGGAGTATATAGGAAACCAACATGACACTCAGTCGATGGTCATATTGGTGTGCATGATCAGTGTAAGCCCACTTTACTACATCAAAAAAAATGCAGGAAGCAACAAGTCACATGACTTTGACATGAGGTTCATCATTTTGTGTCATGCACATTATATGGCAATTTGTGTAGACGACCACTAACTGCCTACAATACAAAGAAGAGGGAAGCAGAAATTTAATTATATAGAAATTATGTAATAATTTGGCTTTAAGGTGCGTCTCGGCCTGTGGACATCCAAACTAGTTTAGATAAATTTATTAATTTATCTAAAATGTGGGTGTTATGTAATGTTGTAAAGTATTGGCACTTCACTCATGAATTACAGCACAGTGTTAAGCTCTGGTCCATAGGCGCCAGTGTCCTTTAATGATGAAATGTGTCCCAATTTCAACATTCCAGAATCACATTAGTAGGATATTTTACAGGCCTCTGCAGAACATAATGACATCCTGAAGAGATACTCAGCCTTTTGATCTGGGTGAGTCAGAGCAGGTCCTTGTACTAGAGTCAAACAATGTGAAGATACAAGCAGAAATGATGACATACATTGTATTTACTGCTGTTAACTGGAGCCACATCATAGTCCAAGCCGACAAACTAATAATGATTTTTTGGGTTCAGGTTATGAGTCCAACTCTTGCAACATTTGAGGAGGTTTCAGGTGGTGCATGTCGACATGTTTGACTAGAAGTGAATGTGCCTTGAGGACAGACTGTCTCAGGAAGGGGGAATGTGTGGTATTGGCCTCTTTGTCCCCTGAAGAAAATATATTTGTATGTTAAACTGAGGGGTCTTCAGCTAAGTCCAGGCATGTAGACAGAAAGGAAGTTTGTTTCATATTTCCAAAAGTATCCAAAAACGGTCTAACTATAAGTGAAAATAAGTCAAAGTGTTTGAAGGTTGTTTCACGTCAAGATAAGTCAGGCTAAGCAAGCCAGGGTCAGTAAATTGTTTCCAGTAAGGATGAGAGAAACTATTCAGCAAATAAAGATCTGATGAGCAAAATCTTACTCCTGCACGTTTATTCCATCAGCAAAAAGGCGGTAGAAGGACGGACAGCTCAAAACCTCTAGGAGGATGAGCCCGTTGGTTTGTGGTTTATTTTCAGCTATGACTTACTGTGAGATTAGAATACTTAAATACTAAATAAAATATACCATCTTCTTTGCAAAGTGACGGCATATAATACAGCTGTGAAATAAGGAAAGGAAATGAATGTTTCACTTTATTTATGAGGTAGAAAACTCTGTGAGGTGAGGCACGGCTTGTTCTACCACCCGTCATCTGTTTCCCATCTGTGTGAATAAGAAATATACAACACTGATCATTATAGTATTCAGACATGTTTGGAATGAGACAGGTACATACACAGCACCCCCTTCCTCCACCCTTAAAACAGGCATTCCTTTTCGCTTTAATTCAGTTTTGATTTCCTTTTTTTAAATATATTTTCATAATGACAGATGAGGTCCTCTTGAATCTTTTTAAACCAGCTTCTGGTGGTCAAAGGGCTTAGACAAGTGTAAAAAATAATGGATATGGATTAGGCTCCAATAAAATTTGACGAGATCAATGTTGGAACACTCACTCAACCATCTCGACTTCCTCTGTTTATCCATTAAAAAAGTAACATGTCTGTCTATAAATCATTTATTTCATATTGCCTTAATGCTTTGATTAATGTCCATGGCAGTACCCATGACTGCAGGTGATAAACAAGTTGAAAGGAAACGAGTTTGTCCCTGCACTGCATTAAGTCGCGCTGACAGATGCAGCTGAGGAGTGAAGGTGGGGTCATGCTCTGCATTAAATCTGTCGGCATAACTCTACGGAACAACTTTTATTCCACTCTTGTTTACGAGAGAGAGAGAGAGAGAGAGAGAGAGAGAGAGAAAGAGAGAGAGAGAGTGAGTGTTGGTGCATGTTGGACTGAAGAACACCAGGCAGGAGTGGGTACAGTACCCACAAGTTTTACTCAAATAACAGTAGTACTACTTCAACATATTTCTACTCTAGTTAAAGTAAAAAGTGGCCGTCCAAGAAATTACACAAGTAAGTGAAAAAAGGTATTCAGTAAAATGAGTCTACCTGATCATATCAAGACCCGGGGGGAGGGGTGATCTGTAAGCCAGAAGCTGCGCAGAAAACTGAAGATCTAAGGATGAGCTTTGGGGAAAGAGGAAGGGCTTTGTGAGAGAAAGCATTAGAAATATTAAAAACTACAAGTAAATTAACACAATACTATATTTGGTCTTCTCCATCTTTAATTTCAAACCCAATCCTCCATCCTCTCCCAACATGCTGTACCATCTTGTCTTCCTTGTCACTCCTTGATTCTTGACCTCTTGTTTTTCACGTGGTGTCTGCCTCATATTTAAACAAAAGCTGATTGACTGGGAGCTCTCAGCAGTCCAGCATGTGACTGATGGATGACACATGCTACTAGCAGGTGAAGTTGGAAAAACAAGACCCAACAAACGCAATAAAAGGTTAAAGATGCCACTGACCAATCAACACCTGACGGTCCTGACAGGCTGAAGTCATCAGGTGGTGACGGATTGCCTCGCGGCTGATTTGCTGTCTCGCTCAATAACTGTTAAACGTGTTTGAAGGACAAATGATGTATTTTAGAGTCTAACTGAAGGTTTTGACTTCAAGTCAGTTTGCATTTGAATTTATTTTTTATTTTTTTTGAACATGTATTTTGTTTTGGTAAATTTGCAACTATAACATTATTTTATCAGAATTTTTTATTCACAGTGTAAAACAATTATTGCAACATACTGGCTGGGTCGCACTTGGCAGTGGTGGTTGATATGCTGCTGTTCTGCAGGAATGAAAAACTGAAATACGCTGGTGGAAGGTTCAGGAATAAAATAACAGGTTGCAGAGATGAAGATGCTCATGTAATGTGTTTAAGCTGTGATTTCATTTTTACTTAAACTGGAACAGTTTAGGACAAGGTAACGACATGGCAATGGAATTGTTTTGCTCTCTCTGTGTGACATTTACAATGTGCACCCACTCTTTCAGTCCTGGCAAAGACTGAAGCATTTCCATATGGAAAAACATATGGATTGACAAGTTTTAGTTTGCTGCCATGCTGATGGTACAAATGCATTTTTTTTTTGCATGGAAATTAGTTTGTGACCTTTAGAAATAATCAGATGAGCAATATAAACTTCTATCTTTGAAGCACTTCTGTTATTTATAGCTGTAAAAATGCAGGAAACATTTTCACTGGTTCTAAAATGTTTAACAACTTAGCCCAGATTTGGAAGATAAGTAAAAAAAAAAAATTACACATCTATGGTGTAATTCTCCATTTACTTTATGATACTGAAATTATTAAAAACATCCATATTGTAGAATATGTTTAGGTAATTAGCAGAAGCTTTCATGATTTTTCTTCAGGAACAAATTAAATGAATTTGAAAACGACTCTGCAAAACTGAGATATCTGTTTTAGAGAGTTTTCACCACAAATACAATCAAGATATTGCATCAAATATCACAGTGCAAAAATCCTTCAAAGACAAACCAGAGGAAATTTGAAAAATATCAAACAAAATCGGAGTTTATGAGCAGATGCTACCATCTGACAACAAACATTATTCAGGGATAAAATTAGGTCTTGTTTTGCAGATGTTACGTGCGTTAATCAGAGAATTTATTATTGCTGCTAGATGACTAATTTTCAACATGGAGGTGAGAAAACATCAAATGCTGGAAGCAGGGTTGTTTTTTTTTTAGCAAATTTAAACAGAAAATGCTTTGAATTATGGAAATGTTATGAAACTATTTGAAATCGAGACATTTGTTTTTTCTTTTTAAACAGGCTTCAATTTGTTGGTTGTTTTATGAGTTTCAAACTGTAACTGCACTTAATGATTCAGAACATTTTCTGTGCAGAAACCGCAGACTGTTGTCTCCCAATCGGTGTTTAATCACTTACAGCTGCTCTTTCTAAGGCCTGAGTTCTCACCAGGCCAGTTCGGATCATAACCATTCCCAAAAACGCCATTATTACCTGGACCAGATGGACTCTGAGAGAACCGTGATGCAAAGCTGTTGAGAAACACAAATGTGAAAATTTACAGGTTTAAGTCTCAAAGACGATTTAAGCTGGTATGTCAAGACAGCCACATTTTCAAGTATGAGAGCAAGTTACAACCACAAACTTCCACGTCTTTCATTAGGACTTTATATCATAGACAATATTAGGTACGATTTTCTTTGTTTCCATTACTGAAAACACACTTTGATCTACTTCTTGGCTCACTGTAATCTAGTGAATGTTAAACACTGACTGATGATAGGAAACTGGAGCTTGTCTTCCTGTGTACAGATCTAAAAGAACCTAATAAATCCTGTTTCTGCATTGATATTCATATAATAACATCTTCTGAACATCATATTAAACCTACCTGGGGTCCTTGCCAAAAAAAAAGATAATGATAGATTGTTGATGACTTGGCTCAAAATGTAGCATTTATTCTTTATATTGATATCTGTTATGTGTTTACTGGAACTTTTATAGCCTGCAGCTGGAAGAGAGTTCCAGCTTAAAATCCGCAGACTGCTCTGCTTGCGAGTGTTTCTGGTTGCCCAAAGCAATGTGATTATTGAATAAAGTTTACTTTGATCTTTCAAAAACAGATTATGGGGGAAAGATTTTCTTGCAGAATTGCCAGTGGGGGCGCTTTAAAAAAACAACCTCAAGGAAGGGTAGTTTAACTTCACAGCTTCCAGGGTGGTTCTGTTTGTGTTAGCATTGGACCTGGATAAGCTGTGTTATGTAGTGAAACTTGAATATTATTGAAGTAAGGGAGATTAAGAAAGTGAGTTATAAGGCAACCCATACGATTTTCTGCAGGTGAGATCATTATACTGGCATTGTGATAATCATGCTAATGTTAAAAAAATATTCCCATGAAACAAAAATGTTTTTTTCTTGAGAAAATCGTCCCTAGGTCTTTCAAACCAAGTTAATTTATTTTTTCATCCTTCCTATGATGATGACATGGCACTCAGTCTATTAAGGAGATATTCTATTAAACATGTCCTTTGTCCTCCTTGTTTACCCAGAACTGAGGAAACATCTATAACAGCTGTTAGCTGTCAATAGGCCACTCTTTCAAAATGGTGATATAAACAGAGATGGCAGTCAGCACTTGCTGATGTCTACTCATCAAAGAAGGAAAACACAAGAACAAAGCCTAAAACAGCCACACAGCTGTTAAAGTAAAAAAAAAAATGCATTTTTGAAATGTATACAGCATTAGTGGCATCAGACTGTGTTCTAGCAAAGTATGGCATTTCACACAGTGATCCACTCAAACCTTTGACCAATGTCTGATTCTGTTATTCAAGACAGGTTTTTGTAATAAAGTTTTCAACCAAAGATAATTGAAAGTCTGCACATAAATTGTTATTATGATGCATATGAGGAGCTGGAAGGGAAACTATTGATCCAGTCTCATGCATGTGCAGTTTCATAGTCTCTGACTTCCCCCATAAATATGTATGCTAGGTTAATTGGGCACTCTATTGTATTTTGTGTGTCTGTTGTTATACATGTCTTCAATGTTGTAAATGCCAGTTTATTATTGTCCCTATAATACTCGATTAAAATATCGGTATATTTGTAAATGTCTTGGAACATTAAAACAAAATAAAAAATGAAATACAAGCACCTAATAAATAAATTAGTAAATGTAATTACAACATTGTGTTTGATTGGTGTCGTTGACCAGCTTTTAATCAAATTATCTCATTACTTGCTTCTCTGCAGTTCAGGTTTATCAGAAATGTCAGTCCATTCAAGAAAGTCTTCCTCATTTTATTATTTCCCATCATTCCTTATAAACAGGTCAGCCCCTGAGGCAGAAACAATTAATTTTATAAGCAACAGAATGCAATAAGCAGGAATTTATTAATTTGTTACCTCCTCACAGAGACTTTCATAGCCTCTTTAAATTATTAGTTTTTTCATTTGTACAGATAATGCTTGTTGATTACATGTCCAGCTTCAGTATTTAAACAGCTGGTGCCATTTATCAACATATCTATCAATACAATTGCATATAACAATATCAGCTATTTAGGACTTCTTTTATTAAATGAATGTAGCTTTTTCAATGTCCTACCATCCACTTACTTATTTTTTGTTCCTGTACTAACAAGGTAATTACATTCTTGACCTCCCATAAAATCAGAAATGATGCTCATGTCAAGCATGTCGAAACATCGATGGTAATTTATCGTAACTCATACAGCATCAGTAATTTCATCAAGGGCTTTCCGATTATTAAATCTGGACTTTCTCTCCAGCACACATGATAATGGAAACATAATAAACCATAATAATTCTCAGCATTTGTGCTGTGAATTATCAGGTGTGGCAGAAAAACTGCCTGAGGAACAACTGTTCAACAATGATGAGTTTTTAAATCTATAGTGCAGGAATTGCATGACATATTTCTGATGTCTGCTGCCCATGTAATTGTATTGTGACCTTTCAACAGGTCACCAATAACAATAGCTTTTAACCATTTATTCTGTTATGCAATGTGTTTTATTCACTTTAACTAACCTTCAGACAATATAAATAATAAACTGAGACAAACTGGAGATTTCATTAGTTTCCCTTTAAGGAACTTCATCTCAGCTGCGTAGAGAGGATCAGTTTCAATAAGGAGGAAGAAAACCTGAGTGAAGCAGAAAGATTAAAAGAGCCTTCCAAGAAAAACAGAAAAAAAAGAGCTTAGTGGTGATACGGACCAGAAGAAACATGCGGATACAGACTCAGAAGATCAAGGAATTCATTTGGAATCACTTTCTTTCACAATGTCAAACAGACAGCTCTCATAACTGAACAGGTTTGGACAAACCTGCCATGCCTAAAAAAGCAGTGTTGCCAAAATACTTACTGTAGATATTGTCTCCAAGCTCTGGGGATCCGAACCAACTTGTCAACATCTAAGCTCTTCTCTGCAGGGCACCAACAAAGAACAATGAGGCAAATTTTCTCTGGGAAAAGCTGATTATTCTTGTTCAGAAGGGCTGTAATTAGGGACTGTTTTTTCTATTCAGCTGCTCTAATGTGACATTCCACCCTCAAATGGAATTGTAAATCATGCTGACAAGCTGTAATATCAAAGTAGAAACTGCCTTGCTCAGTGTCAGAGGTCAGTAAACAGTACAGAAGGACACATTTATCCCATGCTGGTCCTCAGATCAGGTCTCTCAATTGCTGGATGTTAAGGACACCAATAGAGAAGCAGCGAATGATAAAAATCAGAATGCTGCTTTTCTTTTCTTTTTTTTTTAAGTTAAAAAAAAACAGTAAATGATGCCACAATATATTTCTTGCCCTGGTGTTCCTTTAGACAAAGTAGCATTTTTCCACCAAATTCAGAAAAATGCTACTTATTTTATTTTATTGTATTTAACTGAATAATTTAATTCCATTTCATCTGTGATGACAGAACCACCAATCAACAATAAACCAGAAATTTAATGCACTTAAGCAAGATCTTTGTTAATCCACTTCCAGTTGGTTTCTACTTTTTTCTTCGCTAAAAGTAATTTCTGGCTAATTTGCAATACATTACACTACCACACGCAAATATGCACACACACACACACACACACACACACATACACACACACACACACACACACACACACACACACACACACACATACACACACACACACACACACAAAGACACACACCTACACACACACACACACACACACACACCCCCACGCGCACACACCCCCACACACAAAGACACACACCTACACACACACACACACATTTACAACATTTACATGCAACAATTTTAATGACCCACTAAGACTTTTCTCTGGAAGCTAAACTGAATTAAGATGTTCATATCGAGTCCTGACCTTTTGTTCTCTGTCACATGTATCACATTTAGAAAGACATCAAGTCTAGTCATGTAGCTACTGAACTTGATGAAACACAAGGAGGTAACTAAGAAAGTTTAGGGGCTTCCTCCCCTGTAGTTCACAGTTTAATGACAGGGGGCACTAAAGAACGGAGAAGGTGGCTAAGCCATGTGTTATTTCATATTTGACAGAAGAAAACAATATGATATGTGCCCCATATTGTTAGAACTTGTCAAGGTCCAAGCCAGTTGTCATCTCCATGGTGATTTAAAAAACTGATTTCACCAAATGAGACATTTCACCTCTTTATTTTACAGTCTTATTGAAATACATCCTTCATCGCATTGATTTTTGTTGACACACAAACAGGACTTTAAATTTAACGTCTCTCCTCTATGTACAACGCCTTTGATAGAGGAGAAAAAAAGCTCTAAACACAGAATCAACAGTGTTTAGTCAATACATGACACAGTCCCTTTAGGTTATTGTTCTTCTTTCATTTTGAAAATGTTCTGCTTCATTTACCCATTTCAGAGAACTTGTGTGAGAAAACGGAGCCTCTTTGTTCTTACCTTTCTAAGAAGTGGTTAATGAGCTATTATCCACTTGGAAGTACAGTCATAAAAAGTAAACTTATATTTACCATTTAATGATATAAAAAATAGCCTGGTACCTTTCAGAGCTTAATAATAGGTGGTCACAGCTGATGGAAATGGAAGCCGCATCCAGGACTGAGGCCTCTGTCCATGGGCTGTACACTCTGCCCCCTGCAGCACCGTAGCACCTGAAGCTGGTCACAGTTGGAGACAACATGAACCCACACAGGTTGTATCTGAATTCTCCCTATAAATTAGGGAACTTTTTTGGGGTGAATTTTGTTTCCTGTGGAACAACTTTTAGCTGCAAAAATGTGAACCAGGAGGTTTTTTTTTTTACCTTCAGTCATTCATTAAAATACTGTAAAGGAAGTTCTTTACAACTCTGATAAACATCAATTACTACCATAGCAACATATATAATGTATTGTATTAAACCACATTTAAATAACAGATCTTTGGACCTCAGTCATTAGTAGTTTTTTAAGCTGCAGAAGGGTGCCTAGTCCCATACTGACACCACCTTGATTGCCGTTCATATAGAGATTTGCTGCTGTGTCATCATTGTTAATGATTACAATGTGACCAGATCCTGTGGCTAAAAATGCTGCCCAAATAATCATCTCTCTACCACTTTACCAGACAGCTGCTGTGAGGGTTTGTTCAGTTGTGCTTTGATTAGTTTTCTTGAACGATGTCTCCAGTATTGGTTTCATTTGCCCCAATAACATCGTTCCAGAAGATTTGTAACTTTGCAAACATAGCTGAAGTGGCCATAATATGTTAATTAAAAAGGCTTTGGCTTCAAGAAAGACATGTTTTCTTTTTTAAATGTGCTGTCATACATTTTTACCTTTAACGTGGAAACTCGGTAGAGTCTAATATGGAGCTCTTGTTTTATTTTGTAATTTCTCTTTGTTTTGGACAGTGTAAACTTTGGGTGCCATTGTTGCACCAGCTTCTCTTTCCAAATAACCTTTCGCTTTTGTTGCTTACACATTCTAATCATTACTTAATCAATGTCTACTAATTAAACATAATTACCATGGAAGCAGTCCTGGGGTACTGTGGCAACAAAGAGTTGTTTTTGTTTCTGCATTTATTAACTTGCCTTATAGGTGATTGGCCCATGATTCCCTGATTACTGGATGTTGAGAGAGTTCTTATTTTCAAGATAAAAAAAAAACAGTTTCAGAAAGTGTAATTCTAACTCTAACTCTAATTGTGTGTATGAAAACTGTCTTTCAGAACCATTAGGCCTTTTCACTGTTGGTTGACATGTGAAATCTGTAGGGTAAACAATTTAGAAGTTTTGTATTTAGTTTTTTTTTTTATAAACTTGAGAAAATAGCATCTCCTGCCACTTTATAACCCCATTTGTGTTTATGTGGAGTAAAAGTGATTAATACCTATTCATCTGCAGGGAGTTCAGGAGTCTGACAAAAGGCTCATTTGCATGAAGGAACCGTATTGTGCTTCCTCACACTCTGGCAAACAGTTGACCAAACAGGGAGTTAAAAAAGTACGAGCCATTATCCTGACTGAAAAGACAGAGCTGCCAATAAAAATAAAACTGTCAAGAGAGGCTTGAGCACATGCAGCACAGTGAAATGCTCGTGTGTGTTTGAGGGTGTGTGAGATGTTGGCAGAGTTCTTGTCCGCCTTTTACAAGTGTGTTTTCAGGAGGGTTAGACACGCTTCACCAACATTGCACAAGTGAAAAGTCCCTTGATCATTCTCCAACTACATTATGTCTGCTCAGTGTTCAGTTGTGCGCTGATCATGTGTTTGCGTGTTTGTTTTTATTCACTCTAGGGACACAATTATATTTACACATTTGCATTGAGGGAGAAGTTTTTCTTTTTGGTGGCATAGTGGGAAAGAAAAGCTATTGACGGTGTTTTGTCCTCCAGAGAGTTCCTTTGAGTCAGTGAGGAACATTTGTTTATTTTAATAAACAAGAATAATGTTTCAAAGCTAATTTATAACTCATATTCAACCTTATTACATACAGTGTTTCATTCTATGTGTTTATTTTGATTTAATTTTTTTAATATGATATAGAACTAATGAAAACACCAAATTCTGTTTCTCAGATCATTTAAGTATTATATCATAAAACCAAAATTTCGCATTCAATCAACTCAGATTCTGTGCTCCCTAACACTTTCTTCATATTGGTGGGCCTCCATTTACAAAATAAATGTACAAATTGCTTACAAAGTACATTTTCAACCACTTTGCAGCAATGTAGTAGCTAATCTGCTCCATTGTTTCAACAGCAAGGACAAAAACCACTTGGTGTTTTCTGAACATGAGGTTTGGCAGTCAGTGAACGCCTCCTTTTCAACACCCTGTTGTAAACTTTCCCAGGGAGGCTGAGAAGATCCCTCAACAGTCGGAGCAAACCGCTTGGCCAAGCCTCTTAAAACCTGGAACTGCCACACCAGTCCAAGGTTAAAACCTGGTGCCTCTGCTCAAGTGTTGTACCAAGAGACAGTGAAGAAACAAATCTGATTAGTTGGCTCCACAGCGCCCCGAAGCTCCAGCATCTTTGAAATATTCTCACCCCTGTTTTTCCTTTTCTGAGTCATCAAATTGTTTTGCTTAACTTCCTTGAAGCCAACAAGTTCTTATATATAGCCTCTCTTAATTTCTGTCATACCAAATTATTGCTGCAGTTCTTTTTTGTATGCATGAAAAACATGACATTATCCCACTTTGTTGCTGCTATGAAAGACGCCTGCTTGCAACTTGGATACATTTTGAGTTCAACAGTGTGTTTGGCCTCAGGATACCTAAAGATATTTGTACTGAAGTGTAAATCTTTGAGAGTTCTCTTTGAGCTATTTCTGAAAACCTAAATCTTCGTATTGTGTTCCACATCATTCGCAGAGAAAGGATTTTTACTGGAATTAACAGGCTTTAAGTTACACACATACACAGAGGCAGCTTATGTCAAAGCTTATCTAAGGTACAGAAAATACCACTGGACAGAACAAGGTGTTTGGTTTAGGAAAAGTTGCATCCACACAATATAAAAGTGATTCCTGCAACTGATGTGACTTTTCCTCATCATATATACACTAGGAAGAAGATAACTTTTATGTACACATAGATTCATATCACTTAAAACAGTGTTAGACATCTGATAAGTCAGTATATCTGTAAAACCTTCCTCTATCTACTCAAAAACATGTTTTTTCATGCAGCCATGTGTCACAGATTCATGTTGAGGGAGAAAAGCACTTATTGGGCTATAAGTGTGTTGTCATTAATACAAATCGCACAGCTGGCAGTTCAAAGAAGGTATTTAACAATTAAAGAGAATGAAAAGAGAAAATATGCCTTGACATCTAAAGAGTGGTGGGTGCAACAGCCAAAGCCTTCAATTTAAAATGAAAAGAAGGAAAACCTTGAAAGCATACTATTCCTCATGTTTATGTCATAGAGAGCTAATTGATGTGAGAAAAAGAAAACAGAACCAAACAACAAACCGATCTGACCCTCCAAGCACAGAAATGTATGCATCACGAACCAGAGTGGCATGAGATTCCTCGTATAAACAGATCTGTAAAAAAAAACAAAAAAAACAACAGAAAATCACTTAGAACCTGTAAGAAAACATGAAGTAGAATAAAACATCCCAAAAACTAACAAACCATGATCAGTGAATGAAATTCAGCAATCAGCGAGAAACAAAATGATTGACATCTGTTAGTAGGGAAACTATCAAAACCTCTTCCAAGGTCTTTTGAGCCACAATGAGAGCTGTTATCCACAGGGGGAGAAAACATGAAACAGTGGGTAATCTTCCCCAGGCATGGCTGATGTACCAACATTACTCCATCTATATTAATAGATATTTAGATATATACTCACCAGAGTAAATATTCCCTCAAGGGCAGGTATCTTAAATGCTATGTCTAAGTGAAACAAATTATCCAGATATGGGTCTTTTATTACCCACCCCTGTACTGTGTTGGCTCTGGAATAAGCCCTCCAGTGACCTATGTAGCTTTATCCTACTTTTGCAGGATTTGAAAGCCTTGATCAAAGCAAATCTTAATAAATGTAATGATCACTCTTACAGACCCTTTTGTAACGTTCATACTCTCTTTGACCTTTAAAAAATGGTTAAAAACTGCTTTGCTTCACTTGAAGAAAATGTCAATGTCTTCCACAGTAAGCACTGTGAGATAAAGGGCACTGAGCCCATGCCAGGCAGCAAGCTTGGTCCAAGACAGGCTTTTAGAGCTATCACATTCACTTCAATTGCTGCTTTCTGACACAATTTAGGCACAACTCTCACATAACACGAATGTTTGCAGATATTTTCCATCACACTGATGGTCTTGACTGCTTCAGTTACATAACTGTAGTACAAATAAAGATAGGAGGGAGCATCCTATTCTACTCTGTGAGAAACTGCAGTTGGTAGAGAAAGACTGATCTATAAATCTATACAGTAATACATGAATAATGAAAATCCATGTCATGGCTCAGTTATTGGCTCAAGTGGATGAGTTGAAGCTGGACTGATGGTTTGTGGCTTCTTCTATTGTAAAACAGTGCCTGAGCTGTCATAGTAAAAGAAGAAATGAACAAAAATGTCATTTTTTTTGTCCTCATCTATGATTAGAACATAAAATTAAATGTCTGTCAGTGTGATGCAGGTGTTCTGTTGAAAATGCCTACAATAGTGCAAATTATTTCCACTTATCTGAATTTTGGGAGCTACTGTCGCTGCTCAGACTGAAGCTCCAAGGTAGAGCTTTGGGTAAATAGTTGGCACATTGTTTGAGAAGGCATTAACCACGAATGGCTGCCACAGAAGACTCAAGTACTCCTCAAACATGAGTGAATGGCTCAAAGCAAATCTCTGTTTTTGATGAGGGAATGACATTATAACATAAGATAAATTCTCAAGAAAGTACATTTTACATATACACTCCTGATGCTGATGACATGATATTGAATGTCTTAGATTAGAATATTACAGCTGGATGTTATTTTTAGCTTTTGGACTATGTCTAAAAGCAGTAGAATCCTCAATAAAAGTACAAAAATGTGATAAAAGTTAATTTTAAATGCCAGTCTGTACTCCAGAGACCTAAATGGAATATTTGGTCATTTGTATTGATATTTGACATTTTAGGTTAGATTTATACTTTTTTGTGTTTGCCTTTTTGTGCAGCAGTTGTTCAAAACTCAGGACCTAAGATTTTCTTCACAAATCATGTTTTTTTTTATTTGTACCAGACTATCTGCTAATGTCACAATTAAGCTTAAAATCAATTGTGAGTTGGCAAAACCAAACATTTGCAATCTGCAGATTTAGTTTAAGAAGCAGGATTCACTGTGACGTGAAACAGATTTAATGTTTGTTTATGAATATCCATAAAATAACAGTGTGTGTGAGTGGGGTCTTGTGTTGGTATGCCCATAAATCAAGTGGGCAGATGGTGCTGAAGCAGGAGGTACAGGACTGCCCAAAACTCCTAGGTTTATGTGTGTGTGAGTATAAATGTCTGTGTCAGTGTACACCTTATGGTTGAAGTGTCCATGTGTGTGAACACAGCAGGTTCCAGGAAACAAGGAGCAAATTCTCAGCAGTTCTGCTTCACTGACACACATGACACACTGTCCATTCATCCATCTGTCTGTCTCTCTTTCTATATAGCTACACGTCAGAGCGGCAGTTAAAAAAGCATTTTCAGGGCTTCAGAAAAGACTAATGTTGTCAGTCAACCACAATTTACGTTCCACCCTAAGACAGATGTCTGTTTTCTCCTGGAGAGGTCCTGCAGGAGTATCTAGACAATATTTATGGGTCCCATTCTGTGTGAGTGCCAGGTGGAACACTAATGGCTTTACCTCTCAGCAAGTGAACCCCAAGCAGAAATGTATTGTTATTGACAAAAAAACAATGAGGTAAATATCTTTTACAGTCAAAATGGTGAATGAAGGTCACTAGACACAGAGGATCCCTTGTAGATACCAGAGATAGCATTACCAGCAATTAAAAACTTTATTAATGTTTATGTTTTGGGTTTGCATGAGGCATTGTGCAACTGTCTGTGGATAGCCTGGTAAAAAGCTACTCTTTTTTATATTTGCTTCACACAGAAGGTCTGGACCCTTGGCCTGTGGAGAAATGCTTGCTTGCTGGAGGTGTGGACGCTGTTGAAATTTTAAACTTTACCCAATCGCTAACATTTGGACGTGACATATGTAATGCGCCAGTTCGATGCTATGAAGCTTAACGAAAATTGCGTGCGCTGTAAACTATTCTCCCCCACTGTGAAGAGAGAAATGCCCAAGTGAACGAGGCAGGCCTTAATGTTAAGTCAATATTTGAATTATTACTGCCTTTTTTAATATTTCAAACACCATAATATGCACTAATGTCTAGTCTGCCTTGGGACTACTGCAGTAGATAACATCCACATTCTTCCTTACCTCTGCTCTTGTGGGTCCAGCCAATCAGCAGCAGGGAAAATGAATAGTGTTGTTACATGGAGCAGAACAAAGAGCAGAACAACAAAAATATGCATTTATGGACTAAATCTTAAGGTTGTTTATTCCTAATTTTTATTTATGTGTACTTATACAAATGCAAAAAAAATTCTACGTAGCATTATATAACTGTAATATTCAGTCTGCTAAAGAAGTTTGGCTGCAGTATACAAAGAATTTTTGATTCCCTGTTTTATTCAAAGGATATTTCTTTATGTTATAGTTTTCATTTAAAATGTTAGTGCTAATACTGTAATATTAAATCTTAGTGTTATTTTTACAATTTTAGAGAATGAGAATCTCATACTGGCCAACTCCTAATGCATCATAAAACCCTTCAACATACCAGTAACGTAAGTCTGGTGTCCACATAGTCCAACAATGTTTCAGGTATGAGCAAGAATCAGCACCATCTTTAAGAGTCAGTAGTGCTTCAGGAGGGAGGGGATTTTACATTCCAGTGTATCAGACAGGATGTTTTTTTTAATGCACTTTCTTGTGAAATGTAAGATCCCATACTCAGGTTGCTCAGGCACAGGCTGGCTATAGGCAGAAAAGGAAGAAAAAAAGTTTTTTTTTGTTTGTTTTTGGTGGAGGAGCACAAGGCCATAGCCAGGACAAGATAACACCTGAAAGAGAGCCTTTGTTTGATGCTGCACAGACAGCAGGGAGGACGATAGTGAAGAAATACAAGATCTCTGAAGGTGTCAAACTTGATTTGTAAAGGTTTGTCAGAAAATGAAAAGCAGTGTCTTAAAAAACATTTAAAAAAAAAACCCTGACTGTGAATTGGAAAAGGTAGCTCTAACATTGATGTTTTTATGTTTTTGAAATTTGCTGTGATGTTATTTCATCTGCCCTACACATAATTCAGTGTAGTAGTTTTGTTTGATGTAGACTTTGCTTTCATTCATTTGGCTATGGATGTTTACCAAAGAGGAACTGAGGAGATTTTAAGGACCTCCAAATTCACAACATTCCTGTTTTTAAATGATCCGTGAAAAATCCAACACTTTAGCAAAGACATTTAATCTTTGATTGCTTCTTGGTTTGCAATAGTTAGAAATTGCACCTTTTTGCCATTTTTTACAAACATTTATTTCCTCTTGCTTCAATTTCATCCTCTGTTGCCCCCTATCCCTCAGAGCCAGAGGCAGAAAGATTGTGATCTTTCAGGACAGCTCATACAAATGTCAAGTAAAAACCTCGATCAGGTTACCTTTAGTATGTATCCATGTCATACTGTCTTGTGCAAGAACCTGTATATCCAAACCCCACAGTTGCTGGTGTGTAAATATTTGTGGTTCTGGTTGATATTGTTATCATTCAGATGTGATCCTTGTAGTATCCCACACTGACATGATTAATAACCTCAGAGAAACTAAATACCATGTCCTTAACAACACTTCAAAAACAACCACAGCAAAAAGAAGAAGAAAAAATCATACAAAATAAAGAGGGAAATATATTTCTTATTACTGGAGAGAAAAATCAATATTAAAGGCATATTACACCATTGATCATCAATGTGAAACCAAATTATTCTTTTTGTTACAAAAACTTTAAACAGAGGAACAATAGCTTTTGGGACTTAGGTACAGAATGCCAGACCAGATGTAACTTATATGGAGAGAAAAAAAAAACACTGATAGAAAACTTAAAGTTAATAGTTTAAATAACAGCAGATAATAGGAGCCAAAAGAGAAAGTAGTAGAGTGAGAAAAAGTGGTCAGTTTGTCCTCCAGCAGCCTAAACCCATGCTGCATAAATGCAGAGATAGGTCAGGATGGGGCAAGATAAAGGCAGAGTTAGGGAGTACCATCAATCAAAGCTCTGCTCTAATGTTATCATTTCTTCTTTTGCAGCTTATGTGAAATTATATAAAGGTTATTGTGATTTTTCTAGCCTTGTAGCACCTCTTACCCCAGATTTCTTTTCAATTGATGAGGCAGAAGTAGTCAAAAGTGCATAAAAATGTAGCTTTAGCAATAAATTGGAGATAATTTAAAGTCAAATGTTGTTTCTGGAGGAATTAGGTAAGTCTTTGAAGTTAGCACAAAATGGAAAATCCATTAATCAAGTTGATCTCTAGAGTCTTTGAACCTGTGCTATTGCCCCCAATTAGGGACCTCTTAAACAGTGACCAGAACTTGGTCTTGTTTCCCAGAATACTTTCTGTTCTTATTCGATGAACAGGACCATTGAGTCCTGCTGCTGCTTGCATGATTCTTATCAGGCTGTCTGGGTAGGCATCAGGTGAGGTGGGGGCAACTACAAATCAAAGGTACTCCTGCAAGGTCTGATAATTTCACATCTTTTACAGAATAAGAGAAGCGTGGAAGATATAAAAACTACAGAGATGACTCAAAGACAGAAGTTTTAGTTCAGAAAAGAAACATCCCTACATATTGCTTGCCTGCTTTGGCTCATACATTGTTTTTATGTAAGCACATTGTATATTTTAGATTCACGACCATGGGATACATCAGATTTACAGCTTTGTTGAGTTTTTATCGTTGGTTTTATCACTGATTGTTTGCACGGTGAAAGAGATTCTAAAACACGAAAAGACACCACATTACCATCAATGTCACGCTGTTGTCTGGAGGAATTCAGGCTAAATTTTTTCTGATGTTTATCTCTCTAGATCTCATGGGAGTTTACAGTTGAACTGCCACAAGGATCAAAAACATTATGTGCCTGACTACATCAACATCCACTGAAGCTTAAATGGGAAGAACATGACAGCTTGTCAAGATGGTTAAATAAATTGAATTCATTGAGAAATGTCTCAGGTTAAGAAAAGACAACAGTTAATGGCCAGGGAATAAATCACTGGCCCCTTTGGTTCTGACAAAAACATCGAATTAAACCTCCATTTTGTTCCTCATTGGCCCCTAACACTGTTCAGACCCTAAATTCCTGAATTCCTTGTCACTTGTGACAGGTAAGAGTGCAAAGAGGTGAACTTGTTGACAGACACTCTGACATGCTTTGAAAAAAAGGTCAGCTGGGGTCTATTCAAAACTCTGCACCCTCTGTCCATTAATTCACCTGCAGACTTGTGGGGATGACTTGTGGCGACAGTCATCCTTTCACTAAACATCAATCTGAATGTGACAGAGTGGAACAAGAGGAGGACACGGCTGAACTGAAGGACTCGAACGTTTACACAGATATCAGCTTAAATGAAAACTTGCTTCCCCCGGTGAACTAGTCGTGACAAAAGCTCAACATTAACTCCAGGTATTTTCTTAAATTCTCTAATAAAATCACTTAAGGTCTTTTTTATTGTTCTATGGTCTTCATTTGAAACTTAACCCAAAAGTTAGCTGCTAAGTCTAAATTGCATCCTATTTTTGAAAGAAAAACAACAACAAAAAAAGTAACAATGTTAAATTTTTTTGACACTAGCAAAAATGACCAATGACTACATTTGGTAATTTTATGACCAAAAAATGTTTATATTATAGATTTCAGGATTTATTACTTTTTGTCACCACTAGAAAAACATGGTTGCTTTTCTTATGTTTGCAAAAAAAATTGAAAATCAAGAGGTAAACAGTTCTACTGTTTATTGTCTCATAAACAGTAAAAGTGGGTGGTTTTTACTTGTTGTATCAGTATTCTTTAATAGTATGAGGTGAACTGCACATTAGGGTATTTTACTTCACATCGAAAAAATTCTAACTAAATGTTGCAAAATCTGAATCATGCCTAGATTTTACTATTGCGGTATCAACAGTTTAGTCTCAGATAACAAGTTCTGGCCAGTGCATGTTGGTGACAAGATTAAGGTGGAGTTTAATTGTTGTTTTGCCATTTTCTATAATAATGGATTTAAAGAAGCAATTTACTTTTACAGTCCAAAGAAACAACTGCTTCTATCTGCACATCATATCACAGTTCCAATTTGAACCAGTTATCGTTGCGTCACAGCAGAAAACTTATTTCCACTAAAATGATGTTCATTTTCAGACTTCATTGCCCGTGAGATTATAATACTTGACATTTGAATTTGTCTGTTTTTTGGCAGATTCTGTCATTTTCAACTGGTTTGATTTGCTAGAGCTCCTTACACTTATGTCTCTTGTTCAAAATTTGACCCAAACACAGAGAAAACATTCATGGCTCTGTGTTACCTTCACTCGCACTGAAGACCTCTGACAGCCCTGACATATTAGCAAGTAGAGAACCTGCCTGTGCATCTCTGAACATGATTTGTTCCACCCTGCAAATAACGTTGGCTTTTACACAATCTGATTGGTGGTCTCTGCAAATCAAGGTAGAGACGTTTTGTTTCTGCTCACGAGAGTTTGCAACAGTCCTTTGGTAGTAATATTTATTTATTTATTTTTTTCCTCACTGCAGGTGTAGTTTAGCATAATCTGACACCATAGCGCCCCAAGCATAATAAACTACTGACAGGCGAAATAGACAAAAAAAACAACAACAAAAAAACATTGATTTTCTTATTACAGAGGTTGCTGGCAGTCAGTTGGATATGTTGAGCAATAAGTGAACATTTTGTCTTTGAAGATCATGTGCTGCAAGCAGAAAAACTGGCAAGCTTAAGGATTTCAGATAGTGTGCCTGCAGTCAAATTGTGATGGACAGAAAAATAATTGTAGGTATTTGTGTGGTTTTCATATGGAACTGCAGATATGTTCATAATGAATATTAGTTATCAAAAGGATCTAACTTAGATCTTTTGATAACTAAATTAGAGTGTTATCACGGAGCAACAAAAGACGGGTTTGTTCTGTTTGCTCTACAGCTCAAAAGACAGTTTTATCTGGATGTTGTGGTGATTTGGTAATTAAACATGAACTTTGACCTGCAAAAGACTTGCTCACCAGCTATGATTCCTGATTGTTCTTGTTATCTGATGCAATAGAATACTCACATTCAGAAATAACATTTTAAAGCAGGAATTATGCTTCATGAGTTATTTTACAAATATGATTTAAAACATTATTTGAGTTGAATTATGAGAAAATGAAAACAAATTAGTCAACAAAAAAGTTACTCCTTTCAATTATTTCAGGAGCTCGTTGCTCTATCATTTAGGATTTTAAATTATGGAGCAAAAGTTGTAATTATTCAAATTATTTTGGAACTCCAAACTATGAACACTGCATGCAGCTGTGTAGAGGTCTCTGTGGACACCTGAGTAAAAACAGTGGCTTTTGAATCTAGTCACATTGTTTATCTGAATCCTAAATTACGACCTACTGCCACCAGCATCCATATTTATACAGGAAAATAACTAATATCTGATCAGCTTTCCCAATATGTTTTTGAGTCTTGCCTGTCAGAAACTAATTTTAGTTGCAGAGTGATACACCTGAAGTTGATTTTGTTGTTTGTTACACCAAACATCTTATAAAATATGCATGCATTCATCTACAGTAAATATATATTTTTGGAAGACTTATGTAGGAAAAATGTAAGTACAAACATTTAACCAAAATATGATCAGTATTTCCAAATTAAGTGTATACTAATATTCCTCTTCAGCTTTTTAAGACAGCAAACTGGTAAAAAGTCACTTTTCCAAGATCTCTTTACAGTTGAACAAATAAAATAAAATGCAGTGTACAAAAAATAAATCTTGAAGATGAAATTTCAGAATTAAAGACCCTGAAGCATAAATTGGGGACTGCAGCCATTTTGGCAAAGCGTTGAAAGGACTTAACCTGGGATTCTTGGGCTATTTAAGGCTTGAAAAAATTGTGTTGTGTTAAAGATAAACATTTTGTTTTTAATAATTTTGTTTGTTTATATATTTGTCCAATATTGTGGTTAAACAACATTGTATTTCTTAACATTTAACGTAAGATATCAAGACTAAAGCTCTGCACTTCAATTACAAACAGTCACCAATTAAATAACTGCGGTAGTAGCATTGTGGTTGGGTGGCATTAAAACCTCTAGAGTTTTACAGTATTGTTTATCGACATTTAAAATATGTCTGAATTCAATCGCATCGTTAATAAATTCAAATTACTTTTTACTTCTACATTTAGCGTAAGAAAAGAATGTATTCCACAGCAAGCATACACAAAGAATTAAAAGGAAAGCATGATTCCCTTCAAACATGTCAAATAAATGTTTTCATGTATATCACAGACTTTGGTTCTGTTCAGTCATTGGATTGTCATTGTGAAACTGTAGTTATGAGGCATAAATCAGACATTTACTTGGTGTTAAGGGACATTGGTGACATTTTACCCAACTGTAAGTCAGTCAGAAGAACATAATAATCAGCTGAGCGACCCCCACTGTAGATGCAAATGTTGTGCAGTATGGAGTCAGCAGCATGATGTAGCAGCAGCAGGCTGCATAAGGTGGATTTGAGCCTTCATTTCCTCCAGGCTCTCCTGCTCTCGGCTCAGGTTCACCTGCTGCCAGTGGCTTCGTGCCCACCTTCTGTTGGTGTTTATTTCTAGATCACGCCTCCTCCCTTGTTTTCCCCCGATCATCTGTCTTCCTCTCTTCTCCTTTATCATCCTCTCTACCTCAATGTCCACCTCTTTGTAACCCACATTTTCAATCTTCAATCGGCTTGATTTTACCTCTTATTCTTATCAGTGCCTGCTCTCCTCTGTTTCCCATTTTGTTTTTGTTTATCCCCACTCCATCTCTCATTGCCATTCTTTCTTCATCAGCTTGTAATTCACAAACTGTTTGTCATTCTCAGTCTCCCCTGAGATTTCTGCTCTTCTTTAGTTGCTCTCCAGATCTGTGATTAAGTTACATTTAATTTTTATTTATTAATTTTTTCTTCCTACTTTATAGACCTGTGTCTCATTATTTCCAAAGATTTTCTTTGGATTACAGAGGTTTAAAAGTAACCCTATAGTTTAGCATTATTTCACGTTAAATGTTAATCTTCACCAGATAGTTCATAGGTATTGTCATTGGGGAGTGTTGAATCAATTGACCTTGTTAGGAATGTAAAGACATTTATTCAGCATTTTTACTTTTTTTAGGGCTATTTTTTCTCCTCAGCTATGTAAAATAGTTGAGCTTTTGTTTTGGTGACAGTTGCCCACTGATGAGGTTCGAGATGGGAGAGCCGCTTTCATCCACATCCTGTGCTGGCAAAACATTTTGATTTCTGCATTGAAAGGGTAAATCTTGCTCTGAAGCCAACTCTCTGTGAAATAAAACACTGTTTAAAGCCACTGGGGTGAGATGGGCCATGAATATGAAAATGAAAACTCAAAATGGAACCTCAAGGCTCCTCAAACCCTATTTTATGCTTACTTTATATATTTCCCCACTGAAACAAATTATGTGACACTTTAGTCAATTGGTTTCTTGATATAAGCTGAGTATTGATTCCAATTTTATTCCACACAGACAAAACAAAGAAATAATCATCATCTCTGTTAACAAATGGCATGAATTTAGTTTTGACTGCTCCATATCATTCGAGAAGAAGTTGACTCCAAATTGCTTAAACCAATGAAGGAACACAAGCATACATTCATATAATAGTTTTTCTCTATCTTAACAAATAACATCAATGTCGTTTAAGCTATGCTAAATAGATGCAAAGCAGTGTAGAAAATATACTGATTTACTTCAGTTTTAGCTCCACTGTACTTGCTAAAAGTTCATGTTAAAAATCTGTCAACAAATCCTAAAATACAACTTTAAGTCCTTCATAAAGCAAACAGTTACTGATGACTGAACATTATCTCCTTTCTCACCTCATCTCATCTTGTAGTTAAACTTGAAGGTGATTTTTCTACATTTTCTTGATCGTGAACTTCTTCGTTTATAGAGATTGTATTATATGTTCTTTTCAGGGTATCGAGAATTGCATCAATATTTAGCTTCAAATCACAAAAATCTACACTGTCTATCTTTAATTTTTTTAGTCCAGGAAAGTTGAAGGACAAGACTTTTGAAACTGTGATGAACTTGGTTAGCTGATTCTATTTTTAGTTGTTTTAAACCTCTTTATGTAGAAAACGTCTACATGGAGAGCGTGAAGATAAAAAGATTTTCATGTTTGTCTTTTCTGCCTTTGATTAGTTAACACAGAATTGGCTGTCTTTTTGCATCTTGCAGCATAACACTGTGAAAAGAAGTGTCTTATTCCTTTTTTCATTATTATTTAGGACCAAGAACTGATTACTATATTTTATCTAATTTGTTTTACTTTGAATTTTTTGAAATTACTCTAAATTGTTTTTTAGATGTCACAGAAAATTGGACAGTTCTTTAGTGCTGAAAACTGAAAATCATAGCAACTTTTTTGAGGTCACGTCATACATTCACACTGTTTACACTTGTTGTAGAGGAAACCTTCTATATAAAAAAAGTATTTAATTTTTAGTCCATTGATGCAATGAGTATTATACACGTAATTAGTCTATTAGTCACAAGAATTTTTTTTTCTGTGAATCACAAAAGGTCTAAAATATTTTTTCTTGTTCATAAGCCCTAATTTATTTTGATGACCTAGAGAACGTAATCAGTGGTCATTGTTAGGTAATTGTTAGCGGATATTCAGGTTTTCAGGTCTTCATCTGAACAAAATTACTTAATGTTTCTTGAGCCTGACATGATAAACACATAAGATACACCTCCCACAAAATCCATTGTTCTCCCCCCTCATTCCTAACCATTAATGGCCCTGAGCTAGGACTTACAGAGCTGTGTAAACTGCTTACCTGCAGGGTTTACACAACAGCAACACAAAAGCCTGATGAGTCTGTTGCAAACACAGACAAACAGTGAATAACCCCCATCTTTATTAGGTTTTAATCATAGTAACACCCATAATCATCAGTTCAGAAAAGATTACTCTGTGTGTGGCCTCCATTAAAAGTTTACTTTTGTGAACAAAAAGCACAATTTTCAGAACCGCTTCTTCGAATAAAAAGAGTTTCTTTTGCCTGGCAAAGCAGTGACTCAACAACGGAAGGTGGGTTTTTCAATATTTTGTGTTTATAAGCTGAAAGGAAAATACTTTAGTGAATTAATTTAGTTGTTTTGCAGCCCAGTACTTAACCATTTTGCCTAATTTATTTCTCAGTTAAATTATTTACAATTAAGACTGCTTATCAAAAGGTACAGTGTATTCAAATAGTTAATTGCTACAAAGTAGACTATTGTTTTGATAATGGATTGATGTCTTGGTATGATTTTATGTGTGTACAGGCTGCAAATCTATTTCTCAATAAGAAAATACTTTTAACTGGTAAATACATTGTTATAATCATTGTTTTTCTCTTCTCACCTGCCAATAACACATTTTTAAACTCACAACCAGAAGGTGGCAGTAATGTACCAAGTTGTTTGCAAACTAGTGATGGGAACGGCAGATAATTTGAGTGTACTGAATTTCTAGAATTAGTATTTTAAAAGGACCCGTTCACCAGATCACACAATTCATTCTTGCTGAATTGAACAAAACCTCTTCCATCACAACCGTCGTACTGAACAACTTAGAAAGTGATCCGTTCAAGCTACTCGTTTCTTCAAGCTAAAGGCTAATGTTTTGATGAGGCTAATGTTTTATGTAAGTCACATAAAAACAAACGCACACACGTCCCCATCCCTATTATCTTAACACAAGTACAAAAAATAATGAAAACAAGAGGAAAGAAGACATATATATATTTTTTTGTATTATTTTATTTTCATTTCAGTGGAAAATAACATTTTAATACTCCCATGGTCTTAGCGCAAAGTGCTGCAAATATCATGGTTGGACAGAGGGAATGCAAGGATGGAGGCATCTCGTCAGACCGTCAGTTCCCAAAACCACACAAAAAACCTTGTAAAGACACACACAAGGTCAGTGCGCTTTCACATTATGCAATAATGCAATACAGTGGGCCTCTTGTAAATAAACTATTACACACACGCATTAATTGTCGGAAAAAGGGGAATTACAAGGTGAGAAATGCTAAAAGACATAAACTCACACACACGCACGGGCGCTAGTATGTACACATCCACAGAAGCAAGACAAATTTGGCTTTGGTCCAAAGGCCTGAGCCCACAGGCAAGAAAAGCGGGAGGCCCACAATCTGGGCACATGGAGGGAGCGTGTGCGTGTGTGCGTGTGTGTGAGGGTGTGAGAGGAGGGACAGTCAAAAGTGGGTGGAGTGGATGGAGATCCTGAGGGAGGTTTTGAGATGTCTCAGTAGCTCTCTATTGCAGCAACTTTGAAGGAGCTAACACCAACTTGAACAACTTCACATGAGTGTATTTCTTTTTCTCAATGGACTGCACACTACAGCTCTGTGGGAGTATGCTGGTTGTCACCATGCCGTCAGAGTTTTCTTTAAGTTCCTGAAGCGTTTGCAAGGGAGAAAGTATTCCTGGAAGAGTCGCCTAACTGGACCTCAGGCAAGTTTACTGCTACACTCCAATTCACACTGTTTATTATGAAGAGAGCCTCCGCTATTTAGTTGTAATGTAAAACTAAACACTGTTCTGGAGGAGGTATAAACAGTAAAGTTGCTCTACAACTGGAGCAAAACCTTTTAAATGTTACTCAACCGAACATGTTGGTTTCTCTTCAAGATGCTTTTTTAAAATCACAGTGAATTATCTGGCATGTTTGGGTGACTCCAAGAACTATATGTTTCCTTGGAATTTTAAACCTGACATTTGCATGAGAACAGTAAAGAGCTCTGACATGCTTTATGCATGTCAGCGCATGCAGTTCCACTCATCTAAAACGTCTTCCTCCTTGCTTTTCGATTTTCAACTTTCACCTGGTTCACTTTGTGAGAAAACGAATTGCTCAGTCAGATTGGAGCATGTGCACAAATCTTTTGCAGCGACAGGACAAGATGAACCTTTTTTTCAATTCAGAAGTTGGTTTGGTCTTGAGGTGAAAGTGTACCCTCTGGCTTCTGTCACTTTCCTGCAAGGTCTGCTTGCACTGCATTCACACATTGAAGGAGGTGTGTGTGTGTGTGTGATGAATGGACACTCAGATGACCTCCAAATATGGTCAACTCAGTACTTTAATAACGACAAATAATGTTCCTAATGCAAACTGCTCTTTTTGTCCAAACATCTTTTGTAAGAAATTCCAGGTGTTGCTTTGTTTAGCCTTTTGAAGAATAAAGGTAAATCACAGTTTTCATTTAGTTTAGATTACTTGCCCATGGTTATTGTCTGACTTATGGAATTTTACATTATTTTTTAATAATTGTTGAAATATTACAACTAACTTGCTCAGACCACTGCGTGTTTACAAAGAGTTTTCTACTACCCTCACAGGTGATTTTAAGGGAAAACTAAAACTGGTTGATGGCTGATAATATGTTTGATAGGATTTTTTGAGAAAAAGAATGAACAAAGCTGCCAGCAGTAAAATGAGCGATTCGCCATCAGATGAACCTGCTGGACTTTTGAGGTGTGTTTCTGTCTAAATTGGAGATATTTAATCAACCAAGTGAAAACCTCTGTATTTTAAAACTAGACCTGTCTACCCTGTCCACTCCAGCTCTACTCCTGTTGTCAGAATTGTCTGAATGAATGGCAGGGAAGCGAACTAGGAATCCTGCAGAGGCATTTCTTGACCCTTTCTGTAATTATGGCCTTCGTTGTAAGACTGGGCGTGGGTGCTTATTTGTGTGTGGGGTCCGTTTAACTCAAAGGAACATCCTCGACCCTTCCACTCAACCCCTCACCCTTCACTTGGCATGACCTAACCCTGTAGACAGCAGTCTGTTTCACACAGAGATAAAATTGTATCGTCGGAAAGGATACCAACTATATATGCTGCTCTAGTTTGGGCCGTCAAACGTGATAGAAACGTCACAAACCTGCAGACCAGCCATTTTGGTGTCCACTCTTACAAACTGAAACTGATCCATCTCTGACACCACTTTGGGATCAAGGTAACTGGTTCAGGACGAGGTTGAAATCTTAAGTTGTTTTTGACATGCTTACCTTATTGCTTCCGGTGGACTAACAGCTCTTCACTGTGTGTAGGATGGCAGTGTTAAGAAAACATAATGCAATCACCAGATAGACTTCTACTGACTCATGATTTCATCACTATTTTTATTATTTTTAATCTAGTGCCCAAAACCAAACAAGGGAGCCCACAAGAGTCCTCTATTTTTATAAACTTAATGTTATATAAATTATGTGGTTTGTTCCACTGCTTGTGCGTGTGGTGAATTTCAGAGACAATGTAACTCTTTGTTAACTTATTGCTAAAAGAGAGTCATTCCATATCATAATTCTGAGAAATCAGAATCATTTGGTTGGCTTTCATAAAACTGTGTGTACCCAGGAGCTTAATATAACTATTCTAGTCCTCAAAACATTTAATCTTTGGAGTTTGTATTGATAGGATATGCTTAAGGCTTCATATAAAAGAGCAGAGTTAATGCTAAAACCTGTCATATTTGTTTCTGCACAGGTTCTTTGACTCAGATTTGATGTATGACCTGCAAAACTTTATTGAGCCATCCAGATAGCATGATGAAGCACCTGACAGGCTTTTCCTACCTGGACTATTTTCCTGAAATTTTCAATTTCACAGTTCATAAGATATTGTGTCGACAGTAACATTCTGCTGCTCCTTTATGCAGAGCTTATCAGAGCAGAAGAAAATCGAAGGCACTGAAGTCCAAAATAAGAGTCATCCAAACCTAAAAAAAACAAAAACATTTATATGAAAACCAAATACATTAAATTGAGTAGTAAAGATGCTCAGGAGTTGATTGGATGCCTTAAACTCCTGCTGTTGGTTAACTGCTTTTGGACCAGTAAAGCAGGGACTTATTACAGGACAACCTCAAAGATTAAGTTAAAGCCTTACTTACTGTGGGTGTGAGAGAGGTAAAGTGAACACCACGCCCCTCTCTAATTCCAGACAGGGGTTAGCATCATAACCTCGCCCTAACTTAATCCAAGAAGTCTGATCTCAGTGAACTCCAACAATGGCATTGACTGTGAAAGTAAAATAAAACAGAGAAAAAAGTGTTGGTACTTTTGAGGTTATCCAATATGGTTAAGTTTTTATGGTTGTGGAGACAGAAAACATATTTTGCTTTGTTAAAACGTGACCCAAATTTCCTTAATTGAAGGAAAACAGACATGGAAAATTGACCATTTAATCCCACCGGCAACAATTGTTGCCAGACATTTTTTCTAGCTTCTGAACCTCTAAAATAATTGTTTTGACTTTTAGCAACTAATTTAAGTTTTTAAATCAAATAATAGAGTGTCTACTCTAAGCAATATCAATTTCATGGAGTGTGAAAGGTCACATGACCAGACCTCTTTACTTCCTGCCTGTAATGCTGGGCAAAAAACGGGATTAAACGGGTTAAGATTGTACCTTCAGAGTGGTTGTAATGTCATCTTTTTGATAAAGTCAACAGGAGAATAAATCTTACTGCCAACTGGAGTCATTAGCTCAGAAGTCAGAGGTCAGAGCTGTGAACTGATAAGAATCATTCAGGAAAAAGTAATAAAGTGAGAACAAAGTGCTTGAAGACATTTCTTTCAAATAACAAGACAGAGAGACTTGTCCAGCCCTAACCCCCAAATATCACCCAAAGACTTATTTGTTGGTTAAAAGAAGGAAGACCTCTTTATGTGCTTATATAATCAGGCACATTGCATGTTTGTTTTTACAGAATCATCAGTACCTTCAATTATCTTATGCTTGATGGGCAAATTATTGTACAACCAGGAGTAACGACGCAGTCGTTAGGAACACAAAAATTACAATAATTACAATAATTACACCACACACTCAGCTGAACCAACTTAGTCACACTACGATGGCTGTGAACAGTATTTAATGTAACCCAAACAATTGAAAAAGCGAAAATGATATGCTGAAACATCAACTTTCTGAAGTAAAACATGAATGTTGGACAAAATCTGGATAATCCCAATATTTACTTGAATCAACCAGTTTAGGATCATCACTACTGTTGAATTACTTTTAGCTCATTTACAATAATTTTTATAAGTTTTTTTTAGTATCAGATCTTGCCAGTCTGAGTAAATAAAAAAAAAAGTTTTCAATTGATCATTTCATTTCTTGGCCTGGTGTCATAAAGTAATTGCCCCCTTTACCTAATAACTGGTTGTGCAACTCTTGGCGCCAACGACTGTTTTCAACTGTTGGCAATAACTAGCAATCAGTCTTTAAATTCCTTGTGGAGGATCTCTGGCCCACTCTTCTTTGTGAGAATCTTTTTGATTTAGCAACATTGCAAGGTTTTTAACAATGATTGGCTTTTTCAAGGTCACAGACAATGAAGCACCACATCACTCATTTTGCATAACCCAAATGTGTTCAAGACTGAGGTTGTGAACTGCTGACTGTAACCAACCATTTCTAGTGAAGAATCCATGGTGCCATCAATGGCGGTGAATCTTCCTGAAGCAGAAAAAAGTCTTCAAACTATCACAGAACTACCATAATTGTGACTGTTGGCAAATGTGAGAAACAAAGGAAGTGGTTTTGTCCCTGATATTCTCAAATTTTACATTGTTTCTTGCTTATTGTTTAATCCTGAACAGTGATTTTAAGAGAGAAAATTGAAGCCTATGATGCTTTAGATGTTATTCTGCATTCCTGTTGATACAAGACACTTGGGTGTAATAATCTAAATGTCAAAATTCATATAAGTTTTATTACTAAATCTGCCTTTTGTCAGACAAAAAAGGAAGCTAAAAGTTATTTATAAGCAAGAGTAAAGAATAAATCAGGCATTTGTCACAAGTGCCCCTGGATTATTGTTACGGCCTCTTCACCTGCCTTTTAAATTCAGCGTTACAGTTATTATAAAACACAGGCACTGAAAGGTCAAAGCATAATACATAAAACTTTGGACTTGCAACCTGTAGAAACCAGAATTAAATTTAAAATCCTTTACTTGTGCTCAAAGCATTAAATCGCTTGCTCCTCATTATACAAGAGATATGCTAATTTGGTATCCATCTATAAAATTATTACTATCCATAAGCAATGATAATTTAGTTGCATGTTTTTTTTTTTTTGTCCAAATCAGGGTAAGCTGTGATTTGCATTTGTCTTTGGATGGAATGAAATACATGCCTTGCATGTCTTGCATACCAATACATGCATGTCTTGGTGTGCATGTATGCATTTATAGCTTGTGGATGTGTGTGGGTAAATGTTATTACCTTGTTCTAATACCTTGTATGTTTTCACATAAAATGAGCTATATAAGCAGTCTTTGAAATAGCTTTGTTTTATTTTCCAGTGAGACAAATGTCAATCACTTTGCTTTTGACCTGTTCTTGAGCTTCTTTAGATGTTTTTTTTTTATATATCTAAATTTTTCATGTTCTACTTCTTGTCGCCAAGTAGATTCTGTTCATCTGAGTTCTTGATTGTACAGTTTTACCAGAAGTCAGGCCTGGGCCTGGCTAATGAAGTTGAACATAGCTGTCAGAGGAAAAATGGGGCCATTCAGCTGATTCATGATTTACCAAGGGGAGTGATCATATTTCCAGAGGGTCAGGCTTCTTTATAGCTCTTTTATAAACCTATTATTTGGAAGGCTCTTCATAGATTTACTATTGTTATCTTTGTCCAATGTTTAACTTTTTTGGCAACCATTTAAGCAAAAAGGAAAATGAAATTTATAATGGGAAAAATACTTTTTCATGGCACAGTACGTTGCATAATATGAGTTCCTGCAGTTAGATTTAAATCAGGCTCTCCCACACAGCTGAGAATGATCCACTCTATTCCAAAGAAAGCAGTGAGTTTAACCAGCCCCTGATCATTTGCATCTAAACCTACATGTAGGAATTCAGAGAAATCATGACAGGTTCTTTTCAGCTGAAGAAAAGTCTTTTTTTATATGTATATAACACTGGAACATTTGTATATTTTTGATCCAAATCAGCAACATATTTAATGAACAATAATTTAAAAATTTGATTAGAAATTGTTCCTTGTATCATTAATGTTTGCTGTAGCTTAACCACTCTTCCCTTGTGTCACTTTTTCAGACACAAGGGAACTTGAACATGGCCTGTAATGTTGATGATCTGCATGATTTTTTGTTGTTGTTGTTTTTTGTAACAATTTCTAATTTGATTGGAACCGCCTGCCATTAATTCTCACTGTAACGTCTAATTGTCTACAATGACAGTTTG
The DNA here is from genome assembly GCF_051168715.1 of Poecilia mexicana. Lineage (NCBI taxonomy): Eukaryota > Metazoa > Chordata > Actinopteri > Cyprinodontiformes > Poeciliidae > Poecilia > Poecilia mexicana. The sequence goes on from NW_028263379.1 coordinate 9,454,929, forward strand.
GGGTCATTTTTCTCTGTGATTCCCAGCAGAGATGAAAAGCATTGCCCATCTTTTGTATTCAAAAGAAAATGTTGCTTTATTCTTTCATCTTGATAAAAAAGTGAATAGTTAATAGACTGAGACCAGGTGAATGCTCCTCGTCCCTCGTGGCCTAATATTCTATCACAAACTCATTACTGTCACAGATTGTACCAGTGTAAAGCCTAAAGGTGTTGTTTTCATAATAGATACAAAGGAAATTGAACTTGACAATCATGCAAATACAGAAGAGGACGCATTAATGACTGCACTAAAACAATGAGGGATAACATATAAAAACAAATCTGTCATTTTCTAAAGAGGAAAACAGAAAGTAATTCCTAGCACGTAAAAAAAAATCCACTCTAAGCAGTTAATCTTTTTACAAATAAAAATATGAAACTGTGGCATTTGCTCATATTCAGCTACTACTAAGTTTGATAGTGGGGATGGAGCGTTGCGGGTGATTTTGTAGGCACTCATCTGACCAAAGCACCTTCTTCTTCATCTTTGCTCTGCTTTGCATGATCTTCAACCAGTAGTGAAAATGTAACTCATCCTTGTTTGATAACTGCCATGCAAATTTGGAAAACACCTGGCATGCAAATAAGGAAAAAGAAACTGCTATGATAAAATCTTATTCAGTCAACCTTGTATCTTAGCTGTGCGCATATATCCTGTACTTTTCCACACAAAGTTAGCATGAAATCAGTGGAGTTTCTAATACCACATTTCTATGCAAACTATAGTGTTATATAAAAAAACAAACAATAGAGTTATTGTATATATTATATTTTTAGTTGAGAAATTGAGATAAGTTTTACTGAAATAAGATATAAAGATGAATCTTAATTTGACTTTATAGAAATGCGCACCAGATCTGTTTTTTCTTCCCCGTTTTTTGAAACACCCAGATCCAAAGCAGCTTCTTGATGTGATTACTGATATATTGTGTTCGAAACAAGTCGTCTTCACTTTGTTCCTTTTTTTGTTTTTGTTTTTTTACAAAAAATCAGGAACACACTTCATGTGATGAACACAATTGCACAGGCAGCGGCAAAAGGCACATAAAGCTGTATCATTTTCAGAGACAAAAAGAAGACCATGACGTTTTTTATTCATCAACTATTTCAACACATCAGAACACAGACAGAGATAATGATAGCTGTACGGTGCAAACCCTTTACTCTCGTCTTATAGTTTTGTCATAAAGTTCTGGGTATTCAGTGGCAGACTTGCAGGCAGGCAGATGCTTGATTCATCACACAGGAAATGGATACCTTTTCAATGAATGCTCTGTGCTGGAGAGAACAAGCTTGCATTGATGACCTGTTTTCTGAATATATTCTACTCCAAAATGCCACACAAGTTTGTTTTTTTTATTTAATACTGAAAATAAAATAAGATTACTGTCCGAAACATTAGGTTTTGGACCACAGTACAAAACAAATGTCCTTTGGAGTTGTATAAAGAGGTCAAGCTTCTCAGACAGCTACTGTCCAAGAACAATTCATCTTTAGCATAGTAAGATGCTTAAATGGTTCAGAACAGTAATCATAATCAGAATAAAAGTAAGCCACACAAAGGACAAAAGTTCAGTCCGGGTGTATTTCGTTGACATTCAAATAAGTTATTTCTACAAAAAATGAGTTTTTACACTGAGGCAGGTGCCTTTTTTTGTAACTCATCTAAACATCTGGCAAATATCATAAGTCTTGATATTATAAAGTATTCTCAAAAAAAGAAAGCAATAAATGTGCTTTTGCCAAGCACTAAACGTTCATATCAAATGTACAATGTTTACACATTTAATGAAAATGAAATGGAAGTATTCACTTCAGACTGAACAACTATTTTTCTGTATTAGATTACTTGTAGAGTGGCATCAATTGTTTATCCTACCAGTCCTCCTCCATGAACATCTGCCTAGAGTGAACCACTTGAGGGCTCTTGGTGTTTTATCCACTAGTTGTAGTAAGAGTAATGTAGACAGATCAGTACGGAAGAGGATAAGAAGATAAGGATAACGAAGAGTTCTGATTTTAATCTCCTAATTCTGAGAAAAACCTCAGAATTCTGAGATTAGAATTTTGATGTTTTTCTTAGAATTCTGACTTTAATCAGGATTTCTTTCCAAGTCCAAACTGGAGAACAAGGGGAGACTCAAAGCTTCCTGGAGGGACTAGATGTTCTGAGAATGTGCTTTTGAGGATAGTTCATTCCTTAAAAGCACATATTTATGTCAGTGAAATGGTTAATATCATCAATATGAAAAGTTTGTGTTTATGTACTAAATAGTCAAATAAGTTTTAGTTTTAGAGGTAATGACAATTCAGAATTCATAAGTATAATTAATTTTGACTGACACGACAGGAGCAAACTATAATCTGAATGGCTAACACCTGCCCTGGTGGCCACACAGTGATGTGATGTTCCAGTGCTCTCTAACAAGGACCTGATAAGATTAAGTCTGCAATTTTATGAACTCTAATGCAGGTGATGAGGCTTAACCATTAAACATTTCGTATGCATCAAGATCAATTTGAATTCTAATATTCACTCAAGACAAAACCCAACTTTTGAAATGAAAAAGTGCATTGATTAATTTAACTAAGGAACAGAAATTTCCTCATTTATGCAGATAAAAAAAATCCCAAGTTAAGACATGGACTAGTCAAAAACAAATCAATGAATGTTTAAAGCAATGCAATATAGCCCGGGACAATGTGTCTTATTCCATTATTTTCATTATTTTTGTTCATCTAACAAGGACAAATAAATGCAAAATTACCTCTTAAAAAAATTGATCCAATGTACACAGATTTCTAGCAATATTTAATTTGCAACCTGTGTCCATGTGTAGTCTTCCAGGATTAAGATTTAAAAGTATATAGAAGTTTCCAGTGTTACAACCAGTAAAACAATACATCAAAATTTAAAGAGACATTAAGTCAACAAAAGAATAGAAAATAAAAATGTGTAACAACGTAGGTCCATATGCTTCAGGATACATCTTTTGTGTACTTGCATTACATAGGTATCCATCCTTCCCACCGAAAACACGCACATAAATAACAGATAAAATGGAAACCCCATGATTAATGTCCTAATGTCTAGTTCACGGCTACCTCAGAATTTAGAAGCAGAATATTAATCTGCTTTCAGCATTTTAAATTGTGATACATGCTTCTTTAACTGTTTGAGTGTTTTTATTTCACATCAGAGATGAGTATCATCTCCAGAGCTGTTGATGCTTCTTCTTATAACATCCAGTATGTTATGAAAGCTGAATTTGCAGTGAAATCATGTTTAACCGAAAAATTGAGAATTACGTAATATACCTTATTTTCAAAAGCTGCATAGAAATAGAGGTCGATTGCAAGATCTACCAGCATACGTGTGCGTATCATTAATCTTTTTCTATACATGATATGAAAGATAAAATTAAAAATATTGAACCTGCTGGTGGTAATCCACTATGTCAAAAATATTTGGCCGAACAAGTGCTTTTAAACTTCAAAGAACTTGCCTGCATTGTGTTTAACAGTGTGTGAGTTTGTTGTAGGTTTCAACACAGCAGAAAGTACAAGCTGATCATGCTCTCACTGACAGACAGAGATCGTTGATGGGGTGAAGAAAAGCTGCAAAAACAGTTCCCCTTCTATGCTGGGAGGCATGTGGGGTGATGTCGAAATGTGACCCAGCAAGCTGGAGCCGAACATGTGGCTGCAGGTCGATTGCTGGAGCACACAGAAGGAGGGAGGTGTTAGTTTGTTTGTGAGTTGAACCAACAGTAACATCCTGAGGCCTCTGCCCTGCAGAGCTGTATCTTTTGATGAAAGGTTTTAGGAATAAACATGAAAAGATGTGAAAGTCACTGACAAGCTCAAAACTAGGAGAACAGAAAGTCAGTAGTTTTGTTTTTGTCAAGCTACGTGGTTTGAAAGACTCTGAACAGTCTAGGCGGCTTCCACACACCTAACCCCTTTGCAGTTTATGAGAGCAAACATCTATTAGCCAGGGATGACAAAGCAAACAGGGCTGATTTGTTGGATTCATTACGTGTTTGATATAAGGTATATTATACTTGAACAGAACGGTGTTTGTAGTCAGACAGTAATCCATCTTCATCTCCTTCTTAAATCACCCTCCTCTGGTTGCTCATTAAAGGATTTACCTTTAGCTGAACAAATATTTGTATTTCTGCTGTGTGATATTGTGTTGCTAAAGAGCATTCAATGGTCTGCATTGTCATCAGGCAAGTTAAATTACAAGATGTATAGGACCATTGGTCATTACTTGTACGTCAAAAGTCAAAAAGATGAATATTAAAACTACCTTTAGTATTTTATAATGTATTCCGGTTTTACAAGACTTGTTTTGAATCGGGTTTAGTTTACTGTCAAATATGGTGCTGTTTATTACCAAATACAGTAAATTTTCCTTAATTAATATGCTTTCCATCACTATATACATCAAAATTTGTTACCTATAGTCTCAATGTGTATTTAATGACATAGAATATTTATGCCATTAATCTATATCATTGAAATGGAGCACAAGGTCATATGTAAAAGCAAACATTGTAAAGTACAAGTAAGACACTTAGTGGTGGTAAAAGACAAAATATCTGGAAAAAAGTTCCATGCTGTAGATCTGAAATGCCTTATTTTCCCTAAGCTTACAAGATTCTCTTGATAGAAGCTGAAATCCAAGTGGCACCATGACGGTTATAATCTGAATACCTGTCACCGAATGATTCGAGATAAAATCCCACATACCTGGAATCCATTACTGAAACCACCAGCGCCAGTCAAACACCTGCATGTTCAGCATATTGTGTACCGGAGCAGTGTTTTCGGATCCCACATGGATTATGGGTTTAAAATATGACACAGGTTTTTGTAAGCATTCTTTGCTTACTTCTGTCACATTTATTCATATAACTGGGTGCTCCAGCGATATCAGAGTGGTGTCAGGTAGCTTTTTCTTTAACCATGAATACTATGCATGGAGTTGTGTTTCATTCCTCTGATGTCAGTAAATCTTTGATCTGCTCTAAGTATTGTTCTGCTTTTTAACTGATTCTGTGCAAATAATAGGAAAAAAGAACCTTGTAGATTCACAAAATTTATGTTTTGACAGCTGACCTTCTTCCTGCTCATGTGGTGTTCAAAAAAGTAGATTCTGTAACAACCTTAATATGTCATAGTAGTTAATTACAATACAATTTTAAAAATCTATAAATCTTAACATTGGCATTTTGTGGTTATATACAGTAAAATCATTGGTGGATTAGGGTCCACAATGCTGTTCATAAATAAAGTGCATACAGTAAAACGAGACATCCTAATATGAGTTAACATTTAGCTTCATGAAACAAGTGTTGATTTTTATTTTTTTTTATATATCTTTGTGGTTAAAGAAAATGCAGCACCTGCACTGAAGAAAAACATTAACCCAACCATGGAATGTTAAAATCTCATTTGGATCTAAGTTAATCGTAGTTCCAGTGATTTTTGATAGCATCGGTTACGCAATTGTTTCAACAACATCATGGTATGAAAAACATAGATTTTTTTTACAGATAAGTTACAACGGCAAAATGTCAGAATTAATTTTCTCACCATTAGACATGAAGAGGTTGAAAGTAAAAGCAAAGCACTGGAACCTGCACATAAACTCATCATGAGCATAAAACTTTAATTTTTATTTTTTGGCTTCATGTTACTTGTTGGACTCATTCTTTTTTCAAGGTGACTGAATACGAAAATATTTAACTCTAATGATATTTGATTAAACTTCCCTCAATTGAATTTTATTTTTTATCACATGCTTTTTCAAAACCTAAAGCAAGTCTGGTTGGATATGTGACTCCTCTTCTTGGGAAAACTGGAAGAGTTGATTTAAGGCATATAAACGTGTGCATGAATGGGGATGACTGATTTTATGTAAAGTGTCTCTCACTGTCCTCAGAAGCACTTTAAAAGTCTGATGTCATTTCATTTCATAAAGCTTTGGATTTTGTGGCACCAACCTGGCCTCAGAGTTTAGTCCATATATTTTTTTTAAATTTTGATTTAGTTTGGTGTTTTCAGAAGACCATTATTGAAGGTTTATATTTGTTTAATGCTGTGGGACATTTCAAGATTCAGATTTTGGAGGTAGTCCTTTGATTATTCACCAGTACTTGTCAATGAAACAGTCTCAAAGCACAATGCAATAAACGCTGTGCCTTAATGTCTCCTCTACCTGCTGCCTTTTGGTTTCAGGCCGGAGTAACCAGATCATCAGAAAAGGGAAAGATGATAACTTAGACATTTTTCAGTTTTATCATTTTATTCATTTATCTTGAGATATTTTAAAGTTACAATTTCAGCTCAGGGAAATGTTCTTTCAATAAGTTACTTAACTGTTACTGTAACGTTTGTCGTTTGTACGGACAAACGATATTTATATTTATAATCATTTATAAGTCATCATTGGCTTTATGAACAATAATTAAAAAGAAGCACAGTCTTGAAGAAATAATTAAGCACTATGCAGTGGGGTCAATATAAACTGTTCTGATAGTCGTCTTTGTCTAACATTTCAGAGTCTTGCGTCGAATATGATATGAATGCAGCAGTTTGGTGATTCACGTCAGCTGTTACTGGTACAGCCATTTAAATTAAGATCCCTGCTTAACCCTCTGATGTCATCTGCAAGACACCAAGTCATCAAACAATAAATCCTTCTGCCAAAGAAGAAGCTTAGAGAGAATCAAGTCAATTATTTTTTTCCTAGTTCTCGTTCTTCAAAGGAACAATTATGAGGAAGGGATCTAGAAGCCACCTGTCTGAAACAGCTTGAAGGCCCTGAAACACTGCTCTGTTTTACTTGTTTTACAGTTTTTCTGTATGGGCAAGTTAGGACGAGTCAAACACGCCACAGGCCTCCTCTCTGCTGTTGTGTGGCTCTGTACCATGTATACATAATAACCTGGGTATTAGTTATGACTACAAGTGTATTATGTGCAGATGAACAAGTCGATACAAACATGAGCAAAGGACTCCATTGTTTTAGCTTCAAAGCGTCTTTTGTTCCTCATTTAAAGTTTAATACATCCTTTAATACTCCTGTTTTTCCTTCTCACAGGTCTGAGGTCAGACAACGAGGTACTGAAGATGGCAATATCAAGAACAACACTCTTCACTTTAGTGACATTTCTCCTTGTAGCAAAGTGTCGTGGAGTAATGGGAAAAGGAAAAGACACCTCTCTGTTAAGCTTCACACACCATCTTTACAATGCCACTATCAATGAAAATTCTGCCCCGCGGATATATGTTGAGATCCCTGTGAAGATGGGTATTCCGCTGACAGACCAATTGTGGGACATCAAATATAACATCGTTGCAGGTGATGATGAAGACTTCTTCCAAGCAGAGGCTCTATCAGTGGGGGATTTCTGCTTCCTTAGGATCAAAACTCGCAGCAGTAACTCAGCTCTGCTGAACAGGGAGGTCAGAGACAGCTACACTCTCACAGTGGAAGCAACAGAAAGCACTTTTGAATTACAGGCTAAGACAAAGGTGTTTATTCAAGTGCTCGACACTAACGACTTAAAGCCACTTTTCTATCCCGCGTCGTACAATGTGGATATAATGGAAGGCACTCCACTCAAGACGAGTGTGGTCAAAGTCAGCGCAACAGATGCTGACATTGGAACCAATGCTGAATTTTTTTACTCCTTCACAAGCAGAGCTCATCCATTTTCTGTCGATCCATTCACAGGCGTGGTCACCCTTGTCAAGAAGCTCAATCACACTCGGATGCAGAGGTATGACCTCACAGTTTTAGCAGAGGACAGAACGAAAAAGATATCAGGCATCCAAAAATTTGGAAACACTGCTCGCGTCACAGTCAACATACAAAAGATGCCAAAGGAGTTTCCAGTCATCACCCCTCCCCCAAAACCCAAAGTATCTGCAGATGGAGAGGTAGATATCAGCATCCATGTTGAAGCAGGAGTCAAGCCCGTGGAATCTCTTCATATTGTAAATGGGGATCCTCACCAGTGTTTTGAGATAATCCCTTCAGGTGTGCAAAACATGGACTTCCAAGTGATTTCAACAAAGAGGATTGTTTGGTCTCAAAGTCCTTTTGGGTTGAATTTGTCCCTTCAAGCTAAAGATAGGAGCTCTCCAAGCTTTCTGTCTCCAATTACAAGAATTCACATTCCAGCAGGTCCTCATTGGCCTTTAACATTTCTAGAGGACACCTATACTGTCACCTTAAGTGAATTTTGCCCTCCTAAAACTCATGTGACTAAAGTTTCTGTCACTTCATTTGATCAAAATGTTACATTCAGCATCAAAAGCAATCCAGACAGCTTGAATTTTAAAATCCATCCCAAAACTGGGATTATCATAACAGCAGAGAAATTTGACTACGAGAGGAAAAATCGATATGAATTTGATGTGGTGGCCAATCATGGTGAAGCAGAGACTCATATTGTGGTCAAGATTTCTGATGAGAATGATAACAATCCGCAGTTCAGACAAACATCATATCAGGCTACAGTGGATGAAAACATGCCTGTTGGCAGCAGCGTTCTAAAAGTCACTGCTTTCGATATTGATGCAGGTAAAAATGGCTTTGTTACCTACTCTATTGCGAGCTCTGGACCTTTACCTTTCACAATAGATTCATTTACAGGCATTATCTCCACCTCTGAACACCTAGACTATGAACTTATGAAACGGCGGTATCACCTAAGAGTCTGGGCTTCGGACAGTGGCAGTCCCTTCAGTCAGGTCAGCGAATGCCCCGTGACAATAACCCTGAACAACTTGAATGATAACATCCCTCTGTTTGAAAGAGTCGGCTGCAACATCACGATACCGCTTGATTTAAAAGTGGGGCACATACTTGCTGATATTTCAGCCATTGATTTAGATGAGTTGCAGCAGCTCCAGTACATAATAGAGTCAGGAAACGAAGCCCAAATCTTTGGCATTGATTCCATTTCTGGTTCAGTCTTTCTTAAAAAGCAAATTCCCCCACACGAGGGCTCATTTACCCTGAAAGTTGTTGCTACAGATGGAAAGCATCACTCTGAAGTCTCAGTTGTAAGAATAACTGTCACAAACAAAGGTGAGAATGCAACAGTGAGCTGCTTGGAAACAGGCATTTTTAAAAAGATGACTGATAAACTAATAGAGTCAATAAAGCCAGTTTTAATCAACCAAGAAGAAGAGTCTTTCTCGGATATCCACATCACTAACAGACATTCTCCCAAAATTGCTAAGAGCATTCCCAGTTCTATTGATGTTCCTGAGAACTACACACTTAATTCGACCATTCTCCAATTCAAGGCCACAGACATGGACTCTGGCTATAACAGCATGCTGGTGTATGCAATATCAACAGGAAATGAAGATGGGTGTTTTGCTATTGACACGTTTTCTGGAGAACTTCGTTTAGCTTGCCCCCTGGATAGAGAATCCAAAGAGTTTTACATTCTGAACATTACAGTTTACGACTTGGGAACACCACAAACATCTGCCTGGAAATTTCTCGCTGTAAACGTAATAGATATCAACGACAACCCTCCTGTTTTTGATCAGCCCAGATATGTGATTCAAGTACCTGAAAACGCTGAGAAAAACTCTGTTATCTTCAGAGCCAGAGCAGTGGACGTTGACACAGATTTGAATGGAAATGTCCTATACTCCTTTCTGACTCCGACTGACACGTTCAGAGTTGATGAACTGACTGGAGAGGTGATTGTGACGGGTCCATTGGATCGAGAGAACTCTCCCAGACATGATCTCTGGATCAGAGCCACAGATCAAGCCAGACTTGGTCCTCAGTTGTTCTCTACCACTAACCTGGTGGTGATTTTGGAGGACATAAATGACAACCCACCTAAATTTGTGCCAAAAGTCTATCATATAAAAGTTGCAGAAGATGTTCCTGTGGGAACTCTGCTCGTCTGGGTGGAGACCGTAGACCTAGACCTAGGTAGTGGAGGTCTTGTCACATACAGACTAATGAGCACAGAGGGTGGGATCTTTCATCTTGACTCCTCTACTGGAACTTTGACCCTGGAACGTGAGCTGGACTTTGAGAGGCGACCATCTTATAATCTCACAGTTCAAGCCGTGGACCACGGCCTCCCTCGTTCCTTGTCATCGTCCTGTTTTGTGGAAATTGAGGTTCTGGATGTCAATGAAAACCTCCACAAGCCAGTGTTCACAGAGTTTGTGTATGAAGCGGCAGTGATGGAGGATGCAGCAGTGGGGACATCCGTGGTAATGGTCTCAGCTTCGGACAAAGATCTGGGTCGAGATGCAGTGGTCAGATACCATATCAGCGATGGCTCTGGGCTTGGAGTTTTCTCTATTGATGAAGAAACAGGTAAATAAATTGAGCTTTCTTCCACTGTTTCAATAATATGTTGCAATTTTAAATACATTTTGAGTTTGGGGTTAAACTGTATGACAGAGTAACCAGAAACACTTTAGTTTTGTCAAGTTAGTTTTTAGCATCAATTGAAAATGCAATGGCATGAAGCATTTATACTATGAATACCTTACAAAGATCACATTGATAAGAAAATCCAATATATTTATGAATAGTTTCTTTAGTCAAATGTTATCTGCACCGTCACCTTCCTATAACAATGGCCTAAGTCATTTTTTTCCCAAAAGGCATTTTTATTTATTTACTTTTTGCCAAAATCACTTGAGGCAAAAAATGACTTAGGTCATTATTTTATAAAGGTGAGGATATTTAAAGTTAGTTAATAACACTAAATCAGACATAAGTGCTGCAGTTTGATGCCACATAAAGCTTCAGTGTAATCCATGTCTGCAAGACAGGATAAAAGAAAAACTATTTAAAAGCAATGAGAAAGTGCAACATAAACATCACAACTGGCATATGCATGTACATTAAAAATATTTAGAGATTGGCTTGTCAGTTAAATTAAGCCTTTCGGTCACTGTATGATTAGAATCAAACCCATCTACAGTCTTCCAATGTTTTCATCTTCAATAATTATAATGCTTTTTTTCTTCAACTATGAGAAGTTGAGCCAGCATCTATTGTTTCCCCAGGCAGTTGATCATTTAGCAGCTGTGTTTATGATGTACACAATACAACTGTGTCACCTTAATACAGTGAGATGGAAGAGTATTTTTGAAGTGCTTTGTTGACCTATCAATTTTATCTGGTAATTTTATATTAATTTTGTCAGGTTTTCTTCTTTGTAGTGAAGATCAGTTTAACGGTTAACAACAACAACAACCTCTTCAGTGGAGAGCAAGAACATTAGAAAATGTTAAATATTGTTTTTACTATTTTGGTTGTAAAAAGATGATGAAAACTAATCCTATCAATCAAGTAAAATCCGTGCAGTCAGGTCCCTATTAATTGTATGGTCTCCATAGCACTATACAACTTGGGGCAGTTTTTATTTATTCTGTGGCATAAAACTAATTAGTACTTACATGTATTCATATTCAAATATTTTGTACTTTATGTGGCAGCTACTGAAATAATGTTAGAGACTCATTTCAATGAAATTTAATAACTGGTTGAAAATTCTCAGAAAGAGAGCCTGCCACGCTCAGTGATTCACATTGTGTTAACGTCACCTGTCCATTCATTATCATGTTATATGTAATTTTTACACATTCAAAAATCATCAGACTGCACAAATCACTTAAAGGTGTGAAATTATTAGACAGTCCACCTGCAAGCTGAGCTCCAGGTTGCTGCTTGTCCTGACAAGGTTCAAGTGATGTGATTGAAATCTCTAAAGAGAATCTTAATAGAACTTGCAGAGAGAATGTTTTAGTGACAGTTGATGTAGCAGAGAAACACAGACACATTTATCAGCATTTGCTACCAACTAGGCTGAAGGTCAAAGTCAGGTATAACCACAAACATGAAATCCCATTTGCATATTATTGCCAGTACAATATAGCAAGTTTATAAACACAGTGGATCTTTACATCAATCCATTTCCTGATGCTGTTTCTGAGTTTTTGATAAACTTGTCATACAGGGCAGTGCTTCCTCAGGTATTTTTCCATCAGTGTGGAAGATACCTGGTGACCCTGCAGCATATCAGCCCTGCATTCCATTAGCCTGCTGCTGCACTTAGGGTTCAGATAAAATCAGGGTAAATAGAGTTCTCTGTCATGGTGGAACAGTGCTGAATTATTACCTGTTTTCTTTCTTCTTTTTTTATCTTTTGAGTTCTCACCCTGTGTGGAGTCATTTTAAAGTTTAAACTGACATTTCTTCATATGTCTTTTGATGGACTGAGGTTTCAATAAAGTATTTTTATGTAAACAGTTTTGCCCAAATTAGTTAGCTCAGAATGGTAAAAGTTCTCTTCCCCTCCTATTCCCAAAAGAACGACAAAAAAAGAATATTTATTGTAAAACAGATTATAATGTTTTGAATCTTTTTGTGCTCTTCAGGTGTTATTCGTACAGCAGAAGCGCTGGACCGAGAGACGGTACAGCATTACTGGCTCTCTGTCTACGCCACAGATCTGGGAACTGAGCCTCTGATCTCCTGGACTCACGTATTTCTGGAGATTCTGGACGTTAACGACAATGCTCCAGAGCTTTCCCTGCCAGTGTATTTTGCATCTGTCCAGGAAAAGGTGGATAAAGTGACCTCAGTCATCCAGGTGTTGGCCACAGATTTGGACATGTCCTCTGAGGGGAAGCTTTCCTATCAGATGCAGGAATCTCACAAGACGTATTTTGACGTGGATCCGAAAACAGGTAAAAACAGTTCAAAGAAAACATATGCAGCATCTTATAGAGTCATTGTTTTCTCTATGATCTTATTAGATAGCAGGTCTTCTCCACAGGTATGTTAAGGTTTAGACTTGACCAGGCCAATGCAACTATTTTTTTTTCTTTTTCAAGCAGAAAACCAAGCATTCTTCACCTGCTGTGTCTGGGTTCATTGCCCATGTTTAAGCCATGTTTTAATTGTCGAATAGATAGTTTTATGCTTAATTCCACAATTAATTGTCATAGTTGGTAGCTTATGGTTAGCTCCTTGGTGTCCAAGTCATTTAAGACAATAAAAGACCATATCATCAACCCTTTATCACATTGGATATTGGGGTGAAAAAAGTGTTTGTGCTGAGATACTCTTTTAATTTGGTCTTTCCTGTCCAAAGAAGATTGTTCCTAATGTGGTGTGATTCATTCAAATGCAACAAACCTACGTCATGTTGACATGCTATTAGAGAGAATATGCTTTACCTTTATCTATTTTAAACAAGTTGCTCTTATACCCTCATTTCCAGTTTGCCTGCCAGAAAACTGGACCATTCTAAGAGGTCTTGAACTTTTTTGTTGTTTCTTTGTGCATTGTAGTCATTGGTCCGGCCGTGGGTTGAATTTGCTAGGAAATTCAATCCTATGGAGACCAACAGCTGGCATATAGAATAATAAACTGCAGAATCAAATTTACTTTGTTTGGAAAGGGCATTTAACTTTTCCCATAATGAAGACAATGCGGCCTTCCCAGTTTAGCCTGGTGTTAACACACACCTGCTTGGTCCAGAGCAAGAAATTGAGGTGGTTCCACTGATGATGACTTGTAAATCAATAGCATTTACTTTGCAGCATCTGGCTGCTACTTCTCTATGACAACAGCTAGGGTGCAGTTAGTTTCTCATATAAATTTCCAGTTTGGTTTTCCTTTTCTTAATAATGTTGGTAATGTTGCAATCTGTGGTGTGTTTTAGTCTAGCTGAGGTCTTTTTATTGTCCTGGTGTATCCTGAAGTACACACTAGATTTAAAAGATTTTGTTCTTTCTTTCTGTTCTTGTACAATACATTTATTTTCAGCTCTGAATATGTTCTTGCACAAATGTTTTCCTACAAAAAGAAAATGAGTTTCAAGGAAATCATTATTTCCATTAACAAAAATATTTGCATACTGCCTTTTTGTATTACATTGTAAATCAAAATGTTGTTGGTTTAGGGTTGACTCAAACTTTATTTTTTATTGTTTGGTCTCTTAGATATAGGTAATTATAAATAGATAGATGGGTAAATAGGTATGGTTTATTTTCACATTATAAAGCAAAATTATTCTTCTAAAATACATATTTTTAAGTTAACATGCAAGTTTACCTCCACTGTGGTATGATGGGTGTAAATGGATCATATTTCAATTTGCTATATATGTATTGCACATGCAGTTTAAGCAAAAATATAGGCCTCCTGTTCTCCTATGAATAATTTACACCTTTACTAAAATATGCTTTGTGTTCAAAAGACATCTCTCATAGTTTCAGCACATCCCCAAGGCAAGTTTCACATTTTGATTCAGGGGTTACAGTCTTTACAAGGAGCTGTAAAGGCTGGCAGGAGTTGTATTATTCACAAGGTCTGTTGAAAAGTTTCTGTTTGTACAAGTCTGAGCAGCGCAGGTAGGCGTGTCACAGAGAGCAAAGCTGAAATTAAAACTTGGAAGCAAGTAAAGTAGCAGTCACTGCTAAACTTACTGCTTCATGATTTTGATGGAGAAGTAAATCTTTATAAAAAAGTAGCACTAAACCCTTAGTATCTGTACAAACTCTTGACAGTTACAACCCAATTACGTGGTGAGGACTTTGATGTTCAGGTGAAGGAGAGCACCATGAGCACTGGCATTACAAGCTGCTACAAGTACTGTCCTCCTCCTATTATCTGCTGTGCTGTTTGTCCACACCCTAAGGCTAATAGACTGAGGGATTACAGAAAGAGAAGGCCAGTTGTGTTGAGAAGGAGACAGGACAAGTTGTAGGTGTCGAAACAGCCCCGCTGTGTCATACCAGGAAAGGCCTTTTCTTGTCTGAGCGCAGCTGTATTTGATATTCATTTACTTGCAGATATGAGAACAGAATAGAGTGTTTTTGGTTGAAAGCCTTCATTGTGTTCCTGTGTATTTCTGTATCCTGAGGATTTCCTAACGTCAAGTCTGGTCTGAGATCATTTAATTGGATCTGAACCAGAATCTCTGCAGAAAAGCTACAAAACTAAAACTTTCACTCTAACTTCTGAGTAGAAGTCTTATAAAATGCTGTCTAAAGTGTAAACAGCTTTGTTAAAATGCAAGGTTTTTGTAGAGTAAAAACAAACCTACTTTTAATTTTACCCTTATCAATGCCTTTAAAAAATACATACTCCTTGAATGTTTGGGTATTTTATCATGTCACAACTAATGTATCTGCAAAATGACAGACCTATGTATTTATGTAATACAGGACCTTGTTTTTTTTTTTCAAATCTAAAACTTATAACATGCATTTCTGTTTCAGCCTTATACTGATCGCACTAGCAACGCCTGCCTTCAGATGTCATCTAATTAGCAGATAGAGTCAAATATGTGACATTTAAATTAAGTGGAAATACAGCTGTTCTGTAAAGGACAGAAAGAAGTTTGTTGGAAAACATTGGTGATTAGAGAGCATAACAGACACCAAAGAACACAGCAGAGAGGTCAGTTCAGAAAGTTAAGAAGACATTTAAAGAACTGTTGGGTTATAGGACAATAAAATGAGCTTTAAACATCTCACAGGGAGGACTCTGTTCAATCTGTTAACTTTAAATTGGAGAGAGTGTGACACGACTCCAATCCTACAAATACTGACCATCCCTATGGTAAAACATGCTGGTGGCAGCATCATTTTGTAAAACTGGGTCAATGGAAAATTAGGATAAAAAAAAAACTACTATGTGTCCCTTATGTCATTAAATCATGTCTTGGAAATCAAATTAACTTGTTGAAATTCTACATTGAACAGGATATACATGTTTGCAGTAGAAAATAAGTTTATATTAGTTGGTTTCAGAAAAAACATAATTAAATTTAATTGTGTGACTACTCTCATCTGCTCAGTTGCCATCAAAACTATGTTTTCTGGCATCAAAAGATAGCTAAAACTGAAAGTAATTAACACCTTCTTATTACATCCACAAATGTGAATAAACCACATGAATTTAGGCAGGTACAGTCACTGTGAGTGAAATAAATGTTCTGTTGAAACGGGATCTTTGGAACATGATCCACCTTGTCTTATTTTCACAGATAAACCACCTATTACTAATGCGTGGGGTGAGTTGTGCAGAAACCTCTCATGTTCTGACAGGATAAAAATGACTCACATCTAATGCTTTTGACTAAGAAGCATATTTTATGCAGCAGCATTGTCTGTTGGTTTCAGCCAAGAATTACTTTTAGTGTCAGGCAGGAATGAGTTCTGCTTTGAAAAAAAAAAAAAAAAAAAAAGACAATTATCCCACATTAAGTTTTAATAATCAAAGCTGCTGCTTCATAATTTAACTGCTTTGGTAAAGGTATAGGTTTCATTATTTGATAAAGCAGTTGTGCACTGGCAAGGCCAGACAAGTATGGAATGTACCCATTTCATTAACATTTTGAAACGGCATATTTGTCAAACTTTTAAAGAAAGTTTATGGTCCATTTACTGATAAGGGGTGAATTTTGATGCGTTTTTGTATCTGACATTTGATACTTAAGCCCGCATAAAGGTGAATCTCTCATCCTGTGCTTTCTTGTTGTCAGTAACCCCATGAAAAGAAACCATAGCATATTACCAACTGTAGCTTCATGGTCCAAAAACCGTTTAGGTCAATTTACAAGCAACATATTGCTGTACTTTAAATATAGACTCCAACTTAGTGGTATTTCAGCTCATATTCTTATTTCTGTTGCCACATAACTTTGTCAACAGATGTGTAATAAGCTACTGAATACTAAAAATAATAAATATCCTTTTCTGGTGGAGTTTTCTAAGAACAATAATTATTACTTTCTCGGGATGGCTACAAAGTCCTAAAGGGTGTACAATAAAAACTTCTACTATGCACCTCTGGTTTATTTTTCACCACAAATCAAATACAGATCGACAAGTAAATGAAATAGGTATCAAAAATAGGTTTCAACAAACAAAAATATCTGTTTTAATTCATCACATTTTCATAGGGACATTATTGGGGGATGCATACATTGCTTGCTGAAGATGAGATTAGATTATCTTTAAATATCTTTTGTTAATAATTTTGCTATTAAATACAATTTTTAAGTTTTTAGAAACTTAAGCCACTTTTAAATGTCTGCTCATTTTAACTACAAAAATGAAAAGCAGCTTATATTTTAATTCAGTAGTTTGTATTTTAAATGAAACAATTAAATAGCTCCTTTTTTGTTTCCATCATTGATTTCTGATGAGATAATGTTATTGCCACAACATCCATGAACTTCAAAGTCAAAATGTGAGAAGCTCTTCCCTCAAAATGAGTGTTAACATGACAGGACATATTAACCAATAACGTGAAACACCATAAACATCTCAATATAACATGTGATCCATGTTTACACCCATTTTTCAGAGAAAGGCAAGGCAATCAAAATGCTCATTGTTTATTGATACTTGAAAAATTGAATACTTTCAAGCAGATATGCTTCCTGTCCTGGCCACCATATCATGGTGATTCTGCTACTGCTGAATATGGATGCTTTTTTGTAAGAAATGTCCTCATATGGGAGGTTTCTGTGCCTTCGTCACTTTCAGCTTTAAGCGGAATGGAAAATGCCATCAGCATTTTATCAGTTACAAGAAATTACACATAAAAATGTTGGGGGTTTTCCCAAATAAAGAACTATCTGTACACACTCTGGAAACATGGCTTAGTGGGTGCAATGTGTATTGTTGTAGTACTCCAGACCGGTCTTGGTCTCGGGACCACTTTTTGATGGTCTCGGTCTCGGACTCGACCGCATTTGATCTCGGTCTTGTCTCGGTCTCGGACATTGAGGACCCGAGGTTTTATCACTAAATTGCCAGCATATTAACATATTTGTTTTCGCTGGATGCAAAACATACTGATTAAAATCCAAGCAATAACGTGACGTTTTACGTGTTTCTGTTACAGCTGTCACACATCGCCTCCCCTTTCACTCGCACGCGGCGCTCCAAGACATGCGCAGTGGTTTTCTCTGAGCGGCAGATGTCTGTCTAATCGTTAGTAGTATCTCGCTGCATAAATCATAAGAAATCTGATGGCGACGTGTAAATTCAGCAGCACTTCGTTTTCACAGACCCTTGGGACTATGTCTAGTTTTTATCGTCACTTAAAAGAAGCTCAACGAAAGGTAGGCTCTGTGGACGTGATGTTAGCTAAGCTAGCTGTCAGATGACTTTATGTTAATTTTTGTTTTAAAGTGTATTTCTTTTGTTTCTTGAGAAGCAGTTGTCTGTAAAACTCAGTAAAAATATCACTAATAGGGTATTTAAAAAAATAATTTTATATTTATTTTTGTCAGATGGTGTTGACAAAGTTCTGGGTAAGGTCCATTAAAATTTAATTTTCAAAAAAAAATGTTCCAACTGTGAGCCTGCACTTTAGCATCTTTACATTTCCAAAACATTATTACATAAGCTTGAGGCATGATTACATTTTTTGATGGAGAAAATTGAAACCCATTTTGTCCCTCCTCTCAGAAATCACTGATTTAATAAGAAAAAATGCTGTCACTCACTGTGCTGAATTATTGTGCGGAGGTGCTGCATATATGGGGCAACGCAGTGACCAAAGTCTGTTTTATAGTGATGTGGCATTCACAAACGATCTGATTCTTTTGAACTGCTCTTTACTTAAGAGGATATAATTGGAACCTCATTGAGAGCTTTTGTTCTTGTAATGCTCTGTATACACTGCAGTAGCTCTTATTATTCTACTTAATTAAATATAAATTGGTATTTATTTAATCAGTGAATAAACAAAACATAAGAACAGAAGAGCACAGCATGTTCGTTGCTCTTTGATTTTTTTCGTCACCAGTCATTGTGTCAGATGTTACAGCAGGAGAGAGGGTGAGAACAATCGTGCTTCTTTACTTCTTGCTTCATTGGTCAGTCTTCATAGTTGAGTGTTTACGTTGGCGCAGACAGTGGTGGTTTCTGACATTGGCAATACGGGCAATTGACTAGGTCGTTATCTTTTTAGGAGTGGCACGAAACCGCTGCGGCTTTGCTTCCAGAGATGGAAGCAAAACAAAACAAAGAGTTTGAATTGATAATGATACTGGTTAAATTTATTTCAGCTCTAAGTGTTTAATAACTAGGTGGTTTTATGGTAATGTGAATCTTTCAGATCAATTTAAGAAACAATTTTGATCGTATTTCACATTTTATTGTGTCATGTATCGCGGAGCACTGCTCTTGGTCTTGACTCGGTCCAGACCTCTCTCGGTCTTGATCTCGATTTGGTCTTGGACCCTAAAAGTCTTGGTCTTGTCTTGGTCTCGATACTCTCTGGTCTTGGTCTTGACTTGGTCTCGGGTTAGGTGGTCTTGACTACAATATTAGCAATGTGGAGTAAACAAGCAATTGAAATCCAGAATTTCTTTGAAAACATTGTTTTTGACAGCTTTATAATAACACAAGTCGGTATAGTTAGTTGATAGTGAAACTATCAACTAACTGATAGAATGATAGAGGAAAAATGGGTAAACAAGAAAAAAATCACTCAGATATTTAATACTTAAACAGTAAATAATAAAGAAAGAGTTTAAATAAGTTTAAATATTAAACTTTAAAGTTAATTGAAAATTTAATTTGAAAAGTTTTAATAATTTATATATTGAAAGAATAAAGCAGCTTAATTTTAATAACCAATATTTCCAAATTAGTAATCATTTAATTCCAATCGGAAAATCTGCTATTATTATTAATACATTTTACGTGCTATCTTGTCAAAGAATTATACCATTGTCTGCTTAAGATAGCAATAATGACATTTCTAATAAATCTAATATTAAAGCTTATGATAAAATGTACGAAATCTTGTGGGATGAACTCAGCATGTTTTAATGGCCTATTTACTGTTCTGGAGATGAAATAAATCCCAGGCTTTTCAGTAATGGAAAAAAAAATCTGCTCGATTAGTTATTGTAAAATCAAAGTCCTTTTGAAATCTGGGAAGACTGTTAAAGTCACAATAGTTCATCTTGTCTGGTGTAGACATGAGATGACACCTGTGATATGACCAAACCAGCCTGGGTCGATTAGTTCTCGCAGAACAAATGTGCTCCGCCAGTTGCCACAAGCCGTACTCTTGAACCTCTTGAAACTCTCATAGGATATCATGTTTAATGGGGAGCCCACTCTACCTTTAACATGCACCAAAAGACGTCCTCAAGACTCTCCAGAGACCAATAACAGTTTGCCATATGTCTAATGTCTTTTTAAAAACATGTATTAACTTTATTTTCTTAGATATTTTTTATGTGCAGCAATGTCTTGTGAAAATTCTCAGGTAAAATAAAATGGAGACACAATGTAGTGTCTTTCTGTTCTGGATGACATCCAGAAATCTCTGAAGAAATGTGGCTATCAGCTCAGATGAAGGCCAAGATACAAACAAAGACTCTATTACAAGTTAGAAACAGTATGTCATTGCTTTTGAAACTCCCACTAATACTTCACAGAGCGGCAGTGTGCTTCTCAGATTATACTATGAGAATATTCAAATTGTTATTTGATCTACTAAAGTTTTTTTTTTTTTTCACTGTTGTGGGTCTGTCTGAATTAGACCTTACATCAAGATTGTCTGGATAGTTTTGTACCTTAAGGGGAACAGTTCCTCAGTGCTTCTACTGAACTGAAGATTTTATTATCATTTTGCATAAGCAGTTGGTGTCAGATGCTTCTGATCACCTTGTTTGGCAATACTTCCTCATGGTCACCAATTGGGCATTTTACCACTGGCCATGTTTGAAAGTTGAGAACAATTTTCCAGGTGATATATTGCATGTATAGTTCTGAGATTTAGACACGGCAAAAACTACATAAAGTCCACGTTGTGTTTGTGAATTAACCTTGAAACAGTCTGTGTGTTGAAAATTATTGCAGTAAATGTACAAATTCTGCATTAAATCATGAGGAATAGGGTGTTCTGCTTTAGATCAGATAACAGTCAAGCTGTGAATGTTTTTTTGCTCAGGGATGGCAGCTCAGCATTGTTCTTTTTAAATCGCTCTTTCCTGCAGGCAGCGACAATTCTTGCCTCATCTCTTTTCAGGCACTTGTTTACCCGCATGACTGGATTTGCATACATTTGTTATTGAGGGATTTCTGCATTCTCAGCTTAACATAGAGTTTCCCTTTTCAAGCCTGAAACAGTGGATTTAGACACCTGCTCTGCAGTCTTAAATCACCGAAACGACTCACTGATCATCCTAACATGCTCAGAAACATAAAATAGAATTTTATGAAGCTCAGTGAATATATATACAGGTATTACAAAGAAGAGAAGCGACAGTTTTGGAGCTTCAGATCAGCGCTGTTTATCTTCACGTGGTTCTGACAGGCCTTCAGTGCTGCTGAGTGAAAACAGGCAATGTGGGAGAGATAAAGCTTTACCCCAATTCCCATGTCTTTCCTGCTGAGAGAAACACGCTTTCTCATGTGGCCCACCTGTCTTGTTGTTGTCCTCTCAGCTGGGCTTGTTTGCACCGTCGTAAAAGGACAGAACGACTCTCTACAGGGCCTTTCACTCCACTTTTGACCCCTTAGACGTCCCTCCACATAACAACGCCTGCACCTCATTTGGCGCTGCCTGACCAAACACTTTGGGGGACTCTCTAAGGGCAGCTGTTGATCCTGACATTTCGTCTGTTTGCATTTGCAATTCAAACAGCCGAGTGCTGCAAAGATGTCAAGGTTGTTTTCCCTGTGTATACAGTTTGAATACTTCTCTAACATTTTAACAATGTATGTCATTCCAATCATCAATTTTTTTTAGAATTCCTTACCTCTGCTCTTAAAAGGCAGCTGAGATTTGTAAGAGAATATTAGTGAACAAATAGCAAAATAAAGACCAAGGAACACCCCTGCCAGGTCTTGGAGACATTTTAGAGAGGAGTTCACAGCAAGGTTACAATATATATCAATATTTCAAGGTTTGAACATCTTTAAAGTGAAACTAACCCCCAAATATATATATTTTTTGTTGGTTATGAACTGTCTAAATAGGTTATTTAGAATTCTATCTTTGCTTTTGTACAAATTTTGACATTTCCATGCAATTAGTTTAGTTCAGTGCACAAAAATGTGGGAAAAGACAGATTAAAAACCTGGTATGTAAATTATTGTGATGAAAAATAAAGGTAAGAAAGAAAACACAAAAAATAGATTACATGTAAAACTAAAATCTGAGATTAAACAGCTTTAATTATCCATAACTTATTGTGTATGTCATACTTGTTTAGAGAGAGAACAGAAGTGGTAAACATTCCAACAGTGATCGCTATTGTTCTCCTAAAAATTGTTCTGAGAGTGGGAGCAAAGTTCAAACCCCGCCTCTGTCTCCGTCTGTTGGATTATCAGTCGGGGAGTAAGTAGCGGAAATTGTGAGACTGACTCCTCTAACCTCAGAAAATGTAATGGGGAAGACAATTTCTGAAGCAGTTCAGATACATTTTGTTGATGGATTAAAGTTCTCATTGTGTTTCCTGCCAAAGCCATCTGGGCAGCGTCCCTGCAACTATTTCACATTTTCTGTCTGCTTGCTGTCTCTTATTAGTTGATTTACTAAACACCTCATATGCAGAGAAATGGTGAAAACGAAGCCACTTGTTTGGTTCATGTCCTTCTTTAAGAAAGAGACTTTTTTACTAACATTTTCAAGAAATTAAATTTTCCAAAGATACTTTTTTTGTCAGGCACACTGCAGTCTTGAATCAAAAAAATGTTTCATCATAAAGTCATTTTGGTTATTAGATTTGGAAACGTAGCTAACAGTAATTAGCTGCCTTAGCGAAGTATTCCTGGTAACGACGCAGGAAGATTGCTTACAGAGAGTAGCTACTGATTTAATAGCATCTTTGGACATCAGATAAGAAAAAAATCCTAATAAAAGAATACATTTTCTTTATGCTCACAATACCTGCTGCTGAATCCTTGCCCAAGTTATTTGTACTGACTGGCCGTGGTTTGTCTTTTTCTATCATATTGGTAAACCAAGTTTCTGATTGTTTCACAATCCCAGGGCACAAGAAGTTTGTTACAGGAGGAACTGGTTTTAGTTGGCAAAAAGAAATCCCCTTTTTTCTGTTGTTTGTGTTTACTTCATCCATGTTTCCTGCTTTGAAAATGCTACGTCGATTTATTTTTTAACTCAAATAGGGGGGCAAAAAAATAAAAGTTCCCCTATTGAAGGGGGGCCTTATTTGACATATTCGAATTAAAAAAGCTTTTCTTGTCAAGGAAACCTTTCTTTTGTTGTTTATAATATTTATATAATAGAGACTGAGAACATCTATTGAATAGAGGGAGGCTCCTATAAACTGATACAAAATGCTTTTGGGCTCAATCTAAAATGGAAATGTCCTGACATGTTTTAGTTCTCTGCATTTTATACAAGGATTATTTTGAAACTGTAAATACATAAATAAATAAAACATGTGTTTTTGTTTTGCAATATTTTCCAGATATTGTGGGTACAAATGCTATTTAATCATCTATGTGTGGAAGTATCTGGTTTTATTAGTGTTACTCAGATGTTTCCTTTTGTGTCTTAAAATGGTGCTTAGCTTTAATTTTCTCTTCTCTAAAATACAAACATGACCTTTAAACCTAAACATATTCTTATTCCACACATGAACAAACTTTAAAGCAAGCAAACATGAATGTATTGCATAAGAAAACACAGTAAACATAAAATAAACTGTGTTTACTCAGGTGTGATCGGCTCTGTTTTTCTGCCCCAGACGAGACACAAATGTGCACATATAACTTTCACCTGTCTTTGTTTGTTTAGGTGTAATGTCCACTCTCACTCTTCTGGACTAACACTAACCACGCTGATTGTGTCTGTATTCACAGGTGTTATCAGCACACACGCTGCTCTGGACCGCGAAGAAAAACCCGAGCACAGCATCGAGGTCAGACTCCCATGAACATTTTCAGTATCTTCAAACCTACACTAAAACTAAAATCCTGCTACTCTGTAATGCATTGACTTACCACAGTATCAATAAATCCATGACACGCTACGTTCTGCAGACTGTTAAAGGCAAGCTGCTGCCTGTTTAACCTCCTGTTTTTAATCCCACTTCTACAGAAAAGCAGCAGGCTTGTGTGCAGAAAACATGGCATCCAGTTGGAATGTTTTAATCAGCTGTAGGGAGGTGTGATAGCAGCAAGAGATCACTGTTTGAATTCATCGAGGTGTCCTTTTAAACTCACTCAATATTCAGCAACACACTCTGAAATCTATCAGAGTAGACCATTTCTACTCACAGGAGCAGCAGGTGTTCAAGCTAACTTTTCTCGATTGGAAATATCTTTACTTTTAGTATTGATCTTGAGCTTCTGAGTTGGAAATCAGTGACTGATTAATTCTCTATATCAATGTTTTGGCTCTGAAATAAGACATCCTACTTTTTTTGTAACTTGATTGAGTTTACACAGCAGATTAATGAGAACCAAAGAATATTGAATGAGGTTTAATGCTACACAAATAAGGAGATGCCTAAATTAATCTATGTTGGTACCAGTAATTACCAGGTTTAATATCCAAATGTGTGGTAAATGTTCACACCTTCTTGTTTAATTGATGATTTGCACAATCCTTAGTTTTTTTTTTTTTTTATCAAATTACACATTAGCATAATTATACTACAAATACAAAAACAAATAAAAGAGCATATAAAAAAATCTAAATAACCAAAGAACCAAAAACATGAAAAAAATGTTTCTAATTTAGTAATTTAGGTTTAAAATGTGAACAAATATCAAAACATTAAACCTTGCTTTTCTTCTCTTTTAGGTAATTGTATCAGACAACGGATCTCCACCTTTGCAGTCTACTGCCACGGTTGTCATCCAGGTCCTGGACACCAATGACGAAAGGCCGACGTTCACAGACAAACTTTTCCAAGTCAAAGTGCTGGAACAGCGCAATCATGACGGTAAACAGGAAGTCTGCAGGATAGTCGCACGAGACGATGACGAGGGCTTGAATGCTGCCATCACCTACAAGCTTCAGGATGGCACCGATGAGCGGTTTCACATCAACCCGCTGACTGGAGTGGTGACATCACAGGGGGATTTCTGGCCAGGGAACTACAGCATCCTCACAGTAGGTGTCCCATGTTGTTTGCATTGTTAGGAATTTCACAGCTTTTAGCTGTATGAGTCTGACTTTCAGAGTACAATGCCTTAAAAAAGGGAACTTTTTCAAATTTTGCTATGTTGCAACCAAAACAACATGGATGTTTTCTACTGTGACTTTATGCAGCAGGCCAACAGAAAGTAGTGCTTATTTGGGAAGTGGACACACAATGACACATGGCTGTCAAATGCTTTGTAAATAAAAGTGTGAAGGTCTCCAACTTGACATTGGAGAGCAATTTAACCACATTTACTTCGATACCACTAAATACCTTTTATTGCAGAAGTCACAAAATTTACAAATCTGATTTTATTCATTTTGGTTAAGCATTATTTTCTTCCACTTCAATATGAGATCCAGGTTAGAAAACCAGGGTCATTTTCAAACTATTATCTGTTAACACTATCAACAAAGGTCTATGCATTTCTTTACTTTTTATGCATTCAAACTCTGTAGCAACAATTTATCCAACAAAGATTAAAGTCTGAGCAAGAGATGTTATGAGATGCAAACTGTCACAAGTAGGAGGATTTTTTTAGTTGATTATTCTGACACTGAAGTCAGAAGTTTTAGAATATTGAGTAAGAACATGCATAATTACACAGCATAAAAGCCTTAAAAGCTTTGTGTCATCAAGTCAGCAACATTGCTTACATTGATGGTTAGCGTTAAACATCAGAAAGTTGTTGTCTTTTCACTTACATAACCAATGAAAAACTTCTCATTTTTACATTTTCAGAGTTTTAAGTGTTTTATGTGAAACAGCAGCAAATCTACTATCTTGCAATATTCCCTCTAGATGTTCAGTAGCAGTGAGAATTTCTTTTAAAGTTTATATAAGTATGGTAATGTAATAGAGACCCATGATTTACACTTCGTTACTTACAGAAACAAAAAATATAAAGAATTGCTTTATTTCTAATTATCAATGCAAATTTTGTCGAGATAATAGGCTCCTGTAATTTAACGTTACAATGAGCACATTTTCAATAACAACATAATTTGTATAATTATCTCCATATGTCTCCACAAGAACATAATTGTTTCTCAGAACTCCTCAGAATTCTCAGTTTTGTGCAGTTAATTAAAATCCAATCCTGTTTATCATCCAAATATTCTTTCTTTATTTTTCTGGTCCACACACAATGAGATTAAGTCAATTTTTAGTATGAAAAAACTTTTTCTGTACCTTTCTAGATCGAAGCCACCGATCAGGGCATCCCTCCTCTCTCATCCAAAACTCGACTCGATATTGAGTGGGTCCGCCGTCCACCACCGTCCAGCAAACCAATCACATTCGAAGAGCCTCACTTCAACTTCGCTGTCATAGAAACAGAATCTGTCACTCAGATGGTGGGCATCATCGCGATAGACACACATCTCGACTTCCTGCAGTACAACATTGTAGGTGAGTGGACAGACTTAGATTCTCAGCAGAGTATCGATCAAAGCAGCAGAACTGATGAGAGAAGCAGAATGAACTTCGAGTCCTAATGAAGAGTAAGCATCTCAGAAACGAGGCTAAAAGAAAACAAGGTTTTAAAATACTATTAATATTTATTTCTATAGGCTTCTAAATTTGACAAGAAAGAATAGAAAACAAACTGCATGAAGCTCCAGAAACGAGCATGCACTGATCACCGAGTAATGGCTCCTCATAGATCACAGCGAGTCTCTCCGACTCTGGCTCTGTGTGACATTAAACTCCAGCGACTGGAGGGAAATTATATTTGACATTCAGTGTATTGCAACTTCCACTAGAGTGCTGACTGTGGGAGCTGTGGTTTGGGCTGCAGAAAACAAACAGCTCACAATCATCATCCATCTTTATGAACAGCCTTATAATGTGATGTAGGATATTTTCTAAAGGTCAGCAAAGGGCTGCAATGCTAAGTAATGTTGGAACCCTAAGAGTGGAAGGAAGAAAATCAACTTTTACTTCACTGCTTCCAGGAGTTATTGTGGTACTTGTACTTGTTTTTTGTATTTAATTTGAAGTTTAAAACTTGTGGGATTTTTAGAGCTGTGAACAGAAAATATTCTTCATGAGGAGAATGTACTATGGAATCCTTCCTCTAATTACTATCCAGCCTTGAATAATATTGTTGGAGAAAACTAGGTGCTTTGTGAATGGGAAAGTAGGTTGTAGAAAGTATTAACAGCAGGGGTGGTAATAATTAGCTTTTTTCCCACCAAATAAATGTGCTCAAAGTAAGATTGAGTTTTTTATTCTTTGGTGCAAGATTATGGTAGTGCAATAACAGTATTTTTGCATGTCTTTAATAGGTATACATACTAAAGCTTTTTAAAACTTTTTGATACTTCTGTGAAATTAATATAGGTTAGTATAATGCATGTTTTGAGATTATACTAACATGAATTATTCATTTTATATGTAAAGACAGCCAAGGTTTTTAAACTGCAAGTATACATTTGTAATTTATGTCTTCTCTCCTCTTCCTGCTGTTCTGTGCTTCAAAGGACGTTAATCTTCTGGCTTAGTTTACTAGCTTTTATAACTTTTCTTCTTGCAAGGTTTAGTCTTGA
Organism: Poecilia mexicana; assembly: GCF_051168715.1. NCBI lineage: Eukaryota > Metazoa > Chordata > Actinopteri > Cyprinodontiformes > Poeciliidae > Poecilia > Poecilia mexicana. Next base: position 9,482,706 of record NW_028263379.1, read on the forward strand.
TTGATTTTAGTCCAGTGAAAAGACTCTGACGGCCATCATTAGCCACCAACCACCCAGCTCTTCATAATAGTGTCAGTGCATGAGTTTGTTTTTAAAAGCCATTTTCCGGTTTACAGAACTGCCCTGCAGGTACATCTATTATTGTAATTCTTTTGTTTGTTTCTTTTTTAATTGTGGTTTTTGCTTGTTGGCTTAACATCCTGCTGCCTCTGTGTGCTGTCTGACAGAATCGGGTCAGAGTGATTTCAGCTGTTTGTCTGCTGTTAAAAACATGGGCCTTTCACTGGAAACAGTACTTAAAAAGCAGATTTATAAAACGTCATTTTTTATTTATTTTTTTCTCAGAAGTTAAAGCACTTCATCCAAACAGTGTGTCTAATTGCACTCTGTTGCTGGCATGTTCTGCCCCCAAGCTGAGAACATTCTTTGACAAGACATTTAGGAACAAACACTGGACCATAAATAGGTGAAAATTACAGAATATTGCCTTTAAAAGGTTTTGACGGAGTTGCCATTTTGTTTATTGTTTTCAGAGGAAGGTTCATTCATTGAGCACTTTAATTAAATTTCCTTGAACATTGGCTCATGATGGTGGAATAGACCGATGCATAGGTAAAGAGGAGAAACAGCGGGGCCTTGTTTCCAGCTGTATCACCAGGTAGTTTCTCTCTGTGAGAGAAAATCAGCAGTAATCCTCGTCTCATCAGCTGCCAAGTCACTATAGGGGAAAGATTTGCGATCTGCCCTCCTTCTTCTCGCCTTCCTTTGCCTCTTTCTCCGCTCTGCCCTGAACATTACTGTCACACACACCCTCTCAGAAAATGAAAGGTGTGAAAACCTTCCCAGCTAAAGTGGAAATGAGCCCTCCGGATGTCTCCGGAAGTGCTTGTGAGAGCCGCTCTCTTTGAGCCTCACAAGAAGACGTTTTCATTTTTCCTGCCAAGCAGGGCAGCGTGTGACTAGAAAAGGCCGAAAGCTCCTCCTGTTCGGTTTTCTGTGCAAAGCTTGACCGGTGCCAGAACTCAGCAGATCACAACAAAGACTCAGTGCATCCCACAGAGGACACTCTGCTGCCTCCGAGCTGCTGACATTTAGTATGTCACAAAGAGAAGAAGGCGTCCTAATCATCCTGAGTGATACTGATAGTCAGTATCACTCAGCAATATTAACATAAGTAAAGTCATTTTAACAAACAAACATAAAAAATATATAATTTGGCACATGCTGCTATACTTAAGTACTTTGGGAGTTTTGTGGAGTCAACAATTGATCTAAGTTTTACAGCTGAATTAACCATAAAATTGCAACAAAAATCCAAGCTTTCTGAATTCCCCTCAATAGATGGAGTTTAACTCTCTTTTTCTGCTCTTAACGTCTACATACATTGAAAGAAAAATACTCCAAAAGGAAGGTGGGATTTATTTGTGTGTGTTAATTTGTTGATTTTGTAACATGAGAGTAGTAATGAGATGCTAAAAGATAAAAACTTTTTTTTGTATTTCGCTGGCCAGGGACTGCAACTGCTGTGATTGGTTGGTTGTAAAAGTCGGAGCTAAAGTGTTTGTTGTGTTGCAGGATATTTCTGCTGTATCTCGTTATTACCTCTGAAATGATCATTTCTGCCCTGTCACCCGTCACTTCAATCAGGCCACCTTCTTTGCCCCCCCTCCTCTTTAATTTACTTTTGTGCCGCTATCACAACATGATAGGACAGGCTGTCATGTTTCTGTTTTATTTCACTGCGTTCTGATTGCTCTGTGGTCATGTATCTCCGACCTTCATCTCTGCGTTGGCATACGAGGGGCTGTTGTGTCACAGGATTCCTCTCCCAGGCTGATATGATCCTGTATTTATAGCCCTATTTTGCCTTCCTCCTCTCCAACAGCAGAACACTGATTCCTATCGTTGTTTTTTGGCAGCATGATAACTCACAGAGCTTTCTTAGCTGTCAAAATAACTCAGAGACTACCTGTGAATGTGTAAAAACAATAGGTCTGCGACACAAAGTGGGATTGCAAGCATGGATGGTGACGTGACTGTTTGTGGACGGATGTGGGCTTCTGGACCGGGGTACCTGCTGGGTTTGTTGTGGTCAATATGAGGGTCACGACCTGCAAAGACAGGAGGATTAATTTAATGTTGACAGACGCTCTAGGGGTGGAGGTCACAACCATAAAGTAAAAATCATTTTGTGACATTATGTTTTTAAGTGTTTTTCAGCCACATTCCTGTGCAGTTACTGGAGAAACATCCAGAGAAATAAATTGGAGATGAAGTCTGGGATCAGGTGTTTATAGCCAGACTCAAGCTAAAAATAATTTATCACATTTTCACTCCTGACCCTGACATCTTCTGCAGATGTTGCTTCTATTGGGGTTGTTAGATGTTTAAGATGATAGAAAGGAAAAAGACATTTCTCTTTAATTTGTTTCTAATTGTGCTGCACACGTTGTTTCACCTTTAAAGAAAATGAAAAATTAACAAGGACAGGGGGGGGGAGTGACTCTTCTTGAAGTGCTTTCTGAATAAAGACCAACAACCTTGAAGATTATGTGTGAGATGGGTTTTGATCAGTTTAAAGAGCAGTAAGTCAGAAACTCTTAACAAAAACCTGTTTTTAAATTCAATGTGAATCAGAGCTACAACTGTCACCTGCATATTCCTTTTTTTATTTATTTTTTACTAAACCTAATTTATTAAAATTCGACTAAGAACTTTGTCTGCTATAAATTTACTTAATCTGTACTGTCAGAAAAGGAAAAGAGACGTTGATGACCTCACCTTTGAAGCAGCTTTAGTCCTTTATGACTTTAGAAGACTTTTAATAAAAAAAACAAAAACTGATCGATCTTCGCTTCTGACACTCACCAGGACTCCAGGCTTATTCTCTCATCCAATGAGAGAAAAGGATGTTTTATCAGCAGGAGGGCCGATGTGATTCCCTGTGTTCGGATTGAGGGTAACATGAGGATGTTCCCCCTCCTCTCTTGTGCCGAATGGTTCAGGCAGGTCAGTAATCCTAGAGCAGACCCTGAAGCATATGGATGACAGGTTTAGAAATTAAAGTTCCCGACATTCTGTCACGGAGGAATTACTGGAGGAAGATGCGGTTGAAAAGGTTGTTTGTCTTCTGGTTATTTTGGCTCACCCTCCTCAACTTACCCTCCAGGGATCACCTGATGCAAACTCAGCTGTTCAGTGGAGCTGTTTTGACTCCTTTTAGAAGTGCTTAAGAGCATCTTGTAGCTAATTCATGATCTACAATATTGTTTTTTTAAAGTCTATAATAACTAATAGATGTGATTTTTACATTGACCCTACTGAAGCACAAATGAAGAACTAAACTTTCATAAAAGGATTTAATCTTTGTTTAGCCAATGAACTTTAAGGGCATTTTGTACACTATTCTGCTTCAAAAATTTTACTGCCAGATTCCAGAGATCAGCAGAAACAACAGACGATGTTTAGGATATATTGGATCTGGATATGTTTATGGAATCTCTTGTATTGTCAAACAGCTTTTCTGCTGTCCTCACTGTCCTTTGCGTTATTGCATCTAAACCTTTGCAGTGACTTGCAGTGACTTAGCTGGTTGGTTATAGACTAACACAAATGCAGTCCACACTTCAGATTTTCTTTTAAGAATATTTTTTAAAATTATGCATCTTTTTTCCATTCCATTTCACACTTACATGTAACTTTGAGTTGGTCTGCTGCATTAAAACCCAAGAAAGTACAATACAGTTTTTATGGCTGTGACAATTCAAAATACGGATAATGTTTGGGAGTATAATTCATTTGAAGGGCAGAGTTTGATATAAAAAAATATTTAAAATCTGACACGTTTTTGCAATTACTTTTAAGGATTCGTCCTCACTCAGAAAGTAAGACAGGCTTCTCTAATCCACTTTTTCTGTTAAGAGACATTTTAATAACATCAAAAGAAAGAGCTTTTATCTTCTGGTCAGAGAGCAAGAAACATTTGTTTTCTACTAATATGTAAATTAACTTTTTGTCCTGGTATGAGATATGTGTGGTCTTCATTATCTTCTATCTTTGTTCCAATCTGCTGGAGTAAAGCCAAGAATTGTCTTGGAAATGACTGATGGGCTTGAAGCTGCTCAGCTTGCCTTGTTGCTCCGGGGGCTTTGACCCAGATAAACATTTAGAGGATATATGGAAGGATAGATGGATAAAATCCTGGTCTGCACATTTTCCCTCCCAGTGTATCATCCTTGAAGCCCACAGAATAACAAGAATGAAAGATGCTTTTTGCTTGGCTGGTTCCAGGAGCAAAGGATCCTCCAACCGTGGCAGTGACATCATTTTTGGCTAGAGATGATCAGCAACGTGAAAAATGGTCCCCACAGAACATTTTCTTCTCTGTCTGCTGAGACTACAGGTCATGATGTGCGAAAGTGTGTCCAGTCTTGAACGGCTTCCAAATTTAAACCACTACCACATACCAAACAGTCAGTCTGGTTTCTGGTTCTAGACATTTCAGTTTGATCATTGAGTTGTAACTGAGAAATACTCCTCGCTGTGGTCCGATTATTTTTGCGTCTGTTTCAAACAATACTTTGACCAAGTGTGCACAATAAAAGTTGAGAAAATAAAGATAAAAAGAAATCTGAAATAATTGTTGTCTTTATACCCGCTAGATATAAATTGCAAGGGTTGATAATAAACACCATCTGGCTGAGCAGCCGTTAGGTTTACCTCTCTCATGTATGTGCACACAACATGCTGAGAGAGAGAAAGACGTGAAGCAAGACAAATCAAGGGGGGGTGCAGGATAAAAAGGGAAATATTCAGTATTAAAAAGAAGAGTGGTAGAGAAGTGATGGAGAAAAGTAAGAGAATGAGAGATGAAAGCAGATGGTGGGAGTGAGTCAGAAAAACTGGAGATTAAAATCACAGTATGTTAGATTATTAAGAGATTTGTGACAAAGAAAACAAGCCAACTCGCAGATAAATCAGGATACATCCGGGATTAAAAGTAAACTGTGAATACTGTGATGCAAATTACAAAAATAACACATTTATACACATGATGGAGATTAAAGTGGTGGAAACAAGGGAGGATCAAACTTTTCTAAGCCAGGCAATAAACAAAGAGAAGATTTTTGATTTACACCGCATTGCATAATTTTTTGTCAACAAAAAAATTTCGATTTGGGTTTCTAAAGCATTGTTTTACCTTGGTCAGTTCAACCAAAACTACCAGACAAGAATTTATTTCAATTCCACATGGTGTTACAATTTGATCAGCACTTTAATGCTTTAAAAGCACAAATTGACCTATAGAGATGTAATTTTGCCATTGATTTAAAAAGGACACTATACTGTACACTACCACTAGACTGTGAGTGTTCAGTTAGATGGTAGCAAGTTTAAGAGTAATAATATTTTGAGTGGGCCTCTCTGGATACTCTGGCTTCCTCCCACATTCCAAAATCATGACTGTTAGGATAACTGGTCTGTCTAAATTGTCTTTAGTTGTGAGTATTTGCATCATTGTTGGTCCTGTGTCTCTGTGTTGCCCTGTTATATACAACTCATTCTCAGTTCCTCCTTCCTGGTTCCTCCTGTATAATCCTGTTACTTCCCTGTGGTGCCTGGTTCCTGTGATTATTTTTTATGGTTCTGCTCTGACCTATTGTGCTGCTTGTGATTTTTCTATTTTTTTCCCTATAATTTTTTCATTAAACATTTTTTAATATAATACTGGTACAACCTCAAACTCACATCACGACAGTCCCTGCAGCTACAAACCTGCAGGGATTATTACTCTTAAACTTGCTGAATAAACCTTGAAGGTTGTTTATCAAATTAATATTTGTTAACCTCAAAATAATACATAATGCAGCAACATTGTTAAGCTGAGACTAAAAACAGCTGCATTCAAATCCCTTTTCACCGAAGTAGAACTGCTTGTAATATGTCTGAACACGTATTTAAGTGTTTATTATGTGATTAGGTTTTTATGGCTTGCAGAAACTGCAAAGACGAGACAAACTGTTTCCGTGTTCAAACAGATCCCTCATTTAGCATGCTTTTACTCACACATGCTTCAGCAGATAAGATAAAGCATATCAACCGTTTGAGACTGCTTAGGCATCTGATAAACTTTAATCTGTGCATAAACTAGACTATCTGGATTATTTCTCATGTCTGAGCCAGTTCTGCTTTAAGTCAGAGCTGTTTCACTATTAATTCTGGGAACTCTTCATAACATCTGTCTTAAGTTTCAGCCAAAAGTTGAGTAAATTCAGTTTTAGACGTCAGAGAAGATGTCTAAATCATATTAACTTGTGTGATATTAAAACTTTACTCAATTGCATAACCTCAAATAACAGCAGAGCATCTTTAACTATCTGACTTTTCTGAATATCATGCATCATTTATGAAACTCAATTTTTACAAGTGAACAGCAGACCAGTAATAAGTCATGTGAGGCATATGTTGCTTTTTTCAGTTTTTTCACCTCAGGATGCAAAGAAAAAGGTAGAAAAGTGTCAATCAGCTCTGTTTCTTCAAACATATGTATTTAAGATAAACCAGCTGCTGAGACTTTCTCATTAAGCAGGTTTTTTGGGGGGAAGAGGGAGCTGAACCTGGACAAGACTGTCAGTAAAATATGGGCTACAATTATTAACTACCACCGACTGACATGAGTCAGTGTTGCAAGATGAATTAAACCCAGTAGCATCATCCCTAAATGTTTGTACTCACTCAGACTCAGGTTGGAGGAGTTATAGCAGTTTAAAAATTAAGGACAGAGATACAGTATTAATTACGGCTCTTGCAGAGGATGGTGCAATTTGTCAGATCCTAAAGGACGATAAGACATGCTTTATTCCTGCAGTCTGTCAGATATTATGTCTTGAGGTTGTCTTTAATCATGTCTGCTCTTGATTTAGCATCTACATCTGCAAAATATCTCATATCTCTTCCAGTGTCATTTTTATGTCTGTTGTTGTGCTTGCCAATGCCTAAACCATGGCGGAGACCAAATTAACACCTGCATCAGAACAGCAGTGTTTCACTACGAAACCATGGCCATTCTTATACCAACAGATGGACGGATCGATAGCTCTGCCTTGAAGTTTTGTTGTTTCTCCTTGTTTCTTAGGTGGTGATGAAGAGAAAGACTTTGACATCCAAAGGAACGTAGGGACGATCTCAATCGCCAGAAAACTCAATGCTGCTCGCCGCTCCAACTACAACCTGACGATAGAAGTCACAGATGGCCACCGTAGCGCCACCACACAGGTTAGAAAATATAAAACAATAAAAATATAAAGCAAACCACAAGAAGCAATGCTAACACATAAAACAAACAAAAACACATTTCCAGAACATAAATTAAAAACTCTGAAAGTTCCTATTATTCTCAGCTGCAGCCATAAAAAAACCTTTAACTTTTACTTTGTTTTGTGCTTTGATGTGCCCGGATCAAAGACATCTGAAGCATGGTATTATATGAAAACTGAAATTTTCTATATTGTCTGCTCTGCCTGTTTTAAGCCATAGCAGAAACTTTTCCGTTCTCCTCTTACATCTGTAACCAGAAGACAGTTGAACTGACATGTCTGTTTGATCAAATGAGACATTTTTTCATGACTTATAAGGTCGTTTTTTTCCTCTATTTTTAAAGTTATGGTGGTGTAAACTAACAAACAAAGGCTGAATTTGTCTAGATACCTTAATTTAATTAATCTTTAGCAGCTGATCAGGTGCTGCAGGTGATGGATCTTTCATGATTTTTCTTCTTTCATTTTTCAATCCTGTGTCCAATCTGCAGGCCAACATCCGTGTGTTGGACATGAATGAACACCGACCTGTCTTCCTGAAACCGCTGTATGAGGTGAGAGTTGATATTTAATCATACAGAGAATGATCCTCCAAAGGTCATGCATGAGTGCTTATAATGGGGATGTTGAGATGTAAAGCACCAGCAGAGACGCGTCAGCAGAAATTGAATATAATACAAGTTTAGACAGCCATTGATGTTGAAATGACTTCTAAAGAATATAAGTAAAAGCAAACATTAAAGAAAACCAAGATTTACGATGTGTTATTCTTTCAAAAGCTCAATGTAAATAGTGTTATTTTTAGCTGAAATTCCTGTCTACATTTCATCCAGAAAGGCTATGACCTGCCTTGCTGGATTTCCTTACAGAAATCTGAAATGTGTTAGATTCTCAGTTGTGCCCTTAAGTACAGGATCTTTGTGGATAGATCCAGAAAGAGATAAACAACTGAAATAGATCACTGTTTAAGACATGCTTTACTCCAGGTTAAAAAAAAATTGATACAGAAAATAAAAAAGAGGCAGATTCAGTACAGCAGCTTTTCGCCTAACATCTGTATAAAAACTGAATAGGTTCCTGTTAGACTTCCATAGAAAGATGTTTTGTGGATATTTCATGATTTGCTAAATGTGTATAATTTGCTGCTTTTGTCATGCAGTTTGTCATCCATATTTTGTCACGTGAAAAAGAAGAAAGGTTTTCTTTCTGTGCTCTTTCATCCATTGCTTAACAAAATTTGGAAAACTGAGGCCTTATAAAGCATTTGGTTCTTGAATTTGAGATGAACAAATATGAATAACCTGGGTATGTCTTTGAGACAGCAAGGAAAGATTTTAAAAAGCTACGTTCTATGTTTTCTGACAACTTTACAACACTTTTATTTCTCTGTCTGCAGATGAGCTGACTCTTTTAGCTTGATATTCCTCTTCAGCTCTACTCCCTTCTTACCTTACTTCTTTATAAGAACCATCAAGAATCAAAACACAGTAAGTGTTTCCAGACTGCTTTGTGATCATCTGCTCTTGTCCTTAAGGTGAGGGTTCCTGAAGACACGTCCCTGTGGAAGGACATCCTGCAGATCAGCGCTAAGGACGATGACACCAACAGCAACCTGCTGTTCTCCATCCACAGCAGCCTTCATCCGGACAGCACCAAGTTCTTTCACCTGGATCCAAAGAATGGCATTCTGGTGATAACGGAGAAGCTGGACTTTGAGAAGATCTCTATTCATACACTCATCATTATGGTAACCATTTATTATCTAATGATAAAAAGTTTTAAAAATAAGACTTTTTGAATTTTGCACTGATGATAGACTGGTGGGATTTAATTGGTAAAATGTATGATTATGTTAATATTTAGTTTTTATAATTAAATTTTCTATATTTGTTGCAAAACAACAACTGTTTGTTGTTAAAATAACACTTATGTTTGATAAAATATATCAGGTATTAAAAAAATAGAAATATTTAAACACTAAAGGTTTTGGTTGAAAAAATATGTAACTTAATAAAAATATAAAACAAATAGCAAAACAAAGATTTTATTTCTGCTATAATAAATGACAACCTCTTAATTTTATTTTGTTTTTTAAATAAAACCTTGCTACAGTGTTTGGTTTGGGAATGTAGAGGCCTTTTACCTCTTCACGCGCTGCAATATTAACTCTCTTCTTCAGGTGCGTGACCAGGAGATTCCAATGAAGAAGAATTTTGCAAAAGTGGTGATTCATGTGGAGGACTGTAACGACCACTCTCCAGCTTTCCTCAGCCCCCGTTATGAAGCTAGCATCTCTAATCTGGCCCCTGCGGGCTCTGAGGTTGTCCGAGTCAAGGCCCTAGACAAGGACATGGGGAGCAATGCAGACATCAGCTACTCGCTGCACTCTGGTGAGTTGCCCAGGCTTATTTTTATATTTTATCTGCGCTTGCTTCTTTTCACCTGAACGCTGCTTCACATTCATTTAGCTATACAAACCTGCTCCTGGGAGATGTCTCCGTTGTATCTGCAGTCTTTAAATCTTTCACACTGGGTTGTTTGGGATTATGGCGGATCACGGGTAATCAAAGATCCTGGGAATGTGTGAGACAGAGAATGATGCTTCAATGCCAGCTGCTGCAATCAAACACATTGTTGATTTAGTGTTTTATACAGCAAACGACATCCATCTTTGTAATTGTCTTATCTCAGATTCATGCTTGTGAAGTTAAAAATGACCACTGGTGTGAGATAAATGTCACTGCTCCCAGAACAGTTTTTAAAGTTTAAGAGACAACAGAAGAATCAATGAGATAATACTGTTATCACTGAACACCGTGAAAAATAAATAGTTTTTTTTCTGTACCTATTTTTATATAAAAATGACTTAATCATCAAAAACTAAAATTAGGAAGGTTTTTTATGTATAACATAGTATGTCTTACCTTCCTGCAGGTAACATTGACAACATCTTCTCCATTGATCCTGAGCTGGGCTCCATCAGCGTTTCCAAACCCCTGGACCTTCAGCCTCAGGACCAATTCCACTTAACAGTAAAAGCCAATGATCAGGGTTTCCCTCAACGTTCTGACCTCTGTTCTGTCCACATCCACATCCGCATTTCTGATCAAACACCACCCATCTTCCCCGCGGATGAATATTTAACAGAGGTCAGTGAACTAAGAGCTCCCGGCACACCAGTGGTCACCATCTCTGCCTCCAGCCCATCTGCAGTGCATTATGGTATAGAGAGTGGAAACTTAAATGACACATTTCATATCAACCCCTACACTGGCTTGATTTCCACCAAAAGATATCTTGATTTTGAAACCAGGGAGTCCTACAAGCTCAAAGTTACAGCTTCCACAACAGCTGGAGCCATGTCCAAGACTCTGGTCCATATCTATGTGATGGATGAGAATGATAATGCTCCTGTATTTCAGCAGAAGGAGTACTTGGGTCAAATCAGTGAATCAGCTCCTGTAAACAGCATAGTGACGGGGAAAAGAAGTGCACCGCTGGTAGTTCAGGCATTTGATGCAGATCGAGATTCAAATTCTCTGCTGACATATCTGATCCTTGAACCGGAAGCGCAGAAAGTTTTCAAGATTGACCCAAGTATGGGTACCATCTCTTTAATTTCACCAGTTGACTTTGAAGCCAAAGCTGAATATCACCTCACAGTACAGGTGAAGGACTCAGGGGAACCATCACTGTATGCAGCAGAGCCTGCCAAGGTCACTGTACGTGTCCTGGACCTTAATGACTGCGCGCCACAATTCACCGCCTCTGTGTATGAGTCATCTATCATTGTCCCAGCCGTCAGAGATACTGAGGTTGTACGTGTCACGGCCCATGATGGAGATTCAGCAGTCTCATACAGCATCTCTGAGGGAAATCTTCACAATGCCTTCTCGATTGATCCCAATGCGGGAGTCATAACTGTGAGCAACGTGTCCGAGTTCAGGTCATTTTACCAGCTGACTGTCAGAGCTTCAGATGGCCTCTTTAAAGATTCAGCCACTGTCAACATAAATGTAACTGAGCTGATGCCAAGTGATCTAGAATTTCAGCATAAAATTTACTCAGCAAGCATTGCAGAAAACCTAAATACAGTGAAAACTTTGGCAGCACTAAAAGTCTCAGGATGCTACCTGAATGAGCCTCTTTTATATTCAGTCATCAACCCCATGGGAAGGTTTACTATTTCCCAAATGTCAGGGGTTCTTGAAACCACCGGCATTCCTTTTGACAGAGAGGAACAAGATATTTATAACGTAGTGGTAAAAGTTGAAGACACCAGAACCCCACCCCGAACAGCAACAGCTCAAGTCAAAGTTTTTATAGATGATGTTAATGACAATTCTCCACAGTTTCTAAATTTGCCTTTTTCAATGATGATTTCTGAAGACTCCGAGCCAGGAGATGTTTTGTACCAAGCAACTGCCATTGATAAAGATCTGGATGAAAATGGATCAATCATGTATTCACTGGAGGAGGATTTTGACCTCTTCAGGATAGATCCAGATGTGGGTGATGTATCCCTTCAAAGACTTCTTGATTTTGAAGCCCTGAATAAATACATGTTGACTGTTGTGGCGTCAGATGATGGCCTGCCAAATCATAGCACCACTGCTCAGCTCACTATTCAAGTAAGGAACAGAACCAATCCAGTTTTTCAGACTCTTCTTTATCCACTGAGAGTTCCTGAAAATGTTCCCCCATTCACCACCATTCTGCATGTTCAGGCCAGAAACCCTGAGGGATATCGGCTCATCTACAATCTTGAGGAGGAAAATGCTTCAAAGCATTTTCACATTGATTTTAAGACTGGAGTTCTGACCGTAACCAATCCTCTGGACTATGAGAGCCAGACAATGCATTTCTTGACAGTTCGAGCTACTGACTCTGTTACCGGAGCGTTCTCAGAGGCGTCTATTGAAATTGTAGTGGAGGATGTGAATGATAATCCACCACTTTTCCCACAGCTGACTTACAGTGTGAGCATTGCCGAAGGGCTTCCAATCAGCACCTCTGTGATCCAACTCAATGCGACGGACAAAGACTCTGGCAGAAATAAAGATTTGACCTACCGGATCGTTAAAACTGAGGGAAACGAAACTGATTTCTTTGAGATCAATCCTAAAACTGGATTGATTATCACAAAACAGGTCCTGGATCATGAAGACATTGAACAGTTTAATTTGAAAATCAAAGCCACTGACAATGGGACTGTTCCTCTTAGTAGCGAGGTGATGGTTTTTGTAAATGTCACTGATGTCAATGACAATCCTCCTGATTTTGTCAGTTCTCAGTATGAAGCTACTTTAGATGAAATGACCAAATGTGGCCACATTGTTATTAAAATTCAAGCTTCAGATCCTGACTCTGAAGACCTCAATAATCTCAAGTACAAAATAATTTCAGGTAACAAGGATCGATACTTCAACATCAATGAATCCTCAGGGATCATCTCCTTTTCCAATGTTTGCAAGAGGAATCTAGATCCTTACTACAACCTGACTGTGGCTGTATCCGATGGAGTGTTTCAGAAAACTGCCCCAGTTAGTATTGACATGATTAACAGAAACAGGCACAGTCCTTACTTCAAAAAGAGCATCTACGAGGCAGAGCTGGCTGAAAATGCAGAAGCGGGAACTCGTGTTATCCGACTGGCAGCTATCGATCCCGATGATGGGCCATTTGGAAGTGTGGACTACACCATCATCAACAAACTTGCTGATGAGAAATTTGCCATCCTCGAAGATGGTCAGATTGTTACAACTCAACCGCTTGACAGAGAAAACCCCACCCAGAAAGTGATAGCAATAAAAGTGATGGCAAAGGATGGTGGTGGAAAAGTGGCCTTTTGCACAGTCAAAATTATTCTCACAGATGAGAATGACAATGTGCCTCAATTCAAAGCATCAGAATACCAAGTTTCAATTCAGTCGACTGTAAATAAAGGCTCTCCTGTCATTCAGATTATGGCTTATGATGCTGATGACGGTAAAAATGCAGATGTGACCTACACTGTGGATGAAGCTGAGGAAGTTGTAGAAGACATCATTGAAATCAACCCTTTCACAGGAGTGGTCAGTGTGAAGGAGAGTCTGGTTGGAATGGAGAACAAGATCTTTAACTTTAAAGTGAAAGCTCGTGACGGCAGCCTCCCCTTTTATAACTCCACTGTCCCTGTTCAGCTGAAGGTGGTTCCTCCAGAGGTTCCCCTGCCAAAATTCTCAGAACCACTCTACACCTTCTCTGCTGCAGAGGATTTTCCCATCGGGTCGGAAATTGGTTCAGTGAGGGCCGACTCTGACATGCCTCTCATCTACAGTCTGGTCAATGGGAATACTGTGGAAAGCAATAAAGACAAAGTTTTCAGCTTGGACCAGGAAAGTGGCACTCTGCTACTACAGAAGACCATAGACCATGAAAAGACAAAGTGGTACCAGATAGATGTGATCGCTCAGGGGAACCATAACGGGACAGACGTTGCATCGCTGGTCTCTGTCAGCATCCAGGTCCAGGACGTGAACGATAACCAGCCCATGTTTGATGCCAGCCCATACAGAGCCTTCCTGGCAGAAAATATGCCTGCTGGAACCACTGTTATTCAGGTGAGACAAACCAGGCTTTCTTTTATAGGTTTACTTCTTCCAATGTATTGAATGCATTTAATAGACCAGGGTCCTCTGAAGTTCAAGGAAATGCCAAAGTTCTTGTTGAACAGAGAAGCGTAAAATGGTGTCTAGTACAGTGAGACATTTGCATGTCTACTGCTTATACATGGACTGAACATAGATATACCTTTTCTTTATAAGATATCTGCATAGACTGTAAGGAATGTTGAGAAAACTGGGTATGAATAAAGGTCTAGAAAACAACTGCATCCCTGAAAAAACTTTTAAAAAGACATTCAAGTAGGTTCTGGTGTTTTACTTAAATGTTTAGATATCCCGTCAATGTAGCTATCTTTGAAAGTTATTGTCTTTTTTCTTGTTTATTGTGCCAGCATCTGGCACCTAGAGGTCTTAGCACTTACTTTAACCTCCACTTAAGTGTTTTACCATCCATGTCACAATAGATTTCTGCACAAAATATGCTAATGGGTCTCTGACCTCTAGGTGACAGCCAATGATCCAGACACAGACACCAATGGCATGGTTACCTACAGCTTGGAGATGCTGCCTGATGACACTGAGGTTGACATCAATGAGGTGTTTGCCATTGAAGGAGAAAGCGGCTGGATCACCACTCTACGAGAAACAGACTGCGAGACTTTCAGAGTCTACAAGTTCAATGTGGTTGCCACAGATCATGGAGGAGATGTCAAGCTATCGTCCAGCGTCCTCGTGGAGGTGATGGTGACAGATGAGAATGACAACGCGCCAAAATTCACGGAAGATGTATACCACGGGTCAGTGGTGGAGAATACCACCCCATTTGAGCCAATTGTTTCAATGACGACCACAGATGCTGACGTGTCCCTGGAGAACCGCTTGGTGACATGTTATATCACAGGTTTGTATATCTGACTCACAGTTTGCTTTACTGCACTGTGGGATGTGGTTATCTGCTCAAGCAAGCATACATGTTTTCATCAGTGAAATCACATTTTTGCTCTGAAGATCTGCTGCACTGTGGGATTTATAAAGACATTAATAAGGCAAAATGAAAATCTGTGTTAATCACCCTCAACTGAGTCACATTATTCCACCTCCAATTAATCCCAAAGTGGAGCAGTGTGACAACACAGGAATACCAACTGGATGCCCTGCAGCTAACAACACAAACACAGCCTTGAATTAATGCAAATCCAAGACAGTTAAACTTCTCTGAAGGAGCTCTGACACAGAGATGAGTGTTTGTGCTGGAATTATTTACAATGGAAGGGCTCAGCTTACGCAAAGTCTCAGTTGTCACAAAATATATATATATATATTAAAACCGCCCACATACTGTGTTAATTTATTTAAGGTTTGTCTTATTCTAAATCAATAAGAATTTGTTATTTTCACTGTTGATTTCCAGTTTGCAGGGCAAATGTTTTTTCGTTTTGTCTTAAGACAATATTACTAATAGTACTAAAAGGAGTTAACTTTTTTCTTTGTTAATGTCTTAACACTTAATGTCTTACGTTATAACAAAAACAGTGAATTGTATACTCATATTCTCATTCTTTTAACAGCTATTACACAAAATTTACACAAAAACATGCAACAGCCACAAATATGTAAAACTGGAAATCTGGTAGTGACAGTACATAGATATTTTTCTAAATTAAAGCTCTGATTTTTTTTTATTGTTGTTAAGGCTTCAACGGCAAATAAACGTTCTACATTTTGCTGTAGAAACACAACTTTCACATAAAAATGTAACAAAAAAAAGGAAGCTAAATGCATGTTCCCGTAAAAACTGGGAGAATGTCAACTTAATTTGTGGTATTTCCAGTCTTATGTCAACATTATAAATTAAAATCAGCATAAATTATAACTCGGGGGCAATTAATGTTGGTGTTTGTGGAATATAATCCACTTAATGTTTTATCTCTGCCAAAGAAAACCTGTGGTACAGCTAAGCAGTTTAATTAAATTTAAGTGCAATACCTGAATGGCAGCTCGAGACAGTTTCTTTCTTAAGGTTAAACATTTTGTTTTTGTAAGAAACCTTTTGTTCAGCGTTAGCCAGCACACATCACCTGTCTGACAAGGTGTGTCCGACAAGGCAACAGACAAAATCAGTTACAGAATCTAAGATTGCAAATGTAATGTAGAAAAAAAATCAATCTCAAACAACATTAACAGGACAGTAGCAGATATGAAACAATCGGAGAATCACAAATAATTTTCAGCTGCAATGACAATGGAGTCGTCAGATTCAAAAGCATCATGCGGCTTCTTTTTTTTTCAGACGGAGACCCATTGGGCCAGTTTGCCATCGTCCAGGAGGACGAAGGTCAGTGGGGTCTGATTGTGAAGGAGAGCCTGGACCGAGAGACCAAAGGCCGATACACATTACTTGTGACTGCCACTGATGGGAAGTTTGAGGCTCCAGTTACTGTTGATGTTCATGTTTTGGACAGCAACGACAACAGTCCAGTTTGTGAACAGGTGAGTCGTTTCGCGGCATCTCTGACAGAACGCTGTTGCTTCGTAGATTCTGTGTTGAGCCACTCAGCAAATTTGCTTCACTGCTAGGATCTACTGAATGGTTAGGCAGTCCCAGATTTATTGTTAGGATCTTCTTTCACAAGGGATTACAAAGGAGGAGTGCTGTTTTTACAGCAGTACTTGCGCTATTGCACGAAATGTTCATAAAAGATGTCAAGGACAATTTAAAAGTTGAACGTTAAACTAGTCTTTAAAACGATGTTTAAAAAGTCTTGTTTTACATTTAATGTCGTCTCATACAAGGTGAGGTACATTTCCTCTTCTTATACAGGAAAGTAAGAGAAAAAAATATTTATATAGCTGTCATAGAGTGCTTTAGAAAGTACTGGAGACACATATATCTATTTGTCTCCAGTACTTTCTGGAGAAGCGGATTATTATGAGAGAAAATAACAAAATTAATAGAAACAAAGAAGCCTAAAGATGCTAACACCTTCAGGACATGGATATAGACAGAGCAAGCTTCTGGGTGAAGTGAAGGTGTTCAGGTGGGGTTGGTTGCTTCGGTCCTGATGGCACGGCGGTTGGCTTGACCGCTGTGCCATCAGGCATGCTTATATATATATATATATATATATATATATATATATATATATATCATCACCCCATAGATATATGTCAGTTTTTATTTTAAAGGATACTTTTAATCTGAGAATAATTTATTGAAAAAAATCCCTTTTCAGCTGCCTGCTGAAAACGTCTGAAATGATCGAAGCTCGTAAACACTGTCATTATCTCAGTGCCACCTGATCATTTTTCTCATCCTCTGTCTCTAGCTGGTGTACACAGAGGGGGTGATGGAGAACTCACCACCTAGGAAGTTTGTTCTCAAAGTTTCAGCTTCGGATCCAGATGTGGGAGCAAATGGCGAGATTTCGTACACACTGCATGGTCCAGACGCAGACAAGTTCCATCTGGATCCGAGAACAGGTATGATGGTGCCTGTTTGAGGTGAAAATAGGCATTCTCGCTCTGTGAGTGTCTGGGATAGTGATAACATCAACAATCTGCGGCTGTAATGAGCTAACAGGAGCCAAAGCAATTGTTATTGTCCAGCAGATCACTGACATCACTTCCTTTCATTCTGCCATAACATTTATTCTCACTTAAAATTCATACTGATTTTACAAATGAACCAGACGGTTTTCATTTTGTCATGTCCTTCTGAGAACAATCATCACTTTCACTGTAAAATAATAAGAAAATGTATTGGAGGTCACAAATTTACATTTTAAAATGTGTTGCCAAACTTTTTCCACTACTTTTGGAATGATAAATGCCAATTCCACTGTAGATAAACATGTTTCAATATCCGTAAGAATAAAATATTTTTTTACATACATATAAAATGTTGTTTGGTGATGAACTATTTCTGAATCCACCTGCCCTCAGGTGAACTGTTCACTCTGGCCGTTTTGGACCGTGAGACGCATTCGGAGTTCAACCTGGTGACGAAGGCGACTGACGGCGGTGGTCGATCCTGTCAGGCCGACATCCTGCTGATGATCCAGGACATGAACGACAACCCGCCCCTCTTCTCCTCCAGTCACTATGAGGTCACCGTGTTCGACAACACTACGGTTCGCACGCCGATCGCTGTTATATACGCCAAGGACCCGGACACAGGTGAGCAACTGCTGACGTTAAGAAATGGGAGATTTTCAGCTCTGTGAGAACAATGTATTGTGTGCCTCAGGTCCCAACATGCTGAGGTAAAACATTTGGCCTGGTATCACAAGCCTGGCTTTGTAAGTCTAGAATATGCATGTGGATAAGCATGTTTTTGCTGATCCCATACATAATGACATGCTAATCCATTTGCAACAGAATTAATTCTTCCGAAACTCCCCCTTGATACTTTGTCATTCTAGCTGTCTGCACAGAGATTTAACTCTCTTAACACTTAACCTCATGAGCTGAAAATCTGGAAATTATAAGTTTCTTTCAAATGTCCTTCTGCCACATGTCGACTTGCCCCTGGGCACTTAAGTTGCCTCTTGATGTGTGTCGGTGCGTGAATGTGTGCATATTATTGAGTTTAAATGGATGACTGTGGCTTTAGTATAAAGTGCTTTGAGTTGTATAAATTCAGTTCATCACTTAATACAAATTTTTACATCCTTGTTTGTTTTTAACAGTGTTCTTCTGTCAGCTGGCACTTCATTGTGTTTTCCGTACCAACTCTCAGTCTGTGTAAAATCATAACTTGCTGAGTGTAGCCTCCTCTTTAATCCCGTGTAACAACCAAACATATTGATGCATAACAGTGTTTTATGGGTTGTTTATAGATAAACCCAATTTTGTGTGTGTGTGTGCGTGTGTGTGTGTGTGTGTGTGTGCGTGTGCGTGTGTGTGTGTGTGTGTGTTCTTTTTTTTTTGAGAGGCTTGGGGAGATATGCAGATATGTAGATAGTTTATTTTAAGGCAGGTAGATAGTTTGTTTTGAGTGCTAAATTCAACATACAAACAAGTTTAAATCATCACTTGAGATTTGCAGCTTGAAGAGGAATCTTGAGCTCTACAGTCAACCAAAAAGAAATGTTTAGTTGGACTTGCAGCTGCTTTCTAGGTAATTGGCATCTGCTACTGCACCAAATGTCACTGTTGATATATCTTCAGTTAGGTAGAAAAACCTCTGACTGTTATTTCACTTTGAGCCTCATTCAAATGGAAAGCTCCCCACTACTTTTTATTTTATAGTAAACAGTACAAATAGCTATTGTAAAAAAACATAAAAGATTTGACTATAAAGCTTAATACTTTAGTAGTTTATTAGTTTAGTTTATTAGTAATACTTTATCAGAGTTTATACTAAACTCTAAATACTAAATATGGCCATGTAAAGAGAAACTGTCTTCTGAAGAATAAATATCTAGGGGTTGATCCCTTCACATCAGTGTAAACTGATTGTGTTTGTTACAAAGTGGAAAGCAGGGATATAATCATTCATATATATGTTAAAACTGCAATCACCACTCTTATCCAGAAGACGATATTCACAGGATATTTTCTTCTGTAAGGTGCTTTGACAGACAATGAGTAGATAAGGAGATTATGTAAGGGTCATGGAAATAACTGCTGAAACTCCCCCTTGAGTCACATTAAGGACCTCGAATACCTACTAGCTTGTTTTTAATCAACAGTGAAAGAAAGTTTCAGTTTTTCGTTTCAGTTGAAAGAGTGGTTGAAAAACCAAGAGTCTCATTTCTCTCTTTTTGAAACAGCGAAGCATTCTTATATCCTGGAGTTTAATGGTTACAACACATTTAGTGTCACACATTTGAAATTTTTATTTTTATTTTGGGAAAAAATATTTTGTTTTCTTTTGCTTTATTTTGCATGAAATTAAGAGACTTCTTTCCATTTTTAGATTTAGTTTCCATATCCAGTTTCAAATGGTCAAAATGCAAAAATAAAAGCTCTCAGTAGTATGTGGCCAAGAGGCATGTACCGGTCAGTTATTTGTACCAAGGTAAAAAAAGTTGATGGCAGCATCCAGATGTGGGAAGGCCACCATCTCTTCACAATTCAGTAACACATTTGGGAAGCAATTCACAGCATGTGGGTGAAGTAGCCAATAGTGTTTATTCTAGATTTTTCCTCTCTCTCTCTCCCTCTCTCTCTTTCTCTCTTTTTTTCTCTCTCTCCCTCCAAGATTATATTACAGGAGAACCTCTCACCCTCTCAGTGTGTGTTCTCAAGGGTTTTCTTATGCTGCAGTGGTGTGGGGGCCACTCAATGTTGCTTTTCCTGTTGATGATGATGAATTATGTGCATAGTTTATGTTGCTTCTAAAAAAATAATTGACACCATTTTGGCACATATAGAGTTAATACCGCAGGGGGACCTAAGGAAAAAGTTTTCTTCTTTAAAAACTTGCAGCAGAGCCCAGTCTGCACAGATGCGTTTGTCTGTTTGCAGTTTGAGTGTTGAAAGGTTTATGGTCAAACTTTGACGCACTGGCAAATATAAAGAAAGTAATCAAAGTGTCTGCCCATAAACCAGCTGGTACAGACTTTTTTTTTGGAAAGCGTACTTTGGCAGCTCAGCCACTCCTTTAGATGTGCAGCAGCTTGTCTTCACCTGCTCTCACAGCTTTCTCACAGATGAAACATAAAGATCAGCCTGTTTGAGGCTTTACTCTGTCTACTGGTGCATCAGTTTGCTTTTTCAGTGATTTGATTTATTTTCTTAATGAGTGAGCATCAGCAGACTTTTCAAATCCAGCTGCTGGCTTTTAAAGACCGAGACGGTTTTGAGAACAAATCTTAGTTTTTGAATGGAATACACTGAAGTGTGTTTCTGTCATGGCAACAGAAAGACAAACAGCTTAACCATCATCTTTCAAACTTTAGTCCAGTTAATCTGCAGAACACCTAAACTTCC
Organism: Poecilia mexicana; assembly: GCF_051168715.1. NCBI lineage: Eukaryota > Metazoa > Chordata > Actinopteri > Cyprinodontiformes > Poeciliidae > Poecilia > Poecilia mexicana. The sequence goes on from NW_028263379.1 coordinate 9,503,563, forward strand.
TTGTGTGACTTAAGTTTGAATGTTTATGTGAAATTACTTGATGAAAATACGGACTTGAAAATCAAGTTAATTCACAAGAATGCTGCTGTTGTCAGTTTTTTCAGAGGCCTTATGAGTAGTCGCTGAACAAACAGGTTTTCTGTTGCTTTTTTCATGAATTGAAAAGGGGATTTGGTGCCACCATCTGTTGAGTTATTATCTATTATCTGGTTTGCTGCAGATAAGAGAGTGACATGCTTTGTATGAAATAGCAACACATTTTATCTTGCCACATAATCTCAGATAATTTCTTGCATTCTGAATTGGTTGAGGGGCAGCAATAGCTGGAGCTTGTCCATGAAATCATTTATCCAAAACTTGCAACCGACTGATGGTGATATCTGTGAAAACATAAATGGAAAAGACGCTCCATCTATGAAGGCTGCATAATGTTAATCCTATTCAAATCCCAGTTTGAGGCATTTACTGCTTGTTTTACTCTTTCTCTCTCTGCCCCTTTTACTTTTAAGCAACTGCGGAATAAAGATGAGAGTTGTCTTTAAAATGTGATTCAGTAATAATAGTAAACGACTGAGGATTAACGATTGTTTAGAGGTATTTTACTCCTTAAAATACCGCTTTCAACCATTTCTGTGCTTATTTTCAATAATACTTTCAATGGTAGTTAATTTGTTTGTCTCTTCCACCATGTTTTAGACTTTTAAGGGACAATTTACGTCATTTTGCACTCTCATCAGATAAACCAGAAAACTATTGATCTTTTGTTTTATTTCTGTTTAAAATACATTTTAAAATATAAGCTCTTTATTAAACATTTAGAAGTTTTTGAAAAATATTTAAATAAAAACGTATTTCTGCACAGGTCAAATTTAGTTGAGTTTCTCTTGTCTGTTTATTCTTCATGTTTGAGCTAAAGTACATCAAAATTTCTGTTTTTCAGGCATAAACTCCGAGGTGAAGTACTCCATGCTGGCAGGAGACCGTGGGTTCTTCTCTCTGGATGAGTTCTCTGGAGTCCTGCGGCTGGAGCGACCTCTGACCTCTGACACCCCACCAACATTTGAGTTGAAGGTCAAAGCCGCCGACCGTGGCCTGCCTCGCCACCTGTACTCTGTTGCCACGGTTACAGTGGATGTGGTTTCCCTGGACGACTATCAACCAGTGTTCCTGAGCTCGGAGTACACCGCCCAGCTTCCAGAGTCGTTGGTGGTCGGGTCTGAGGTGTTGAGCGTGTCGGCGCTCACCAGAGACGGGGGTGGTCCGGATCCCATCATGTACCGCATCATCTCAGGAAACGAGGATGGCCGCTTCCACCTAGACTCACAAACAGGTCAGAATGGTTTTTTTGTTGTTTTTTTTTGTCCACAGATTTAAAAACTGAATTAATTTTCTGAGGTGAATTCAAAAAATATGTATCTTCACTGGGTTGTGAGGACTGTTCTGTGTATGTCTTCAAAATTTTCATAAACTTTCAAATGAAATATGATCTAAAAAAAAAAAGCCTAAAATTAAAGTAAAAATGTAGAAGATATGATACGGAACAAAAGGAATAAGTAGATTTGACATTTCACAAAATAAACCAATTCATTTTAAAATACACACATTTCAGCTTTTCACATAAATATCTCTAAACAGAACAATAGAAAAAAAGCTTAAAATATGTGTAATTAAACGCAAAAGAATCAGAAAGTTTCCGGTCTGTAAAACTCAAAGAGTATTTCATGAGAGGAACAATAGCGTATTTGTTACTGTGAGAACTTTCTTCCATAGTGTATTAATATTTGAAATATGCTGTGGCCATGATGAATGGAGTGCCAGCAGTTCATTGTGTGGATAATTCATCTGCATTGTATTAGCACAACAAAGACAAACCAGGGAGCTGAAACTTTTGATCCAGAGAAAAAAGATTTTGATTTGATTTCCTTCAAGGTGGCTGGAGGCACCATCATTTTTTTATTTATATTTTTTTACTAAACTGTCAACGGAATATAGCAATTAGGACTTTTAGCAAATAAATTAATAAGTAACATTCCCCTGCGATGTCAACAGAGTGAAATGCTTTGGGGGGAAGTTATGAATGAGGTATGTAATGTAAAAGTCTGATGTATAATTAAAAGTCAGAAACATTCAAAGTTTTACTCAAACACGTCTGTTTTTTTTTCAAGGCTGTCTGAAAGACATCCTGCATTCACCCTTCTCATGTTTTAAATAGGAAGGACAAGCAAGCCTGACAGAAGAAAACACATTTGTTGAGACTCCTGAGAATGTAGAACTACCTCTGTGATATCTAAGTCGAAATATAGTTTAAGATTTCCGACTATTGAATTTAAAGCATCATGAATACATTTTGTTTACAGGAAACATTGCAGAAAATGTTTACCCTTTGATGTGATGCTTTATGTAATTATTGCAGTTTGAAACAAAGAAGGAATGAAGCCGTCATCTGTTGGCTTCACCAGTTAATCTCTTTCAAAACAATTGATAGAAAACAAACAGATCTTTGCAGAGCCGAATGAGGTATATTCAGTATATGATATGTAACCTTTTAATTTAGAAGAACAAAAGTTAATATTTTGCATAAAGTACATTTTTGTCTTTGTTGAATAGTATGAATAATTTAAATACCGGCAAATCCCTAATTTTTGCTCTCTTTGTCTCATACTCACAATATTCCAAACATTGTGCAATTTCTACAGTTGTGGCCATATGTTTTGTTATTATAAAAGGGACATAAATCCAAATTTTAACTAAACTTTTGCTCTCTTACAGTTGCACACAAAAACAAAACAAGAAAAAATAGAAAAACAGTAGATAAAAATGTATTTTATTTTCTGTGATTCACATAACCCACAATCACAGAATAATTTTGTAACATGAGCTGGTTTACCAGGTTTCCAAATTATTAAAATCTAATCTAAAAACAAGCAGAGATCACACCAAGTCATTAGAATGTATCCAATTACAGAGCACACAGATGTTCAAACCCCTTTTTTCTGCAGATATTGTGAAATTGTTTATAGGCCTTATTGTCCACCTATGTGGTTTACTCCTTTGTTACGTATTCAGCAATAATTCATTCTAATTAAAATGTTATATGTTACATAATAAATACTAAAATATTTTTCAATGGGACTCATTTGCCAGCATGCTGTAAACAAAACTGAGAGTCCCACGGAGCATTTTTCCATCATCTCCTGCAGTCTCTGCGCTCCTCCCAGATATTACTGCGTGTTACTTCCAGCTGTGAGCGTGAATCTCCTGCTGTGAAAGGCATGCAGGAACAGCAGCAGACGCTCAGACAGCCTGCATTTCCCCTGAATCTCCCAGGTGTTTTTAGATGTGAAAACAGTTAAGGACCCTAAAAATAACTGTAATATCTGCTGCTGAACTGATAAAACATCATTCAAAAAAGCATCACTGGTTGGTGAAGAATACATTAGATAATTTATATGGTTTTTGAATGAACTATGGATCCTTCGCTTGATAAGCAAGCATCTCCAAGTTGTCTTTAAAGGACATGTCTGTGGTCAGTAAATCTAACACTGGCTGTGGATCAGGAGGTGTTTTTCCAATATTAGACAGCAAGCAGTTTGTCTTGTCTGAAACAGGAGCCAGATGGATTGGGTCTAACCCTCATGGCAGCTTAATATTTCACTGAATCATCAGGAAAGATAAACTAATCATGTGACAAATAGGTGAGTTTATCTTCAAAAGCAGAGTAAGGGAGAAATAACTCAACAAAGTTCTGCGTGTCTGCAGTTTTCCAGAGGTAAATACTTCATTGTTTCAATTCAGCATGAAGAGCAAATGTTTCATGCCTGAAAGTTGGATTGGGCTTTGATCAACCAACAAATTGTGAAAAAATTAAAGTACATTCAGTAAATTCATGAATAGGTTTAAAACAAATTGAAGGACTGTTTGACTAAAAAGAGGAGAATGTACCACATGTTCTTAGCTGTACTGAGAATTAAAAATCTAAATTAATATGAGGAAATATTATGTTCGCTGAATGAACCTAAATTTGTACTTTCTAATGTCTCCACTGTGCTGTTTTTACACCATCTTGCAAAAAGCGACTTAGCATTTGAAGTGTTTCACATTTTTAACTGCCAATATCTTCCATGTGTTATTCTACTGGGTGATTTGGTGATAGACCACCACTGAGAACTGTGAAGAACAGTGAAGTGAAAGGAAAATAAAGGCACACATCTACAGGTAAAAATCCCAGTGTGTGGTACGCATTAGCATTCAAGTCCTTTACTCTGGCACCACTGCACATAATTGAGTGCAGCCATTTGCCTTCAGAAGTGAACTGATTAGTAATGTAATCTCAGTATAGACGCAGCTGTTCTGTGAAGACTTCTGAGGTTTGTTAAGAGAAAATTACAGAACAAAAAGCATCATGAAGACCAAAGAACACACCACAAAGGTTACAGAGGAAATGGTGAATCAGTTTAAAGCAGGCTTAGCTTATAAAACAATATCCTGAGTTTTGTTTTATTGCGACACCTACACACTATCGCCACAGAAATAGGTAACAACTAGACAATCTTCAACAACTTAATCCTCAACTGTTTATGGCAGCACACGATTTTATTTTTAAATTAAAAAAAAAAAATGTAAGACAGATTTGTACTAATCTTTTTTGAGCTCTGTGTTCCAGGGAAAGCAAAGTAAGCTGACTTGGTTTTTATTGTTTGTAGTTAATAACAAATTAATACCCTGCAGCTTCTTACGGGTGTTAACAGCCTTTGCTGTAGCTTCTCAAAGCGTGTTCACAATAAATGTGTGAGAAGTAGAAGCGTAGAAGCTGACAATGACAAACAATCCTCACTCAGTTACTTTGTGGGAAGTCACTTCACGCTGTGTGGAATGAACTCAGACTGCTCGGAGCAAAAATGTGAAACAAGTCCACACTGATAGAAACCTGGCAGCAGGAAGAAAAAGCTGCTGCTGTATGTTTATATCAAAGGCTTACTACAGTGCAGGGTTATAACAGGCAATCAAAAACATTAGCATAATTACTGTACGTGCACAAACATCTCACGATAACGGTGAGAGGGATCCATGAAAACCCCAGAGACATGCTGTGAAACTGTGGCTTCCAGTCTGATCCCTAAAGCTCACTGGAAAAGAGAAAATGTTTAACACCGATGTGTTATCTGGTGGTTTGGCCCAGATGTGTAAAAACCTCATCCTTTCACTGAATCATTTATGGTCTTTCTCCACAGGCTACCAGTAAGCTGCCATTTCAAACAATAAACAAAAGTACAAATCTCCTTCTTTCACTTTGTGGGAAGTTTTAAAATAAAGACTTATTTTAAATTACATCATAGAAGAGCAATTACCCCTGTTTGATGGTTGATAAATCACAGCTCAGCATTTAATAAAAAAATAAAATAAAAAAAAAACGCTCAAGGAACTGGAGATTAGTGCCACCTAATGGCCACTGGATCCTCAGCAGAAGGAAGATATAAAAAACTGCATATACCGTTTTACAGTTACCAACATGGGAGGCCACCAAGGCCGTGCTTTAAGTCCACTTCTGTTTTTGATACTCTTTTGATTCCAGTTCAGCCCTAACACCACTGTGGAATTTGCTGATATCAATCAACATCAAAAACTCTCTTACTCAAGATTGTTCTTATTTTAGGCACAGTTTTGTGAGTGATATGTGAAAAAGAAAGTCAGTCACAAGTTAATATATTCTCTACTATAAAGTAGAAAAGTGTGAAAGAAGAGTATGGATTTATTGTTAAACTGAGCTCTTGTGTGTTTGTTCTCTATGCAGAATTTGGTCTATAGAAAGTATTTTGTGCCATGTGTAGGTTTGATTTTTCTATCTTGGTTTTGAAAGTTGATATTTGTGTAGTCTTCTATTTGTAATTAAGTCATTTTTGTTTTAATTTAAAGTGATGTAGTTTATTTGTTCAGTATTTCAACAGGTTTTTCATCTAGTAACCTCTTTCTCATCATTTTAGCTCGGAGTTGCACAATATATTCAGTCACGATCATCACTGAATTTACAATATGTACACAAATGCTAAGGACTGTGTGGATGAAGTATCTGGAAGGCTATTGTATTTCGGGTGGCATGCATTCAAACTGCTTGCCAGTAATATATTTGGCTCGATGGACACACTTTTACTGTCTCACTGAGTTAAGTGATTTCAAAGTAGAAGTCATTATTTCTATCAAATCAGCTTATATATATATATATATATATATATATATATATATATATATATATATATATATATATATATATATATATATATATATATATATATATATATATATATGATGTCACTGCTGTTGGTCTCTTACACATATGAAAACAGATTTTCACTTCTTCCAATAATTTTTAGTTTAAGAATAAGAAGTGGAGGAACCCTGGGATAGTACAAATTATAAACAAGCAGAGACCTCTCAGTGGGAATTCTGCAAAAAAGAGAGAGATGTGTTTTATTGATACAAAAGGGAAAACAGAATCCCAGCCTGCATTTTCACAGTTGGATTGTAAATCGAAACAACAACGAATGAATAAATAACACGCCTTGGATCATTTTGACTAAAACTAGCTGCAGAAAATCCCTTTATCTCAGAAAAATCAATAAAATGAGACCCCCGTTCTTTGTATGGGCCACAAATAATTTACTCTCTGAAACATGGAGGTATTCGACTTTAGCAGAGTGGTGGATGGTTGTTTCGTGTTGTTGGAGCCTATTTTTGTTCTCTCTTAATAAGGTGTCTTTTGGCAGACTGGCTGGCAGCCCAAAACTGGGAGTGTGTTTCACCCACACTCTGCTAGATATGACGAGCTGCAGCAGGTAGGTACGCTCCGGGTCTGTGTGGGATAAGATGCCCACAATGAGACGTTCTGTTGCTTCACACTTGCTCAGTGTAACAAAAACAAAAAAAGGTAATAACCTCCACAGTTGTAGCATGTCCCATCTCCAAACACTGAAACCACTGTGAGTTTGTGTGATCTCACTAAAAGTTAAACAGAGTTAAGTTTTTTTGTTTACATCTGTGGTTTGGACTGTAATGAGTGGATCAGGATGTTCTGGAGTTAGAGCTGCGGGCTGTAATTTATTTTTTTTCTGTATGGTTTTGGATTACGGGTATTTATTGGTACTGCTCCAAGAAAGGCAAACATGTTTTGCTTATTTTCTGAAGATGAGAGGTGTATTTTTTTGCCAAGGATGTTTCATATTCTCTCTCATAGCCATTAACAGCATATTGGTTAAAAGGGAAAAATAAGATGTTTTAACAGAACAGAAATACTAAAATCTAAAACTGATAAGGAATTTAGGAGTTTGTTGTGTGCTAAGACTTTATCCTTCAAATTACAATCTCATTAAATCCACTAGATGTTCTTGTCTGTGATGTTAGTTTGATAGTTTGTGTTGCAAAAAACCCCACTAGCACTTTCTGCTAATGAAGGAAGTCAGTTGCCAGTTCAGAAATGTAAAATATCGTTTCAGGTATGATCTCTGAAAATACAATTTTATTACTAACATAGCTACCAATGTTTAAAATTTGTATTGTCTTTTATGTCAAAGTTATTGTGTAAAGTATTTTAAATTATGTCTTTTAAAAGTGTAATAGCCATAGAAACATTTTAATTGAACTTTTCTGTGTAAATTAATTAGATTTCATCAAGGATGTTGCCATAAAACTATCTATCCTCTTTCTGTGAGCTTTTAATAGCGACCAATTAAACATTAGTCATTATTAGAAACTAAAAAACTAAGACAGCAATCAGCACATAGACTGCTCATTGACAATGTAAGGATGGTTTGCTCTTGTTCTCTTAGCAACAAAAACGTATTTTCTCCTTTTGTCTCAGACAAAACATTTATATTGAGCAAATATTCAGCAGGTCAGATGCAAAAAGGCTTCAAACTGTCAGTGGTAAAGATGCTGACTCTTTAACAAACCAAACACATTGGTCACATCTTAACTGCTTTAGCTGTTTCCATAAACTGATGTTGGGCTTCACATGAGGATGACAGCAAACACACAGACAGCAGGCATTTATGGGGAGATTTATGTCTCCTTAAAGGTTAAACTAACATCTTTACTGAGCTCAGATGTACCACATGATTCCACACACAGGATGTGTTTCACTTATGGAAAATATCACCGTCCAAACCACATTCCCCTCACGACGAGAACACTCGTTTAAAGATGATAAAATGCCTGTCACTCCATATAATATTGACTCTGCATTTCAGCCTCATGTGTAGTCAGGCAGAGCATGGTTTACATAGGAGGTTGTGATGACAGTTCAGATGTGCAACACAAAGGAAATGCTTGGGAAACGGATAAAATGAAAGTCACTGAGATATCTGAAGATGTAAAATAAATTGATGTCTTCATAACTTTATGCAGCAGTTCTCATGTGAGTATTGTGCAATGTATAGCAAGTAAACCTCCAGTTCAAATTAGTCTTTATATTAATGATTTCTATCCTGAATGTATTCCTATCACTTGTAGAAAAGGCATCACAGAGGTCTTTAGCTGTTTAAAGTTTTAATATATAAATAGGAGAACTCACTTAATACTCTAAAAAAAAAACATAAATGAAAACATTTTTTTGAAAATACAATAGCACCAGACTACACTTTCTTGTGCTGTTGTGGTAACAATGACAGTATTAACATAAAAAAAAAAGATCCTGAGATCGTCTAAAGTAGAGGTAGACTAAAGATTGAAAGTTTTCTTCTCTGCACTGTTTACTTTGTCCTCCCAGTTGTTCACTTTTTGAGCCTGCACTTTAAAAGTTTCATTGCATCACATTAAGGGAAAAGCAGAACAGATGTGGGAAACCCTTAAGCACTTCTTTGTTCTTATGATAGCAGTCAGGTGTGAACTGCGGTCATCAAGGGTGCAAGACAGCTCTCTGTCAGTCCATCAAGCAGACATCAGATTTTTGTTCTGCTGTTCAAAGTGACTGATATCAAACTTAGTGTTTATGTCGTCATCTTACAGGCCTTCTCACCCTCATGGCTCCGCTGGACTTCGAGGTGTCCCGAGAGTACTACCTGTCCGTGGAGGGAAGTCGTGGAAAGTCTTCCCTCAGTGACATCACAACGGTTATCATCAATGTGACGGACATGAACGACAACGCACCAGTGTTCAGACAGGGCGATTACAGCGCTGAGATACTGGAGGATCTGACACCCGGGAGTCTGGTTATGAAAGTAAGGAATAAATACAATATATTGCAAAGTAATTAAACTGGAGAAACATAATTTGTCTTTATACATATGTGCTTTATCACTAAATTTAACAAGCTTTCTTCATACTATGTTAAATTGAAGACATTTTAAAACCATTATTTTTACATTTCTAATCTATCTTTTATCATTTGTAGACAAAATCCTGGACTTACATGAAAAAAATCTAATGCTTTCTTAAGGTACACAGTGAACTTCATGAAGATTTGAAGCACTGAAATCATTGTTTTCAGTCAAAGCTTATTAGATGTACATTTTTACAATTTAGTAATAGATAATGTAATTCAAAAAAATATATTATAATTCCTTAAACACACAAGAAAACCTTGTTAAAATTTTAAAAAGACGCGGAAGGTGAAAGACAAAATAAATTCATGTACAAAGACCTCATATAAGAAATCTGGAAGAATTTTTGGCTGAAGCGTGTAGAAAACCAGGTTGCACAATGAAAAGTTAATGAAGCAAAGATTTGATCATTTATGACATGTATACACACACAAAACTGATAATTGTGAGCCAAATAAAACATTTCATCAGGTAATGTTTAATTGCAGTGCAAGCAGATGTGATCTCACACAAATACACAACATGACAGGAGGTGACGAATGAGTCGAGCAGAGAGTCCTGACAACAGTTCGAACTTATGTATTGATCAGGGATTCAGGTGAGAAAGGTGCAGAAACCAGATTAAGCCACATGTCAGACGTCTCATCAGGGCGGCAGCAGATAATATGGCAATAACACAACTCAGCGACTCACTGGTTACAACGCTGTCATCTAACAGGTCAATGTTTTTGTCTCATGGCCAGCTGTTTCAGTTGTTTAATTCAGTGGTCCCCAATCCCCGGTCCGTTGACCGGTACCGGTCCGTGGACCAATTCTCCACCCCCCAACCCCCCGAGGCCGCAGCAAAATTTCCAAGTCTTGACCAGTCCGCGGTATTAAAAATGTTGGGGACCACTGGTTTAATTAACTACAGAAAGTTGGATTAAATTTTTTAAGTGAACTAAATTCAGAGAGAAACTGAAGGGTGAAACTAAGTCTTCATCTTCTGGGTCTGTTTTATGACCAAACATTTTTTCAAGATATTTTTCGGGGATTAATAGAATCTAGAAGAGAAATTACATTAAAGGAAAACTTGCATCTAATTTATTTAAAATAAACTCCAACAAAAGCAACTTCCATTAAAGTGTGGGTCATTATAGAACATATAAAGGACTGAAACAATCAACCACGTTGGTCAAAAGGTTGGTAGGTAATGCTTTGAAGCTTGAAAAATATCCTAACAAAACATGTTTAAGTCTTTCATTAAGTAGCAAAATATTAATAATTAAAGTCAATTGGATTTAATGGTTTGCAACAAAGCAATCGAATGTATCAGCTTATAGAATCCATCATGTGCACCCTATACTGATTGTTCCTGTAAATGTTTTCAGCAGTGAATACAAAAAAAATCAGATCGACAAAATCTTAAATGTTATGCTTTAGGTGTGACGTACTGTAGAAAATATAATACAAGTGATGGATTTTAGTTTTCTTGTTTTTATTTCTCTAAGACATGGAGAAAAGCTTGTGCCTGCCATCACAAAGAAAATATATAAATAATATATAATAATATAAAAAAAAATTTAAAAAAACATTTGCTTTGACTGTGATGTTTATTATGTATTCTTTCATTCCTATCAGGTAACGGCTTCAGACCTGGATGGTCCAATCAATAATCTGCTTCGGTACTCAATCGTTAGTGGAGATCTGCAGCAGCAGTTCTCCATCCACCCTCGCAGCGGTGAAATTTCTGTCCGCACAGCCCTGGACAGAGAAGAGGTCAGCGTGTGTGAAATACAAAAAAAAAAGAAAAACATTGAATAATGTGAAAACAAAAAGTGTTTTGTTAAACCCTGATTTCTGCTTTGCAGATCCCTCATTACTCTCTGACGGTGCAGGCAGCAGACGAGGGCAGGCCCCCTCTGTCATCGGCGGTCCTCGTCACCATCACTGTCATGGATGTCAACGACAATCCACCAGTCTTCTCTCAGGTCAACCACAATCTAGTGCTGCAGGTACGACAACCTGAATGTTTTGTGTTAAGCGTATTCACAGAAAGCAGGCAGACATTTTTGGTGGAACATGGCTCATTTGATGTTAATCCAGCTAATTGCTGAATCCTGAAAGATATGTCTGTGCAGATATTCCATCATCCATGTCATAGTAATCCACATGCTTTCAAAAACAGTTTCCAAATTTTTTGTGTGTGTGTTGTTTTCGGCGTGGGCCACCACATATTGGCTGCTGTACATTTTGTCCAAATGATGCATCCACTTTGCTGCTGGCATGAAAGAACAAGTTCTTCCTACGCTTTGCATTCAGCGCTCCCCTACAAAAGGATTGTTTTGAGAAGTAATGAAGTGCTTTATAGAAGTATAAGGGCTTGAAATAAAAAAGACACAAAAATATTATGCACATTAAGTTGATGCAAATCATCTTAACTCATTAAGTCACCAATGACCTTGATTTCTGCTGTCCTGTTTTAGTGTTTTAGATGTACCTTTTCCAGGCCTGAAAAGGAAAGAGAAATAAGTCTTTTTTTTTTAAGCAGCTTGTCTTTCATGTACTTTTTTTTTATTTGACCCTTTCAGGAACCATATGCACGTTTGAACAGGTTTTGCCACTGTGTTTTGATTCGTTGCAGCCACTGTTTTGTGCACAGAGATATCTTTCACGTCTGTCGCTTAAAAAAACAAAAAATGGCTGCACACCCTGCTGCACACACAAAGCACAGCTTTGACAAACTGTCATGAACCAATACATCAGGAGACAAATAAAGAATTCCAGCAAGAACACACAGGAATAAGCCGCCGCCTCCTACAAAAAAAAAAAAAAAAAAATACATATATATATATATATATATATATATATATATATATATATATATATATATATATATATATATATATATATATATATATACACACCAGTGTCCTGAAGAGCTACAGCTGCATTCATGTGTGATATTTGACGACTCTGTGTAAAAAAAGGCACAATGGGAATAAGAGGATGAGCAAAAAATGCAATGCCTCCCGCAAAGTGCCTCATGCTGTGGTCACTTTGTTTACACGGAGAAAAAGGGGCAGACAGTATTCCCAAATATTCCCTGACATGCTTACATAGAGATACCGTAGCCAGTGATAATTAAAGAGAAATTACAAATGACTTATTTTGTTTATTTTGGATCATTGACTTGATCCAAAACAAGAGCACACAGATTTGTTTCTGGACTTTGAATTCAAACATCAGCGGGATCAGCTATCATGATTGTCACTGTGTTCAACCTTTTTGCTTTAAACCTTTTATTACACAGCCACGTCTGCTGAGGTGGAAAAAGACTTTTAACGGGCAATTTACCTACACCTTAGCTCCTGGGAACGCATGTATTTCACAATGTGTCAGTTTTCCACATGGCTGTGTATGTTTGTTTATAAATCTGCTCCTGGCTAGCTGTGGTTGTTGCTCATTGACAGTGTTTTATCTGCCAGCTCTTCATCACTTTGACTGCTGCAGGTTTGCCAGCTCTCTTCACACCATCCAGCCACGGGAAAGCTTGGTCGTGAGACCAAACTTTGCCAAATGTCGTCTGTGGATGAATCCAAAGTCTTTGAAATGCTCTCATGTGCTAACGCCAGCTCCGCCTGATGAAGGCGCTCTGATTGCAGTGAGCAGATGGATGCGGCTGCAGACGGTCTGAGGAGTTGTTAATTTTTACAGCCAGGTGCTGCAGATCGACAGCGGCCTGGGTTTCCTTTTTGGCAGTTAATTACAGTCTTTGTTTGACTATTTGTCACCTTCAGACGTCTGCTTTTACGAGAGGCACATCTGTGTGGGGAAGTGAAGCTGCCACTATAGGCTGGAGTTGAGTTTGAAATCTTCACTAAAGCCAGCAGTTTGACAAGTGATTCATTTTGGTTCCCAGAACCCCCACAGAGGAAGCCACAGAAGATATAAAGCAAGAGAGATTCTACTTTGCTGAGGAAGATTGTCTCCACTGAGCAGTGAAAACAATCTGAAGACCTTCAAATATACCAGGATTAAATTGTTCTGCTTAGAGCCTATTTGCAGATTCAGCCGAGTCGGGTAAATTCTGGACTATGGTTTACTAAAATCCCAATTGAATTTTACGTCTTTTTGCATAAACCACTTTCTCTGTATCAGCGTGCATTCCTCGTTCTGAATAATTTCCTAGAGAGTAACTTTTGCAGACAAACATTTTGTTCAATTGCAGTCTGATTTTAACTTCAGTGAAGCCCCGGGGTTTTGGATGAATATTATTTTTTTTTACTTCAGGTCCTTAATGGACCGTCCTGAAGTGAAAGTATTTAAATGTAGGCCAAAATAAAAGCTGTTTGAATTTTTCTCAGCTTGAGTGAAAAAAGAGGGGGGAAGAATAAGAAACATTTTCAGTACAATAAATACCTTAAAGTTTTTTGTTCTTTCATGTTCTACTTGTTGGTCATGAACTATTATTTTATAGCAGCTTGTACCAGAATGGTAAGCACATGCCTTTTTGTAAAATAATTTAGATCTTATGAAAACCTCAGTCTGATTCACCTCTAACTTTTTCAAACTATTTTAAAAATAACATCTTACTATTTGTCGGATCAGTAAAGTGCATCTTCACATTTACCTTTAAAATGTTCTTTATTTCAAGACTCACTTTGTCAAATGATAGTGGAGTTGTCTGAAAGTTGCAGATCAGGGGCCCTGGCACTCATCTGTAGGTGAGCCTAGTATTAAGGTACAGAATGGACCAGGTGACATTTTTAATCTGCTGCACCTACTGAGACGCCTACAAAGAAGTTTAGGATCAAGTACATTAGAGAAGCGATGATGGTTGGATGTCTGTTCCTGGGGATTCAAGATTTGTCTGGATGTAAACATGATATTAAAGGCTTATCTGTGGTCTTTGAATGAAATTCACCTATCTGTGTTTCTCTAATCCTAAATAGGAACACAAAAGCCTTCTGCATTTTATGTGGATCTGTTTGGTCTATAAGCAAATTGTAGCAGGTGTGGTCATATAGGTAATAAAATGTGTTACTCCGCTGCTTCATAAAACCACAAATATGCAGACAGAGGAAAGGCTCAAACTGCTTGACACTTTGTTTTATCTTAAGTTAATTAGGCTTTTGTGTCAACATTGTAATTCTTGTGTTCAGCAAAGCCTGAGGTACAAGACCAGCTTTCAACATTTACAACACATTCGACCGTTTTGGTCACAGTCTGCTGCAGCTTTCTTTTAACAGACCTGACTCATAATGTGACGCATGCTTTAATTTAAATTGCTAACACAGCACATGGGTTGGTGCATGTGTTAGCCCAATAATTCCACATTTTGTGTTCCTTTCCTGCCATCCATCTCCGGCAGAGTGCTGTTCTGAGACTGATAGCTTTGTTTTGTAAGGGGCCACTGGTTTCTAATAGCATTAGGACACAATGAAAAGAAGCTCCAACTGAATATGTAATTCATCACAGCAAACATGTTTTGAGCTCTTTCAGTAAAGCTTAGCATCTTTTGTGAAGCACAACATATTAAATTCAATTGAAAAGGCAAACTTGTTATTAAAATGAAACCCATAAACTTGTTTAATTTGGTCAAGTTTTTCAGAAATTGTTATAAATGCACTGTTGATTTTCAATACACACTTTTGGAAGATGAATGAAAATCTGAAATAAAAAATAAATTTCTTGTAGGAGGGCGAGTCCATCGGCAGCAGCATCCTTCAGCTTGTTGTGACGGATAAAGACACTCCAAAGAACGGCCCGCCTTTCTCCTTCCACATCCTCAGTGGCAACAGTGACCGCCGTTTCCATGTCGACCAGGGTGGTCTGTTGTCTCTCTCTGCACCTCTCAGGAAGAAGAACAAACCCTACCATCAGCTGAAGATCCAGGTAAGAAGGGCCACTACATTTCTGTTTTTCCTCTTCCACTTCTGTCTGTTGCCTCTCTTTCCACTAAGCTGCTTTCTCCCTCTTTACCCAGTGGACTGGAAACAAATACACTGCAATTTCTGTCAAAGTCTTCATGTCACTTCTGACATTGAAATTTCTGTTTTCACATTGTCAGTAAAACCACAAAAAAAGAAGAAATTGTGATCCTACTGTTTAAATCTGCTGAGTTTACCTTGTAGCCTCAGCTGCTGTCAGAAAATTAAAAGTTTGCTCTGGGAAACCTTAAAGCTATAACATAACTTAAAAATCTGTTTTTGACTTATTTGTTGAAAGCATCACATTGCCGTGACAGTATTTTTTGAGACAGATAATCTGTGACAAAAACTATTCCGATCTGCAAAAATGCATCACTCTCAGTCGAAACCAACCGATCAGAGCCAGGAAGAAGATCTTAGTGCTGTCAATCAACTTTGTGTAAATTTTGCTAATGGTGGAGAAACAACTCATTGTTACAGAAAAGCTCTTCTGCCTGTAATTGGTGGCCTTGCTAACGAGCCTGAGCTAACAGGCTCTGCTGTTGGGAACAAACCGTAGCACAGCAGAGAACAAGGAGAAAGTGTGAGCAGCGCATACACAAGAATGATTGAGAATGCAAAGACCCTCCTCCTGTTTCTGATTGGTTGTGTCTGACCAACCAGTGCATTTCTGAAGTTGATACTGGAAGTACTGGGTAAATAATTTTTTTCACAAATTATCTGTCTTATACAGACACAACAGTGACATTTTTAACAAATATTTAAAAAACAATTTTTTCCTAAAAGTTACATACTGTTGCTGGAAAAACAAACATCTTCCATCTGTATTCAATGACCTAATTTGTGTTCATTAAATCAAATAAACTGACTTGATTAGAAATATGAAAATGTGGCAAATTTTTAATTAAAATTTTAAATTTAATTAAAATTTTAAAATTAAAATTTTGTTTCTGTTAATTCTGGCAATCTTATCTTGCAGTGAATGAAAGGTTTCCTTAAACACTTCTTTTGCATAAATTACAGCACCAATACTGTGTGACATTAAGGCGATCATCCTGTGGTTCTGCTGAAGAAGTCCAGCTTGCTTGGATAGCAGTGTTTGTAGTGTTGTGTTTGATCAAGAGAAAGATGAGAGCCTTGAGTGTCTTTTAGAAACTCCACAGTTTCTCTGGATTAAGATCAGACCATTTGGCATTTCAACCCCAGTGTTATTGTGGTCTTTAAACAAGATGGTGGTAATGTTGTGAGTGTGGGAAGGTACCAAATTCTCCTGGAAAATGATATCAGCATTTCTGCCAACGATGTCAGGAAAAGGACAAATGAAGTGTTCCAGGAAGCTGGGCTGACTTTGACCTGAATATGAAGGCCAATACCAGGAAATGACTTGATTCCCCAAATCATCACTGACTGAAAATTCACACTGAACCCTTAAGCATCTTTGATTCTGCGCCTCTCAGCTCTTCATCCTGACTCTGGGGCCTTGATTTCCAGTTACTCATTTCATCTTAAAAAAGGACTTTGGACCACTAAGCAACAGTCCTGTCCATTTTCCCCTAAGCCTAAAGTAAATGCTTTTAATTCAGGAGCGACATAACAAGGAATGCAACAGATGTAGCTCATGTCCTGGATATATTTATGTGTGGTGACTCATGCAGCACAGACTCCAGCTGCAGCTCATGCCTCGTGAATTTCCTTGAAACTCTTGAAAGAGCTTCGCTCTACAATCCTCTTAAGGCTGTGGTTATCCCCTTTGCTGTTTCTTCATCTCTTTTCTGACACTTTCACCCCCCTTCCACATGCAGACATTTTATTTGCTTAGATAAAACAGCTTGAGAGCAGTCAGTTTCTTTAGACATACTCTTTTGTGGGTTTCTAGTTTGTGAAAAGTATCAGTGAGTGTCTGCTGGACAGCTGTCAAGTCAGGAGATTTCCCTATGATTGAGTAGCCCTTGTTTTGTGCTCAATTTTGCTAAGAAATTGAATTTTTAACATGTGAAACATAAGTGTTTTTAGTTGATTTTAACTCCCTATTTGAATTACTAAAATGGAATTAGTTCCTGTAATATAATGTAATGATTATTTTAAAAACTTTGAAATACTTTAGACTTAAGTCATTTTCATGCAAGAGTTTAGTTTTTAGTGATGTATTAGTTTGAGGAAAGAAAAAATAATAAACAAAATCAGTTTAGCAGGAAAACAATATCTGTTAAAAGTGCCATACTTTAAAAAAATGCAATTGTGTGAAGGAAAGGGTGAAACCATTGCATTTTTTTTATTCAGGTAACAGACAGTGGTCACCCTCCGCTGTCTTCTATCTGTGTGATCAACATCAACGTCACTGAGCAGAGCAAGTATCCTCCCACCGTTGTCCCCCTCGAGGTCTTCATTACTACCACTGGAGGGCTATTTGCAAATCGGGTCATCGGCAAACTCCACGCGTCGGATCAGGACCTGCAGGACATCTTGACCTACAAGATGGTTTCACAAAAGCCAGAGGGCCAAAGGTTCTCCGTGGACCTGACTGACGGTAAAATCTGGGCGGATGAAAACCTGGAGGTGGGCTCGTATTCGCTGAACATCAGCGTGAGCGACGGGAAGTTTACTGTCTGGGCAGAGGTCAAAGTTCACATGTGGGCAGCCAATCAGAGAGTGCTGGACTCTGGCCTGACGCTGCAGCTGGTCGGGATGTCACCCGAGGAGTTCCTGGGAGATCACTGGAGAGGCCTCCAGCGCAAAATGGCGCAGTCTCTTAGCCTTCCCAAACAAGAGCTCTATCTGGCCAGCCTGCAGCAGCTGCCTGACACCAAGGCCCTGGAGGTACTGCTGGTCCGCAGGCCTGAGGGAGGACTCGTTCAGTCGCTGTCAGGGAGCAAACTCGAAGGTGAGCTGTCAGCACAATTACTTCTTTATAAGGCTACATTCACACAGCAAGTCTTTAATTCATACTACTAGTTAAACCCAGCTGCAAAGAGACTTGTGCATGGTTTACATCCTTAAAGTGACCAGCATGCACAGAATGGGCAGAACTTTGACATCACTGTTTACAGAAATAATAACGGATCGAACCATTTATGGATCAATTTTAAGGTTTATTCCTCAATAGGAGTCGATAGTATTGTCATGAGATTGCAACAAGAAAAAGTCAGCTAATAAAATGAAAGCACAACTAATAGCAAAGGCTCTGTGTGGATGTGTAGTCAGAGTCAGGAGTGGTGGGATTGTGATGTGATGCCCTTCAGTGACACAGATGTCTTTCATAATTTTTTAATCATAAACTTCAGCCATTGTTTACATCCTAACTTATCAAGTCAGGTGCAGAATTATGATACATTTCCCTCGTTAATGACATAAAAGCCAGATAAACTGCGACGTGACCATTCAGACTGCTGACATTGTGTAAACAATTGGATACACATCTGAATTAGTAACACATATGGAAGTGTTTTTTGGGGTTAAAAAGATTGGAATTGGCCCGTTAGACGGCTGCGAATGGGCAAAATAAAGGCAGATTTGGGTCGCATTTGCCTGCTGAGTGAACATAGCCTAAGACCTGTGTTCATGGCAGTGCGTACAGTCTGAATGTGAACACTTTGATTTAGGTGTTTTAGCAGAGATGGAGGACTCCCTGGGCCTCAAAATTCCCAAGGTGAGCCATGAAGGATGCGTGGAAGCCAGCTGTCTGGCGAGAGGCTGCAGGAACGCCGTGCTGCTGTCAGGAGCGAAGCTGAGCCATTTCACCACAGCCAGAGCTGGTTACATCACACCGCAGCACACCTGGGAGAGCGTCTGCTCCTGTAACGGTGCGTCACTCTGTCTCTCTGTCAGTGTGTGTCTGAGCTTCAGAGAGACAGCCATCAGAGATGGTGCTGATGTGAGATCGTGTGAACCGCAGAGAAAGTTGTGGTTCTGGAATGGAAACGCTAAAGTTTGCTAACACAAACTATTCAGAGCGTCTATCGCTCTGAATATCTGGGTGTGCAACCCCAAAGTTCATATAAACTTTTATAGTCGTTCCAGTTTAAAACAGTGGAAACATACATAACAGAATGAGCTCTACATGAGCTTCAGCAATTTCATATAGCACAGAGTTTTTAGCTTCAGACTCATCCAAATGTGATGGAGAAAATGGAGCAGAGAAAAAAAATACTTTCATTATTTTGCTTTCATTAAACAACATGTTTAAAAGATTTTTTTTTAAAGCAAGTAATTATATGATCAGTAACTAGAACTGCAGGAAAATAAAACTGAGAGTTGCTCAGTCTCTGGTATGAAAAAATCAGAGATTTTATTTGTAAGCCATATTACTCAGCGCTATGTTAACATTAGTTTAAAAAGTGATGAAAAAACATAACATAACATAACATAACAAGCCTGTTGATTTTAGGCTTAGTAAACTGAAAAGCACACAGACATTTTGCAGGACTTCTCATCTCTGAACATAATTTACAGACAGCCAGATCCATCCCCATCCCTCCAAAAGATGTTTAATTTAAGTGGTCCCTTGTTTGACCTGATTAGGTCCGTATTGGGATTATACTCACCGTACTGCTGTGTCAGATAGATTCCCTGCCAGCCTCTTTGGCTGTCACACTGAGCTGTAACAAGTTTAAAGGTTTGACAGCTTCATTTGCTGATAAATGTATTTTATTTGGTGATAAAACAATGGGAAACAAATATTAGAGTGAGACAGAGGTAATGGAGAGAGAGAGATTGTTTCGTTATCAGAAAATTGAGCCAAGATATTGTCCTCACATCCACACACAAACACACACACAAAAGGCTGCTGTGTCAGTGCTGGTTTATTTTGATGAAATGCTGGCAGAAATCTCTCCTCTGCACCCTGCCAACACTTTCCTGCCAGAGTAAAGCGCTCTGTTGACACAGAATCTAACAGCCTGCGCTGTGCTTCTATTATACACACACTCAGACACCAATAAAGTGTGAGTGTGGCTCACAAGAACCATAGACGCGAAGCTTGGATGCTAACCACTTCTTTCAATTTGATGGCTGCTGCAAAACCTCAGCAACCGCTGCCCTACATGATCCTTTCCCTATGTACAGAATAGTTGAAACTTGATGTTGATATGCACTGTATACAAAGACAATTTTTACTCACTGCCTGGCATTGAATTAGACTATATTTTTTTGTTTTAAGTCAAATAGGATTACTGCAGTTATGTTTTCACTGTGCATATCAGGCCAAAAGGTATATTTAATATTACAATTGGCGCCTAAAAGAGCTTCTAGAGGGGTCTCAAGTATTTAGATTTCAGCAATTTGTTGTGTTTGGTTGTAGTCGCTAACCCTAGCAAATACAGGGCTCCAGTATTGGAGCCTGATCCAGTGTTGTTCTTTTAGCTTGTGAAACATTGGTGTATTTAAGTGTGCTGTACTGGTGCAGAGTTATCTAATCATTTCATTATCCACTACCTTTATGTCTGTGTTTAAAAAAAATAAGTCGATTCAGCACAGTTTTTTTGTATGGCATCAGTATTGACTGATACTAAACCTCAAATACCTGTATTGGAATCAGAAGTAGAAAGTGAATTGGTGCACCCCTATTAGCAAATAAACTCAATTTGTTAAACTAATCTAAAAGAGAAAATAATTTACATGGATGGAAGTCAAAAAAGCTTATGAAATATATGTAAACATCTTATTTTAACATATAAGTGGAATTATGCAGGTGAGGTGGGAATGCTGAGTTTAATAAGAGGAAATGTGTCTTCAGCTGAAATAATCTTTCTAAAACACATTTGCTCAAGGAGCAAACTAGAACATCATATTAGTTGATGAAAAACCATGGGGTTTCTGCAATCTGAGACTTTTGTGCTTCCAGGGGCAAATACAGAAAATGCATGGTCCCCATTCTAACCTTCCTAATGTTATCATTACATCTAATGGATCACAGATTAGAAAACTAATTAGTCCCAGTTAGACAGAGAAAATTGAATCCGCTAAATTAGTTTACCTTTGATGAGGAAGCAGTAACATCGCTACACCTGTCATTATTCAGCAGTCTCTCAGCAAAGTGCTCTGTAGTGCTTAATCAGGATTAAGAATTAACAGGTCTGATATTAGGATGTCACAATCCAAACAGATTCAAATGAGAAATAAATAGATTATGTTATAAACTCAATACTTTCCTGTCTACATATCTGGTGGGGTTTTTTTTTTATTGTTTTTGGCTGAAATGCCACTAGCTTTTCAAATAACGGATTATGAGAATGATTAATGCAGCAGTTCAGATGTGAACAAGCAGCAGCAGCAGCCTGTTTGTTCACCAGTACCTTCTGAGCATGAGTGTCTGTTCAGCAGGCAAAGCTTTCTGTTGCCTCGTTTAAATAGCAAGTTTGTGATATTCCCAGTTTATGGTGCCTCTGGCTGCTCGTAAATCACACACTGAGTCATCCACCTCCGCCAATTGATACGTTTTCATTAATGAAGCAGGACCAAAAGAGGTTTGGTGGGGAACTCAGCTGGCTCAATGCGCAGCTCTACGAGTAAAACGTGTTGAAAGTTTGGTCACATGATCACCTTGTGGCCTTTTGTGAGCTTAAAATCGGGACCTTTCAGAAACAATGTAAGCTGCTAATGTCCCAGTTTTTCTGTCCAAAACCATCTTTGATCCCTTTGCTTAAAATGAACAAAAATGAATAACTGATCAATTATCTGGTTAATTGTAATTACCAAAATGTTATAAAGTAAAGGCATTTGTGTTGAAGGATTACGTAATCTTCCACAGACGCAAAACTCAGTCGTAAATTTAGTTTGAGAGTCTGTTTAAAATCTTGTGTTGGCGATTGTTCTGTTCTGGCAATTATAGAAGTAAGGTATTTCATACATAAATATAAAATTAATTGCAGAAAAACACGCTGACCTGTGCTCTCCCGCTCTGTGGAAACAAGGCATACATTTCATAAAGACTAACTGGTACTTTCTCCCCTGATATTTATGCCAGCAGCAATGAAATAATTCTTATTTTTAGTGGAGAAATTCTTTATTATGTTTCCTTGATCAATTATCATATTGTGGGACTTCTGGTCATTAGCAGCTCAGATTTGAAGATGCTAATTTGAAATGTGTTCAAATCTATACAAGCCAAAACCACCAGTTATTACACAAGTTTTAAAGTAGAAAAATGAGGCACAAAAATGAGAAAAATGTGCACAAATGTAGATGAACTTTGTAAAAGTACAGCTAATTATTCACAATTAGTTTATCATCAGCAGTTATGTTTTTCCTCATGCTGTGTTTTTCCTCACTGGATTCACCTTTTTCTGTTTCAGAGTCAGCTCTGAAGTTTGGCAGTACATCCTACCTGAAGTATCTCCACAGGATGGATGAGGACAGCCAGGATTTCAGACTCTCGCTGAGGTTTAATACTTTCCAGGAGCAAGGCCTCATCATGACCTCTAGAGGTGCAAACGACTGGGGGGCTTTACAGGTATTTATCCTTACGTGGTTTATAACTGAACGTCAAAAAACAGGACTTACTTTTCATATTTTTGTGAATTTTCTAGTGTTATTATGAAGTAATTGAATCTAGAATCCTATCATCACTTCAGCAGCTTTTAAAGATAAGACATAGAGTGGTATTTCAGAATAAAGTGTTTGCTTGGGTTCCCAACAACTTCTGTTCATTTTTCTAAGCACCAACATTCATGTTAAACTGTTAAAAGTGTCAGTCATGGAATTATAAGTAACATGTCAATGTTTATTATTGCTGCAAGAGACGTCCACTTCAGTTTGAAAATGTCACAACAGCAGAATAAGACAAAATAAAAAGAAACACTCTGGAAGCAATATAATTACAGTGAAAGGAGGCAGAGGCTCATTATTTGCATTCATTTGAAATGTATTTGTTGTGCTCTCCCCTGAGCTGGGGGGTAATTTATTCTGCTCTTCCAGTTTTGCCACCGCAGAGAGATTAAATCTCTTCCTAATTTTCAGATGCTGTTAGTGTAATGTTGTTGTTTGACACTAATTTACGGGCCGGAAGATAAAATCGAGCAGCTGCTGATTTAATCAAAGGGAGTTCTCCATAGGGAACACAGACAGTAAGGGGGGATTGCTTGATTTCAAATTTTTTTGAGCCCAGAATCCCAAATACTTGACTTCAGCTTCTCATATTCTGGCCTAATTTCATATTTTCTTATTATATAAGTTCACAGTTCACAGTTATAAGTTCAATTCTGAAATATTTTATATGTAACCTGTTTATCCTCTTGAGAGTTTATTCAAGTATTGCACCACATCCAGCTATAACAACCTGATTTAAAGGAGCATTTACAGTTAAGAAAAACTTTTTTCTTTTAATATAAAAGAAACCAGGTTGAGACATTTCTGTGCCTCAAGACTTTAAAACAAAGCTGTTGTCAAGAGTTTCTTTCTGCTCCTCTTCCAGTTAAACATGAAGATCATTACAGTTGTAATTAAATATTTACATCCAATATCTGAAAAAACAAACTTTTTTTTCTATCCCACTTTCTCACATTAATTCAGATTGAACTTTCTTTTGTTGTACCAGTTGGGAATTCAAAACCTATTTCTAGTTGCTAAAGAAAAAAAAACATCTTGGACTTGCTTTTCAACCTTCTTCAGACTCAGAAGGCCTGTTTATTTAGTAGAATGGCTTTTTAAGAGGTATGACTTGGGGCAACCGTTTTGAGTTTTCTTCCAAAGGTTTCACACAATAGTTTGTTGGAGTTTTGGTTAATTCCTCCTGGCAGAACTGATGTCAGGTTTGTTCTCAAACTTTTTCAGCTCTTCCCACAAGGCTTTGAAAATCCCAACCAGTGTGGATATGGAAAGGTTTAGTCTGTTTTAATGTCAATCAGAAGGAAGCAAAAGGTCATGTACCTTTTCATGTAGGAGAAAAGGTACAATATCTAACTCTTTTTCACTTTTAATTTCTATATTTGTGAAAGGACTTTTTTTAGAATATCTTTTAAGTACCAAACTAAACTTATGTCCAGCTCCACATTACTTTATGATGTCAGCGATTCTGGTGTAGGAGCTCATTGGTCCCATTTGGCCCCTTTTTCCTTTAAATTCCCACTGAGAGAACCGACTGTGTTTTGGGAGTCCCAACAAAAACTTTACTGTCATCAAGATTTATTAATATGTTTTTGTGGCACAGTGAAGGGAAGGGAAGATTCATTTTTGTGCTCTAGTGCAAAGTCTTTTGTACAAAACTAAACGGGCAGAGTGAAGGAGAATAATGAGTTGTTGTGTTCTTTAAGAAACATGTTTCCATAAATGGATAAAATGCATTTTTTAAAGTCCCTGAAGTTCTATAAGGTATTTTCTTGTGTAGATTTTTTTTTATTGGCAAGATATCTCTCAGGCTCTTGAGGCTCTCTGGCTGAATATGTTTTATTCTGATTCCTGGAAGTCTTTACAAGCCAGAGTTTTTAACCAAGGTGAGGAACTCATGCTCGACTTCTCTCACTACCTTGGACTTGAGTGTGTGGGTTTAAGTTAACTTTAAAACTTAAGTTTCACTGCTGCTGAATTGTTTTATTTAATCCCACAGTTTACTCTAGAGTAATTCGGCACCTTTGAAAGGAAAAGTGGGGCGGCTTCAATCAAAAGCAGCAGCAGTAAACTGTGAAGAACAAGTGAAGGTGACTTGTCACTTTAGACCTGACAGCAGAGCAGTTAGCACACTCGACAGTGAACAAGGCGGTGGATATGTGCTGATGTGGAGTCAGTGGACCAACACTCACTCACTGCTGCTATACAAGCTGGCTTGTTTTATTTCAGGCATTTATGTTGACGAGTGAGCAGGAAGAGTTTCTTGCTCAAGCACTTGTGACATTTAAAGAAGTGACTTGATTATCAAAACTAGAATCATGGAAAGCACTGAAAGCCTCAGTTGCCTTCGTTAAGATCAGCATTCAATCACCATTCAAGAAAAAGAAAGAGAGTGAAAATAGCTAGAGTATGAGAGTTTCAAGGCTTAACCTACTTACTAACCAAAAAAAGTGCATAAGCTCACATTAAATTTACCAATTAAACATCTTATTGAGCTCCTTCTTAATGAGGGGACTGACAAAGATAACTGGAACCTTTGTGTTCTGTTAAATCTGATGTAAAACTAACTGAATTTCAAAGAAAGAACCTTGTGATTGTAATCAAACATGTTGGTGGTAGTGTGATGGTCTGCAAGCATTGCAGCTTGCAGTAATTATTAAAAATAATAATTCTGATCTCTACCAAAGAATCTGAAAAGAGAAGGTCCAGCCATCAGTTTGTGGTCTTGCTGCTGAGCAAAGTATGAAATAATCTGGATAGTTCAGTGGAACAACATGAAGGTTTTGGACAATCCTGTTTTTTAAGTCTGGATTTTATTTGGACTGAGTTGCTGTTTTATGACTTTTAACAGGTCATGCATGCTCAATGCCCCTGAAATAAAAAAAAAAAAGACAATGCGCTAAATTTCCTCCACCGTGACGAAAAAGAATCATTGTGAGATATCGCTGATTCTAAATGACAGCTGTTCTCATTAAGGTGTCATCAACTTAAATTATTAATTTTTATAATCCTTCAAGCTATCTCTGTCCAATAGTAAAATGAGTTTCATAATCTGAGAAACTTCATTTAGGGATGCAGGTTCATAAAAATGTAGGAAGACACCGATATCCTATATTAATACTGCTGTTATGGATGACAGGGGTATTTACGATATTAAATATATTTTTGACATTGTAAAAAAATAACCACAGCACTGACATTGCTTTTCTGCTTCAAGTAAACGCGCTGCATCACTGTCACCATCATATGAACAAACAAATATGACCAACCATCTCCCATCCACCCACAGAAACAAACAGAAACAAGATGGAAATAAATATTGGTTGTTGATATCGGCCCAGTTTTAGTTATTGGACCAATACCGACCTTAATGCTGATATATAATGCACACCTTATTTAAATATAATAAAAAAGCAAAAACTGGACAAATATGTCAGTGGGAAAATATTTTTTGAGCACTCTGCGGTACCTCTGCTTGTGCGCATAACCATCATTCTGAAAACATAAGCGTTGCTGCTGTGCCGGCCTGGTAAATTTTACCCTGCAGCATTAAAGCGGCTTGCAGGAGCCTTGCAGCATTTGTGACTGTGATTTATGAAGAGCTGGAGAACTTTAGTCCCAGTAGAGTTTGGCTTTATAGGCTACACATGTTAGATGGGCTCTTCTGTTATAGTAAGATCCCTGATGCATCAAACTGCTCTCTCTATTTAATTATTTCGTCACAAATAAGTTGTACTCAGCTTGTGCAATAGATTAAAAGGGAACTCACACATATTTAAGCTGTCCCTCAGTCAGAACATCTTCCTTTGGTTAGCTAAATATAGAGCAATCCTCATTTTCCTCCTTATTCATCCATGTGAGGGATTCTGCAGGTTCAGCTCAGGAAATCTATTACTGTTTTGGATATGAAACGAACTGTATTTTGGTCACTGAAGGCAAAATAGCATCACTCTGCATAAAGGTATGAGAAAGATCTAAAAAAAACAGATATTGGGATAATTAATGTTTTGAGAGTCGGTTGCATTGGTGTCAATAATGCATCACAGTCTTCTCTCGTGTATGATAGCATTTTTCAAATACAGAAGATGTGGAAAATGATTCTGTTGCATAAAGAAAACATGAACAGATAAAAGGAGGTGGAAAAGCTGCTGGCTAGTTATTTCTTGAGCGCGCTGAGCGTGCAGAAACGTTAAGAGGCCACGGTTTATGGAGATAAAATGCTGAGCATATTTGTTTGACTCTAGGTGCAGTGTGTCAAGTAGAGGGGAGTTGAGCAGCGCATCAGCAAAAGATTATTTTTGTAACACAAAAGACTACTCAAAAAAGACAGAAACATGAGTCACTGCTTAGTTGTTTTTAAGAGTTTCCCCAAATTGCATCTGAAGAGTAGAAAGTGTTCTAAAGTTGGGTAAATATGAAAACACATTGTTTAAGCGTTTTCTATTTTATTTTATTTGCAAATGTTACATATTTTTAAGTAAGTAGATGTTTTTGACATTTTTTAAAATCAGAGATGTTTGCTCATTATAGTCTACTGTCATTGCTGCACATGGCACAGTTAGTAGCCCTGTTTCCTGGCAGAAGGAAGGTCCTGGTTGTTTATCCTGTGTGTCTTTTTGTCTTTTATTGGACAGACGACCTGTTGAGGGTGTGTGTTGGCAGCTTTTGCCACCCAAGTTGGAACTAACAGTTATTACGTTTAGGACATGATTATTTATTTTACAAATAGCCCGGTTGACCTGGATCTTTTCTTCTCTTAATAAATAAAATCACTGTTCAAAAATGTAATTGTATATTTACTCAAGTTATGTATTAAGTCAAGTTAAGTCAAGTGTATCTGTATGACACATTTGAGCAACAAGTCAGTCCAAAATGCTTTGTACAATAAAAAAACATAACATATTTATCAATTATGAAACAGCAATGAACTTCTTTGATTCATTCTCTGATTTAAGACATATTACATCATTAAACGACAGAAAATTAGCAGCTCTTGATAATCAAACTGTGCCTAAAACTCTGATTTACATTTTTTTATTCTTTATTAAATGTCATGAATTTCTGAAGCCTGAATTTTAATTATCCTATTTGTTTTTTTTGTTTTTTGTTTGTTTGTTTTACTTCCCCAGCTGACCAAAGGGGAACTCCACTTCAGATACAGATGTGGAAACAAATCCCCCGGCACACTGCTGGTCAGATCCCATCTGGTGTCGGACGGCCGCTGGCACAGCGTCCTGCTGGAGGTCAACTCCAGCTCTCTGAAACTGACTCTAGACCAGCAGCACCCAGCTTCCATCAGCCTGGCAGAGCCGTGCCGAATGATGCACTCCCATGGCGCTTTGCTGTTTGCTCCTCTACCTCAGGACTCCGCTCAAGATTTGGGCCTGGACCCACATCATTTCACTGGCTGTCTGGAGGGCCTGAAGCTCAATAAGGAACCAATTGTACAGGGTGATGCAGCAGAGTTGACAGGACCAGGAAGCAGGAGGGTGTACGGGGTGTATCAGTGCTGCAACAACTCAGGAGGCTGTAACAGTGAACCATGTAAGAATGGAGGCGTCTGCCAGGAGAACGCTGCTGGAGGTGAGTAAATGAACCTGGCTTTCCCTAAAATCACTTCCATGGTAAATATCACACACATAAGCTAAAAAGTTGTTTTGTTGTTTGTTTGTTTTTTTTTTGTTTGTTTTTTTTTTTTACCAAATATAGCTCTTCACTGATAGGACCACAGATAAAGAGTGAATAGCATGCACAGCATTTTGATAATTCCAAAAAGTGTGACATGCTTTTCAAAAAAAACACATTTTTCCAACTAAAAACTTAAACGAGTTTCTTAGATGTTTCAGTTTGTTGTCATGATTGTCGTGAGCCATGTTTCATTCCAAGTAGATTTAAATGCAACTTGCTGAACAACATTTGATCAGCATAATAACTCAATAAAGTAGTTATGTAAATCAGGTCAAATATATGATTGTTATCATGAGCTTTCAATATCCTCCTTTAAAATCAGTACATTCAGTCCATTAGAGGGTAAGGATGAGCATATGAGTTTAAAGATCACAGAGAGACAAAGTAGTGGAATACTTAAACATACAGAATGAGCAAATAATGATAGGGTTTCCCGTCTTTATACCATGATAATCAGCTGGATTATACGTCAAATCAGCAGATGGTAAGAGGGATGTTTTACTCTATGATCCATATGGTTCAGGAACACTATGACTCTTATCTACTCATTAAAAAATAAATTAGAAACAGTTCTCAAACATCAGAAACTGGATCATGGTCAGACCTGTAATAAAGATCAAAGAGCTCCCTAATTTGGAATATTTTTCAGGTCATTTTACTGCATATTTTATTCTAGTTTTTTAGACTTTGTACAAAATGTGAAGTCAATTGCTGTGGAGCACAATCCAGCAGCCATTAAATAGTTTTGCTTAAACAAGTTAGGGATGCTAAATTGTACAGTGCTATTGAAAGAATTAGACCTTTATAGATTTTTTAGATTTTTGCTTTTTGATTTAAATATTTCAGATCAGCAAGAAGACCTAGAATAAGGTAGAACAAAAATCATTTTTCAGTCATGTCACAGCATCTTAATTGGATAGAAGGCCAGAGTTTAATGAGGCCTCTCTAATACTTGTATTTATTTATTTATTATTTTTTTCTGGCTGCAGCTAGGTAAACAATTGCTTGTATGTTTTGGATTATTGTCCTGCTGCATAACATGAGTGCGATTGACTTTTATTTCACAAACTAACAGTCACACATTCCCCATCATTTTCATTAACAATAACTATTCTATGATTTATTTCAATGAAACTTCAGTGCCGTGTTAGTTTAGCAGGACACACACCTTCCAGGTAGTTTCATGTTTGTCTTGTGAGTTCACAGGATATTTTTCTAAAATATCTTGAAGATTATTGGGATATTTTTGTGAGATTCAGTAGTCTTTATATCCCTTTTGCAAGGAATTGCAAAAACTAATCTTAAATGAGATAAAGATTTTTATTTATTTTTTTTCTTGATAAATTAAATCATTATTTGAAAAGTGCTTTCTGTATTTACTCAACTTAACTTTGCTTTATATTAACATTGAAAGTAGCCACAGAGAAAGTCTGTCTTGCACCTCTATATGTTGTTCCAGGAGCATCAACAAATGAGCAGGAAACAAAATAACTACAAAACACAGATTTATACAGAGAAACTTTTATTTTTCCTGCATAGAAGTTTTATGATTCACACTTTTTTTATCTTTTAATGTTCGTTATTTATGAAGCCTATAAAATGTGTCTTGAAAAAACAATGTAAAAGGGTTTTGTGTCACATCTAAAAAAAGAAATTGTACTACAAAGGAGAATGTAATGCATAGCCCTATAACCTACAAGTCAGCAATGAGCAATAGACTTGGCTGCATTCATGTAAATTGCTAAACCACCACGTCTTCCCTTAGGTCTGTGTTGTCAAAATAAGTTATAGTGTACAAAAAGTTCTGCAGTCAAGCAATTGTGTGAACTTTGTAGTCCTTTTGGAAGACATCCTTCATGAAAGACGGCTGTGTTTAGAGCAGTTACGTTGTTTCTTTCCAAAAGATTTCATGTTTATTTTAAAATGAATGTGAAACCCTGGGTTCCCCAGCACATGTGCAGATGTGATTCTGTAGTTTAGCAGCTGTGCAGTGTCAACAGGCTGGAAAGAGCATGGATCTTCACACAGTCAGAGATATTGTCCTGTCAGCATAAGAGACTACTCCAATGTATTGCAATGTTGTGTGCAATACAACATATCTTTTTTTTGTGACGTTATCACTAATTAGGCAGATTATACTAATAAATTCGATCTCAGAAAGGTTGCATTTCTGACAGCCTGTTTCTAGCTGCTTGATTTATTCTTTATCCAAACAGCAGCTGATAAGCACAAGTGAACTTAGCATAAAAGGATCTTTTAAAAATTATTCCGATGAGCTTCACTGTGAAACTGTAGCATTACATCTAGTTTTTCTTATACAGCTTAGATATGAAACAGAACATAAAGTTGTTATTGATGCAGGTTTCTTTGCTTTAGAAAAAATATGTGAACAAAAACCCTGTACAGTTGTTATCAATAATCTTCCGCCCACAATAATATTTCTTTACTTAAGTTACTTTTAAAGGCTCATGACTACATTATATTTTATTGTTTTCTTTTACAATATGCAAATGGCCTCTGTGGACACTGGATGAAAGGTTACTGTTTTCTCAGGATTGTATTCACCATCGTGTCAACTCATCTTTTAGTCACGCTTCAGTTACTAAAGCAGAGCTGCAGTAAGAAACAACCACTATCTTAAACTGTGTTTATTTCCCTAAAGATGCCTCGAGGTAAGGGCAATGCCGTCAGACAGATGTTAAACACAATGCAGACTTCAAGGTTTGTTTTGTTTTACTGCAGCTTTCTTTGCGTAAAACAGCTGGGAAGAAAATAAAAGACAGATTAGATTGTTGTCAATGTTTCCCTACTTCAGGCCATTTTTAGGTCATGGTTATGAAAACAACACAAGTTACCAAGTGGCTGCTAAATACTTCAAAATGATATAATGGCAGGTAATGGGATCATACGGTTGCCTCGCAGGAAGGTCTCCAGATAGCCTGGTGGCCTGTACATGTAGTGGCTCACTCCTCATGCAAAGATTGCTGAGGAAAGTCCAGAATAGATGAGCATAATGACAGGAAATTATGAAAATTCAGCATTTTTAAATATTACACTGATGACTACAGGTGCAATAAAAATGCATTCTCATCCCTTCTCTCCCACATGCTAAAGTATTAGTGGCATGAAGAGTCAACAATTATTCAATTCCATGCAGTCTTTTGCAATATTGATACTACATAAAGTAATTATCCGACACTGATATAACATTGGTGTACACTGATGAGACATAATAGTTTTAGCATGGTGGATTGTCACACCACCACAGAAAGAAACTGTGAAAAGACAGCAACATAACATTTTCTATATCACATTTCAAACTGCTCTTTTCAGTGGAAATGTCTTCCACAAAGACAGATTTGACTCATTGGTTTTGCTACCATTTTTACTTCAGTCAGTATTTTTGGGTCCTGAAGTTTCACTGGTTTTTCATAAGATTTCATGTTGTGTTTAGTTCACCCCTTCAATTTATAATTATGTGTTTAAAGTTTCTTTTGGTTTACCTAACTTACATAAGTTTCAAAGCATTAAAGATTTTCTTTCTAGTTTTCCTCTATTTTTTGTTGATTCTTCATGTATATAAAAAAAATACTTGATAATATTTTTATTCCTATTAATATTTGTAATTGAGAACATTTAGAACTCCTCATTTTAATGGCCAGTGACTTACTGTGTTTTCCCTTGTACATATCAAACACACTTCTGCGTTATCAGGCTGGATCACGTTGACCTTTGCTGTGATTAATTCCTGCCTGTTGGGGACGCTCGATGCGGCTTTGATCAGTCGCTCTTGTCTCAGTTGTCTAAGTGCATTTTATTTATTCTGCAGAGCCCCACTGCACATGTGCAGGAATTTTCCACGGCGACCGCTGTGAGCTGGCCGTCAATCCATGCATTTCGCAACCGTGTACCAACGGCAGGGTGTGCATACCAAAGGCTCCGGGTTACATATGTAACTGCTCTCTGGACAACACCGAAGCAAGGTAGACACACTTGTCACATTTTTTTTTTTATTTCTCTATTTGAAAACATTGCTTATTAGTACTGTTTTGATTTTACATAAGGGCTGGAAGATGCTTTAGAGTAAAAGCCAATCATTCAATCCCCACTAATCATCATTTAGACATGATTATGTTTGCAACCTCTCGGGAGGAGATTAAGATTAAAGCACACCAAGAAGACCTTGCTTTAGTCTATCCATTGTAAAACATATTACGAATAGTTGCAACTCAACAAATAAACAAGAGGAGCTGAAATAATAAAACCAATTACCACCAATCCCATCACTCCCAGATGAATTGTGGTCAGAGAGCATTCACACACAAAATTGTAATTACATACTCAGAGGTAATCGCCTGGGTCCAGCAAGGCCAAGAGAATAATGAAATAGAAAAAAGCCCACAAACCACATCATCAAGAACAGCTTCAAAGTTTGTCTTTTTATGTGTGTTCAAATCGGACTTCCAAATTTTGATGAACACACAAACAACATCCACTCATCACTAGATACTTGAATTCCTTTTGCATCACCAGCGGACGACAAGCAAAATTACTGATTCATTTGCATATTATTTCTTTCATTAAGACCGTCTGTGGAATTGCTTTGCGCCTCACGGTTATTGAGAGCAATCCACGTTGCAGGTAACGTTTCCACTGAACGAGTGAAAAATGACTGTGGGTTGTAATTGAGAGGTTTTTTTTGACTGTGAAGATGTTTTTATTCCACCCGGTACATGTCATAATAATAGTCACTCAGTCAGCAGCACATGAAGATAAATTACAGACAACAGATGTCCATCCATGTAAGGTCCGAAGGGACAAAAATCCTAGCTGTAACTGCGTCAAAACCCTGTTTATAAACCAAATTCTCTGCAGATAAACTGAATAAATGTTTTCTTTTTATTTAATTAAAGAGTTGCTTAGAAACAGTTTAGTGTATCACATCAAGTAAATTTACCATCTGGGAAATGTGTGTGTTAAACCAAGCACCAGGCTGTTTTATGCAAAATAACACGATAGGTTTATGTAGTAAGGCAGTAACACTCAGCAGTCAGAGCGCTGACAGTCCTTGGGGTGTATTTCTTGCCTGGACCAGGAAGATGAAGGGCTGCAGTAAAGCTTTTAGTGTCATTAGCCAAGGATAACCTTTACTCCCTGGCCAAGGTGCCAGTCTTTGTGCTGCTCTTTGCTTTAACATTCTTGTTCAGAGCCACACTGGCCCCTGGCTGTTGGATTTAATTAAAATATTTGAACAGTTTAAAGAGGAAAGACTTGGTTTTTGGCCACAAAGCTTGCAAAATACAAGAGTGTTACTATCAAGGGATTTTTTAAGTGTTTAATTCTAAAAGAGTAATTCCTTATTTAAAAACAGCCTTTGGGCTATTTCTTATTAGCAAACTAACAAATTAAAATAATTCTTGGTCCATTAACTTGCCTGCTATGTTTTTAACTATACTTCACAATAATAAAAAAAAAAAAAAACAGAACAGGGTTAGATATATTATTACGTTCATATTCTAAAAGAAAAAAAATCTTAATGTTGACGTGATTCAAATTTCTGCTATGAATACCCTATATAGCAAGAAAGTAAACTTGAGTTGCTCCAAATGTCTCTAACTGAATATCATGGAGAGTCAAACTGTAAGGACTATTTAAGGATTTGTGTATTTAGGTGCTGCATAAATCATAACGTTGCTTCAGTCTTCTAATCTGTGGTAAATTTAAATGCTTAAATTGAATACAACTGACCCTAAAAAAGTTCAGAAGCCTTTTTATTCCACTATGTAGAACAACAAGTACAGTAAACATGCTCCAGATTCATACAAACCTGTATTCCTCTCTCTGCTTTTTACTGAATCTATCTTCCTTTCATGGTTTAGATGCCACAACGAGGTTGAGGTCTGCCAGCCTAATTCCTGTCCTGGAGCTTATGACTGTAAAGTCACCGATGGTTTGATCTACTGTGCCCCGCTGCCAGTGGTCAGTTTTATGGAAACTGCACTTTGGAACCAATTATTGTAATTTCTCCTCCTCTGTAAGTCTGACTCATCCTCTCCCATCCTGTGTCAGGTATCTCAAGAGATTGGCTATTTGGAAATCATACAGATCTGTGCTGTTGTCCTGGGAATAGTCCTCCTAGTTGGAGTCTTTGTTTGCGTCAGGAGACGTTATGTTCAGAAGAAGAAGAGAAAACCTGTTTGTGTCCAGGACTCAAATGGGTGAGAATATTTTTTTTTTCCTTAGAAAGGTGTGGATTTATTTCATATTACACTTGCTTAAATAATTTAAGCAAGAAAAAAAATATGGGCATAAAAAGAAGCACATCCGTGACATGGTTGTTAATGAAAACCCCGTTCAAGTGCTTTGGGGAAGTGGTGCCACAAGATGATGCCCTGCAAAGCAACCCCATTAAATTAAATTAAAATACTATACAGTAATCATTTGAGAAAATTAATTTTTGATTTTCGTAAGATGTAAACTGAAATTTTGGAAATATATCACAGTGTAAGAGTTTCACTTTTTGAATCACATTACTGAACTTTTAGGAGAGGGATGTTCCTTTTTTTCCAAGCAAAGAGAAACTAAATCATAAAAAGTTCATCAAGTGAATTCTTGACCAGCATCAAACAAATACATGTTTAATCATCAGCACAGAACTACTTGCTAACAGTGTCAAACTAAAGCCACCTTTGTTCATCCCAACAGTTACTTCCAGCCCAGTCTGGCTAAGAGCCTGAAGGCAGAATGCCAAGACGTCAACTCCACCGAGATGAGCTCGCTGGTCAACGCCACCAACAACCTGGACCACCACACACCATTCAGATCCCTGAGGCCCCGCAGCCAAATTGGTTCCGCAGGAGGCGGATCCCCAAAGGCGCAGCGGCCGGTGGTGTGCAGCGTGGCCCCCAACCTTCCTGTCAGGCCGCCGTCAAGCTCCGACAATGACTCCATCAGGAAGGGCCACTGGGACATGGACTACGAAGGTGTGTAGCAGTTTGTTTTAAATATTCATGCAGATCAGCAGGCTTGGATGACAGGGCAACAAATCACGTTTTAACTTAGAGCAAATTCAGTCAGGGAATAAAAAGCTGTAAATAAATAGAAGAAATCATGGCACAATAAAATAAAATGGTAGGTCTATTCAATGTGGTCAGTATAGTATTAGAGTTCATTAACTTATAAGATTACCCATTTTTCTTTTGCTAAATGCTTTATGGTAATCATGTAAACAAAATGGTTTAATTTATTTAATAAAGAAGAGATTAAATTATTCTCTTAAAACCAAGATACGGCGACATTTCTTACTTTTAGTTCTTACACAAAGTAGAATTGAATTATCTTAACCATTTTGATTTAAAACGCTCAATCCTTCAAAAACAAAAATATCATTTGAAAATCTAAATTGCATCAGACCTGTAGAGGTTTGAGAGCTTTGAGCTGGTCAGTCAGGATCGCTATTTTTCAATATGTTGAGGTAAAAAAAAAAACAAAAAAAACTGCAGCAACAGTTATGGAAAACTTAAGATTCAGACATATTAACAGTATAAAAAAAACACTTGCTTGGAAACCAAGCAGGTGTTTGAGGAAAATGTCGACGTATGCTACAAGAGGTTATTTAGTGGAAATAACTAAAGTATGATTCAAGCACAGCTCTCCCTTCTCTTGTTTAAAAAAAGACAATTTCAAACTTGTGCTGCTGGCAGTATATTCTGGAGGAGCGCGCTGAAACTTTTCTTTATCCCAAAATATGTTGCTCCTGGTGACGGACTTGGCCTGCAGTGACTTCTGTAAAGCCTGTCCACATCAAAAAAGACAGAAATTCATATAAAAAGCTGAAGGTGTCTATGCTCAGGTTTCCAGCTGAATTGTAATAATGTTGAAGGAAGATGAGAAGGATTCTCCAGGTGCTTTTCTTAGAAGGTTTTTTGTTCAGCCTGCCTTTAGGTAAAATGTGGGGACTTCATGCTGAGTCCTCTTTAGATACATTCCCTCTCCCCGTTCTGCCTGTCAAAGCCAATCGTAGGAACTGTGCTTGAACAATTTAACATGCGTATTTTAGCCCCGATTTTGTCAAACCTATGTGGACCACATGCAATGACGTGTGTGGTTTTATAGTACAAATCTATTAATGATAGTAAGTGATAATTCAAAGTGTATCAGCTTTTAATTTATGGAGTGCTTCAAACAATAACGTCCTTCTACATCTCTTTGTTCATTTTGTTTGTCTTTGGCCTGGAGTAAGAATGTGAAACTAGAAGCTAAATAAATTTAGCCTCTGCTCTCTGTAGAAAGTGTTGCAAACAGTGTATTTGATTGTTTTGAGACAAAACGTGACGTTTTCCTTCTCTTGTCTCCAGTCTACCCAGCAGACCCAGACTATTACGGACGGCCAACAGTCCGGGAGTTCCCTCAGTTTGACATTGTGGAGGACACCTACTCCACCTCGACTGTGGACTCTCGAAGAAATTCCCGTTTTGGGGGCTTCCCATTCCCACTG
This sequence comes from Poecilia mexicana, assembly GCF_051168715.1. Classification (NCBI taxonomy): domain Eukaryota; kingdom Metazoa; phylum Chordata; class Actinopteri; order Cyprinodontiformes; family Poeciliidae; genus Poecilia; species Poecilia mexicana. Next base: position 9,540,510 of record NW_028263379.1, read on the forward strand.
GATCGCTGCGATCGTCGGGCACCGCTGCCTCCGTGTTACAGCAATCAGAACTTAGACGACTTTTTGGGTCCAGACGGTCTTCCTCTTCCCAGCTCTCAGTGCCCGAACGAGTACACTGCCATCAGCTACTATCCCACCCAGCACACGCGGAGCCTCGACAACGTCTCTTCGGGCTATAAAAGACTCAGCATGCGCTTAAGTGTGGCTATGCCTTCCTACGCTGAACAGTCCAGCCCGCCACCGGGCCCGAACCCCGCCCAGCCTCAAACACGACCCACGGGGCAAAACCACCACGGCTATGATGGATTGAGTATGGTGGAGAGTGATTATGGAAGCTGTGAAGAAGTCATGTTTTAGGACAAAATCTATCATTTCACGCAGACATCTCTATCTTTCCTGAAGATTATATTGCTTCATACATGAACTACTATCACACTTCCACTTTAAGGCAGCTTTGTGTACAAGTACACATCTTGGTTGGGGGTCCACTGCAGCTGAGCTCCTCAATCCAATCTCCTTTTCTTTCCACCCTGATGGACATCAAAGAAAGATTGCAAATGTCAGTTTAGGTGTCTCTGATTCATTTGACTTCAACAGGCAATGTTGTCTTCCCATGTCAGACCAGACTGAGGCAGTCCAAAGCTGCTCGATTACCTCTTCGGAAGTAGTTCAGCAGAAGTTCATCTTTTAATTCAAGAAAAACTGCTGAGCGCCATCCCTAGAAAATATGAACAGTGTTGCTGACTTGATCCTGCACTCTTTGGAAATAAAAAGGAGATAAAGTACTACTTTTTTTAACCAGCAGGAGAGACTCTGCCTCTCAACAGAAAAGACTGTTGGAAAAAATGCGTCGCTAAATATCAAGCATTTCATCAACATTTCTGATAAGACAGCCACTCTGTACAAAACTGATTCGTTAATGCCTGCTTCCTGTCCTGCACTGAACAAGTAGATCATGTTATACTTTAATCATAGGTGAATTTATGCTTCTGGTCATTTCCCAATTGCAAGGATACAAATAAAACAACTTTAAATGTGTTAAACAAGACATTCAGAACTTGAAATGCAGGATGAGCATTTCAATGTTTGTTTACTCATGTTCACATCTCTTCCGATGGGGGCTGGATCCTCATTTAAACGAGTGATTTGGTGATGTTATTTGTGATGTCGTATTTCTAAATGTGTTCCACTGTCCTCAGTGTTGGGACGATTCAGTAGCTTTAGTGTCTCTGAACATTTCCTCCTGGATTTTAATGAGTGCAGAATGGATTTCGGTTCAAAGTTTTGAATTACCCACTGCTCAGCAATGTTTCTACCCTTGATGTTACAGGAACGCTTAATGTGGAAGTTTTGCAGCAGCAAAGAAACTCCTGGTCAGCCATTTTTAATGTTGGAAAATACAACACTCTGATTAATGAAATTCCTGTTTCGGTCAAAAACTACTTTTGCTGCATGCAGCACATTTTTTAAGTAGATATGTAAAGTTAATGTTACTAGCAGCAAACAGTATTCTTCAGTTTTTCTTTTTTTTTAATTGCAACATTTAATATTTAATCTAAATTGCAATAACATGAACTGATTGTTCTAAAGTAAAAATTCCAATTTCCAAGATGCACACTACCGTTAAAAACGTTTACATATTTTAAAAAGTTATAGCCATTCCAAAAGAGAGAAATTTGAAGTCATTTCAGTGACTCTGAACAAATAAAATGTTCTCCTTAGCTAAAACCTACCCTATTGTAAATGACTCAGAGTTATTGTCTGCCCACTTCTGCTATTATTCTGAAGAACTCTCTTCATGAAGTGTAATAAATACGCACAGCTAACTTCTATTGTTTATTCACAAAGGAAAGCTTCTTGCATAACATACAAGTAGGCAGTAAGTTTTAAGAAAATACGCACATAAAGGAGGAAGATATTCAAGTTAATGAATATTTGATTCTATCAAATCTGTGCACAATAACTGATGATAGCACATCAATGTTTCTGAGTTTTAACTGAAATCTCACTTTCTTTCCAAATTTATGATTCAACAAGGGTAATCTGATGGATTCTTGGGTAATTTCTTCTTTGTAAAATGTTGGACTAATCAAAATGCATGTGTTTAAATTAACTGACCCTTCCGGCTTACTTTTATTGTATTGAACAGCTGAATAAAATTCTACAGCCTTCTAACTTGCTGTTATAGGTGTCGCTATAGACATTGCTATGAATTTTAAACACAAAGAAGAACTTGATCTTGTTACAAAGCCAAAACACTCATTTATGCACATTTCAGGTACCAAATTTTGAATCATTATTCTCCTCTAACAGTCAGTTTTCTACAACATGAATTTCCGGTCCTGTTCACATTTTAACATGGTCACACTGGATGATGTGCATCCTATTTTTCACTGGTAGTTTAGTTGAATAAATTCAGTTAAGAGCAACTAACGAAGCAACTACTGACGTGTACATTTAATACAAATTTTGTGTTATGCAGGAAGCAAATTGCTTGAATGTGTGTTACATATGTTCTTTTTTAATTCATTTACAAAGTTTATTTTTGTATTAATGTGGGCATCCCCATGTTTCTGTTATTTCTCTGTGAGAGATTTTATTAAAATGTGCTTTACTTCTTTTTTGTTTCCAAAGGTGAATAAAAAGACAACTTCTAGAAACTACGATATCAACTTCAAGTTGTTTTTAATCCCACAAAGTCAGCACACAACCTATGAATATGGAAGTTAAGGAGAATTTTTTGAAACTATGCTCCAATGAGAGCAAAACCAAGCCAGTCTAAAATGCAAGTCTTTCAAACAAAGTATCAGTACTCGCCACAAACTTAGCCAACAAAAAAAGGTTGGCTCTGAAACTAGATTAAAAGTCATCCATGAATGTATTAATGCTGACCAAAAGCAAATAGCTTGGAGTCCTAATTGGTTTAGTTTCTCTCTGGTTTATTTTTTCATCAAAGGCCATTCCAGCACACATGATTGTGATATTAATCTTAAGACAACAAAGAACAATTTCTGCTCATTTATTTCTTTGTTAGAAACAAATTCAGCAATCCGGGTGCCTCCTCTCTGGTAAATTTAATCACTTATGAGTCTTGCAGGAGGTGGATGTTAATTTCTAATTTCAACAAAAAATACTCACCTGAGAAATAATAATACATTCACATTAATCTTGTATTTCTGTGAAGCTGAATATCATTCAATTATTTCATATTCTTTTAATTATTCAATGTAAACATTGTTTTCAATTTGGACATATTGGAAGGGAAAAATCAGCAGTAACACATTACTTAGGATCCAAACTTTATGCAAATATATAGTCTGAAGCAGCTCTTCATCGCTTTCATCAAATAAAAAAAAGTTCTGGAGGTTTTCAGGGAATAATAACCATACCCACAGGCATAGTTTGTGTTTACTGACTAAATAATAAAGCATTACTTAAAGATGTTAATAAATGTCACTTGAAGACTTGCTGCAAAAATCTTGAGAACAATATTTAAACAACACAAAGCGGCAAACTAAGTCCATTTAAAAACAGCATCTCACCAAAGTGCTTCACAATTACACCATCAATTATAAAATATCAAACATAATAAAACTGTAAGGAAAATAAATAAAACACAGAGGAGTTAAGATTTCAAAGAACTATATAGCGTCTCATATTCAATCAGTTAAAAGCCAGGGGAACAAGATGTGTTTTTAAAAGACATTTAAATGACTTTGTGCTCTGAGCCGTACTGAAAGGAGAGGTGAGGCGTTCCACAGTCTGGGCCGTGAGAGCAAAGGCTCGATCACCTCCACGTTTTAACTTTGATCTCAGAAACTTCCTGTTTGACCAGAGTGCTCTCACAGGTGATTGGATGTTGAGGAGATCTTGCATGTTATTATAAAGATTCCTGTTTTTATAAAGCTGCAACGACTGTGAAAACCCTTAAAAACACCTGTGAGCCTGCACAGCTGTCTGCCGGTCAGGTGGTAAAGTCAGAGAAGGATGGAGACGAAGCGCTGAAACAACACGGCATTTTTGACAGGCATCATGTGGTTTACAAACTACTACTGTAATTGAGGATTTCACACTATACACACTCAGATATAACGTAGGCATGCTATCAAATAGAATTTGCTGGGCTGAAAGCTACATCCATTCTAGATGATAAAAAGCAGCAACCAGGGTAATAATTTCAACTCAACAGTTTCAACCTTTGTCAAAATAATATACACCAACACTGTTTTCGAAGGCGCTTCTTAGAGGACTTCTTGGACGACTTAGACTGGATTTAAAGGTTTATTGAAGAAAGGGATTGAGCAGATAGAGAATATGAGGATAGCAGATGACTCGCTGATGAAGGCTTAGGAGGTGTAGACTCAGAACTTTATTTGAGGAGATATCTCATCCACAGCTTGTGCAAAACTGTCCCATGAACACAGAAAGGCATCTTGTATTTTCTACACAATTCAAACAAAACCTTTGATGGTCTAGCAACATCAATAGGGAGTTCATGGCTTGGGTATAGTACTTGGCCCTGCTGGAAGTGATGACAAAGTGGCAAAGAAGTTTTTCTCCTGAAGAAAAGGATAAATGTTTTCTGAGAGGATAAGGTCAGACTGATCTGAAAGTAATATTCTGTTATGTTATTTGCACACAAACTCTATATAAAAGCAGAGTATGTATATGGACCCTGATGCACCAAATAAGTCAGACCTAGGCTTTAAGTTTCTGCAGTGGTAACATAACCCCTTTATAAAGCACTTTATTTGTAATGGTGCAATAAATTTTCTGCCAGCTATGCTGTTAAACTCTTCTTTAGACACTTTAGGGTGAGTGGAAGTGAAAAGAGATAGTTTCAACGTCATTAAAAGCCATAACAGGCAGTAGATTCAATGATATTACTGTCGTTGAGTCTTGTGGTTTTGCATCTAACTGTGTCTTTCACTCAGGGAGAGATTTTCTGTTGGCAAACTGTAAATTGATTTTCCCTTGATTCGTGACAATATCGTAAAGAAAACATACAAATAATATTTTTAGTGTTCATTTTTTCATTCCAGTTAGTGGCCTAGTCAAGGCTAATTACTGATGTCCAACCAAAGCAGTCACCTGAACATTAACAGAATAATGAGTTAGATTTCCTATCTAGTCTGATATACAAGGACTTTAGGTTCTGTAATTTCAAGGACAGAAGACACAAAGTCACAATTTTCTACATCTGTTTCATGTTGGTAACTTCAGATTTTTAACTTTTTCTTTACATCACAGCATAATGTGCTGCTTTTTCTAAATCTTTTAGCCTACCTTGTGTTGTCAGACAATTCAACTCAAGTGATTTCTTGATTCTGCAAGTCAGGAAACAATCAAGGTTGAGTATGTTTTTTGGAATTAAATTAGAAGTGTTGTGACACGGTTTCATTAATAGTATAAATCTTTATTCAATTTTGAAACTGTTTTTAGCCAACCAAGGTGTTATATTATAAAAAGATAAACCAATGTAACATTGTTTTCTGTTATCATTTACATTTTATTTTAAAAGGGGTATATCAAAACGTAGTTGTAACTAATAATCAAAAGAAAATTATTTACTGAAATTACATCAGTCAAACTCTGATAAAAGCTCAGAAGCTCCAAGTTGTTGAGGTTGAATTTTCTTCTTTCCTTTATATTTTTTTATCTCCTTCCAGAGTTTCTCTGTTGGGTTTGATGTCTGAGTGTTTGGCTGCATTTCTCCAAATTTTAATGTCACTTCCAAGTTGGTACAACTGAAATATTCATTTCAACCTAAATGTGCTAGAAGTATGAATAAGTATGGGCTCAACTAAACTGTATCTATACTGTATACTCTAAGGTAGGGTGAGTGAGAACTTTATGTAACTTTGAGTAGTTGTCAGTAAAACTACATAAGGGTTTAAATCCTCATTACTCGAAGGTCACTTTCAGGATTCTGTGAATACATAAAGAGCCACATTCTCTCTTCCCTCTCTGTCTCCATATATGATCAAAGCATGTGCTATGCGCTATGCTGTTAGTCTGAACACATTTAAACTTCCCCTCTTTCTTCCCTCTCATTCATGTCTGAATGAAATTGAGTAGCTTGCCTCAGGCAAAAAGCCTTTTTTCATATCCTCAACCTTTTTGTTACTGTGTGAGAATCAGGTACCGTGTTGATAAGAAACAGGTTTCTCCACCCTGCTGGGGAGCGAAGAAGGGAAGAAAAAGTCCTTCATCTCTGTAAAGTTCCCTCAATTCCATGAGGTTACTTGTCTGTTGCAGGTTTCAGTGACTCTCTGTGTCCAAGATTAAAGTACTGAAATTCCTCAATGATTGTAGCTCTCATTTTTAGTGCAATTCAAACAGAATTGGATCCACTGCAGTTTGCTCACATTGCAGAAAGAGGTGGTGAGGAGGTCACTGGCAGTCTTTAATGTAGTCCTCCTGTAATGAATTTTATGTGATTGCTTTTTAGCAACAACTTCACAGCATGTACAAGTATCAAGCATCACATTTTAATATGCCCAACTCCAGGATTTTAACCTCAAATTAAAATGTTGGCTGATTTTTAAGGTTTATTTCAGTTTGAGTCTCCACAGCATCAAACGCTTTTGACACTGTACGCATTTTCTTTCTCAGAAAATTAGAGCATTGCATAAAACCAAGCAAAATGATTTGTGTCCAGATATCAGTCTATTGAAAATCAGCCCATATTCTGTCTGATATACGCAGTCTAAACTTTCTCTGAGGTCATTTTGAATTAATTACTGAATGGCTCAAAGGTGATTAGCCTGTGGCTCTGCTGAACTGTTAATGAAGCCAAAGTTACTTTAATGGCAACCTTCCTTTGTCTCCATAGTTGGTCTTATGTGTCTTAAAAAGCAGACATATTTTTCGAGGGGGGATATAGAACAGATTGATCTGATGGTCAATGAGTCGCATTAAAATGAAGTGTAAAGAGGCACTAAGTCATGCTGGATAAAAAAATTTCCATTCCTATGAAGTTGTTTTGCATAGAAAAGTGTTAAGTGCTCTAAAATGTCTTGGTGAATTTCTTCTCTGGCTTTAGACTTTACAAAACATAATGAACAACAAGCATATTTAGCAATGAACTTTTGAGACAGTAACACAACATTTCTGTAAAAAAAATCCATCAAAAATTTAAATCTTCTAAGAAAATGAGTTTGGGTTTTCATTAGCTGTTAGCCAGAATCTTTAAACTACAAAAAATCTAAATATATTATGTTGCATTGTGAATCCATACAATGTGAGTTTCGTTTTTGTTTCACTTATTACAATGTACTTGTGGATGCAAATAAATTGTACTGTGAATGTGAACATAATGTAATAATTCACTAATGAGTGTAAAATGTGAAGAATATTTAGCAACTGTCTTAGCAATTTCATTGCTTTGGGTTAGAAAGAATCAAACTAAAAAAACAGCTAAACAATAAGTCACCTAGGAGGAGTGGACCTTGTTTACAGACTAACAATAAATGGTAAATAATTTGATTTACAAAGAGTTTCCATGTTTGCATCCAGAAAACAGAGGCAATAAGTGGTGGTCAGTCATTTACAGCATTTAAAACAGGTCAGCAGACAGATGGCATCTATTGCATTACATAGCTTTACATAGTATTTACTGGATTTAAATAAGGTTCACATTTTGGTTTTGGGGTCCTGTGGTTGCATGTCCTAAAATAGTGGCAGAGTGTGGGTATCAATGGGTTCACCTGCAAACATTGTGCCTCCCTGCTTCATTTTGTAATGCCCCACATCTGAGGTAATTACACGATGTGCACCTGGCTCCATGCCAGCCCACTTTCTTGTCATTTTTCCTAACAACTCAGCTTTTTGCAAATCGAATAATTTACATCCCCATCACTGGTCTTCATGTTGGCCAAATTTCTTCCAAATTGAACTATTCCTTCCAGATGCTTCACTTAATGCTTGGGTGCCTTTCTTCAGTGGGTGTAGTTGGCATCACTGCTTTGCAATTTGAGCCATCAGCTTGTTACTGTACGGGAATTTTAATAGAGAAAAAAGATAACTGCATCGATCCTTAGCCCTTCTGCTGTTTCTCATTTTTGTAATTATTCTAAATCTTCTTAATGACTGGCTATATTGATATTTAAATCATTTGTACGTATTAAAGAATTATCAGAAGCTACACTGAGAAGCTAAGCCAGTTTCAGTTTGCTGATAGATTTTTATAGTAAAACGTCAAAAAAGATGGCTTTTCCTAAATGCACACTGTCAGAGCAGCAGATCTGCAATGTTGTTGGCCATTCTGATTGCTCCCACCTGGTTGCCAAAATATCTTAATCTGCATGATTAAGAGATCTGAGGATGGTTGTTTTATCCAAATTGCTGCCAGCCTTTTGATTTACATGCTGTAAATGTGCATGTTTCTGCTGCTAAATTGTTTGCTGAGGACTTACCTCTTAGACAGAATAGAAATATCCTTGCTCAGATTCAGATTAATTCAAGAGACAAACAGCATGGCTGGTATTTCAAATACCTTAAAACAGCTGAAGTTTAAATGCCAACAGATGATGAAGTGTGATAATGTAAAGGTTAGTGTGGTCGTACGTGAAAGAGGGGAGGATGATGGTCTTCTTCTCATGCAGACGTACTGTAGTTACTGACGTGTGTCATTTTCTTTTTATATTCTCACTTTTTGACTTCACAGTCAGAGGAACCTTAGGCATGAACTGGCCGTGACCTCTGGTAGCGTCCGCTCACTTTCTGTCAGGTACAGTGTGCAGCAGATTCACATACAGAGGGGATTACAGGTGCTTAAAATAGGCATCATGTATGTTCCTGGGCACATAGGTATTTATTACAGCATGCATTTTTATCCAGCTGTGCTTTCTAGAAAGGTGGTAGGAACTGACTGAGCTATAATAACATTCCTGGTACAGTATTTGTAAAATATTTTGAAAACCATAATTTGTTCCCTTTCACAGATATTTGCTAATTTGTGTTGGTTTATCACATAAAATCCTAATAACACAGATACAAGATTGAGGAATTTAAAGAGCATACATGACATGACAAAGTCAAAGGGGTGGGAATACTTTTAATTCACTGCCTTAAACAATAAAGTAAATAAGGGTATTCTGAGTAAGCAAATATTTTATGTTTTTCTTTGTGTTAAAACCTAAAAATAGAAATAAAACCACAAAGTTTCTATAGTAAATATCCAAGTTGTCTTTTTGCAAAGGCCTTGTAGCATTTGGAGCTCTAAATGAGTTTTATTTTGTTGGATTGAGGGCAAAAACTTGCTTGCCGTGGAAACATCTGCCAATTGAAATAAAGTTATACCTTTCAAGACATTACCTTCAACCGCACTTTGATTCAAGCAAAACAAAGTCAAGAAATAACTAAAAAAGGAGTATATTTTATAAAACTCCTACCAGTCATTGGGATAGAGTAAAAAAAAAAAAAAAAATTAACTGACAGCTCAATGTGTAAGGCATGCCCAACAGCTGTAAATTTTATTTAGGACATTATCAAACTCACAGGATTTTTTCAGTGCAAACAAGTACATTGTATCTTTCTGAAATTTACCTTTGGGTTATTCATAGCTGTAAATGTCACTTGCATTCAATAAATCTTTCCAATTTAATTTGTCTCCATATAGTTATTTAATGTTTTTGGTGACTCAGTCTTTTCTTACATCTGTACAATTAAATAACATCCTCTTGGACTCATACAAACCCTTTCAAAAGTCTATTGTAATGCTGTCAACATCTGCATGAAGGTTAGCAGACAGTGCTATCGGCCTGATAACACTCCAGCACTTACTCCCTATTTATTGCAATCAGAAGAGAGTTTGTTTTGAAAAATTGGAAGGAAGATTTGGAGAACGTTTGGGGGAAAAGAAGGTTGATCAGCAAACAAAACGACAGACACCGTAGAGACAACAAACAAACTTGGTCATAATTCTAACTGAGAATTGGCTGCATCAACTTTCAATCGAGTTTTCATCATTTTTTAACAATTTACATGAATTTTAGATCCAAATATGCTGTAATTTGTGTCATTTGAGTTTTAAATAAAATTCCAAACAGCTGCAGCAATTATGTACGCTTGCCTCCCATCTACTCAGTTCAAAGGTGTAAGTTAAAACAGAGACCTACCACTTTTGTTGTAAAGTCTCTGATTTCATGAAAACACAGGGACAGATTGTCATGCAGCCCTGCCAGGCCTTATTACATCTGTGTCTGCTGGATGTCCCTGGAAAGCAAGGCAGATCATTCGTATCCCGCACGGCTGATGTGGTCCTGCTGGTTTGTGTGTGTTTTAATGTTCGTTATAATTACAGAGAAAGGTTATCATGAGTGTGTTGCAGTGCATGTCAAACTGTGTGAAGGGTATTTGATGCGACATCAAACAGCTTCAATTATTTCAGCACCTCAGGTATCGTCCTCATTATCCACTTAAAACAAGCACTGTATGTGACAGTGTGTGTGTGCGTGTGTGTGTGTGCGTGTGTATGTGTGTAGGTGTGCGTGTGCGTGTGTGTGTGTGTGTGTGTGTGTGTGTTCAGGGGGTTGAGTTAACAATGTCACTTCTGCTACAGAGATAAGAGATAACCATCCCTGAGAGTTCGTTTTTTTTTTTAAATGTGAGTTTATTCATGCAAAAAGTGACCAAAACCTCTTAAGACTTTTTTCTTTTGAAAAACTTTATTAAAGTCATTACCAACATAAAACTTTGTCTTAATTAACTTTTAATCAGTCACAAAGTTTTGACTTTGGAAATGTATCTTTTTAAAACTTTTTTTAAATATACATTTATTCAGCTCACATGTAAAGAACCCTTGTAGCAATTCATTATATTCAATGTATATGATTTTATTTATTTATTTCATATAAAACATTCAAGGTAAGTTGAAGGAGCACTCCCCATGAATTGACAAGCTAGTTTCAGGAAGCAGTATTTTTATGAGGCAACTTGTGACCTTGTACTTTCTGGAATTAACAATTCACAGTTATGTGTCTCTTTTGTGAGACGCTTGACATATAAGTTTATGCTCTAGTACAATACAGACATAATAAGTAACATTCATGGAATCTAGGATTCCTCCTTGATCTTACAGATTTTCTGTAAAATCAAAATGTGGGTTGATGTGGACACCAGGAAGAGTAGCCGTTGTTACGGCAACGGTTAATGGGGATCCAAACAAACAAAGCTTCATTCTGTTAAATGTAACCTGTAGGTTATGTTAACCTGTAAGTTCGAGGACTGGATTTGACCGTGGAGGTGGTCGATGGTCATGTTAGCTTTGCTTTTGTCCCATTGTTTTTTATTTATTTATGTCAGAAGTATTTAATAGCAGTTTTTAAAGTGTTTAAATCTTGAGTAATTGTTTTATAACCTAACTCTGCTTAAATTTTTATTCACTTGTTGACTTCTGATAACAGTCGCTAGCATTGCATTTCATTTTGGAGTATTAAAATGAAGAGTCCTGACTTACATATGCACGCCACACTTTTTTAGATTTCCATATGCATAAGCTTTAAAATATCTTTTTTTTTCTTCCCTAATCAATTATGTGCTTCTTTACCTTATTATATCACATGAAATCTTAATGAAATACATAAAAGTTTGCTAAAGTAATTTGAAAAGTTCCAGGAATATAAATACTTTTGCACAGCACTTTATCCCATTTCACAGAGGGCATTCCACAGAGAGTTATAGAATATTTTAACTGGTAGTCAGTGTTAGCTTTAATTTTGTGCAGAAGTTAATTGAACTGGGAATCAGTTCAGTGGTATATCCACCTGTGCTGCTGGTCTGCATGTTTGCTGCAGCAGGATTTATGCTTGTGAATGAAGATGTTGCCAAGTGAAACAGTTTCTAGACAACAGTGGAAACCCACAGCACAGAGGAATTATATCAGGCCTTTCCACTAAACAAGAAAATAATGGCTTCCTCCACTGAGACCCCAGACCTGGAACGCTTCATGCTCCCCGGTGTGCAAGGTAAATACGGCAGCCCATTGTGGACCAGAGCTGGTTGAGATCTCTCATCTGTTAATGGAAATGACTTCAGCTTCCATTTATTTGTGTAGAAAATAAGACAGCATAAAACTGAGACATTAATCCTTAAATACAGGAACCACTTTTTATTAATATTCAACCACTGACTGTTTCTTTTCTTATGTTTTTGGCTGCCACATAATTCTAAAATCGCTTTAAACAATCGGACTGCAGCACAGACACTCAGCTTTTAGAGGATATATAAGGAAAGTATTTTTCATCACATATATGTAATCAGAATCGGTTACAAATTAGGATTGTGATAGTATGTAATGCACTTTAGTCCAGTTCTAGTCTACTACCGTATAGAAATGGGGCTAAGTGACGCCAACAGACAATATTTACCAGACATGCATGTTTTTATTAATGAAGCTACAGAAACCAGAAGAAATGTAGGCTTGAGTGTAAACTGATTTGAGAGGGCTATACATCCACAACCATAATTTACTGATAGAATTTTAATTGAAAGCAATTAGGATATCCTGAAGTGACCAGGTAAATCACCTAACCCCAAACTGATCAAACAGGCTTGGCTGAGCATCACAAAGGACAAAACCAACCCTTTGATGTTAGTGCAATCCAGACTTCAAAGGACTCTTAGTACACAATTAAAAATGTAAATTTTATCTATGGTTATGTTAATTACATAAAATAGAGTGCTTGGTTAAAATATTTATTTATTTGTGTTTTCAGCAAGTCAGAAATTACCCTTGGAGAAGGGAGTTTTAAGCATAAATTGCTTGTAATGTTCGCTGCTCTCAAGGAGCTTTAAAGCACATTTCAGCTCGATTATCAGCACCACACTCGCCGCCTCACCTTAGATTCATTCTCAGGGCGCATCCCATCATTTCCAGCAACAGCAAGGAGTTGTTTTCAAAGAAAACCTCCTAAAGAAAGCCCTCTGTACACTACTTCCCTACAACCAAACAGCAGGTAGGCGAAGTTAGAGAGGAACAGGTGTGTTTTTCAGCTGACAAGCCAGGTGTTTTCTGTGGGGAACAAAATAAAGCTTAAAAGAGAATAAATATCATAGACTCAACATTTCTTAGATGGACAATATACGACTCTGGAGGAATGGTGATCTGTTATGACTGCCGGAAAAGAGGTTGTCCTCCAAAAATATGGGCTTGCTTTTTTCAGGGAAACGGAAATCTGAAATGAATATCATAATAAATGAGGTTTACGATCTAATTTTGATTAAAGACAAACCACCATATGGTCGGTATAACTTGAAAAGGGGTTGGGAATTAGATACTGCCACAGATGGAGGAGCTTTAGAATCTCTCAGTCTGAATGAAGATCAGGAGGCAGAATGGGGAACGATCCAGAGAGGGAAATCTACAACCCCTTACCTGTCATAATAAACAGTGAACAAAGACTGAAAGAATGTGGCTGCAATGTTAATGAGCTTAAAGGCCAAATGGGCCCTTGAAGAGCTTAATGCTTCTTCGTCACTTTAAAAGGCAGCGGGTACAGCTGGCTTTCACCATGTGGTGGGGAGGCCTAATGCCGGGGTGCCTTCCAGAGGAAATGTTTTAGATGTAGGGGTGCCTCCACCAGGAAGAGAAATCAGTCCTGGGTTTGTAAGGGAGAGCACGTTTCATTGGTGGCTTGGGTCTTCCTTGGCTTCTGCTCAGATGAGCTGGAGGAGGTAGGTATGGAGAGCGATTGCTGCCACAATCCCCAGCCTCCATAAAATATTATGAAGCATGGTGGGTTTTATGGGGATGATTCTGTGCAAGTATACATAATCGATTTTTGCTTAAGAATTGTTAAAGAGTGAGGCCTTACATAAGAAACACCAAACCTAGGCATAATTAAATAAGACAATAATAAACTAAAACCAAAGGTGCAAAGCCACAATTTGAGCTGATAAAATAAAGACTTATTTTGGGATTTGACTAGTGGGGAGGAGCAATTCAGCAAAAAACAAACCAGCACTCATTTCATGGGTTTAAAGCACTCTATGGTGATCCTGGCCTGCCTGTCATTTGCTATAATTTTAAATGACCACTTGAAAATCACAGAACAATTACGTCACCAAAACAGCCTCTTTCATCTATCGTATAGCAACAGTTCAGTGATTAAGTGAGTAGTGCAGCTATTGAAATGTTGTTGGTCGGACTTTGTCTTCTGAATAACAGGGAATTGTTTTCATAGAAAGGCACAAATTAAACGCTGCAAGGCTGTATACAAACAGTTTTGTCACAAATTGATGTTTGGCCAAAAAAGAATCACTTCGGGCTAACGCCACACATGTCATGGTTGGAAGGAACGTGAAAATACTTGCATGCAATAACATGTATAATTGAGGAAATTCACACAATGGAGAGACTGACTTTTTCATTAAGACTTGCCACTTATAAATACAATAAATACTGGATGACATGGAACATTCATCGGAGCTTCACACCAACTGTAATGTAATTACCTCTTTTTTGGTGATCATTACTCAAAGCTCTTGATGGTAGATGCTCTGTAGTTTGTGTTAGAGGGGGTATAACTTTTTATGTATGTTTCTAAAATTGCTAAAATGACAAAAAATAAAGTATATTTTAAAAAAAGAAAGGTGTCTTGAAATTACATTTCTGGCCAAAAAAATCAGGATATGGACAATCATAATTTATTTGTTTTTTATAGTTTGAGAGATTTTTGATTATTTTGGTTCAAAATTAGATGTTTTAGACATAGAATGCTTCACATCGTCCTTTTTTGGAACAAAACCTTTTTTAGACAGCAGAAAGGTAAGTGGACTGGACTTATATGTCGCTTTTCCAATCATTTTTGACCACTCGAAACACTTTACACTACAGTCACACACCAATATGCAGATTGGTAGGCAACTTGTTGATAAGTGCCTTGCCCAGGCACTTAACTTAAGAGGAAGCTGAAATCGAACCTACAACCTTCCTATCACAAGATGACTGTTGTGCCCACAGAGCTGCAGTAGCAGGTAAATGTGAAGTCTAATTATATGCTTTAAACTATTTATTACTCTGTGTCATTTATACTCATTTATTCAGGTTTTTCTTTATATTCAATTAGAGAAGAGTACATATAAATATGTGTCTGATGTGTACAGTGTAAGGTAAAAAAACATAATACACTTCTCTAGGGACATGATACATAATTTATGACACGACAATTCATAAATATGCAGATTTGAACTGCTTGCCTCAGAACAAATGTGTTCTCTCTGTTGGATGTTCTAAAACAATCATACACAGACATACTTGTACTGTACGGATTCCTGAATATCAGAGAATTCCCTGCTGTGAACCAAAGAGCACTGATCTAATTCACACAGCTACACAGAGGCTGTGTGGGAGTACGCTCGTATCTGCATACACATACCTGTTTGCCAGACTGTATTTGAAACGCCAGCTACAATCCGGTGCTTTATTGGGGATTTTAGAAACAACCCAGATATTCTAGTGCAGCACAATCATGATTGTGGGCAGTAATGACCCAAGAGGAAAGAGGGAAGTATCAGGGTAGGGAAAAAGAAGAGTTTCACTGCTCCGTACCCGTCAATGTGCAGTGCAGGGATTTGAGAATATTTTGGTCTAAAAATGCAACTTATTGTTCTGCCACTATGGGACTAAAGACAATGGAAACAGCAGGGGATTTACTGCAGCAATCTGGCCAGACTTAAATAAAATATACTATCAATAAGACTATGCAGTGAGCCAATTTACAGAAGCTTAATGCAAGAAACTCATAACTTTGCAGCCAGCCCTCTAAACTCTAACTTTCTTTCTCGGCTTTTGGGGGTGCAAGTTTAGCAAGAAGGTTTCCATTTCAGCTGCATTTCTTCAAAAGCATTTGTGTGCATGGTTGTCCATGTCTGTGCACCCCTGCGCTCACCTGGCAGCATCTTGGACAGTCAGAGGAGACTGGAGCCCATCCAGGGGCCCTGCAACTCCCTGATGGGCTCCAGTGACCCTGAACAAGATGAAGCAAGTTTGAAAAATGAATGACTCATTGGCCCTTGATTACACACTGACTCCTTGTCCCCAAACTGCCATCTGGATTCGAGGAGAACTGGATTAAAAAGTGGCTCCTCATTCATTCAAATGAGAAAATCACAAGAATTTCCCAAGCTTTACACCATGTGCTTCTGCGCAACAGTGTTGCAATTAGTTCTCCATATGCTTCGGTGTCCTTGGAGGAAACCAATGCAAGCCTGTTCCTTCAATACCAGAACACCTGAATCCTAATCTTGTCTGGATAGATGAGCATGTCAGTGGCTAGACTTATTAAATTCATGTCAGTTTCTTTTTCCCCAGATATGATATGAGAAAAATTTTTTTGCATTTAAACTTTTGTTTTTAACCAGAAGATAAAGTGTTGCATTTTAACATCCTCTTAATGGATACAGTTGGTGGGGTGAATGGAGAAGGGAGACATCCGTTTCCCCGGTGATGGTTTGTTGCTCATTCTGGAGTACAATGTGTGTTCTGGGTCTGCCTTGAGGTTCTTCTTCTTCTTCAACGTCAGGCCTCCTCATCATATGCCCAAAACCAACTCAAAGCTTTTCAATACAGAGTTCATTCAATGTTCAACCAACATTTGTTGCTCTGCTTAAATCCTCCCCAATAACAATAAATGCATATTTTGTTTTTTTCTGCTTTTTTTCATTTGTGGGGTGATGATGCTTAGAATAGTTTTTTTTTTGGTTTTGTTTTTGTTAATTAGTAACAAGTTTTACAATGTTTGATGAGGTGTGCTCTAGCACGTCTTCTTCTGCTTGCTGGTGTTTATCATTATCATGAGAACAACATTCTGTGCATTTGAGCAGCTTGGAAGCAGAGACAAAGTATCATTGTTTCACAGAAGAATGAGGAAAACTGCACGATCCACATTGTCTTGATTATCCTGCATTTCTACAGCATATGCTCCGCCTCAGTTTTTATAAGTGATCTATCCATATGGATTAAAAAACAGTTCCAAATTATTTTTACTGCATTAAATTCAGCTAAGTGCCATGGAAAGTCATTGCACAAAAGTTGCACCTGGGAATCCATTGGAGCTGACTTGGTTTGTCAGTGTTTGGCAATGTGAAAAGTGCCATAATAACTCTTCAACAAGTGCAGCGTGTCCACCTCAGAGCTGTCAGTATCTTTTATAAAAAAGTATATAAAATTATCTTGCATACCTTTATTTCTTTGAGGGCTTTGAGGCAGACATGTCTGCAATGATCATTCTCTTCATTTCACATGCTTTTCATCACTCGAGAACAAGACACCAAGATCCACCAAGCTTAAGGCAAAGATGGGACCCTGCTGTGGAGACAGCAGTCCACTTTTCCATGCAAAAACTCAGACATAACAGAGCAATTTCTAAGTGTGAACCGCTCCAGTCTGGGCTTTTATTACACACAGAGTGCATTTCTCATTCCTATTTTCACATTCACCATTCCTACTGCTTACCATGATGAAAATGATGGCTTTTTGAATTGCATAAGAAAGTAAATGAAGCATAGTTTAAAGAGTGTTTCAATATGCGATCCACAAGCAACTGTGCCACCAGAACTATTACAATAACTTACATTAAGAGCCTCCAGTGCTCCCTGACCAGGATGGTTGGTCCTGCTTCAAATTCTGGCCAACTAAGTCATGCAAATGCATGGAAAACAATGGATCCAGAACCAAGATATGCTTACCCCGTGATAGTAATCCACAACCTCTCAATGGATGTTTGGTGCATGCTCAAAACAACTGTGCAACTATTCTGCATTATCACATATAATGAGGAGCCAACTGAGCCCTTAAAGACCCCAGGAGTCTGCAAGGTCCTTCTCCATATTCAGGTCAGGAGTCAGGTGATGGGGTAGCATTCATGATAAAAAGTGTCTGGTGTTAAGTGTGTGTATTATATAGAAGGTAATATGTTGGTAATGCTCCCTATATGGAAACAATAACGTGATTTTTGTCCCTTACTGGCATGAAAGTTCATCCAAAAGTGCTGCGTGTGAAGGGAATCTCACAGTCACCTTTATCTTTAGATTTGAAGAAATTACATGATGTAGGTGGTGCAAGTTGATGGAGAATTTTGCATGAAGTGCAAGCATGTTCTAAAAATTTGAAAGATAGCCATTGATGATATGAAAGTGATTTCTGAGCTTGAGCGAGGGCTCAAGGCTACCTGGTGTATCTTGAAGATTCTTTAGAAAAATAAATGAAACATGATTGTTCTCACCCTCAAGTTATACACACATTGCAATGAAATTAATTTCTGATTTTATTGACAATAAATTCCAAACACTAATTAAAACAAACCTCAAAAAATAAAAAGATTGACTTGAATGGCCTGACCTTTTCGGTTGTCGGTTTTTCTAAACACGTCAAACAGTGCTGGTCATCATGCATCAGTTTCACATCCACAGATTCATCTCTGTGCTGTTTTTTTTTGCCTGAGTGCCTCAGGGTCTAAATAAACCTCCAGGCACACGCTGACAGTGAACGTGTGGTGAAATATGTGATGGAGTTATTTATGCAGGATGCATGGAGAGATGGAATATGTTAATGCCAAATAACTGGTTTGTGGCTGCTTCTCTTTCTTTCTTTTTTCATATGGATGTTTGCATCCTGATCTCATGTAGGAATGTGCTTCTTCGTTCAGGATTAAAGTTCACAGTTTGGTGCAGATTCTCCATAAAACAGTGGCATTTCAATTTCTTGAATGTTTAAAAGTGTGATTGTGTGTTGATGCTTATGCACACTGAAACTCATTATTAAAAGATGAGAGTTGAGCGATTCAAGCATCAACAAAGTGCATGTCAGATGAGAAAGACGAGAGCTCTTGGTCTGCTTAGATAAAAATCCAGCGACTTGGTGAATGTTGTGTTTGATGTGGAAATGAATCATTCAGATTCTCTGGGCTCTGACTCGTCTTTCCACACCCAGTTTCTACCTTCCTCCTTCTTTTTGAATTGGACCCTTGCCAGTGATCCAGATCCATCTCCTTGTTTAGTCCTTCATGTTTATCCCAGATGCAGTGGTGTTATTTATAGGGCTCCCAAACTCCTGTTCTATTTGTGGTTCAGTTGAGGAAAAGAGATGATGTCACTTTTATGATGGTTTCAGTCTTTTATCCAAAACTACATATTTGGAAGAAAATATGCAGCACATTAACAAGAAGGCCTTTGACTTGAAACATCAGATGATACGAGGCAAGATGATATTTTATGATTTTGGGCAAAAGACAAAAATAGAAAAGTCATATCTAAGAAAAGATTATGGCAATACTTTGTTCATTAAGGTAAAAAGAAAAAAAAACATCCAGTTAATTTCTCATCCATATGTAGGCACCTTTAAAAATGCTTTTTAAAGATTATTTGAAAAAAAAATGGAGGATTGTCTCCTTCAGGTTGGGAACGAGCGGCTGCCTTGACTGAAGGGGTTTTAAGTATGTCTGGGTCTTTAGATCATGAGGAGCACTGGAGTTGTCTGCTGTGCAGATCTGGGATGAAGAAGGCGATTGTGTCAGGTCATCACCAAACTTCACTTAAAGTCATAAACTGATGGCAAAGGCAAGAAAAATGAGGTCACAAATACAAAAGACTGAATTTCTGCTGCACAGTGACCAGACTTGCCTTTGGCACAGATTGTGGGATATTATGGAGGACTTCAGAACAGAGTCACTGCTTTCCAGGATGAAAAGACGCCAGCTGAGGTGGTTGGGCCTCCTACAGGGAGGAGCTTTCAGTAGATTTTACAGAAGGGATGAAAAACAAAGCTTCACTTGCTTGCAAATGCTTTGGTGTATCCCAGAAACTATAAGGAGGCTCTTTGGTTCTCAGTTAAATGTCTGTCTGTCCACTGGAGGAGTAGAGGCATCCTTCAGCTGGTGGATAATAAAACACTTATGGTGTGACAGGAAAGCTGCTGTGTCAGATGGAAGGTTTGACTGGGGGACAGGAGAGGATGATGCTGCTCCAGCTTTGAATTGATTGAAAATATCATAAGTTCATTAACTCTCTCCAGACAAATCTGATCCCTCTTTAACTTATAACCTGTTATCAACTTCATACTTGATAAACAAATTATTCTGGTGGAGTTTGCTTTTATGCCAAACGTTCCGCTCAATGTTTCTAAGAGAAACTGTACAAGATGTACAGACAGATGGATGGATCTTTTCCACAGCTTCTGAATGAGCTTATGTCAAAATAGTCATGAGGTGTGGTTGGTGGTGGTGAGAATGAACGCTGAGGACCCAGGTAAAGATGATGATGATGAGTTTAATGAAGATGCTCAAAGGTCCAGAACAGGCAGCATGGCAGAGAGTTAGTAAACAGCTAATACCGATAGCAACTGATAACTGAAGACTGAAACGAGAGCTAAGCAAACCAGGACTTCACAGTTCAACTGGAGAGCTTCAACGAACGACAACAGACATTAGACGTACAACAAACTACGAGGATCTGACAAGGAACACAGACAACAGGTGGGACTAAATACACCGGGAGGATAATCACAGGAATGAGACACAGCTGGGAAGCAATCAACGGGGAACACGCAGAAACAGAGACTCACAGGACAGAAACTGAACACAGAAAAACCTTAAAATAAATACACAGAAACACGGGTCATGACAAAAATAATTTTTTCTTTATCTTTCAATCTTTATTTTGCCACTTTCTGAGAGGAAATGTTAAACAGTACCAAGAGGAAAAGATGCTAATATTGTTAATGGAAAAGCTCTGCAATTTTCCACTGACTTGATAACAGAAGCAGCATAGCAACATGATTTCAGCCTTTGTGTCACCTCTGCAGCAATTCAACAAAACTAACGTCAGTGTTTTTACTGTCTTAAAAATAACCTGTCGACTTCCACAGTCACTCCATCAAGGTTAAGGAGTGGTATTTAAAAGGTTTTCTAGCAGGACTGGGTGATTCTTGCTACTGAAAACCTGCTGTGGAGTATGGAGCGCCACCACTTTCTCATATATTGATTATTTTACAACCCAATAAAAACAAAAACAAAAATCTTGGCAAACATTTTATACATGCCATGCATCTTACATGGATTTGTCCAGATATTAGATAGTCCTCATTAGCATTTTGAGTTATATTCTTGTATTTATAGGGAGTATAAAATGATATGACAGAAGGAAAGGAGAGACTTCAAAATGTAATTTCACCTTGTAGCAAACATAACACCCCACGGCACAAATGAATGTTTCCAACCAAGAGCCACAGTTTGTACCGCAAACAAAATTCGTAGCCAACTGTGGAAGCTCCTTTGTGTACAAGAAGATGAATAATTTATACTTTGTGTCCACAAGATAATTATATGTGGGAATAAGTTTCAGTCTTGTGTGATGGGACAAAAAGACACGTATCATTTGGGAGTGCGAGGCTCCGTCTTAAACATAACAGCAATGCTTCTTCATCAGAATCAGGTGTACGAGGCCAAAAAATGTATTTTCCATCTATCATCCAAAACCTCTGTCATTTCATCTCAAGTCCAAAAGAAACTCAATGCAATTAAGGCCTTCACTAAGCTGCCTGTGGCATTCATCACTCTGACAAAATTAGAGTGTGAAAGTTTCCAGAGTAGTTTTAGCATCCAAAAATAAAAAAAAACGACACTACGGACATTGTGGTGCTTATTTTCATCCTGGTCCAGCAGTCTGTGACCCTGGATGAATTATGGGCGACTGAAATGGCAGCAGAGAAGGCATATTAACTCTAGGGTCTGGTTTACGCTCGGTCATCAAATAATTGAAGCAAAACTTCCCATGCCAGCTGTGTAATTAAGCTAAAACGTTATGTTGTCCACATTAACCCTATAGCACTCCAGGTAAGACATTATAACACTACTTGTTCAACGACTACTGTTCGCATCCCATACAGCAACCGATTGCCCTCAACTGAGGCAATCTCGTTACGTAGGTGCAAAGAACAATTCGTGCTGTTCTTGCCCACAATCTCAGGTTTTTTGCTCATAGAAACCTGTATGCACTGATCCCTGCTGCCATGCTGTTCACTGCTGGGTAGGTGCACACACCTCCAAACTACACCCACAGTGCTGATGGTGTCCAGGAGACTGAAAGACAAAGTGAGTTTCTGTCAAAGATCTTAGTATTTTATTTCATGATCAGGTGTTTTGGACAGGAACAAAATGTGATTTATAATCAGTTTATAATGTAACTCAGTAAGTTGTGTGAACTTACAAGCTGCAGAGCATCTCATCTTGGGGCTCACAATGACAAGGAATACACAGATTTTTGATATTGGATCAGTGATTACTTGCTTAAGTATGCATACAGAATGATCCTGAAGATTAACATTTTTCACAGGATGTCACACTAAGTGGTGCACAGCCCTTGGTACAAAGACAACCTTCACACATAACCTTTGATGCAGCTTAATGTGATAAAAATAATAATACCGGTGTAATCCTGCACCACAGCAAGACGGAAACTGTTGTTTGAGGCTCAGAAAACTTTATTTCTATTGGTAAGCTCTACCGTGTGCAACAAACACAGTAGATGTACTGAAAATGTCTTTTAAGATCTGATGATAATACATAACAGGTTACAAGAAATTATCAACAAACAACAGATTTATCAGTTGACCAACCTCATTGTACTATCCGACTTGAGAAGTTGTTGCGGCTGACAGCTCAAGTTAAAATCTATCAAACTGTATGTATCTTTATAGATTACTTACCCTGTGCGGCTCACTTTGCAAATCAACGTGAAGTCACAGGAGAGAGCTGCTAGGCCTAGAGGTGCTAAATTAAGTCAACATATTACAGTGACCATGTAACTTTTCTGAGTCTACAGGCTGATGAGGCGTGTTTCCTGTGACAAGGATAGAATGAGTTTGAAAGTAAAGTAAGGTGCACAATGGAGCTGCCAAGCAGATGGCTCCGAGCCTGATGGGAAAACAAGACAAAGACAAAAGAAGTGGTTACACAAACTGCCGGCTCAGATGATGGAAAACAGACACCAGGACTTAAAACGTATAACTCCACGCACATCTATCAGACTTAAATTAATGATACACTTTAGAATTTAGATCAAATGGTGAATTAGACAACTAATTAAAGCACACAATAATCTAACACCTTTACTTTCAGTGTCTTATATCAGATCAAAAATAAAAGCATAATGATTATATCTCCTGGGCTGTAGCTCCTGGTGAGGTGTCTCAAGATAATCCTGTCTGAGGAGACGGGTCAGACTAAGAGGGATTTAAAGCTCTTCCAGCAAGACTACAGGAAAAAGCACGACTAATTCAGAACAGGAAAATCATATGAGGACTTAATAATCAAGGCCTTGACTCCTATAAAAACTATGGGATCCCACCTCCAGAGGTACTAGGTACAATATAACCTGATTGGCAAGATGAAGCCGAGAGTCTGAACATAATGATTTCTGGCAATGTGCACCAGATGTGTCTTGCTAACAGGAGACTTCAGGGAAGATCCACAAACTCAACAGTTGGACCATCTAGTACACTGCCATTAGGAAATAAAAACTTACATTTCCAGAACAGCTGCTAATCTTTCCAGGAGTGGATGGACCAGCAAATTGAACCCAGTGTCAAAACATGCAAAACGTAGAGAATTTTTAAAAATCTCAAAAGCTCTCAGTTGCTGCAGGCTTCAGTCAACAAGTTAAATGTTAAAGTGGATGATAAGTTAATTAGAAAAGGACTGAAGAGTTTTCAGTAGTTGAAGGATGGAGCTTCTTGTCTGTCTAAACTATATAACTGTGTATAGCACATAGGTTTACAAAGTAGAACCTTATGATTTTCAGAACAACAATCTTTGGAGATCCGAGGTAAAAGTAAGCCACATAATGGACGGTATCATGTTTGGAGAAAGCCAAACCCATCTCCCACCTAGGCTTGTTTTGCAGCTGCAGACCTGCTCCCCTTGATGCCATTAAGTCAACCATGAACTCCTCTGCATATCAAAGTATTATTGAGTCAAATGTGAGCCCAAGCCTGAGAAAGTCACTCAGAAAAGAAAATTGTGAGAATTGCTTCTATAACATGTTGGGTTACAGTTGCACTTTGTTTTCACACATCCTCTGGACAAACTCTTCCAGGTGTGTCAAAACATAATCAGCTGTTTCTGAAAGCAAGTAGCAATACTTACTTACTTACTTAGTTACTTACTTACTAATTATTTTCTTGACTAACTGAAGAATTTTCACTAAAAGAAGCCAGGCTGTAGGGCTCCATAAACCCCTCTTTTAAAACTCTGGTTATTAATTCATCAGTTGATTCTTTCAAATAACATATGTGCCAAAATTCCCTAAATGTTTTGAAACGCAAAAGACTGAAGTTAGTTTGTGACAGATCTGACAAGAAACCATCCATCATCAGGGCATGATATTTTGGCACACAAACATAAACGTTTGGACTTCTACAGATCCCAAACTCCCAATGTTTACAGCAGTAATAGAGTTGGTTGTCACTGGCTCTACTTCAGGGAGTCAAAGCGTATTATTACATTTTCTTTACACTTTTCTTATTTAAATCCACAATCCCAGCTTGGGACCCAAACTATTCAGCACATAAAAGTTTCCCTTTACAAATGTTCAGTCTGCTATTTTTTTTTTTTTTTTGTACAACACAGGAAGGAGATTTTATTCTGTTATTATGATCAAACAGCGTCACCTTCAGAAACTAAGCAGCATCAAATGTAAACCAAATCAAAGACGTCAAAGTGTTGCCCAAATGTTTAGCACAAAAACTGAATAGAAAAAGTGACGTGAAGATGGGATAATTGAACTAAACAAAGACAGTTTGGGGTTTCTTCAAACACAATTAAAGTGAAGAATTGCTTTAAATAAAAGAAAAACAACATCTAGTACCTGACTGTCAAGAGACAAATGTCTCATCCCAGTGTGCGTGAAGCAATTGGCTGTGAGTTAACAGCATTTGTAATGTATGATACTTTTAATCTCAAAAGGCACTCAAAGACTCTGCTGCTTAAGTCTGGATTTTGATTTTCTCCTCACAAATATGTTAGAGAAATAAAAGCGTAAACTGTGTTTACAACTACAGTTGGGAGAAACAAAATCCTGTGAACTTAAGAATATAAAATTGACAAACATGGAAAATGAAGTCCCACTCTGATGACCTGCAGAGGTATCAAAACAAACTGAGATCAAAGGTTAAATCTTGTATCAAAAGAAATACAAATTATTAAAAGATCAATCAAAATTGCTGCCAGAGAAACATCATTTGCACTGCTTTTTAGCCTTGCCAAGAAATGAGGGCTTTTTCATTGAATTCATTGTTAATTCAGAAAAACTCTTACAAAAAGAGGAAAGCTGGCGTCATTGAAACAGAAGAGCTGAATGGTTGCTTTAAAAAGAAGTGGTGCTTAAACTCGTTCTTTCTTGATCAGCCGTGGTTCACCCCAGGGAAACATGGTGTTGCCATCATTGCTTTATATTCCTGCTAGTAAGGTTGAGCCCAAATCAACCAGACTGACATCCTGCAGGATGTACTGGGATTGGACTTCAGATAACTGGGGTAGAGCTACGTTCTCTGATGAAGAATCCATCAGACCATTACGGATGTCTGGAAAGGGAAAGATGAAACCACAATGAGATGTGTCATGAAAACAATAAAGCGTCCTATCTAAAACAGCTGTCATGAATAAAGAAAGCTAATAACATCCTCCTTAAGCATTCCTTCCTTTGATTCAGGAGCAACATGATGATCAACTAAATATCAAAACAGTGAAATTCAGAAGACATGAAATGCTTCTAATTTTTTCCTGGTTTTCATTAATTTTTAAAATTGATTAATTAAGTTCTAGAAACTTACTAGATGTGCAACAAACTTTATTATAAAAAAATGACAACAAATACCAAAAACAAACAAGAAAATGTGACAACACTAAAGCAGGAATCTTTCTAAGCTAAATTTCTGTTAGTCTCGACACTTTTGGCAGTGAAACGCAGACTTGATGAGCAGATCTTGAAGTGCTGATTCAATTTTACTTTGTTTTGCTAAAAGGTCTGAAGATGTTATTTGATAGATTTTATAACAGACCCATAGTCCATAAACAACAATCAATAAAAATATAATAATAATAATAATAATAATAATAATAATACCCACATGTTTAAAACAAATGTTATAATTTAAACGTAATCTCCTTAAATTGATACTATAATTACATTATTGATCTTTTTGTTATGTTTGATAGCTTTTTATGATTTTACCGTGTCCATACTTCTTATAAAATGTATAATGTGTGTAGTCTATAGGCTCAAAGGTGGACAGCGGTTTACCTGGTGAACCTCAGAGAAGCACGTGCACTCTCACGAGAACGAGCACACGCGTCAGAAGAGGTAAGATGAGAGAGCGCGCGGATCTCGCTGAATGTTTAAAGGCGCGTAAACGTGCTGGGCTCAGACTGAGGCGCTCAGAGAGGAAGCTGGAGGAGTCTAAATGATGTTGAAGTCTCCAGACTGATGGAGCGCACATGTGAGGCTGAATGAAATGGAGATCATGAACAGGAGAGCAGATAGGTGACCGAAAGCAGGAGAAAGAAACGGGTCAGCTGAGCCGCTGTTTTCCAGTTTAGATGGAAGGTGTTTGGCAGACTGACTGGGGAGATGTTTGCCGCCACAGAATGTGTTTTCCTGAGCCTTAGAGATCGAGACTGCCGTTGATCCTCCGTGGGTGTCCAGTGGGATAAACCAAAGACAAAAGTAATGTCTTCTGAAATATCCTGTCCTACCTTTGGAGGCTCGGGCGCGTAAAAAACTGAACCGCAGCCGAGCGCGCAGCCATGCGCACCCTTTCCGGCTGTGCCTAGTCTGACCTTCGTGCGTTATGCTGAATGGACCCACTTTCCGCCGCTACGACCCGATGCGACTGGTCGATCCAAGGCACCTCCCGCAACTGATGTCCCTGGAGGACCATGAGCCCACCATGGCGGGAGGGACCCTGGAGCCGCGCAATTCCACGGCAGCGGCGGGCGAGGAGGGTGCCCCGGGTCAGCAGCAGCACTCCTTCCCGTGGGTGGCCACCGTGCTGGCCGGCGTCCTCATCACGACCATCGTGGTGGATGTTATCGGGAACCTGCTGGTGATCGTGTCGGTGTTCAGGAACAGAAAACTCAGGAAAGCAGGTACAGGCACGGACACAGGCAGCTGTTGGACGGTGTGAACAGAATGATGTGAAAAATCCTCAGTTTGATCACTCTTTCAGCCAATTTGATGCACTTGTGATTCGTATAAAAAAATATATTTGAAATCCAATAATTAAACAATAATTATTTGTTTCCCCCTCATTTCAAAAAGTTTTATTTTCCAAAAAAAAAAAAACTTTTTGCGATAAAATGAAAAAATGTTAAAGTTAAAGTAGATTTACACCAACATGGTATACCTAATTAATGACATTATTTAAATAAAGTGCCAGGAGTTTTGGATCAAAAGGAAGTTGCTGCTCATTCTCTAACCAGGCAACATGACTGATGAGCCTGGCGATGATCTTTCCTCTCTTTGCCCTTTTCGTTGTCTGCAGCTGATCTGACTCACCTCGTTGATTTCTGAAGGTCTAAACTTCTGAAGCAGAAGTTTCTCCTGCAAATGAGTTTGTAAACCTGATAGTTACCCCATTCTGATTAAAAGTCCCACCGCTGTGCACAGTAAAGCGAAAATAATTACAACTAATTAAACAAGAATTCAGAAGGATTCCTCTATTAACTCTCATTAATCACCAAACCCGAGAATGATCTGAAGCAGAAAATATCACATTTAAAGCACTTACCAAGGATGCTCACCCTATTAATGTTCACTTGACAGGTTCAGAATAATGATAAGCAACATTTATGAGTTTGGCAGCATGCAAATAGTGAGGGAGGCTTGACTCCCATAAACAGGAACATAAATCCAATTTATGCCTTTTTGTAATCAATAAGAAATAAACTGCAATAATGGTCATGCTAATTCCAAAGGCAACAGAGGAGAAACGGAGGAGGAGAAGGGCTACATCTCCTGGAAGCTCAAATCAAGAGGCACTTAGTGAGACACTTAACTCAATCAGTGTTAATGGAGATCAACAGGAGGTTGAACATGCAGCGAGGGTCGTGTGCCAGCCGAGAGCCGCAGTTCAATTCACACCTCTGCTGCACAAACAGAAAAGTGACCATGAAAGTCTGAACGAAACAATATTTTAGGAGAAGCTCAACTTTAAGAGAGAGATTTTTTAAAATATGATTTGGTTGCATATAAACATTAAATACTTATTACCTGAGTTTTGGCCCAGATCAGGCTTGGTACGGTTTTGTTGTTTTAGAGCAGCTTTAAAGTAGCTGAGCCCAGTTTTTGGGACCAAAACCAATTTTCTTTTCTATCATAGAGACCATACTCATGAATGAAACAGAAAATATTTCATATTTATGCATCAAAATTATGTCCACAAACTTTATCAGATTTTTATTTTTGAAGCATCTTTACTTTAAAAGTGGAGCTTTATTGTTTTCTGTGCATTTACGTCACTACATGAGCAGCTGGTAACTGAACAGAGCTGATGAGGAAATAGTTATGATCTCTGGCCGATTGATCAGTGAGTCTCCGTTCAAAAGGTTTGCGTTGCTCAGCAGTTGTGTGATCACACTCTTTAGAGAGCAAAAGCAGAGAAGATGGCAGATGCGAAATATCCACCTGACAACTGGAAAGGTCAGCTCTCCTCCATGAACCGGCTTAAACGCTCCATGAAGAAAAGTGTCTGACAGGAAATTTCACACATATGAGAAGCTGATGAGTTCGTCTGAAATTTCTCTGCAGATGTAGAAAGAAAGAGATACATTTTGCTCTGTCTTGATCCAAATGCATCGTGTGAACGTGTATTTTTGATCATTACACAAACAGCACTGAATTATTATTAAAAACTACAAAAGACAGATTTAATAGTTTGACTTTTCAATGAATGTTTTCAGCCACATCAGCAGGTGTTTCCGTTTGCACCTCCACAGCGTTTTATCAGCCAACAAATGCAAACTGTTTTCAATAAATGTGTTTTATTTTAGTGCTAAAATAAATAAATCAGCTAATACAGAGATAACCGTCCAGCAAAGGGTAGGGCTGAAATCTTGGAATTTTTCATGTCTTCATCTCTATTTTTCTAATATTGCTAAACTGCCTCTAAGGCAGTAGATAAAGATAAAAGCCCAGATGTGTCACTTTTCTAATGGTTGTGCTGCTCTGGTTGTATGGATTCTGTCTCTGTATGCCTTGATTCCCAGGGCAGGAATGTAGCAACCAAAACTAGAAAACCTCATGGACTGCTTCCTTCTTTTTTATATTCAGCCTGTGTCTTTGCTTTCTGTTCTCTCCTCTCATTTGTCCTCCACATCTTCCCCTCATTCATCTCCTCAGCTCATCCTTCAATTAAGCTCATTCTTTTCCATTCTGTCTTTTCTTGCGCTTCCAATTTAATTTATCCCTTTAAGACTCTCCTGTTCAGCCGTCCTCTCAGGTGTCCTATTTTCCTTTTTCAATGACTCTTCATCGTCTCGTTTCTTCTCTCCCAGATGCAGCGATTGAATTACTCTCATCTCTTCCTTACCATTCATCTGACACATATTATCAGGTCATCACGAAACTATTGCTATTGTTCCCATCATGTAAATGCCACCTGATCTGTGAAAAACTGTCAGAGCACCTTTAGTCATGATGTGCAATCTCTCCTTCTACTGGCATCTTCTGCAGGAGAACTTGACCTGTAATGGTTTACATTCAACGGGTCAGAACACTCAGCTCAACTCGCAGTTAAATCAGAGAAGACGGAGGGAGGAGAGCTTTGTGTTTGGCATGGATGGGTTTTGGCTCGCTGCCACATCCCGCCAAATTAAACTCGTTTGCTGTGCCTGAAACCACGAGCCACTGCGTTCCGGCTGGAAATCAATCTGAATGAGTCCGACTGTTTCACTGATCCTCTGGCCAGTAGATCAGTGGCGCTCAACCTTTTCAGAGGCAGAGGACAGTCCCGCCTGGATGGAGTAATCCATAAAAGACTGGGCCAGTTGATGAACTCAAAATATCACCCAATAGTATCTATGAGCATGCGTTTCTAATACGCCTCTTCTGTTACTGCTGCTGCTGCTGAGCTCACAGGAAGACAAGTAAAGGGATTTTTATCAATTGAAATGTATTACTAGACTGAACCTTGAGAGAAAAAAGAAAAGTCTGTGACTCCTCCTGTGGCTGTTTCCAATTTGACATTAAAAAAACCAAAACTCACTATTTGTAATCATGGGTAGACTGCATCTATACAATTCAATTTTAAATACTTAGAGTAAACTGTTTTATTCTCCTGAAAACTGATTTTATGACACAAAAGACCAAATATCCATCAGATCCTCTTTGCATGGACATCTGTTAGCCTTTTGCTTTTTAACCACATTTTCATTTTCTTTAGAAAAATTCACAAGGAATCATCTTGGGGGAAAAAAGAAACTAATTTAAATGGAAAATCTTTGCTGGATTATCTTCCTCCTATTGTATTCTGACATTAGTTGCAATCTTTATGTCTTGGCTTAATTAACTACCTTTTTCTGGTGGACAGCAATAAAGTGCCAATAATACCATCTGCTTGGTACTATTGGCTTAAACATATTTATTGTTTTTAACTTCTAACTTATAAGGGGAGCTAGAAGGAAGTGGGAAAATACAGAATGACAAGAATATGATGAATAGTAAGGCTTTCTGATGAATAGTGTCAAAGTTTCACAATCTTGTCCAAAAGGTTTTCAGACATTCCACCTTTGGTTTTTATTGACGATTCACGTCATCATTAGATCACTAGTACAGACTTTGCTCGATGTAAGTATATTTGCATGAGCACTGACATGAATACCTTTGGAAAACGAACATATGACAGGTGAAAACAACATAAAGGGGAGACAAATTCTGCTGGATTTTCATTTTTTCTTACAAATCTGCTTTCAGATTTGTGTAAAAAAAAAATGTGGAAAAGCACAGGTGGGCGCTTCAATGAGTCCTTTGTCATGCCAACGGAGGGGCATCCTGACTCAGTCTGTGTGTGGGGTTGCTTTTCATCCAACAGAGTGGCTTCCTCTCAATTCTAACCAAGAAACCTGCTATGGATGAAGAATGGGATAAGGACATCCAGTAGTCTGCTGTAGGCGCCGGTGGTCTGTGCATCCCATCTCAGTTTCAGCTTTCCTCACGTTGAGACTGAATGAAACCATCTGTCTGTAGAGTGTAAATGTAAATGAATTTGCTCCGACCCAGATCATTATTGAAACCAATTTGCTGAACAATTTTTAACTTCTTTCTAAACCAATTCCTGATGCACATTTTCTTGCCGTTATCAACAGTCACAGAACAATGCTTCAGGATTGTACTTTTTAAGCTACTTCCTGACATCATTTCTGTCATTTCTATGGTTGTTCACTAATGGAGATTTATCTTGATTTAACCACTATACCTCATGTGGCTCCCAATGTTACGTAGAGTAAAACTCAGCAGAAGGTGGTTTTCTTGTTGCAGAGCTGAATCAGAAAACAGAGGGGCAGTGAGTTTGACATAGAAATACCACCAACTGAGGGGATTTGTTTGAAAAATAAGCTCACGATTCTTCCTTGACCTTCATTTTCTTCTTTACATCCTTGGAGCTCCCTCTGAACATCTCCACAATGCCCTGTAGCTCTCTGCCTGGGAAGATTATTATGCAAATCAGTCAGCTCTCTGCAGAAGGTGGCCCCAAGTTGTTTGGAGGTATCTGCGATGACCAGATTTAAGCATACACGAACAAACATACCGACCGGCGATGTGATTAGATTTAGAGGCTTTAAAGAAGTGAATCCATCCATCACAGCATCCCTTTAAATATTTTTTTTATTTTTTTATTTTTAAGTGAACAACAGCAGATGGATGAGAAGGTTTTACAACAAAAGAAGAAAAAAATCAGGACTGGTACAGCAAAAACACTTCCTAAAACTGCAGAACCGTTAATAAATGAATAATAAAAGATAAAACCTGATGTGTGAAGAATAGGATTTACTTTGCCGCAGCTGATTGAAGCCTGTATCTCTTCTATTAAAGTGTTGAAAATAAAGCATTAGTAGGAATTATTATGCTTTATCCATAATTAATATTATTTCTTCATATAAAAAAGTCACCTCCAGATTTAAAACACCAGTACTGTAACTATTTGCAACAACTCTGAATTAAATGCATTTTTAAAATGATGAACTTTAGCGGACACAATGTGGTGACATTTAACATTTTTCTCAGGATTTTTTTGTTCCTCTATAGCATAAATATCAGTCAACAGGAATAAAAAAATGAATTCATATCTAACTTGTTTGGACGTGTGTCTGAAATGATGATGAAAACCTCTTCCTATTTTCCCTGTGGAAAATGACATTGTGAGATGTAAAAACATACTTTGCAAGCAAAGTATACTTGGGCCACTGTGACTTTTTTTTACTCGACTTTTCGTCAAACTTGTCCTATATTATTTTTCTTTCTTTCTATTTCTGCTGCTCTATTGTCATGTTGGGAGCTCAGAATATCATTATATCCTGCTTTAATTTCACCACAACTGACCTGTTGTGTTCCTTGGTCTTCATGATGTGAGGCACCCAGATAAACTCTTCAGAGGCTGGTGTCCATATTATAGTTTCTTCTCTGCTCAAACACATTTAATCAGAAGTTAATGACCTCCCCAGCATTTCATCAAACTCTGCAGGAGCCTGGTAATTCACCCTCAGGGGATATATCGAAACAGGGAGGGATCTAAAACAGGTAGGATACCAACTCTTAATTAGGTCCACATTTTATTTTGGCTTCTGATTAATTTTCCCCCATAAGTTTGTGGCTGTAATATAAATGTGGAAAAGTTCAAGACAAATATTATGGGCCACTGTCAACAGAAACATGTTGTCAATCTTTACATAGAAAAAACAACAGATTTTCTATTTCAAATTTACAATTAATATGAAGCAGAACAAAGAAAGAAAAAGTATTTATTATTTTTTTTTTTTTATTTATTTATTTATTTTTTAAATTAACCCACATTGACAATATTGTTCACTAGTGAAAGCAACATCCCTGGAAAGTTACTCTGGGTTTTCAAATAATGCAGCCTTTGCTTCTTATTAGCCTTTAAATTAGCTGTTCTATTTCCCTTTAACAGCTGCACAACTTTTGATAAATATTTCAGTTTAATGTAAAGACCATTTCTGGTGCAACTTTGACAATAAAGTAAAATTAAAGCTGCAAGCAGCTTCGAACAGCCTTGGCATCTCAGCGCCGTGACGTAACCTTGGGCTTTCCACATCACCACCTCAACACCCAAAACAAGCATGTCAATTAATTCTTCATGTCACCACTAGGTGGTACAGTGAGGGAGTCTCAATTTTACTTTCAAGCAAGCTCCTGTGAGAAGGATTTAAAATTTGGTGGAAATCAAATCTTGATGAAAGCTGCTTTTGGAGTACTTCAGCCAGGCCGGTTGTTCCTGAAGATTGTGAAACTTCACCACTGATTTCCAAGATTTCTCAATTTTTAGATAACAGCTCACTGAGGTTTTCTGAAGTCCCAAACCTCTTAGCTTTGACTTTGTCATGTTATCCAAGCTGATATCATATTTGTCTTAAATCTCTTTAGATCAGGGCATTGTGTTGCAATGTAAGACTTATTAACCTTCTTCCAGGCTTTTAAGTGATATGTTTGCTTCTTTATTCTAAAGAACTGGCAGTTGGGCCTGGGTTTGGTGGCTGAAGTGGAAATAAGCTTCTCAAAAATATGGTCAACAGTAGTACATTAATTGGCAAAGGGAGGCAATTTGTCACACAGAGCAACGTTGGTTTGGATAGCTTTATCTGAGCGAAACAAAGACAGAAACAAGCTGTAAAGGGCACATAGTTTTTCACAGCGGTATAACTGTATTTATGTCTAAAATAGTCCGGACACATGTACTGTTTCATTCGTGAGAGAATGAAGGATTTATAGTTACGTCCTTTTCAAACCTGCAGACATAACTGCAGGCCTCTGTTTTAAACCACAGATTTTCTGTCAGATCAGTTTTTAAGAGGGACAACCAATAATTATCTTGCCATTGCTTGTAAACATAACAGGCAATAATTCAGACTAGTACCATAGTTCTGGGTTGGTTATTATATCGTCTTCCTGCCTCAGAATCTCACCAATAAAAGTTTCAGTGTTTGTTTTGCTCTTTTTCTCCATCAGATTTAACCCTTTTGAGGTGCAGCTACAGTAAAATCTATGGACTTTGAGATGAATATCTTTTCTTCTGTTCTTTGCAAACTCCCGATACCTAGCTGTGAAGATGTAGGAAAGGTTTCTTTTGGATGACTTTTACATAAAGGTCATTGAAATGCAGGCATGACTGCACACTAGAAGAGAGCGCCGGCTCTCCAGAGTCTCTTGAATTCTCGTTTTGTGCATTCATGCAGGAGGTTTGATTCTTTCTCTTTGGACAGTTTTCTGAAGCTATCCTAGACCTTGAACCCAACTTACAAACTGAGAACAAGAGATATAAAACAATCTTGCCATATATGTATTGATTCTTCCACCTCTGCGAACATGAATAGGAATTTTCCAGCATAACTTTTGGGTTTTCTCTAAAACTCAGGCTTTCATTGTGTTTGAGTCTGTAGCAAAGTGTCATCGTTTTAAGCTGTTTGATGAATTTCTTTTTGGGGGAAAGAAAGTATATTTTCAAGCATTTTGATACATAAATGATACCTTCAGATACTTTGAGTGCTGGTGTTTTGTTTTTTTTCTCATTATAGCTTCAGCTTTTCTTAGCTGCGGTTATTTGGAGTGATGACAGTAAGACTCTGTGACCCATGGAGAGCAGAAGAGAGATGCTGTGATAACAGCAGCAACAGCTGGCAGAGAGCCTAACAAGCCGGCAGTCGTGCTCTCTGGTGCGAAGGCTCGCCCCGTGCAGCTTTTCCAACAGAGTCACAGCCTCTCTCTCCTCCCTGACATCACGTCTAATGGTGCCGACCTGAGCTCAGCCCTCATCCTGCCGTCATCGCTGTAGCTCCAGGAGTCAGACCCTCCTGTTTGCTGCCGAGCCTCCATGATTTATTTTGTCTAATTTCCTTTAAGCGCACAACGCTTCATCATTCGCTGTAACCCTGTTTATGCTCTCAGTGTAGGTGAGGATGCATCACCTGCTGGAGGCCTTTGAGACAGAGCGGTGCTGCTCATCTTTAACTCTCAGAGCCACCAATGCATATCTTCAGTTTGTTTGTCATGGGGGTAAAAATTAGTCTGTGCCCTGAAGCCACCCAGTCCAGATTTGTTTGATTTTAGGCTGCACAGACTGTGTGAGTCTGGAATGGAAAAGTATTAGATTCTCAATCTTTGGAAAACAAGGATGACGTCCCATTAACTTTGGGTCCAATCAAAGAGTCTTTGTGTTTTCAGAATGTTTGAATAGAGACTATATGTTTTTAAAAACTATAAATGGATTTTTTTTTTAATTTGAAGGTGTTGTCACATTTGAGAGTTTGGTTGACTTGGTTCAATTGGGGACCAAAGTTGCAATATTAGTCACATTTTCACATCTTCTGCAGTTTGCATTCACACTGCACTGTCAAATGAACCAAACTCTTTGAGTAACTTCGGTAAAACACCATAACCTACTTCTCCCTCTATTGTTTTTTTTTTTTTTTTTTGCAGTATTTAACCCTGCTGTTCACTTGGCATTAACGTTCATTCAAACTGCACCAGAGTTCACTTAAACCATACCAAGACCTAGGTTTGTAGGTGGAGCAGAGTTTGCTTGTTTGGTCAGCATCAGAGTTTGATTCACACACATTCACACCTCCCCAAATGAATGACTTACTGAACAAACAAATTACAGAATAAACAGTGCTGGTGTGAATGGACCCTTAAGAAACAAGGCTGCACATTAGTTGGAAGTTGGTCAATACTGATATTTTTGTGGAATATTACAATATTATAGGTTGTGAAGAAGCCACATTTTCCTCAGTTTTCTCATTCTTTTCCATCACCATCATGTCTCCCCCTCTCTGAGTGTTAGCATCTTGATCACTATTAATTTTGTAGTTATCAAACACCAAACCAGCAACTTGAACTTCATCGCTGGTATTGGGAATCACTCTAGCCCAATGTATTATGGCTACATTTATTACTGTATGCAGAGGATAGATGCATGTCTATCCTCTGCATATTAAATATTAGAGTTCAGAATTCTAAACTTGAGAGAATCAATTTTGCAACTTGACATTGGTTTTAGATTATCCATATTTTAATTGCCTCTAGTTGAAACTATGTAATAAGGTTCACCAGGTTTACCATCTTTCAGAATAATTAATTTTAGTTTTACACAGCTGCAGGTCTAGTCCAAGTCATTATTTCATTTTGTCAGAATGGAGCTTGTCTTATTTCTCAGCCACTCCCTCATAACTTTGATATGAGCTTACTATATCATGTGTGAATTGTGCCTTTGCATTTCTGAGTTCTAACTTGTGCCTTCCTTTAAATTAAGATATAAGTTCAAAAACATTAAGATAACCAAGTATTAGCATTTATAAATCATATTTCAATGTATTAAAATTGTATTTAATCTCCCACCCTTATTAGATTGTGGTTTTTGCACCTTTTATATTGAGGTTAATTTTGGGGTTCAACATATTTTGCTTATTTGCAGGAGCCTTTGTGGTTCCCTTCTCTCGTCTTTTAGTGTCCAACACCCGTGAGAAGGAAACTGATTATTCTATTCTATGATTCATTACATCTGAATCTCTCAGAGTGATTCAAACAAGGAATCCATGAGTGGAAAAGAAACAAAGAATCTTTACCTTCCTCATTGCATCACCATAAATCACATGCTGTCATCCCAGTTTGAATATTATGACATATGTGGAACATTATTCTACGAGCTCATGTCATCTTATTTTTTCCTAAACTGGTTGATACATGAACAATTTCTCAAACTACTTTGGCATTATTTTAATTCAAATATATAAAATATAAATATATAAAAAATAAATACATTTCACACCACTCATTGTCTTCCGCTTACTTGAGGTTGAGGTGTAGAGACCAGGGGGTCGAAAGGTCAACCTACACATTGTTCTCCCCATTAACAACCAGGATGTTCTGGGTTTGTTCCTCAAGAAGATCATGTTGCTTCTATATATGTATGTAAATAGGATGCAAGGCAATCAGACGACCAAAACCACTGCTCAGAAAAAAAACATCACATTAAAACTGCAGTAGGTAACTTCAGTAAAAATATGCTTTTATTTTTTACATATTTGTTAAATCTGTCACTATGCAGTAACAGTAAGACATAAGACAGATAATCTAAATTATAATCGAGAAGATGTAACAGTATATTGCCTGGTATACAGCAGTGTGTTGAGGGGGTTGGATTGTTGAGTCTTGGCTTCTGAAACTCAGCCAGAGCCCATTTACAGAGGCTGTTAGTCCTTGACGCAGCTGACAGGTTTGAAATCTATAATAAAAGCTTGATAGTTAATAAAAAAAAGATTATGCATCAACAACATGGCACTATATCCATTACAGTCAAGTCTAATTGCACACTATACACTATAATCAAGCTTAATTACCACAAAACATTGGCAAATATGTTACAATGCCAATTGTAATATATTTTTTTCAGTTTTTAGAGAAGATGTAGCTTTTCAGACATAATTACAGGGTTAAACTGACATCCATCTACAAGGCTGACTTGACAGGAAGCAGCAACAAAGAGATGTTAAATATCATCATGACAAACTAAACATGTTTTTGCTGTTTTTAACTCAATATAAAATGGATTCTGCTTCTATAAACCACCCTTCATTCAAACAGAAATTCTAGCCTAAGCCACTTTATCATAACTACTGATGACCGCTTACCACCTGCTGTGACACCAAGTAGTGAGGGCAAAATGTTAGACAGCATATAAACACGTAAAATTACATTTTTAGGAGTAGATAAGGATTTGATCAACACTTTGAGATTCTGAAACTGTGATTGAAGTCTTAAAAATAGGTAACGAGGATCATTTAATTAATGGATGTGTCACGTAAGAAAACCAAAGAGAAATAGCTGAAAAAATATCAGTTAAAATATGCAAAAAGCTGGGCATCAATTATGTAAACAAGGCCTTTGATTGCTTATTCTTGTTTAATGTTTGATTTTGCAAACAAAATTATATCCGTTTTAAATGTTCTATGTAGTGTTCACTTTGAGCTGTTTAAGTGTGAAAAATAAGAAGGAAAAACATGTTTCATTAGCTTTTCTGGACTTTCATCAGTGTTCCTAAGACTCAGTTATGTTCTACTAAAAGGATCTAATGACTCAAGCCATGCACGGATCAAAGGCTGCGAGGTTTCTCTAGCTACTTGCTTGCTGCAGCACAGCTGGTCTGCTGATGCAACACGTCCGTTTGGTTAGCATCAGTTTCTGTGATCTGAAGTCCTCCTGTGACAGGCGGCAACATGAATTCAAAGCAGGAGTGAAAATGTCTCTCAACTCTAATTTTCACCAAAAGAAGATGTTTAAATTTGTGTTCTGCATTGTTGTTGTTTTTTTAATAAAACGAGTCCCTATTTTTAGCCTTCGTTTTAAGATTTTCTATGTTTATTACCATACGTTTAGGGTCACTGATTTAGGAACAGAATTGATTTTAGAGTGACTTGTAAGAATGTTAATGCTCTTCGAACCTTTTCACATTTTGTTATGCAACAACTGCAAGTTTGAATATATGATTTTATCCTGACCCAGAGTAATACAAAATGGTGATGTGAAAGAAAAATTATAGATGTATT
Source organism: Poecilia mexicana (assembly GCF_051168715.1). Classification (NCBI taxonomy): domain Eukaryota; kingdom Metazoa; phylum Chordata; class Actinopteri; order Cyprinodontiformes; family Poeciliidae; genus Poecilia; species Poecilia mexicana. The sequence continues at coordinate 9,579,338 of NW_028263379.1, forward strand.
TATTAAAAAATAAATATCCTTGACTTGTAAACATCAATTTGCAAGTCTTACCAAAAAATTCCCCATTAGATTTATGTCTGGGCCAATCAGGCAGTTGAACATGCTTTGATATAAATCATTTTATTGTAGCTCTGGCTCTAAGGTTTGGGATGTTGCACTTCTTGCAGGTGAACCTCAGTCCCAGTCTACGCTGACCTGACAGTAATTTCGCCACCACTTCAGAGCTTGCTGAGCACGGGCAGCAGATGAGTGTGAGTGCATCTGCGTGGACAATGAAGGAAAGACATTTTGAAAATGTTCTCATATTTTTATACTAAAGTATGCTTCTAAGTGCTAAAGTTTTAAGCCATGAGATTAAAACTCATGACAGAAGTGGCATAAAAAGTTCAAGCTTGTTTTGTTTTCTTTTTGTGTTTTACTGGCAGCTCTGGTGCCCCTAAATGAAACATTTAGAAGCATCAGTGTAAAATCAGATTACACACACACAAAAAAACAATAAACTAAATGTAATCAACATAAATAACATTTTGATTTCTTTTTGTATAATTACTTATTATTATAAAACATAAAGAGTTGTGCATGTTTTTTTAACTGCAGCTGACAGAGCATTACTGGACCTGGTTTATGCATTGTAACTTTAATTCTGTCATAAAACTAGTTTTCCCATAAATGTCAGCCACAAGGAAATTGAAACTTAAATTACAGTGTTTTAGGGTCAGGACGACGATAATGCTGAGCTGATCTATTCTCCACTGACTTAGGTGGCTTTATTTTTTAACTGGTTGAGCATTTTATGCCCATATTTTATTCAGCCTGTTTTAATTTAGATGACCTGCTGAGTCCACATCTTAGTAGCTGCTGGGTCTTGGCTCTGTCGTGTCATGGAAGGGGCTGTTTGCTCATTTCGTTTTGAGTTCAGAGAAACTTAAAGTGAGTGAAACGATGAGAGCCTGAGACAGAAGGACACCCGGCCCTGTTAAGGGAGCCAATACTTTCCTTGGAAATCTTCCAGGCACATTCTAGCCTGATCATATTGTGTTATAAGATAATATAAGCTTACAAAACTGAAATGAGAAACTGAAAATAAAACAAACATGTGGGCACTGTGTCTTCTGTAGGCTCCTGGTCTGCATTCATAAGCTTGAGCTATTTGAACTGCTTTAGGATGAAGTTGTAACAGAAACAGCAGCAGCTCAGAGTTAAAGCTAGGCAGAGATCAGAGTGTGAAAACCTCATTGGGGTTGCTTTAAATTCACGTTTCGCTCAAGACGAGGACAAAAAGTTACATCAAAACTAGGGTGACCAAACGTCCTCTTTTCCCTGGACAGGTCCACTTTTCATGTCCTGTCGGGGGCATCCGGGGGGATTTCATTGATTTATGAAAATGTCCAGGTTTGCATAGTTTTTCAGGGGACCAATGGGCATGCTTAAATTGATTGGAGCGCCGCACAAAATGCAACAGCTTTTCTTTCACATGACGTCCTCCCTAAGCTGCTGCCTCGTGGTTAGTTCTTATCCGTTAGATGGAACAGACAACAGACTGCCAGTCCTGCTGCAGTTCTTTACAAAGTGGCAAAGTGCGCAGCGGAGTGGAGCGCAGCTGCATGCAGCATGACGAACCGGAAAATAAACTTCATTCATATCATCACCACTCACAACAATGTTGGTGGAGTTCATAAAGCACATAACTGGTGTGTGTTTCTGTGTATGACTAAGATCCCACAGGATACAAACATTAAAAAAGCTTCTGCAAAGTTACAGTTAGGATGGAATAACAACACAGTGTCCCTTCAATATACCACATAAGTTACAGTTTCAGAGAGAAAAGTAGAAAAGTTTAAAAAAAATGCAATCCAGGCAGAGCTTTTTCTTAAGTTTGCCTCGGATGACTTTTCAGACTGACTTCAGTTTTCTAACCACAAACTGTGGGCTCCATGCGGTAATCCACATCCAAAGACACAAGCTGACAAACAAGCGGCTATTTTTACCTCCAAACTGCTACCTGAAGTGTGTCTGAAGGTGACAGCCATGTTTGCTGCTCCACTTCAACAGGGATCCAGCAGCACCAGAAGCAGCCGTCAGAGCTGCCGACACGATCAAAGACCCCGGTGGTGCCACATTCTCACTACCGGGAGAATGAACTGAAACACTCGCTGTGTAAAGAGACTCACATTTCAAAACAGCCTCTCTCCAGAACTAGAAGCGCCCCGCATGCTGGCATCTCCTCGTTTCAGTGAGACAAACATATGGACTTGGGAACACTAAAGGAAAAACGTTCATAGCACTTCTCCCTCCACAGAGCAGATGATCAGATTAGATATTTGTCTAACTCTATGCATAAATTTGCATTTCAATGTGTAAAAAGCAATAACTTTGAAACTACTGTAACTTCTCAGTGCCTTCAAAAGGCAAAGATCACCCCACTCAGATAGAGATCTTTCTCAATGAAGTCTCCATTTGTCTTAATGAACAGCATGATTAACAGCAGGCTTCGTTTCATTTATCATTACATAGTTGAGGCGTTTCTAACTGCAGATTGTGTAATTGAGATTCAGGAAAGTGTAGTACAGTGCAGACGTCTTAACCCATTTCACTTCCTCGTTTGGCTTTTAAAAGACAGACTTTTGCGTAATCTTTTAAAGTGGTTTTGATCAATAGTTCTCAAGGCTGTACATAGGTGTGGTTTCTTACGACTTTGGCTGCTTCAGAGAAAAGAAAACTTTTGTTTAAAAGGCCCTTTTATTCTGCATAGTTGCAGTTGATAGATGCTGACTTGATGAAATATTTGATTTTTGAAGAGAGACAGACAGATAGATAGAGATGATTCTGTCGTAGAAAAAACCTAATCCATTAATTATCTTAATGTTCCTAGAGGCTAACAGCAAAGCAATGGCCTTTCCATTAAATGCATCTCGTCTCAAGTATTTACAGCAAGAACATCTCTAATGAATCCCAACTACTCAGGGATTTGAACCGTTAACGATGTCACCATTTTATTTCTGTCCTATTAACATTTACGTTTCGCAAACACCAGAGGATGGGATCTTTTCTGCCAAGGGCAATGGCGGTAATAAAGACAGAGCCGCCAACTAATACAAATTGACTGGCAGTTAACAAGTCCCCGGTCTCTGTTCTGTTTGCCACAGCTCTTTGCTCGAAACTTGTGATTTGCAGCAGACAAAGTATCATCCGGAATATTAACAGCGAGGACTCCTCATAATGAAGATGGAGTCATGGGGTGATAAACACTGAATTTAGGTTTAACAAGGTCTTATTAAGGTCGCCAAGGTTAATGGCCACACCCCTCTGTGTGCTCTGATAAAAGCTTCCACTACAACATATTTATTACAGAAACAGCTAAGAGGTGAGACGCTCCTTACACACACTGAGGCGTTTCAGCTCAGCAACAACTTATCTTCACTATTTAGTCACAGCGCGTAATTAGACTTAGTCAGTCCGGTCACGTTTAGAGGTTTACTTGGGGTCTAAAATCCAAAGTTTTACAAGAACAGTTAGCGACCAGAAAATGCAACTTAGAGGAAGAAAATTTTTGAATTATGCCATTTTATTAAGAAACATCTCAAAAACTGTAAAAAACATGGAGTATGTAGAGTGCATGTAAGAATATCTTAGAAATAAGGTAGCTGCACTTGGAAATTGGTGCCAAAAAAGGCTGTAGATTTCCACAAGGACTGAGAAGAAAAAGTTCCCTGGACATTCCTTGCAGAATAGGAACTACACTGCTACACAATGATCCAGAGTTCTATTTTCAGAATAAATTCTGCATTTCATTTGAAAATCATGGTCCTAATGTATGGAAGGAAAATAAAGAGGCACACAATCCAAGTCCAGAGTTAAGTTTCGATGGTCAGTGATGAATTGGAGTGCCTTGTCACCTGCTAATGTTGGTTCACTGTGTTTTCTGAAATTCACAGTCAATGTAGCCGACTACCAGCAAATTCTGCATCGCTTCCTGCTTCCTTCTTCCCTCTGTTGACTAGGTGTACGGCTATGCTGATTTTATTTTCCAGCAGGACTTGCCACCTGCCCACACTGCCAAAGATACCAAAAGCTGGTTCAATGACCATGCATGGTGTTCCTGTTTGTGATTGGCCAGCAAACTCCCCTGACCTGAACCCCAAAGAAAATCTGTTGTCCAGAGGAAGATGAAAGACACCAGACACCAAACGGCAGATGACCTGAAGGCATTTATCAAAGCAATCTGGGCTTCCATTACATCTACGCAGTGCCACAGGGTGATCGCCTCTGCAAAATGGCCATTTCACTTTCTGAGATGTCTGGCAAGAAATTTTGCACTTTTTGGAAATATTCAATTTTTTTTGATGTCCTAGTAAATATATATGTTCATAATAGCCTTAAATTTGTACATATGCATTTCCTTTCCACTTCTTTGGGGGCTTTCAGTAACTTCATGTCTTCTGCAGCGACTCTGAGGTATTTGTGTGGTGTTTGCTTCTTTGATAAGGTTTTCCTTTTATTCTTGAAAGTTTGTTTTTCTCTGTGTTGCTTGATTCAGTTGCTTCTGGAATGTACGCAGGGATTTCTGTGTTTAGTAAAATGCCTTTATGCTGTATAGAAAAGGGAAAAAAAAACATTTTCCACCAAGTCTGAAACATAGTAACAAAACAAGATTTTGGATGCCCTCTGTTGATCTAACAGAGTGCGATTTGAAACAGTCTGCAGTCGCCAGACGAAGCGACAGGCTGCTGAATGAGCTGCATCTAAAGTCTCTAACCCTTCCACAGAGGTAGCGAAGGATGCAGCACACTGGAAACCAAGATAATGGAAGACAAACTTGATGTAGAGCCATGATCTTTGTTATTTAGTAAGATCGGGTTGCACATTTGTTTCAGTATATTTTAAATTCAAACAAGCAAAATCTTGTATTTTTAAAACAAGATGCATACCGGAAAAAAAAAGTAGTAAGCAAGAAAATAACTTAATAAAAGATCTCCAGCTTCTTTCCATCATTAATCTCTTGAAAGTTCCTCAGTGCACTTTACTTGTGCCATCAAGAGTCAGAAATAATGAATAAAACTGTAACAGCTATCTTCAGTGTAGCAGTGAGCGCTCTAACCACTTCAGGCAGCTCAAGCTGACTTCACCAAAAATGAATGTAATGTGCTGTTGCTCCCTGGGGGAGATGTAAACACAGCTCTACCAGCAACAGTCGCAGGTGGTTTCAATTTTATTCCAATTTTCAGCTGCTTGCTTAGGCAAATACAGTATGTTTAATAAAAAAACAGCTCACCTGATGTGCTATGGAGGTCTCGCTCACACATAGGAGAGACAGTCTTTGAATGCCTGAATTATGGGTTTAACATTTACCTGCTGCCCCAAGTGAAGTGCCCTGCATTCAAATCGTTCCTTCCTTTGTATTATTGCAGCTGAAAAGCTCAGTTTATTAAAGTAGGGTACATGTGGACACCTCAAACATACAGTGCTTACTCACATGCTCTATTACAACCAGTTTATTCTGTAAATGCATTGTCATTCAAGTTATATTTTCCACAGATCCATTCATCTATCCACCTAATCAATGTAAAGCATTGATCGGTTTAATTAATGCATTTCTGCAAAGGGTTTGGTAAATAATTTCTTTGTGCCCCCCAAACAAGAGAGGGTTTTTCTGGATCAAACGTCCCGAATGTGACTATTTAATTATGGGAACTATCCCATTATAATAAACTTATAAAATACAACATTACCATGGACTTTATGTGATGAACTGCATTCCAAGTTTTGATTTGTCTTTTAGAGCTCCTTTAAAGTCTGCATTGAAAGACTATAAAGTTTTATGTGGGAGAACGTTCTTCTTTTTTGCCACATTCTGTCTATTCGTGCCGCATATTCTGCAGCTGAAGCCACTGAAGTAATGAATAAATGTAGGAGTGTCATGTAAATAACTATTGTGAACAATTCCCAAAGTGCACACTGTGACTGGCCAATGAATGCTGTTTCATAAATGCTGCATGGAGCCATGAAACTTGGCCTGTAAGTGTGTTACATGTCCTCCGCTTATCAGGCAACAACATGAGGGAAACCCAAAACATGCATGTGCTTAGAAACTCCTCAGATTCTCAAGAGGAATTCTAAGACCTTTCAGGACAGGGAAGATAAATAACCTTTCCATTAAACCGAGTCTTGGAAATTGTCTAAAAGACGACATCTTAATCAATGAACCTCACCCGAGTCCTTTCTGCTCAATGGATCTGCTCACTTTAACAGTTTTTTCTAATTTTTCAGTCATGATTCATATCTTATCACCAAAAGGTTGGAAGGTGGAAGGAATGTGTCAAGCAGTTGACTAGTCTGTGGAGCATTGAGTGCTGTCCCATATCACTGGTTCCATTGTTGGACAATTCTGCAGGCCGTTCTCCTCTTTTACTGCTAAGCTAGAATCTGTAGCATGGGACAAATGGGATGACCTCACATCATTTTGACACCAGTTTCCTCTAGGTCCCAATAAAATGTAATCACATGTATTTCTTCTTTGTTGAACAAGTATCTTAAAACTTGTTTTTTTTATTGTTTAATTTACCACAACATTTAGTTCCCCACATGAATCTGGGAACATGTAAATATTTGTTTCTGCAAAATCAATACAGATGAAAAGGCTGCCAGCTGTCTTAGAGAATGATAAAATGAAAGAAGTCTTTTAATCCTTTCACCTCCAAAAATCTGCCTGCAGAGGCTTGAAAGGTAATATTTTTCTTTTGTGTTTTGCCAAATCTGGAAATCAATCTGCTCAATGAACTTCAATGGGAGCTGTTTCTGTTTCTTGGCACGAATTTAAATAAAGAAACAAGCACAAACGCACTGCTATTGCTGACTGAGTTGATTTATTTAAATAGAACATGTGAGCTTTTTAAATTACAAAATTAAACTCCACCTATTACAAATAATTTATGTAATTAAGGAACTGGTTAAAAATAAATAAAAGCTGAGGTCATAGTTAAGACTTAACCAAAAAACGATGTACCTGACAACTGTTAGATAATTATTCAAAATAAGTCATAAAGCAAACCAAAAACTTTGAAAGCTCCTTGAACATAGAAAATTGTAGAAATCTGGCTTTTTGAAGACTAAGATGAAACAGGAGATGAATTTAAACACAGCACAGCTGTATAAATCATTTGTTCTATTAAACTTGTGTCTTTTCCTCACTTTCTGTTTTTTTGTAGGAAATGCCTTCGTGGTCAGCTTGGCCTTTGCTGACTTGGTGGTGGCCATCTATCCGTACCCACTGGTCCTGACAGCCATCTTCCATAATGGCTGGATTGCAGGTTACATCCACTGTCAGATCAGCGGCTTCCTCATGGGCCTCAGTGTCATCGGCTCCATCTTCAACATAACCGGCATCGCAATCAATCGATACTGCTACATCTGCCACAACCTCAAGTACGACAAAGTTTTCTCCAGCAGCAACACTATGTGCTACGTTATGCTTGTCTGGACGCTCACAATCCTAGCCATCGTGCCCAATTGGTTTGTGGAGTCGCTGCAGTACGACCCGCGGGTGTACTCCTGCACCTTCGCGCAGTCGGTTAGCTCGCTCTACACCATCACAGTGGTGGTGGTGCACTTCATTCTGCCCATGAGCATCGTCACCTATTGCTACCTGCGCATCTGGATTCTGGTGATCCAGGTCAGACGGAGGGTAAAGCCGGACTCACGGCCCAAAATCAAACCGCACGACCTTCGCAACTTTCTCACCATGTTCGTGGTGTTTGTGCTATTCGCCGTGTGCTGGGCGCCGCTGAACCTGATTGGCCTGGTGGTGGCGCTGGACTCCAGGCTGAGCCGAGCCATCCCAGAGTGGCTGTTCACAGCCAGCTACTTCATGGCGTACTTCAACAGCTGCCTCAACGCCGTCATCTACGGCGTCCTGAACCACAACTTCAGGAAGGAGTACAAGAGGATCGTCCTGATTATCTTCAAGTTTCACTGCTGAGATAAAATGCCCAGAGCTAGAAGTGTTTTTTTAACATCCAAGAAACGATTATTAAAAAGCCATGAGCAAAAGAAATAAAAGACTACAAGAAAAGGGGACAAATACAAACAACACTGTGAAAGGAAGAAGCAGGAACATGTAGTATAAGAGCAAAACAGCTCTAGGTGAAGAGGAGGACAAAGAAGAGATATCAGTGCTGCCTTCAGGGAAACAGAGATTTTAAAATGTAGCGAGTGAAACTGAGACCAGAGATTGAAAGTAACTCTTAGTAATTTATCTCCTCATGACTGCCTGTGGTAAGGGGGTCATTACTCGTTGAATTTTGAAAGTTAATGGCTGCTCAAAGTTTAACCAGCATCACAATTCATTTAAATGTTGGACCATCCAAATATTATGTCCATCCTCCTCCATGTGATTAATTTTAACAGAACATGCTGCTGAACTTCTCAGAAACTGTGAGCTTGTGTGAATGATTTTCTGAATGGTAAAAGGTGGTAAAAAAAAAAAAAATCTGCAAAATAGGTGCTTCTGGGAGGAATAAAGAAAAAGCATAAAATATTCAAGATTAAATTTTCTCATTATAATTTGTGTAGATTTCCAAATACAATTATTTTGGGTGCAGAAAGAGAGAAAGAAAAGAACAAGACTTGAAATGATTTACTAACTTTCTTTTGCAGAAAAAAACATTCAAAAAAGAATTGCACTTTTTAAACAGTTTTATATTTTTTTAAAGCAGAACAACAGAGCTGTGTCTCATTAATTTAACTCAAGGTATGAATTGTTTCAGATATCGATTTCCACTACTTTACAGTGAAGTAAACACACAGGTGCCTGTTTTAATATTGGCTTTTAAACACAGAAATATAGTCTTCATGTGATCATGCTAAAGAAAATCAACTTCAACATGAAAAACAAACTCTGCCTGTTGTTTAGGTGCATGTTGGGAGTTCTGGGTTTCACCCAAGGCCTTTTCCCAGTGGAAAATGTCCACTGGTTTAGGTGGCATACAGTCATTCTGTATGAAATACCCAAACTATTCCAGCTGGCTTCAAAGTGCAGAGCAGCAATTCTCAAACAACACATGAAATGACCAGATCTTAACCAACTAATTATTACGCAGAGAGGTTGTTTGTAAGCAACGTGTTACTACTGCAAAACATAAAAAGCTAAAGAACAAATGACTTTTGGACTATGCACCAAAAAGCTAAGCAATTTAGCAGAGCTCACTTCAGTAGCTGAACTTTATGCAAATGTCCAATTTTCTAACCCAGGATTACTGGATAAAGTATGGACTGCATTGGTTGTAACGCTTGTCCCTTTTCTCAGAGGTAGTTTAGGTGCTATTCCACAGAAATTTGTACAATTTTGACTGTGATTTTAGTATTTTTATTTAGGGACATAGCAAGGAAAATAAGCTGACCAATTAATTTGCCTTTTGATTGACTTGAAATATTGCAAATATAATCTTAGTAGTTTTCTTGAATATGAGCCAAATATTAGAATAGTGTCTTACCTGCAGTGTTGGCTTTATAATTTAGCTGAATAAATTTGAGGTTCTGACTGATTTACCTTGCACATATGCAATGCTAAAGCGCGGTTACAGCTTTATCTGGATAGTTTTTGTCATCGACGTATCACTTTACCCCAACTGTGTGATAGTTAGCAGTGACACAAAATATGTTTGATAAGTTCATGAACATGCAACTGTTGACTGTATCACTGTAAGATATTTTACCAGCCTAACTGTTTCTGCTAACCTTTTGGATGGTTTAATTCAGTTCTTGTTTGTCCCGCCAGAGTTTGAGAGTAGAGAAGACCATCAAACTTGACGTCCTGTAAACCTGGCCTGGAACTGCAGCTTTGTTCTTGTGCTGAAACTCTTATTTCCTGAACATTTTTGATGAAGGGATGTCCCTCTTTCTGTTTTTTGCCTTCCATCTCTGTTATTGGAGGATTCTGAGATTGTTTTGCTGAGGTACCTGGATCTCTCAGCTTACAGCACATCACCCTCATAACACAGCTAGAACCAATGCGCTCAAAGCAACACATCAGTCAGGGTTCAGTAACCCTGTAAACACTCCTTTGTGTGTGTTCCCCAATGCCTCCATCCAAAAGGGTGTTGTGCCAGATAGCACAGAAATATGAAATTATTGGTAAAGGTTCCTCTTACTCCTGTTGGCAAATGCCAGTTTGCAGTAAATTTTTTAGAAAAACAAATACATTCTCAGAGTGTTTAATGACAGAGGACGTCAGACGTCCCTCCATTACAGCTGATTTAAGCAGATGAAACTGCAAATTTTAATATACATACTATAATAACAGATAAACCATCTATGCTTTTGTAAAGTTTGTTTACAAGAGCAAACTTTACAACAAAACACCTGTTATGCTGTTTCCTCAGCATAACAGGTACCCAGCTGTGAGAGTCCGGTTGATGATCTGACTGCGAGTCTGTCAGGGAAATTTCCAAAGACATATGAGATAATGAAAAGCACAGCAATTTGCCAACCTTAATGTGATTAAACCTACAACAGCCTGTTGCAAAATGAAAAAGCTTACCTCTGTTTAATGGTCTTAGAGCAGACTGGCAGGTTGCTGCTGATGAAGATGATTAATGCAGCAGGTACTTTCAACCGCTATGATTTTAGCATTGTAACATGGACATTGACTGAAATAAGCTTAGCTACTGTCTCTTGCGAAAGTGCTGAGTGTTACTGGCATTTACTAACATGTATTAATATCCCACAGATATCAAAATATTTAGCTTCAGTTTTAAATTGTCAAGATCAAGGATGTAGACTAGGAGTTGACCTCTTGTAGCTCTGAAGATGTCTCCATGTGTTTACAATCTCACTGCAGTAGGAAATGTCAACTATATGAAAGAGAATTATTGCTCTTAACTTCACAGACCCTGATTTCAGAAAGGCCCCATTTGCCTCCCAGAAACATAATGCTTGTCTGTTGGAACAAAACAGTTTAAACACTTTTACAGCACAACGTTGATGAATGAATATGGGTCTAAAATTACTCCGTCATAGCAAAGCTTAGTATACTGTACTTATTTGGTAGTAACTAAATGTTAAGTATTACACTGATAAAAGATTTCTTGCACAGTATGACATGTCCTTTTGTGCAGATTTACTTGAAAACTAATATGGCAATGCAAACAAAGAAAGAGCAACCAGAGATTTGCCTCTAAAATCAACTCCTGTTAGTTGCAATATTGTTTTCACTTATATTCTACTGCTATTGTTTTTTGCGGCTCAGTGACTTTACTTAAGTCTGACAGATGAATTAATGACAGTCACAGTACTTTAGCTTCTTTTTTATTAACTTCGTAAATAGAAAAAGATTGTCTATGCTCATTCATTTCAAGTATACCGGACTTTAACTAGATTTTTGATTAGAACTTAGACTGATAAACTGAAGGGATTGCATATTTGGCTCTTTCTACTCAGAACAAGATCAACTACAGTGCAAAAAAGTGTCAATGTTCACCACTTTTATAATCTGATATATAAGTAATAGACCAGAAAAGTTTCTGTTTCTGCCAATCAGAAGCAATAGAGAGAAATTTCAACAATTCCACACTCATTTAAATGAACAATTTATGTTCCGCATAAACACTTGTGTAATCAGGTTCGACATCAGATCCTCCCAGCAGCAAGAATACTTACTTAAATATGGTTCTGAAACATCCATCCATCCATTTTCTTACACCCTAGACCCTAATGGGGTCGGGAGGTGCTGGTGTCCATCTCCAGCGAACGTTTTGGGCAAGAGGCGGGGTCACCTTGGACAGGTCGCCAGTCTGTTGCAGGGGGTTGTGAAACATGCTAAATAAAAAAATAAAAAAAGATAAAAATGAGGAATAAAGCCGTGATTGTTCTGAATGGTATTCTGACCACATCACTGTGTTTCTAACACCCCTAGAAAGTGTAAGTTCTGCATGTATGACTATAGGGGGTGTTGCTGGCTAAAATCTCTTCTTGCATTTCATCTGTCCAAAGGATGACTGCTTCATTCCCATTTTAATGAGTTCCCTTTCTGTGTGTGTGTGCATCCGGCTGCTCTGGGACCAGTTCCTCCCCAACTTAAGGTCCACTAAGGACACCTAAATTGGCAACAGGGCAATCAGTTGGAAGGGGACTTTGTTTTGTCTGTGCCAAAATGTTGCTGGCTCCCATCCTAGTTTAAGTTTTTATGTGAAACCTCAAAGTGAAATCACTTACCCTACAATTTAAAAGTTCAATCCAGATGAGCAAACATAGCACACATCTTAAATACCAATTGCACAAGTGGTGACTGATTTACTGTGTTTAAATTAGGTGTATGTATTATTTCAAACAAAATACCAAATTAATATTTGATTTCACCAAGTTACTGGGATGAAAGGAAATTAGGTCAGTTGATTTGTAATTTATTTTGCCCAAAGCATCACTTTAAAATGAATGACTTGTGTTTTGAGATCTATTTAAGGCACAAGCTTAGATGTTTTAAGCTTTTATCAACAGATGTTAAACTCTCAACGTCTTTAATTTGGCTTAAGACTTTGTTTCTGTGTATTTTACTTTATTTCTTGTCGAAGTTTAATTGAGCAACAACCTACCAACACTGGCAGCATTTCACACTGTCTTTTATGAGGGTCTTGGTGTTTACTTCAAGTGTTATGCACAATAAACTTACACCTGAAATTTAGTTTAAACTCTGCTCCCCACATCAGCATGTCTGGGTTTACAGATTGAAGTTTTGCAGCGGGAAGGAACAAAATTGGAAATGAACAACTTACTGAATCACTTTTGAAATGACAAAGTTTGGTTCTTTTTTAGCCTTTCTGTTGTAGATTTTCAGCCATTCTGTAGATTTTCTGCTGTTTGAGACCACTGCCATGTTGATGACTTCAGCTGTCGAACAGATGGCCTCACATCTGAGACTAGAATACTTTGTTTTACAGAGAAGTTTCTGGTTGAAACAATGATCACAAGGAGTCCAGGTTGTGCTTGGATTTCTCCAACATATTGTGATAAATTGTGGCTAAAATCTCTTCTTGCATTTCATCTGTCCAAAGGATATTCTGTCAGACTTTTGGTGGTTCATTAAGATGGAACTTTCCGCATATAAGGTGTGCTGCTACATTGTCTAGAGTGAACAATCTTTTAACTTGTCTAAACAAGCCATATTTGCTCAGTATTTTTTCTAATTGATTTATAATGAACTATAACATTCAACGTGCTAACTGAGCGCTGCACTGGAGGTGCTTAAAGGAGTGTTTTCATTATCTGTTTCTGGGCATTTCTGTCTTTCTTAATTCATTTGAAACCAACAAATGTGGTCTTTATGTTTCCCAAGACTAAATGGAAGCTATAGATATCCTTTCATTGAAGACACAAAAGTAGTGGAAACTAAACAAGTCATTTCCCTAACCACTACTAAAAAAAAAGACCATAAAACTATCTCATTGAGATCAGTGAGGTGAAAAAAATAGGCTCTTTAAAACTCCAGAATGACCTCATTAGGCATTTAAATCAGGCATCACAACATCAAATTGTTGTGAAATGCCTACAGTGTTTTCAAACACTGTAGGCGTTTCACAAAATGATAGGAATTCTCTTATTCCAAGGTGATCCATTAGCTTAACCATAAATCTTTGTTTTTTGGTTGATTTCTTCCACCTTTCCAAAGAAACTGGATAACCTTGCTTGGGAGGATTGCCAGCACCCTGCTGTGGACCCTCACTCTAAAATAATCTGTCCAAGTTACCATGCTTCATTAGTAACATAATAAATCTTTATTCTGCCATGTTTCTGCTCACCATGATCACCGTTTCCAATCACTATCAGTTCTAACAATTGTCTTTCTTCGGCCTGTTGTTGCCTTCACTTGCTCTGTGTTAGTCTAATTGTGTTACATTTCGAGCTTGTATTGTATTGATATCTGTGGGTAAAAGTTTTCAATTAAAATAAAAAAGACCAAAATCTCATCGGTCAAGAAATCCCCCCCAAATATAGAAAATCCAACATTGCACCACATGTAGAAGAGGATAATGTTTTTTTTTTAACTGTATTTATTATTATTTTTCACATTATAACCACAATCTTAAATGGATTTTATTAGAATTTCATATGGTAAACCAACTAAAAGTTGTTTTTTGTGTTGGTTTGTCACAGTGTATTATGTTCCTTCTACTTTACAATAATGTGCTACTTTAAGTTGGTGTATCTTATAAATTACAATAAAATACAGTGGAGTTTGTGGTTCTAATGTCACTAGAAGTGAAGGGGTTTAAATGAGAATGATTTAGATTTAAGATTATATTTGTAAAGCACTGCAGTCTAAAGCACAGGTGCCTACTGTCAGTTATCAAAGGGCACCGTCCTACATGTTTAATTTGTTTATTTGAGGACTTTTTGCTATGCAGCATTTGACAGCCTGCTGATTGAATCCTCTCTACTGAACCAGGAAAACATTTAAAACATGTAAGACACTGGCCATCGAAAAGAGAAAGATAGGAAACCACTGGGCTAATGATTCTTTACTTACAGTCCATTTTGTTCTCTTTGGCGTATGATGATCTTCAGTAACTGACCACAAAACTTCAGTTTCGAATTTACCTCAAAAAATTGTATCCTGTCTAGAAATTAAAAGGCTTGTCCCAATTGTTCTGTTTTCTGCTCAAGATAAGTGGGTGTCATTTGCTCTAACTGGACTGTATAACATAAACATAATGGAATAAACTAAACTATAACAATAATGTGAATCCTTATAGCTTTAAAGTAAGTGCTCATCAAAGTGTAAAGTACTTTGAAAATGACCTTTCCTTGAGTTGATATATCTTGGAGCAGATACATGTACGGTAATCTAACATTCTCACATTCTGCAGAAAGTAAATGAGGCATCTGTATTGGCTTTTCGGAGGAGTCCAATGAGAGTAGTTGCAAATTTAATTGGTCCACTGAGGATGCAAATATACACAATCAGCCTTTTACCTGTAGTTATGTGCATTAACTAATAAGGTATTTTTCTTGTTAGTGCTGAAGAACGATGCAATGAGCCAAGCTTTGTTGACGTTTTGTGTATTTGGAACAGCAGCAGCAAAAAAAAAAGAAAATTTAATGCTGTGTCCGTATGTGTGGTCCAAGGCCAGCCAGCTGCAATAGGAGCTATCAGTATTCAGTCTAAGAATGTAACCGTTTTCCTTTCATACGCTGTTTTTGCACATCGCCATGAAGAATGTTTCCTCTGAATGTCTGTAATGTTGATGAGACAAAAGAAACCCACTGAATCCTGGAAAACATGTCTTAATAAATGAACGTTCACTGTGAATGCCTCCCTTGTTGCCTTTTTTTCCCCCAAGCTTTGCAGCACTGTACGTCTTAGCACTTCATAATTGGAAGAATACTTCTATTTAAAAAAATGTTTTGTCTGTAGTGGTGCTTGTTTTCATAGCACAACTCCGTGAAGAGAAGGAGAAAAATGGAGTCAGGGCCATGTTGTTAGCCAGTGGGTTTTTCCTGCGAGTCAGAATACTAACTGAAGAGGACAGAGAAATCACTAATGTTGTGTTACTCTGTGATTTTTGTCGACAGAAACCTGACAGCTGTCTGTTTTCGCCGTGGTTACACACACATACCTGTACAAACTCCATCCCAACACCATCCTCTGTAGTCTGAAGGTGATGGTTGCGCTAACAGCAGGATCTGACAGCCAAGCTGTCGCCAGAAGCAACACTGCAAGTCAAGCACCGTCTCCACCAGGGGGTGAGGCGAGGAAATGAATTCAGACGGCACATGAGGAGAAAGATAAATAGAGGAATGGAGAGAAAACAGGGCAGTGATAGCACTGAGGAATGACTTGACAGCTAGACAATAAAACAGAGATTTTCTTTTAAAAGCAAATTCAAATGATAATCTCTGTCGACCCATGCAGGTGAATCTTATGTCAAGTGTTTGAGTTCATTCTAAACACTTAAGTCTATACTTCACAGCCTGAGACTAGAATCAAGAGTCTAATCCAGCTCAGTGTCATGCTGTGCAGAACTTCATATGGCTGCTGATTGAACTGCAGCTAATTATGTAATGCAATGAACTGTAACTTCTAAAATGTAAACTTTGGTGACAGAATAGTTTAAGTTCTTCCCTGCTTTGCTTTTTTTCATACATCATGCTCCCGTCCTAATAACTGTTTGAAGCGCAAAAACCTGAGAACTGGGAAATGATCTCAGCTGAAAGCTGAAGAACTTACAAGAGAAAATTTGTAATATGGCAGGAAAGCTGGACAAAGATAATTCAGTGCATGATATCAGCTTCTAAACCAGGTGCTCTCTGAAGGTGAACCCATGCTTGTCATATTAGAACTTGATCAGTTTGTAGCTTGTTTATCCACCTGCGTTTTGAGAGGTGACTACAGATCTGAATGAAAATCCTCAACTCACAACCAAATGTGGTGCCGCCAAAAGAGTGTTACGGACTCATTAAATAGGAGGTACTCCAAGTATTCTCAATTCGATTGGAGACCAAAGTTACTGTGGTCTCTTTCAGCACCATCCAGTAATTTTGGTTATAACTTTGCCCTTTCAAACATTTTGTATTTTGAGATAAGGTAATCTTGGTTTGATTCATTACATTTGTTTATCAGATTTATTTAATAATTAAACTCAGGGATGTAGTTAGTTGTGCTAGCATTGTTTCTGCCCTGTTTGCTTTTAGCTTTACGTTTCCCCTTCTTTGGATTTTGTACTCAGATTTTATTTTTGCTTCTTAGGAAGTTTGATTTATTTTTATAATGGCCCCTCCAACTATCCCACATCCTTGGCTTAGAAAAGAAAGAAAAAAAAAAACATCTGCAGATAAAGTTTCTACACTTATATCTGCAGACGCCTAAAGCATCATGCTGCAGGACAGGACAATTCCCTGCAGGCTTCCCAGAAACATTTGATGCAATGCAGCGCAGATCAGTGCTGCAGCCAGAGGAGTGAGATGAAACACACAGCAGTCATTAAAATAAAGAGAAGGGGGAGGAAAGTGAAGAAAAGTTTGGTTAAAGGAAACTACTGCTGTTAAGGGCAGTACCGCTGTAGCAAGGATGAAATGTGACAAAATAAGAGATCAGGAAATACAGAAAGAACGGTGATAACGAGACAGCAAAAAGGATTTTAAATGTCGGAAAGGGAAGAACTTTGAAAAAAAATCAAGCTAACTCTTTCCACAACTTGAATCAAACCATTCTTATTTTTTTTCTGCGTATCATCTGGGTAGCTGATAAAGTTTAGAGTCTAAATTTTAGACTATATTTGTTTACAAACTAGCAATATTAAGTACACTATCTTTTATTCTTAAAATGTTATTTTAGATTATTTGAATTTCAGATAAATGGAAATGATTTACTTACCACATGCTGACAGAAAAGAAAGAAAGAAAAATCATTCCAACCACCAAGATGATTCCTAATAAAATTGTTTTTATCCAGCCTTTTTTCATGTTTTGGTTCAGACAGTCTGCTGAATTTTTTAAAAATGCACCATAGATTGGACTCTTATTAATTTTGTCTTTAGTATTTTTGTAGTGAATACTTGTGGCGAACCAAAATATGAGCAAAAGGTAAGAGAAATCATTGCCTGAAGAAAGACACCTGAAACCTACACAGAGAAAACAGACAGCCAAACTGCTCAAATGATGATTGCTGGAGTGGGAACAGATTAGACTGATTATCTAAAGGTGACATAGCTGTGGAGTAGCATAAACTGAGTGGATAAATAGCAACACACAAAGAGCAGACAAGCATTGGATAAAAATAATTAAACCAAACATAGTTAAACATCAAAGTAAAAAGTAATGTGGAGCAGGTGCTACAGAAAAAAACAATATGGCCCAAATAAAGCACATTTTAAAAAGTGGTTGCTCCAACTCAAAGCAGCTGAGTTGGAGCAACTGCTTTGAGTTACAATTTTAAAACCTTATGTAAATGTACAAAAAGTATAAAAACAAAGTCCTTAAACTTTAGATGATTAAAAAAAAAGAAGATAATATCTGCTCCTGAAGTTAAACTTCTAAATGTTAAAGTAACATTTAACATTTAATTACACAAAGGTTGGCTTCTTGTCAGTTGGGAAACTACTTATTTGTTTAAAAATGCTGATTATGCAAGTTAATGTTGCTACTGGGTTTGTCTTTCACAGCTGCATCTAAAATAATGACTCACCATGAGTTAGTGCCTCCTAAATCACCAGTGAAGATTTTCCTCATTTACATCATCATCACTAATTATTAATGTTGTGAGCCTAAGAGTGGATCTTTATGCAACAATGCCTTCTGAGCCTCTTTAATCCCTCGGTATCTCCAGTCAAACATTTTGGGTCTTTGACCCAGAAAAGAAATCTGGCACTTCTGGAAGTGAGGCAAGAACAACAGATTCTCCTTTAATACCAGGTACCACAAACACAAATGAGTTTCTAATCACTGGTTGTTTGTACTTAGGGTCTGAAACTGAGGCAATTAGAACAGCAGCTAATGGGTGGGTTGTGAGAAAATCTGAATTTTCTCTCTCATTAAGACCCACAGAGAGACATATGTCAGTTCGCTGCTTCTTCAACAATGCCATGCATCTTCTTAACAGCTTATGTAACAGCAAGCAAATTGACAAATACCGTTTTTCATTGCACATTGCAAAATTCCAGAAATTTCCTCAGTGTGGGTGACGCTTTTCAATTAAAGAGAAGTACTGTCCCCCCCTTCTGCTCATGGTGAGTCACCCACCATCTCTGCAGGAAATTATCATCCTCTTAAACAGAAAACACACATTATGCTTGCTCATCCTGGCTCTTGGAATTTTGAAATGGAAAACAGCTTTCTAAAGATGAGGAAAAAAAGAGACGAGGATCTTTTAAGCCGAACGTCCGCAGGGAAGCTCTCCTTATCTCCCTGTTCTCAATAAAGGCTGCATGCTGCAGACAGCGCCGACTGAGCTGCCTGCTCGCCCAACTTCAAAATATTTCAGCTCCGTCCAAAACAACATTCTCAGAGGAGTCCAGAGTAACAGCAGGAAGCAGATTCATGCCTGGACTTTTAACTAAAATCCTCTGGAATACAGGACAACACTCACTGTTGAATAGATGTTTTGGGGCCTATAATGTAAAATTTATTAAAAGCAGGGTATGTGTAAGAAGATATGTGCGCCATTTAAAAATTCACAGTATAGAAAATAATTTACAAGTTTAAAGTTTAAATTGTTGTGATAGAGATGGAGCAAATAATGAGCCATGTGTTCCTACCCAAATAAGAAATTGAAGGTAATTAGATGTAATGTTCAATTAGTTGCTGCAGGGAAAAAAAAGTTTTCTGATTCAGATTTATAAAACTATTCTGCAATTAAATCTAAGTTCTGCAAAAGAAAATAAAAAATCCTGAAATCCTAATGTCATCTTCAGCAATTAAACAAAGTAAATGCTCAGATTTGTCTTTTATATCTTGATATTTTAGATTTAGATTGTTTTGACAAGATTCTATAATCTTATTTCTACGTTACAATGAACAAATACTATAAAATAATTTGTTCTTGTGGACTCTCTTTTGGTTTTTCTATGTAGAGTTTAGCAGACTTCCATGTAAGAAGAAGGACCCACAACATCTTTTGTCTTTTAGCTTGGCTTCGTTATAAAAGACTAATTAAGCTGTTAATGTTCTTTTTATAGCATACAACACTTTGCACAGCCTGTCCACATATTCTTTTATGAACTTTCTTTTGTCTGTGGATGTTATTTTTATATCCCTCATCAGCACTTCAGAAGAAATTTTGTAGTAGGAGTTGCATGAGCAGGTTTCAATCTACATATTTATTTTGAGTAAAATTACACAGCAGACTCAAACTACATGTATATATAAAACTGTGTTCTGTAGGAGGAATTAACATCAAAGATGATTGCAATCGGAGCGGCCTCATCCTGTTGTGATTTTCCTATTCAATTGTCTCTAATCTGTGGTGGGCGAGTAATTCAGGTTCAATGCAGAGGTGCAATTATTGTACATACTGGATTTGAAAAGCCTGCATTACATGTATAAAAAAGCTGTTTCATCTCATTGTCGTCATAAAAAAGAGGGTGTCTTTACAACAAATTGCTGTTTGTTGAATTCGTGCCATCGATTTGTCCCATTATTTGTTTGTCTGGGATGATAAGAGCACAAACTGGGTCATTTCAGGAAAAAGAGAAGGTGAGTGGAGACATATTGGTGCAGCAGTTGAGGGAAGGGGACAGTTCAGCTTGCCGATAAATGATCTTAAAAGACTTATAAACCAGACCAAAAGTCACATGCACAAATTCATGCAGCAACTTAAAGATAAATGTAAACATTCACACAGTCCATGTCAACCAGTTCATTTGCCAGGCATTGTGCTGTTAGCAGAATACATCGGTCCACATTAGCGACTGCTTACCCCCAGGTTAATGATATGCTGAGTTCGGCTATAAGCACAATATGACGTGTTTTTATTTCCTCTTAGTCCCAAAGGCTTTTCTCTCATTGTATTATTAGGTCATGAGGAACACTTGGGTTGCTTGTGGGAATTTTTTTTAAGAAAATTAACAAGAACATGAAAACAAAAAGAAAACCAAGCAAGCCGGAAATCTCAGAATCAGAACCTACCTGTTGTTTATTTGGCTTGAATGTACAATCCAGTTCAAGTTTTTAAAAAGTACACCATCAGTTTAATATATCGTAGCAAATTTTCTATTGTCTAGGATGACTCTCGATGTGAGAAATGCTTTATGAAGTTTTAGCTGATGTGAGTTACAGAGACAAACTAATTCCTTTCACAAATGCCTCCACAACAACCTCTCCACTGTAAGGTCATTAACTGTCATAAAAACAGTCTAACTCTACAATATCCAGATATGATCATATTAAAAACAACATATATTACAGCAGTTGGAAATAGATTATTTGATGAATGCAAGTTTTGGAAATCATTTAATTTTATCCAATATGTTTCTCAGCTGACAGATTGCGTTCAATCATTTGAGTCCTGACTGGGATCAGTTACAGAAGTATAACCAAGTTTTAGCAAAATACCAGTGGAAACATGCAAAACTCTGGTATAAGAGGGATTTGATTGCTGTAATGCCAACACAGTCAAATTACAGTTCAATAAAAGCCACTAGTCCAAATAAAAATGTTCCAAAGTGAAACAATGTTTATAATACAACTGTTTATAATGAAACTTCACAAACTTTGTGAATTATATCTGAATCTTAAATGCAACTTAAAGTGGCTGTAATTTATTTTTTATATTTTTCATCTTTATTAAAATCTTTATTGATAAAAATGGAATCCAAACCAGACACTTTATTTAATAATCTATACATTTTGAGTACCTGAGGAAGACAGACTGGAGACCTGCTGAAAATAAATGGGAAAAGAGAAATTGAACAATCTGACAAATTAAGGAAGGAATTAAAGTCTCTGCAGGTTTCAGCGAATCTATTAACCTCTCAGATGTAACAGAACTGCCAGAGCAATAAGAGTCTTCATGCATTTATTCAGCAGCATTAGATCTCGTTACAACATGACCGCTCTGATTAAGAGGTGTCATTTTCTTCCACCAAGACTCTGTCACACACGCGTCGTTTTACCACAACTCTGAAATAACTTCTCCAGTCAGTTTCTGTTTTGACTTGGAGATGAGAAAATGAGTATATAATAACTCCGATTTTCTACATCATGGGCAAAACATGACATGTTTTAATGTTGACACTAATGTGTAAACTGAGCAGATGAATGTTACAGAGTATTCAACTCCAGTGCCTCCATGTATCGTACATGGAGCGTTCTGTGATAAAAAAATCAATCAATCATAACAAACAGAAAAATTGCGTTTAAGACTGTGAGATCATGAGGAACAAACAGTCTTAAACATTTCCTTTGGTTTTAATGTTTACATGTCAAATGTTTAGATTGAAGCAGAAATGATGAGATGTTTTTAGATAAAAGCATAGAATGAAAGTATTTCTCAGAATGTTTGATGTTAATGAAAAACATAAGCAGAATCTATGGAGTTCAAATCATGATTAAAGGATTTTAGAGGGACTTCCAGCTATCAAAGCATCCCACTTGTCAGCCTGTCCAGAAAAGTTTACTCTACCGTGATGGAGGAGATCATGGAGTTTTTTTCTCTTGTTGTTACTGGATGTGGAGAGTGGTCCTGATGTGTCCTCAGAGGTATTTTGTGAGGGGTATTGGAGAATGTAGTCCCGTTTCATCTGGTCCCTTTGTTGCCAAAGTCTAAGCTGTTCGTTAAACTCTGTCAGAGCTGCACTTACTCGCTGATACTGTTTTTGAAGTTTGTGGAAAAGATCTCAATGTGGAGTTGTGAAAAGGTGTTTGTCTGTGGTGGTGAGGGCATTATTTTGTTCTGTTCTGGAGAAGAAAGAGCTGAGCTGAAAAGGAAGCTCTTTAGCTCAGAAATGTTCAAACACACACATGCATGTAGTGTTTATGCACATCATGGAAGAAAGAACAAGATACTGTATTTCCTCCATCTTCCAGGTTGGAGCTTGTAGGAGAGTCAGTTAAAAGGTTTGGACATTGGATGCCTTCCTATGTATGTATGCATGGGGAAAAAGGAAAGATAGTAGTTACAGGTTATAAAGGTCTGAGTTTAGTATGAAAAATCTGATAACAGAATTAACAGCTCGTCATACCATTGTAGCCACAATATATATATATATATATATATATATATATATATATATATATATATATATGTATATATATATATATATATATATATATATATATATATATATATATATATATATATATATAAATATATTAAACAAATTAAGCTAAAAGCATTTAACTGTCAGAGAGTGGTTTATTAGCTGATTTTAAGACCAACTAACATGTAATTTTAGAGAGAAAAATCGAAATCTTGAAAGTATGAAACACAATTAAATACATTTTGCTCATTGTTTTTCTTTCAACTCAGTTTTAAATGTATTTCTTAAATTTTAGACATGGATAAAAGACCTTAAAAATGAACATGTGAAGATAATAAATTCCTGTTAAATCTCCATCCAGTTTAATTTTGTTCAGCTGTATGTTATGATACTATGCAGCTAAAGATATATTTACCTGCCTTATTATATTATGTTGCAGGCAGAACATTAAAATGAGTAATGATTGTTCTTATAAATATATAATTTAAGATGCAAATTCTCTCATTTCAACCACTTATGATCTGCATCGAAGTCTTTAAATTATGACTGAAAAATATAAGTAATGTGCTGCATTACTCAAATGCATAACTCAGAGACCAGGGAGGACATATTATGTTGTTCAAGGTTGTTTATTCTGCGAAAGGGATGAAGAACGTACAGAGTGCTAAAAGAAAAAAAAATATTTTCATCCTTTTAAAAACCGTACAGCAGCTAGACGTGAAAATCTGTCCTTTTCAACCTCATCATTAAGATGCAGATTTTTATTTCACTGACATCTGTATTTTCTGCTGAAGAGATTTAAAAATGATTATTATCACAATACTCTACATTACAGATAGAAAAAAAAAAGTCCTTGGGAAGTCCTCACCGCTATCAATGCTGCTCCCCGTTTAGCACAAAAGTCCTTCCAGGTAGAAGATAAATGGGTATTTTATTTTAAACATTTCCTTTGCAAATGAGCAAATATTTACATATGCAACAGATAAGTGATATATTCACACACATAAAGTTATAGTGCTTTACACACATAAGGCATGTGGACATGATTTTTTAAATTGATTTCCAAAAATGTTCTAATAAAAGCTGAAAAGTTTTTGCTGGTTGATACTGCCACATAAACACTGGAGACGCACAACAGTACAGAAGCTGTTTGGTGAACTTACAGTACATGTTGCATTTTATCTGCTAGACATTGTAGATAAATTATCTTTTATTATTCGATATACAGTCTGTCTGTAGTTAAACCAACCTGTGAAAGTTAGGTACAAGTAATAATAATAATAATTAAAAAAAAATAAGACTTAGTAAAAACATTAAAACAAAATAATAAAAAATAAAGAACAAAAAAACCTTTAAGACACAGAAGAGCTACTTCATAATTTAGTATCATGTTTCCCAAAGTCTGAAACAGGTTGAATCAATATCTAGATTTATTCTACAGTTTTAGGGCATTGAGCTTTTTCATCTGTCTTCTGATCAAATCCTTGTTTGTCAAGATTTTAGAAAAAACTTTTACAACCTGTACCTGTAGATTGTAAATGTTTGTCATCTCTGGTCAGGAAAAGTTTGAACATTGGATGATTTTCAAAATCATTTTACCGCCTTCTCATACATTTTCATCAAGACAAGTTTTATTCCCCTCATGAATCTCCTGTAATATTTCAAAGTTAAAGAGAGTTAGTGAGGCTGATGTGACTGGGGCAAACGGTGCACAGCACAGCCGGCACAAGGTTCAAGCTTGTATTATATTTGCAGTGCAGAAAATCATCGCAACTGATGTTTGCACAAAAATAGACCGGAAAAGCTTACTTTCACCATAAAAGTAAAGAACGAGAACAACATTTCTGAAAAAACTTTGAAGTGAGATGGAGGCAACATAGTTACTGCAACATGATTGCAAGAGACGGATATATTAGTCCATCAATATACAACAAGCAAGATTCAGCTGTTCATGTGCATATTGATGGAGTCAGATGGTGAAAATAAGAAAACGAGGAGGAGAAAAAGGAGGCAGCACAAGTTCATATCAGGGTGACAAGAATCAGAAGTCTGTTGCAGGTCACGCTGCATGGTTATCCCAGAAAGTATCACTGCTTACTTTATGATTTACATTTAATGATAAATAGAGATTTTCTTATTTTTAGATTTTGGCTGAAAATGCCTAATAATCACACAATCTGAACCCAGATAAATAACAGGAGCCACACTGGTTGAACAATGATAACTCTATTTGAGATGCATAAACTGCACATCTGAAAATCATAGTACAGCTATGAATGAGGCCTGGACCAAAAACCTTCTGAATAGTTCAGAGTTTAAACCGAGAATAAGCTCAAGATGTGATGGTTGTGCTGAACATTCAATGGTTAAAATCCCCAAATAGTGTAAAAGGAACCAAAACACCCATTCAATCTTTGACCTAAATAAAATTTAAACTATAGCGGCGGTAAGAAATTCTCTTTACTTTCACCAACATTTCAACACGGTAATATTGCACTGGAGGAAATATTACATCTTTTTAGGTCAGTAAGCATCAAGTCACTTCATTTTATGGATATTTTGCATTGGATATATACAGAGTGCAAAATATCCTCCAAACATCCCCCTAGTCACAATTTGGCTAAATATATTTATCTTTAAAACATCTGACCAGAGATACATCAATGGATTTGATAAGCGAAGATAAAAAAGCACAATTACAGCACAAATAATGCGAGGTTTGGTTTATAACCCTTAATCTGTTCTCAAAACATTATTTTTTTATTTAAACTGCTCAATGTGTCACCGAAAACTGCCAAAGTAGTGCAGTTTTATTCAATAAGGCATAAATCAAAGTGCATTTTTCTTTTATCAAGGTTTTCTTCCTGTCAAGATGTCAGATGGTGATTAAAAACCACTCAAAGCTGCAAACTTGAAGATGTTTGGGTTGAGGTGAAAAACAATCAGAATCAGCTCTGAATCTGGGAGTTAAAACCAAAAACAACTATTGAGGTAGTTTGATGTGTTGACTGGAGAATTTACATGAATATTTTTAGGCTGTTAATATGATAAATTACCTTTAATGCTCTTAATCTCTTAAAAATCTGATGAAGTCATCTTCTACTTTCAGATATTTATAATGACTTTTGGACTGAACTAATGGCTGTAATTAATTTAACGTGACACTCGTACATTTGTGACATAATTACATTAAAATACGTATACAACAGCAGCAAATAAAAACATAAAATAAAACGGTTTAAACTGGCCTGAAAGGCCCAACAGTCTGTCCTACTGCACCATGTAGGTGTGGAATGTCTCTTCGTGTTTAACATTATTTCGTGCTAGGATTTCTATGACGGCGATGTAAGTTCCTAAGAGGAAGCCGAGCAGCCCCACCACGCTGATGATCAGGTTCTTGATGGTCGCCAGTGGCGACAGACCCTCCGTGTGAAAGGCTAAGATCTCCAGGATGGGCGGGAAGATGAGAGCCAGGAAGCTGCTGCTGACCGAACCGACCAACGAGATGACGAGGTCCAACTCCGGGATCAGGATGGCGAGAGCACCTGGAGAGGAGAGAGGGTAAAAATGTGGTCAGACTAGGATTTAAGACAAAACTGAGTATTTAGGACTAAGATAATGCTAGAATTTATCAGGATTTAAATGGATCAAATGCTGTTAAAAAAAAACTAAAGCTGCATGCTAAACCTGTAGCTTCCTAAGCTTAAATTCTGTATGTTCAGATGTAATTTTCCCCCTCATGTATTTCCTCTGTAAGTGCAACGCCAGGCTTCTACAGTCAATCCAACTGACATCATCAGTCCTTATACTAATATTGACCCAGATGAGTTTCATTCAACACCTCCTGCAGTTTTCATTTCTGAAAGCTCACATCTGCGTTGACATCAGGCTTAATTGGTGACTTAAAAGTAAAAAGATCTACCTTAAAAAGGGGTCTCATCTTTGTGATCATGTTTGTGAAAGAGGGGATGGTTCAGTTAATAAACGTATAAATAAATTATCTTGCTTTTTACACAGCCTAAAGAATCCATTTAAAACTGGTTCTTTGCTTAATTATCAATATGCTGACTCAGCGCTGATTTATGCCCCCTTGAGTTTTTAAGTGTCTGAATGAGTCATAGGTCAGAGTAAAAGCTCTGAAAATGAGTGAAAAAGCTGTCAAAGTTCAAAGAAATGAGTTGAAAAGAGCTTCAGAAAGCATGAAAACAACTCTTGATCAAGACAACTTTAAAGAAAGAAGAAAGTCTTGCTGAAAGGCAAATGAAAAGAAACGAGAGGCGTGAACCAGACTTCTGCACATCACCGCTCTGATGCCATTTTGACGACAATAACATTAACATTCAATTAAGACATATTTACTACTGTTGAGTTCTAAGCAAGTTCTTCAACACCAATTACATTTTTGTATTAAAATATTTTTATTTACACTTTCCCTGCACATAGCCGTTCTGCTAATGGCTTTATGCAGAAGTTCAAGTTTCAGAAAAATGTCACAAATTAGCATGTCTTGCTAGTAGTCTGCCACTCGGGCGGCACTGCATCCAAACACATCTCCTGTTTGGATGCAATGCCAAACAGGAGATGTTTGGCATCGTAGATTGAGGGATTCATGAAGCAGATTTTTCTAGTTGCTTTTTTTATGGTAAACCAGAGAAATTCACAGGAGCCAAGTTTGGACTACCAGGAGGTTGGTGTTGAGCCTTGGCCCTAGGTCACGTTTCAGGAGGACGCTCCTTGTCCCCTAATATGGGCAAGGTTCGTTAATCACTGAAGTCTGCCATCATTTGCTTTTAGTCTGACCTCCCAGTTAGGACCTGAAACGCTGAAACAATCAAAGGTCTGCAACTCCAGGCCTGTAGAGTTATTGCTCTGTAATTTTTAGAGTGAAAATCGCATTTAATCCATTTTAAAACAAACTAGTTCATTTTCCTAGAAGGTGATTTATTAGGGAGGGTGTGAATGTGAAATTGAACTCTACGGTGGTCCAAAGAAACGAGCATTGTTCTGTAAAAACCTAGGTCTCGATTCAGTTGAAGTGATGCGGTCCGAATACACAGTGAATGCCAAGACGACCAGAGACCGCTTAAAAAGCAGGAAGCGAATTACAGCTCAGGACATTCTGGGTAAATACAACCAAAACAAACGCTCAAGTTTATAGTTAGTGGGAAAAATGGGACGTGGTCTTTTACCAAAGACAAAAGAAACATCCTACAACCGCTGAAATCTGATGTCACTCCATTTTTGTTTATATTTTCTGAAAAAGTGTCTTCAGAAGTTTTTGTGTCATTTCCTTCAGTGGTTCTTGGTGCAGCGCCATCACAGGCGATGGGGTAAACAGGTTACGCAAAGGGTTTGGTTTGTTTGGCACAGAGTAGTTTGAAAATAAAGTGCACCAGCTGAAATGTTGCAACTTTGGTCCTCAATCAAACCAAAACCAAAAAGAAGTCAGTTCTGAGTGAGCTGAGGTTGTTCAGGCGTCTGATCCAGACGCCTGAACAACCTCCCTTAGAATGACCTGGAAAGTGTTGCTTTGGAGAATATTGTCTTTCCTCCTGGACTTGTTTTCAACATTTTGCTGCCTTCAGTGAGTGGCTGGCTGAATGAAAGCTCAAATAGTTGTATTTGCCTATTTACAACATTTATAACTTAATATTATATAAATCATCTAACCCAGAATGTCGTGTTAGTTGTGGGCACCTTTTCGTTAGGTTAGGTAGTAATGCACATATATACAAACTCAGCCTTGCAAAGCAGATCCTGCAATTTCTCTCCAGCTCTTTTGATATTTGGTGTTCAAAGAATGCAATATTACGCCCCCATTTGACTGAGAACGATCATGCGTAGTTGATGATCCAGATGAATGGTTGAATTCAATGTACAAGTGACTAATTTTTAGGTTTCCGCCACAAAGAAAAGGCTTGGGGCAGAAGAGAAATGAGGTGGCATGCTCTCTGATGAAAAAAGGTAGATGGATTAGGTCAAACATGACGATGAAAGGGAGAAAGAGGAGAAAATGACAAATTTAGAATGGAGGAGGGACTCCCACTGGGTGAGCATGAAACTCTGATTGTTGGGATTGTTTTTCACGTGTCGGACGGAGCGGAGACCATGCTGCTAAAACCATCAGGGATCAGAGTCACCTTGTGTGGTTGCTACAGAGACAAAAGCACAAACACCCCCTCTGACGCGGAGATGCATTCGTCACAGCAGAAGTGTGTGTGTGTGTGTGTGTGCGTGTGCGTGTGTGTGTGTGTGTTTGCTCCTCTCTGCACATGAGTAAACGATTCACATGTGGAAAAGAGAAGTCTTACTGTTCCACGGAGTCCGTCAGCATCTCCTCTGCGGTGAGCAGGGAGGACGGGCCAGAGCAGGTGTTCTTGTTCTGTTCATACACCAGGCACATAAAAGCCTCGTTGAACTATAATCAATCGCTCACCACTGCATGTTAAGGTCTGTCAAGTTATACTGAAAGGCAAAAAGCAAGGTCGAGCTTTCATGTAACAAGCACGGCACAACTCCCCTGTGTCAAATGTTCATGTAGAGCAAATCTGCCACTGCTCAGGATACACAGTCCAACGCCGTTCTTTAGCCTAGATTTAAAGCTTTCCAGGGCATCAAAGAAGGCAGACCCGACTCTGGAGGAGGACGAAGGGGAGGACCAGCTTACTTAAAGGATATGCTGAGCCTTTCACAGCAAATAAACCACAGGGCTGCTTCTAAAAGGCTTGCTGCTGTCCCCTGAGAGAGGCAGCAAACTGATCATCAGACTGCTTCAAAGCGCTGAAGTCGAAATACCGCAAGCACGTTAATATTTCCGCACGAGCTCAGGAACTTCAGAAACAAAGAAAACGCTTAATGTTACGATCTGCTCACCGCAGATTCGGGATGACAAGAGGGAGTTCTGCACAGAATGTATGACAAAAACTTTTTAAAAAGGAGGGAAACAGGAGAGGAGGGTGGCTTAAGGACAGTGGGTAAATTCTCAGCCACACATGGAACAAGGTCTCTCATGGCCAGGGATCCTGAATCCATGCGTCCATGTGAGGCTTGTGTCAGACGGCAGAAGTGGCCGTTCCCTAGGAAAAGGTTACACATGAAATACGTGATCCGAGTTCATGAAGACGATCACTGCACCCAAGAATCCCTTTGCCACTCAATTCCAAGTATTGGTATCAATTCTTCTCAAACTTAAGACACAGATCCAGCATTTCTGCAGCCTGTGACACACAATCTGAGATAAACAGATTTTAAAATCATTCGGTGGTTCCTCTTTCCATTCTTCTGTGGATAATTTCAGGCAGCAACACAAGAAACCTCCTTGTGCATTCCCTTGAAACCGTTAAAATCCACAACCTTTGCACTGAGAAAGTGTTTGAGTAATATTATTCACAACTCCACATTTTGGATGCTGCGCTATTAAAGAAGATTAAATTCTGATGTCAAGGAATTTTTTTTTCTCCTCTTCCCACCCGTCAGCATCAACAGACCGATTGGCCAGGCCAGTTCAATTAAGCAGCCAGAAGAAGGAAATAAAGGAGAGACTTGGAGGGAGAGGAGCTGGCAGCTTTTAAACTGTCAGCAGGCGGTTTCTGAACCGGGCCCACAGGTTTTTAAATCCACTGAGAGAGAGAAAAAGACAGCTCTACAGGCAAACAGAGTCAATTACTTCCAAAGCCACGAAGCTACGGCTGGTAGTAGGGATGCTCTAAGGCTGGATTAGAGATTGGTAGGGAGGCTCTTAGCTTTCTTTTCTCCACAGACAACCAAAATATGCTGGAGGCAGTCTAATTTCTTCACCTCGCCACCAGCAGCCACCACCCAGAAACAAGCGGAGCTGCCTCTAGCTCTTTCAGGCCTGAGCAGACTTTCATCTCGCTCAACCAACGTTGGCTGATCTGCTGCATAGTGGACTGAAAGTCATTAAAACATGGACCTTCGCTGAGTCTGCCTGAAAGGCTCACATCTTTTAACTGAGCAGTTGGTACCTGCATAAACTAATATTAATGAGCTCAGGGAGGGTGTGCTCCACCCGTTGGCAGCATAAATGTCACTGAAAACTTCACTGAGCTTTTCAAAATATGACCAGTAGACAGCATTAGAAGTTCTCAGAAACCAAGCCTGTTGTCCTTTAAAGTACTTTGTACAAAAAGTTATGCTCCAAATCTAAACTATATCCAAAAAATATTATTTCATGATCAAAACACACTTTCACCTGTTCTACACTCTTGTCCCTGATCTGCCTGGTGTGTTTCTTGGTCTTTAAGATGCCGTTGTTCACTAATGCTAATTAAAAAAAGATGACACTAAGTGACTTCTGAAGATAATCAGTCTTATTTAAGAGGCTGAATTCTCATTCAGCCCTTACTTTTGAGACGTTTCCTTAAAGAAAAGTAAAAAGATGCTAAAATGAAAGTTCAATTACAGCCAAATGGGTCTGTTCATACTGAGTGCGACTGTTTCTGGAGAGGAGTCCGTAAGAGTATAATAATAATGACAAACATTACTGTTAATAATGACACTCTGAGTGAAAGAAGCTCTTTCTGAATAGAGATTCACTGAAACAATGCTGAACATCTGAATCTCAGAGAAAACCTGATGGAGCAGAAAGTATGTGGTTTGACAGAGAGCATTTTTGTTATGTAAATCAGGACATTTACTCAGCCTTTATTGACAAACTTTGATGCAATTTAGAGGTAATGATGCTTAATGACGGGGCAAAAGCTAATTTGGGACTTGATGACCTTCTGAGTAATTGCATTAACATTTTTATAGACTTTCTTGTTAATGTAAAGGATTCTTAGCTGGATTTAACTCTGTTAGAAACTGAGTTGATCGTGGCCATAAAAAAATGACAGATACTAAAAAAAACCTGAAGTGGTTGACTATATTCAGATTATAAACTGTTGCACAGTGCAGTATGTCCAAACCAAGCAACCATAAACATGGTGGTGAGTCCAAAATAAAAACCCTGAAACTTCAGACCGTTAACTTTTACTCTAAATATATTCCGTTTTTGTCATATCTGTGACACAAATTTATATAAATCAACTGAAACCATATTATTGGAAGTTAATCACTGGAACCAGTTTGGTAGAAAACGCTTCCCTTTTTTATGGCAACATCAGAATGACTTTGCCAGAAGCAAACATACATTGTGAACTTTTGCATTCCCCCCCCATCTAATATTAATCCTTCAATGCCATACTGAAGTCCTTGCTGCTGGCTACCAAACAATGTGTTACTGTTGTACTGTTACTGTTGTGGTGTTCTGAATTATGCCATAGTAATTAGACAGCATGAGTTCATGTTTTGTTCCCACATGCCATTAACAGTAATGAACTCCGAGCTGGATCCAGAGATATTCCACTCAAAAAGCAGCTAAATACAGTTATAATTAACTTTTAAAATAAATAATGTATGAACTAGGAAGCGTTGGTGAGAAAGCTAAAATAAATATGTCTGCAGCATTTAACGCAAACAGAGTACATGGTTCAGCTAAAAGAGCGTGATCTTTAATGATCATTTACTTGGCATCAAATTCACCCCCTCTGAATGAATAGTCTGTTTTCACCCCATCTCCATTCCTCAGTTTCACTAACAATGTAACCTCTGGCTCACCTCCCTCATCCCACCTCCTTCATCACTGTGTTGAGTCAGCAGTCAATGTTTCTTTTGCACTGAGATGAGCTGACAAAGGTAGCAAAACTTCTCCAGAGACGCTTAAACACTTCACAGTTTTGCTTTAGGGGAACTTTCTTCAGTTGTACCATTTTTTTTTTTTTTTAGAAAACCATTCTCATGACAAGTTTTACAGAAAATGTCTTCCTGAAACATTTGTCAACTCCTGGCAGAAAAGAAAAAGCAAGGATTTTAAATTGTTTAATTGGAATTGACCAAAAATTTATCCATCTGTTTTAATGATGTTGGACCTCCAGTCATGAAAGACTGATTACAGGAAGCATGTGAAAGGACTGCTAATCCCACAATGCACTGCAAGAGGATCTATCTGATCATGGGGAGGTTGTAATAAAGGACTGACAAACAATATCTCAGTTCTGATCAGGGTGACAAAAATACAGGTGGCTGTATTGTAGGATTTAAAAAAAAAGTTTCTAACAGGTAAGCTATAATTTAAATTCTTGATTTCATTTTCTTTTAAATGAAGCATAAAATCTGCCTCACACAAACACAGTTCTGTTATATTCAGTATACACTTAGCCCTCCTCAACATCAGCAGTCAAAGCTTTGGCACAAAATAAAAATATATTTACTAAACAACAAACTGGTTTTCCACCTAACGAGGCTTTTCAAGACAAAATCACCAGAGAAGCAAAATTCTTCTTGCGTAATTACAAACTTTTGACGATTCTTTAGAAAACAACTTCTTATAAAATTACAATGGATATTTCAGCAGTGGGGTTGGTTGTAGGAGAAATTGAAACAACGGGGCAGTGGAAACAGGATGCTCTGTCCCAGTTATTAATTTGAAGCTGCCCATTTATTTCATCGTGGCTGGTGGTTGTTTGAAATTACAGGAATACGAGGTAACAGGAGCGGTTCCCTCTGAGCGCGAGTGAAGATTCGTCTAATCAGGAGGCGGCAGTTTGCTGGAGGGGCTATAATCTGTTCCTGCTGTTACGGGGATACATTTTATTTTTATTTAAAGTTTATTTAACCAGTAATTCCTCATAGAGGTGCAAAATAACTTTAAGGCAACTACATGCAAAATAAAAACCAGGGATTTTAGGTGTTGTGTTTGTGATATTTCTGAATTCATTTGTAGGAGTAAAACTGACATACATGTAACTCTCTGCTACAAGAGAACCAACAAACTGTGCTCAGGAAAACAGCTGTATCTGATCAAAGCTCAGGAGCATGTAAATCTGACTACTGGACACTTCTTTCTATAAAGAAATCAATGTACAGTCATGCTTCAGGATTTCCTGTATGTAATGAGCTCTGGGCGGTGGACATTTGTAGCATTTTGCACTTATAAAATAATATGTTAGGACGAGGGAAGATTTTCTGAAATGAAGCTCAGTTATTCTTTAATAGTTTACAGTCTGGAAAAAAAAAGATATTAAAATGTACAATCATGTGGAGGAAAAGCAAGGACAAACGTCTACAGTAAGATTTTAAATAAAGAGTCTGTCAGCCTTGAGGACCCATTTGAATTTAAACCTAAAACTGAGAAAATGATGCACATTGCCTCAGCATGAAGAAGCCATTGCACTGCCCTCAGGTAAGAATTACAAACAAATGCAGGGCAAATTCTTACCTTCTGCTGCAAACATGACAACTGTGGAAAATGATTGCAGTAAATTGTATTTCAGGACGGAGCAGAATGATAAATAAAGACGTCTGCTGCTTGTTTGGAGGGTTGTTTCACAAGTCAATTCATCCAATCTGCCCTGCAAACCATGTTTTTGAAAAGAATGACGTACAGCTTGAGAAAAATAAAATGCCGGGCAACAGCGGAAGCGGTTGTGTGTCCCCGAGTAAGATTGAAAAAGGTCACATCAAATCATGAGAACAAAATGGTTCATGATCACAGAGATGACAAATGAACAAGACATTTAAGAAATTAAAAAGTTTTCTTCCTGTAAGTGAATTAATATGTTTGGATTTCAGTCGCACAATTCATTTATACACAAGTCACATGCCATGCAAAGGTTTAGTTCCACTGGTTGTCACCACAAGATGTAAACAAACAAAAACTAAAAAATTCTACCTGCTTTTGTTAAATCATTCTTGATATTTTAACAAAAGGCAGTTTTGATACACAAAAAGCGCACACTCTGGCACCGCAGCGCCATGACCTGCGTTTTTTTGTGAGCTTCATTGTACAACATGAAAATGTCATCAAAAGACCTTTGTAGGCTGCCATGTCATCTGCTGGAAACAGAACATTTCATTGTGTGACACCTGCAATGCAAGACGGCAAATAAAAGAGCCAAACACAAAAGATGTGCTGGAGTCCTTCAAATAGCAGTAAGAAGCTCAGGGAGTCGGCATTTTTGAGAATAGAAAGAAAAATAACAGAAAACTAATGAAAAGGAGAAGAAAACACAAAAAATACTCTTTGCGTTGCTTGGAGACAAAGAATCTCCTTTTGGACCATCAAAAGAAGTTTTCAACTCAAAACGATTTAATTACTAGATTCTGACTTCTTGTGATGTGATTATATTTCAGGAAATTTAGACAAAATCTTGCAATCAGACAATTCTTGGCCTCGTTTGAGGCATTCATGCTGAGTCTGGACCCAGGAGATGCTCTGATACAGGAAAAACACCCCAAATCTACCACTGACACTTTGGAAAATATGCAGAGGCATATCTCCTAAGTACAATACCTAATCATTGTAGGCAACTGCCACTTTTTGCTACAAGTATTTGACTTTATAATCGGAGTAAATTTCCTTAGAAACATCTTTGTTTTCCTCACACATTCCTGATTTTGCAATGTGAGTGAAAAAACGAATGTTGTCTGAGAATTTCCTAGATATTGAGAGAAAATATATTTTTTGGAGCAAGGACTGTATATTCAAAGTGGACATAACCACTATGACGGTTATGATTATATGATTACTGCTGCTTGAAACTTTCAATGACATTTGGAGGATATAAAATCCAGAAAAAAGTTAGGAGGTTCTAAGAATTAGAAAATAAATCTTTGAACCCTGACAGACAGTATCCACTTGAAAGTATTCTGGAATATTGTGCCAAATTTATTTTTAAAATAAGTAGATATTATATATTTAAATAATTGTATGTAAATGTACTCTTTTTGTTGTATTTTCTACCAGAGAACTCTTTTCCAACTCACTAACTTTAAACCCCACAGAAAAATATTCCTCTCTCTGACTACAGTATTTTGATTATGTAATTACTTTGTACATCAAAACACAGTTTTTTAGTTTTTTTTAACCTCGAGCACCCCTCTCTGTCAGCAGGAAAATCTTTTACGCCTGCAGTGTGCTCAGTTAATGGAAAACTGAGCAAACAAAGTGGACACTTCGTCAGAAAGCCTTTGCTGTTGTTTAACAAAGTCCAACAAAAAGCTGAACTGATTCTTCTTTGAACAACAAACATATTAGGCTGTAAGGACCTCAGAGAATACTACAAAGACAATAAAGACAAAAAGAGCTCAGCTCTGCAGGCAAAGACTCTCCCAGCAGACTCTCAACTTTATCTCCTCAACAAACGAGGCTGAGAACAAACGAGCAAAAAGGATCAGAGAGGGACTGTTGTCCTTTTCCTGGCTCCACATCACACTGACCCATCTGCCTTAAGAGTCCTTGGTGCCACGATGGGTTTCTGAGGGGCTCAGAAAGGGTACGAGAAGCTTCAATTACCAGAGACAGCACTTTTCCAAACTACCATTCTCTGTGTCCTGCAATGTGAGAAAAAATGAACTCTTGTAGGATTTTAAGAGGAATTGTGGCGTAGAAACATGACGTGTATGCTGGTAAAGTTCTTGATGCAAGTCCTTGAAGCACTTTTCCCCTCTGACATTACAAACATAAACTTTATCCTATTGTGCACATCTGATATTCACACCGACCTTGTACATTTAAAACACAAAAGCTAAAAGCAAAACAATGTGTTCCTGACATAAAGCCAATGTTTTTGCTTGAAGGTGGCATATGACTGCAAAGGATTTTTGATGCACGCAATTTGAAGACTAAATAAATGATGCAGATCTGTATAATAATGTACAAAACAAAACACCAACGGGATTGATATACAAAATAAATAAGTTAACTATCAGGCTTTTAAGAAGTCTATATACTGGTAATCTTAGGTATAATAAATATTTAAACATCGCTAGGTTGAAAATGAGCCCATTGTTGCAGCTAAAACCTGAAAAGCAGGTTACAATACATTAAGACTTCTGTATACTGAGCAGTTTCTATACTTTACAAAGTGTATGAAAAGTTTAAGCTGAATATTATAAACAGGGAAGAAACCTGAGGGCAAAATATGAGCAGAAAAGCTGAGGATGGAGAGGAAAGGACAGGAGGAGCAGGACGGGAGGTAAAATTAGAGTTGGAGGGTGAGTCTGACCTTCCCTACCCTGCAGGAGATCCTTGGTAATGACAGAGATCCTCTGGCTGACTGTGTCTTGTGACATGATAATTGAGCCAGGAGGTTGGGTTGTTTAGGGACAGAGGCCGTCATTTAGAGACGGGTCTAGTTTGAAACATTCAGATGCGATGTGATCTGATAAATATTTCAGATGTGACCTTCAGCGCTTATTGCTGCTGTCTTTTGAAAACTATGCTGACAGATTTTTGTGTCAACAAGACAATAAGGTGCTTTGAAAAACCGTACTGCGCTCAATTATTCTGCCAACAACTGAATGAGTTGGTGTCACCTCAACAGTTTCCTTCTGGCACCTTCCTGGAACAAGTGTGAACGACTGCCATCACAGTACAGAAACATGAATATGATATAAACAGATTACTAACTCTGGAACAATGAAATTATAATAGACGCATCATAAATCACTATGTTCATTTGACTCATCACTTTCCATTTATGCATCATCTGCAATTATTGTTGAACATACGTTTGTGTTTTCTTGGTTTTTCTTTCTGTAGAAGGTAATCCTGGCACGATGCTTCTGTGTTCAGCATCCAAACACGATGCTGAACACATTGTTTTAGCATCAGGCATCGATGTGTTCATTTCTTTTCTAGAATGAACCACTGATGAAGTTATGTTTTGCTCTAGTGAGAATGATTTATTTTTTTTTATATAGAAAGTGTTCTTTGCACAGTGCTTCTGTATTTAGCGATGCTTCTATTGCAGACAGAGACATTGCTAGGCTACTGCTGGAATTTCGATTGTGTTCTCTTTTTTAACTGAACGTTCTCTTTCCCTTAGTGTTTCTGTGTTCAGCTTTTACCCAATTCTGGATAAAAACCTACATTAAATTTGTTCTCCCCTTTTGAAAGCTTTTTTTTTTCTCCTTTCTCCACTGAAAGTACTCCTGTGTTTAGTTGTGTCACTTTTCTGGATTAGCTATCAACTAAGCAGTTGTTTCCATTACCTTCGTGTTCTGTCTTTGGATTTTTATTGAAAATGTTTACAACCCAAAACTCATGGTTTTTAAACTTGCTAGCATTATTTATCAACTGAACATGGTAGTATTGTAAATTGGATATAAATGGGAGGTACTAAGGAAATTATGTTTCTTTTCAGAGAATCTTCATTACAGAACGTATCAAAAATAAATCTCTTCCCCAGTACAAAACCATGGATATTCAACTACTTTTCAAGCCCAATCGCAGATTAGAAATCTTTTCAAAAAGATCTTTAGATTTTGTAAAATTTAAACATCATTTTAGATTCAAGCAATCCAGCCTCCATCAGAAGAGAGAAGGCAAGTCAGAAAGTTATGACGGAGAAAGCAGAAGGGCAAAACGCAGAGGGGAACATGCTCCACAACCTGCAAAGGTGAATGCACCCATCACATTCTTGAAATAAATAATACACCACTACAGTCCAACAAGCAGCTTCCTTTCCAGTTGGAACGTCACCTTAGTGCCACACTGCTCCAGATGAAGCACAAGAAGAAGAAAAGAGGAAGAGGAGGCTCACGCCACATCCTCATGTGTCCTCTCCTGTTCCCATCAACAGCTTAGCAACACACGCAAGCTGCTCACCTCAAGCCTGTGGCAAAGTGACTCAGACAAAGGTAACAGAAAAAAACGACCAAAACCGGCACAGAACGCTGAGCTGGTTTCTCAGCTCATGAAGACGAATGGCTGTTATGTGCTTAGATGTATTATGGGAAACAATTTGTTTTAGATTATGCTAGATCTCCTTGAAGAAGAGTCATGATGGGGATACACTTTGTGTTGCTGCTGCATATGAACCTTCCTCCCATAGAAATCTGTTGCTTGAGGCCCCATGGATGACGAGAGGTTTTCTGGTGCAAATTGCTCTCAGCTATACTGTCTATAGCGACGTCAGGAGAGTGAGACGTAAAACCCAAAAATGATTACAGAGTCTCTGCTACAGAATCTATGATGCTGTTGCAACTTAGATTCATTCCTTTGGGCGTTTCTTGACCCAGCCAGTCGAACTTTGGGTCAAGAGACATTTCTAAAAACTGCGGCTACCTTCTGCAGTTGTGCTTGATGTAATATTTGCAACAAATCTATGTTTCATTTCATCTTTGATTTAACTTTACAAATCTCACCTCATGTGGTTTAATGGAAACAGAAAAGTAGCTTTGGTCACATTAATATTTAGCACATTAGTATTTTCTTATAACCAAATTTAAATAAATTCAAGAACAAATGAGATACAAGGTCAAAGAGACATTACTTTCACAGATTATCAGCTCCAAAAAGTGGTCTACACTCCAAAATTAGACAAAATGAAAACCTTTCTGCAAAGACGAGGGGATCAAAAGTTTTCCACAGTGATGTGAAAGACTCAGTGGCAGATATCACAAATTCAACATATAGCTTTTTTTTATTAAATAATTTAACAATGACTCGGAGGCAAAGCCTGATTAAAGGATTCACACAAGAGAATAAAAAAACGTATAGGTATACGTTATCAACCCCAACTTCAAACGTTAACATCAAAGCTTGCTGCTGTGGAGTTGTTCACGCAATCTTCTATCTGCCACTAAATGTCCAAAATACCCTAATGAAACCTAATGTTTCTGTCTTTGAGAGTTACACCTAGCCTCATGTGACAATTCAAGAACTGCGCCTTCGGGTAGTTTTGTCAGACCTTGTGTAGAGAGACACAGAATAAGGTAAAGCCATGTTTCAATAGCAAAAGCAAGCTCCTCCGTTTCTCAGCCTATCTGTGGCAAATTAGAAAAGAGTCCTCACTTCAAAAGAAATCTCAGAGCATTGAAAGAAACTGACCTTTTCAGGGAAAATGCAAGTCAAATCAGAGCTCAGCAGAGAGAGACGGGGCAGTGTTTGCTCAGGGCAGTCCTCTCTTCTACCTCTTATCTGCCCGTTTGAGCTCAAACTGAAACAAATGGCAGGGAAAGAAAGGGCTTTGTTGCTGTAGCGACGAGTGACAGCTAGGTTTGTTTTACAGCTCTGCCAGTTAAAACAGATCTTAAGTAAAATCATGGTGGATCTGGGAGGAGAGAAAAGGACCTGGAACATCAGTCAAACCTGTGATATTTACCGTCAACAGAAAGCCATTTTCAAATCGCACACCAGGACCACCAGGCTAAGTTCACGTTATGTAAAGTCCAAAAAGATTTGGATTTCTGCTTGTTTTCTGCTTTTCAGAGATTATAAGGAAACATTTCATCTTCATCAATCAGACTAAAACTTTTATCTGATTACTTTTAAATATCTGCTAATCTATTAAGTGCATAAACTATTAGGGGTTTTCTAATTAACGGACCAGGCCTAAATGCAGCTTTAATGAGAAAACACACTTACACCCCTGTTGACTTTAGTGCACGTGGAGAATGAGCTTTTAAACATCAGACAGTAGAGAAGCAAAGTGACAGCAGAGTTAAGGAATCAGCAGTCCTGGCTCGATGGTAATCAATAGCAATCGTTGATCTATTAAAGGCCCATTACAGGGAAGCGTGTTCTGCTGCCTGAAAGCGGGTCAGGAATGAGAACAGGTAGTTCTCGGCATGCACTCGTGAGCGCAAGTGGAAAAGACGTGGCTGTTAGGCTGCCGACTTTAATTCCCATTGACTTGCCACCTCTCCCGCCAAACCGATTCCCGGAAGCAAACGCACACTTGCAAGCAATGCTGCAAACAAACCAGCTCTGAAGGACACGCAGGCTCCTTGAGATGCACAGCCAATCAAATATTAGTCCAGAAGAAGAGAAACGAAGGCCAGCATTGAGAAAAACACAAACATGAAGATAAACAGATGAATACCTTCCACACAGACATAATGCATTAGAGCTTCTGCTCTGATGAGGATCGGCTTAATGCAGCTGGAAAATCACGCTGAACAACAATCTTTTTTTTTTTTTTTTTAATCATTTTGTTTCCATGAGAACAACGTCTTCTTTTTACTGCTTTTTACCTCCCACTTGAAATAAGCATAGTATTACCTACTGGGAGACTGACTGCAGTTCGACGTCTGATACAAAGAAATGCTTACTGGTGCCTGAAACTGTTGATTGAATACAGGAGTTTCATCTCCATCAACTTGACAGATTGTCCAGCACAATGAAGCCACATGTGTGGGTGGCTGAGTTCTTTATTTCCTCATCCATTTGTCTTTTTTTTTTAAAGAGTGCAACAAATATTCTTACATTATGTGTTCATCAGATTAAATCACCTAAAATATTGACAAAACCAAGGAATTTATTTACTTGAGACAAAAAAAAAGACCTCCCCACAAGGTTGTTAATATAAATATAAATTTGTTGTTAATAACTCACATGGTTAAATAAAGGGTAAATTAATAAATAAAAGTCCCCTAACTGAAAAAGGGCCAATGATGGTGTGTTTTAATTATGTTCCCTTATTTATTTCTGGTTATTTATGCTTCTGATATAATTGGAAAAGCCCAAAACGTGTCTTGATTAGAAATATTGTGGAATGAAATAATACTTTCAAACCGTTTTCTGCTCTTAGTGGTAGGATCATAAGACACTTAAACAAATTGAAGCCACCACAAGTGGAGCCTTTTTTAAGGACACTCTGAACCTCGTAAGACAAGTTTAACTGAAAAGTACGAAATAAATGAAAACTTGAAGGAAAATGAGAGCAAAAAACAATCAATGTTTACAGTGAATGTGTGAAAGGACTTCATAAAACCTGGAAATCCTCATCCTCATTGCTCAAGAGATCAAAACATAAAAATCATTTTAGGAAAATGCAAGAAACCTTTGATGTTTAGAAGTAAAATATTAAGGGATGCAAGATAAGTTTAGTCATTTTCACAGTTTGTTAAGGTTATATTCACACTTCATTCTCATTTACTCTGCTTTAACTACCGTTGGGGTGTGAGAGGCTGCAGAGTTATATCAATGTAGTTTTCTTCAAAACTTTAAAAGTATATTTTCTGGTTTTGGAGCTGAAAGTCCAGAAAAAATTTACTGCAGTGAAAACACATTTTTGGTTGGTTACTTAAGAAAACATTTTGCTCCAAAATACCTTTTACATTCAAAAATAACAGTGTCTTTGCAGATGTGGAAGACGTTCATGTCATTTATACTAATGCACCTGTGTGACTTTATGGATGATAGGCTGTGAGCTGTGTGCTTCTAAAGAGATGAATGTTCTGCTCAACGTTAGCTTGGAGCAAAGAGAGGCTATCATTTCTGAAATTAAGGCCTACTGGTCCAACCAGAGGATGGGTC
This sequence comes from Poecilia mexicana, assembly GCF_051168715.1. Taxonomy (NCBI): domain Eukaryota; kingdom Metazoa; phylum Chordata; class Actinopteri; order Cyprinodontiformes; family Poeciliidae; genus Poecilia; species Poecilia mexicana. The sequence goes on from NW_028263379.1 coordinate 9,621,344, forward strand.
TGACGTAAATGAGCTCAGGCTCAGATAAGAAGACGACATTGCTGGATTTGAACTGAGAAACAAACTTTTACTTCTGTCAGGTTCTCTGGGATGGGCAAATAAGTTTTTAAGAGGATTGTGGAGAGTTATGAAACTTTTAAAGCCTGGATTACCCTTGACAGAGAATCAGCAGGGACAAGACATAAAATTAGCCAATTAGCTATTTCATATGTCCAGTCATGTTTGAAGATGTGCATTCTTTTATAAAAGAACACAATTAGAAGTCTGTTCCTCCATTAACAAAATGTTTGACAGCAAGAAAAAAAATGTCCTGATACAAACATCAGACATAGAGTTTGTCCTTTTAGCCTTTCCAACCAACAAATGACATATAAGAATATTGTTCTGATACACAATAATCAAACACCTTGGCATCTCCACTACTGACAAACGTTTACAAGATCAACTCAAAACTTAGAACTTATTACATTTCAGCTGCCTTAGATTAGAGTTACAGCAACGCACAGGGTAGGAATCCTGCATGTCACAGATTAATGGTTGTGTTATTATCAGTGGTTCCTGAATCTGACTTTATAGAAGAACTTAAATCAGTCAGAAAGGTGGTCTGAAAAAGAATGCATCAAAAATAATTTATTTTACACAGACCACAATTAAGTTCACTTTTAATCCTCGTCTCTCAAAAGTATCCCCTTTATTTTTTTCCTTTAAGTCCATTCTTTGATCAATTTGCCCAATCTGTGGTGCCAAGATGAAAATACAAGCAGGGCTCTTCCAAGTGCTCTGGACTTGTGGGATCACCTGGAAGTAATTAGTCACAAAGGGGCTTGCTGAAGTCGCTCAATACTTCTGCCTCATCCATTTAGCTAAAACAGCCAATCAGCTAAAAACTCTCCTCAATGAGGCATGAAAGGCTGCTTTTATTTTACAATCAAACCAACAACCTTCAGAGAGCAAATCGGTTTCTTTTCCTTAAGAGCGTTTCAGCTAAAGTGAAGAGGGAGCTGTTGAAAGGAGGCGCAGATCTTAAAAGCTTCAAGACTTTGAGGTGTTCATCACAGACATCAGCTTTGTTTGCTGAGTAAAACAGAATGCTGACCGTCTTTGCTCCAATTTGGTTTAAATAAACCTAATGAAAAAAACAAATCCAACAACAGGAATAAAGAGAAAACTGCCTCAGAAGTAGTAAGAGAAAGTAACCGTGATTCAGTGTCACTGAAAATGATCGAGACTTTTGCAAGGCACCGTACTTCAATGAAAAAGTTCTTCATCAAAATATGAAACCATTTCACTCAGACTGGTGAGTGGAATCAGACTGTGACTTTGTAGATTGATTATTGTGGCAGTAACAGTAAAAACTCGTCATAAATGTCTTGTAAGCAGCTCAAAGTATAAAGATTAAGAATAAAATAACAGAGTTCCTACATGTGATGATGACCAGAAGGGTGCGGAGCAGAAGATCGACTGGCTTCTCCCATCTCTCCGACACGCGGGCCAAAACCTGCGGGATGAGGATTTCTGCAGGAACGTAGAACTGCAGGGCGAAAGTGATGAATATGCCGAAACAATACAGCAGTTTTACTGCCTGGTACGTCCTGCAAGCAGACAGAAAATCAGCACAAATATTACCACAAAACCTCAATTTCCCTTAAAAATAACGGCATACAAAATGAAAGTTAGAAACTGTATGATGTGTAGTTTTCATAAACATAATTTAGTCTCTGCTTTCCGTTTGAGACAGATGCTGCTAATTACAATCTTTGAGTTTTCAACCTCATTGAACAGCCAATCTATTCCACTAAAACGCAACATCAGTCCAGCCACAAAAGCCGCTTCAATGGGCGTCGCTCTCCTGCAGCTGTGATGATAGCAACAAGTAATGAGTAAACAAATTCTGTCTGAGACTTCGGTTCCACTTTCGTTACTGCGGGCGCATTTCCATCAGAGGGAACCAGACTGATGGCCAGAAAAATGACACCTTTGTTTCTGAAATGCTGATTATACAGCTAACTTTATTTATAATTACCGAGGGTTTCTCATTAGCTTTTACGTCGGTCTATGTTGAACTTTGGGGAAAATAAAAGTTTCAAGTAAAACTTTGTTTTATGCCACAGAAAAAGCTCCAGTGTTACCATTTACTGCCCTGGCAGGGTGGAGCGGCTTTACAGGCATCTCTGAGCAGAGATATGCCTAAAGTTAAAATTACACCAGGTTGTACAAACTGTTGACATATTCCCATCAGCTTATTTATTTTATCTAGGCACGTCACTAAAAGCAAATTCTCGGGGTTAAAAAACACCTTTGTTTTTTAACCAAAGTATTGGTTTTCATTCCCAAAGTAAAGACCTACAAAGCAATTTGTGTTATGTTAATGCAAAATGTTTCCTCTCTTAAACTAAACAAACATTTCACATCATACTAGACTCTGTTCAAAACTGTGGATTGGATCTTTTATTGCAGTTGAAAGGAAAAGAGCAGCACATCCTTTAAGTTCTCTAAACTTCTTGTTATCTTACCAGCAGTTTGGCAGGTTTAAAGTGATGCTGCCGCCGATGTGCTCTCCAAAGCACATGTACCCGATGGTGCCGAGGCTGATGTAGAGGAACGTGACGATGCCCATACCCAGATACAAAACCTGGGTGAATTTCTGCGGCCGCTGCATTTTATTTTCCAGAGGGAGGACCTTCCAACGCACAAAGACACAAACAAGGCAGGAAAATGAAAAAGACGGCTCAGCAGGTGAAAACCCAGTGAACATGTTTTTGGAGTCTGCTTAGAATGAGTTACTCTTTCAAAAAGTCTCTTGTTCTCAGGCTGTGATCTCTTGATTTGGGCATCTGGACATTGCAGGAAAGCCCAAATTTACATTGACATTTCAGCAAAAGCCCAGGGCTCCATTTCAAGGCATTCAACATGTTCAAAAGCATTATATTTATCCCTTTATGCTGTGCTGGTGAAGAGTAAAACAAATGAAGGTTTTGTTTTCTTATCCACAGCTCCCACAGAGATCTATGTGATCAGCAGGCTTTACAAAGAACAGATACAAACAACATGTGGGCCTGTGATCTTGTCCTCTAGATATTTTTGCCAGGATCACATCCAATTAAAATCCCAAACGAGAATCTAACACACGTGGACACACCACATGCCTGTGTATATGAGCAAAATCAAGGTTACTTGAACAAAGAACAAAGAAAGTCCAACTATGTTTCAACCGTCAGTATTTGGGCATCAGGACATAATGATTAGGCATCAGGTTCTAGGATTATTTTTGTGGTTGTGGTTTACGTAAGGAGCAACGTTTTTCTGTCCCCCTATCAGTGGACCATGTTGTGTGACGCCAGTGGCTCCAGTTTACCCATAATGTTATTCCATTGACCTACCACTAAAGGAGGTCTGGGAATGGAGCCGTACAGGTCAGTTGTAGGGGCCGTTTTTACACTGGAAATAAGACAAGCGAGCGTAGCAAACAGCACCGAGGAGCCGTTCTGCTCAGTGGAAACGAGGCATTAATGTCTCACCGCAGACCTTCAACCTGACTGACATGCACACTTTAACTCGTTTGTTTGGTTCTGTTGGTCTCATTGATGGTGTTGGGCCAATCTTCACTTGGATTAATTATTTTGTACTTTGACTCTAGAATACAAGGCAGTGCAAGGTCAATTTCATGGCTGCCAAAATCCTCACAATATCTGATAAATAAGATTTACCATAAATAAGATTGATCACATATTTATATTATTATCAAGTCTTATTTGTTTTTTGGAATTATGATCAGGCACTTCGGCCCCATCTGGACAATGGAAATGGTTCCAGAAGTCCAGTTGTTCAGGGAGATGCAACTTTGCAAACCCATATTCATTTTAGAGGGAAGTTCAATTAAATAATTTTTTTTTTTAATCCCACTGTTTAAAGTTGCATTTGAACCATAACAAATGGAACATATTTTATGTGTAACAATGATTTTTAACAATGAGAAAATACAATGTCTGTCACTGGTTTTCACAACTGTTGACTATATGATGTATTTATTATGTTTTCATAATATAAAGCACTTTGAACTGCATTGCTGCTGAAATACAAATAAACCTGATTTAACATTAACTTTAACATTCAACATTTTAATAAAGGTTTGTAGCATCCGAGATGGAATTATTGGGCTTTTTGGCCATTTCTTTGAGCATTGAAAAGCCTGATCTTGGGGTAAATTTGCACCCTAATATTAGAAATATTACATATATTTTTCAACTTGAGAATAATTTTTTCTCTCCATAAAGTCTTGGTCTTCAAATAGCTTATAAATGTCATCATAAACCTCTCGAAAGTCAATGCTGATATCTTTCCTCTTTGACATTCTGCTTTAATAAAGATGTTTCCACTGAATGCATAAAATCAGCAGCACATGGTTGTTACTGTCCCTCTTTGAACCATTTGTGTTTGTGATAACTGGTGTTTTTGTAAACTTGAGGTCAGAATAAATGATTTCAGAACCTGATAAAACCAAACCCATTTTTGTGCCCATCTACAAAATATGTGCAAACCAAAAAAGCTCTTTGTACAAATTGTTCTGACAAGCAAATAGAAACTCTGTGCAGAAAGTCTCGCAACATCTACCTGAATGAACTTAGAGTAAATGCTCCTCACCTTTTTGTACATTTATTTTAACTACAGTCAGGTGAAAAAGCTGTGAGGAATGTGCAATTACTTATTAACAGACTCTTGAAGGTTGGAGATAAATGTGATGCAACAGTTGAAACATGACAGAGAAGGAGTGCTGCTGAACTCAAACGATGACAAAGGAATAACAATCTGGTTTCAAAATGCCACAAAGCACCAAGATGTGTTTAAATCCTGAGGTTTTAGTTTTCCGGATACAAATAAGCATTTTAAATGCTTTTATGGACTGATCAGGCATATCATTATTATTTGTAGTTCTACTGGTGTCAAAGTGCGATGAATGATATATGCTGAAACTTTCAATCAGAACCAGCATGACCTTGTTTAGCAATCTGAGCTGCAGTCTTTGTCTGTACAGCTGTAAACCAGGAAAGGGCTGGAGTTCATGTTCTGACCCAGTTACCTTCAGATCTCAATCTGGACCCTTTCATTCTCGTTCAAATCCTTACATTTGATTATATCTTCCTGCTTTTAACACATAAACTTTAACACCTAATCTCCATTAGCTGTGTATAGAAAAAAGCAGCGTTGTTCACATGTCACTACTCACAATGTTACTCTGGTTGGTGTGTTTCTCATCATAAAACTGCACTTTGAATAAAAAAACACTATTTTTCCAATTCTTGTGTTCTGAACAGATGACACTATAGATAAATAATATGGTTGCTTTAAATATCTGAAGCAGATAAAAATTTGAAGTATTTCTCATCATTCTTTGATTGCGTCATCACCACTTGGTCACTTACCACGCCGATCCCTTCAAAGGCAAAGATGGCCGTCCCAAAAAACAGAGGGTAGTCCTTGGCTCTGCCGACCTTTGGTAGATCAATAGGAAGCTTGATGTTCTGTTAGGGTAACAAAAAAAAAAGAAAAGAAAAGAAAGATTAATGGTTTACTTCAGGCATGTCCAGACATTTGATATCATCTTTCAAAGCCTTTCTGAATGCTAATTAGTGATTCATTACGGCTAAATTCCAGCCGTACTGTTTCATATCTACTCAAATCAAATCTGCAGTCAAGGGGTCCTCTCCGTAGATTACCGGCAGTCACATTAAAATAAGACCTTGTGCAAGGAGGACGCCCTACCTTATGCCTGCTGAACTCATTTGCTGGCTGAAGCCTGCAAATTACCTTTGTTTGTAGCAATTATTTAACACAATTACTCTGCTCCGTTTGCAGCAGCAGCAAAAAAAGAAAAAAGAAAAAAAAACCTGGATAATATATGAGGAACTCTTATTACTTGTTTAAAAAGTCAACATGCAGGGAGAATCACAGATGATGCCAACTATTAAACATGTTCTGTGTCAGTGAAGGAAAGTAGGGCAGAAAGAGGAATTGGGTTAAAAATGATGAACAGATTATTGGAATAATCATAAACTAACTTAACAATCAATTAACTGTTAACTGCATCGTGTATACACCCAAAAAAGACATTTAGCAGTAACTAAGTCAAAACTGTGCAAAAAAAGATACATTTTGCATTTAAGATTAAAAAATATAATTTGTCTGTAAATATGTTCTACCCAGAACTCCTCAAGTGGCATAGTTTTAGCTTCACCTAGTTTAAATTCTGTAAAAAATAAAAATCTATTACGCACCAATTATTAATCAGTTACGTAATCAAAGAAAAAAAATAATTAGACAGCAGATTAGCCTCGCAATGTATTTTCACAAGTTGATGTCAGAAATGTTTTTTTTAGCGGCTTTTACTACGAATGTTAAAGCCTACAAAGCCTACATGCTACGTTGTTGCATTTCTGGCAAAAAAAAAAAAGAATACATTTCATTTTCAAAAAAAACTGAAATATTTATTTGTATCTTTTAATGTATTTCATATCTTGCATAAAAAATATTTAAGTGGTTACATGAAAAAAAAATCAGCAAAATGTGCCAATTTCTTTATCCCATTAATTGATTATTAATTGCTAAAATAATCTATAGATTAATTGATAATCATCATCATCAACAATCATTAGTTGCAGCCCTAATTCAAAAAAATGTTCCCATTATGCAGCAACTCTGATCTCAGTTGAGTTTAAACTCCTCAAATGACTGAACATCGATTTATCATTTAATATTTATATCATTAAATACAAAACAGGGACGGTTCTTCAGTGTAACAAGGACATATCAACAAATTTGAACTATAAAGAAGTCAAACTGAGCAACTGAGAAAGTAAACGTAAAACTTCTTGTAGTCAGTGTCCTTCAGTTTCGCTGAACTTTGTTGATGCAGATCCAGCTTATGGGTCACATATCTCAGTCCCAAATCTCTGTGAGGTTTCTGATGCAAGAAATTGCTTCGTTTCAAGGCAAGGCCATTCCTCGGCGAACACGAGTATTATATATCTGCAAAGCACAGAAGCAGGATGATGAAATGGTCGAAGGCCAGGAAACATGTAATCTGGAGACTCTTGTCTTCACTGGTTGTTCTGTTATTCAGAAAAAGCTCAAAATCCAATTGGCTTAGTAACCACAAAGCCGGACAGCGGGGAGAGACGGAAAACTGGGACTTTATTGTGTTCGGATGGAAAGTTTCATGAACAAAAGTTCGAGCTGAAGTATTGATTCTAATGTAATCACAAAAATATTGATCTTTTTTTCCTATAGGCTAAAAGATGAGTCATATTATCGCACACTGACTACCGTACTATTGCATCGGCACCAGCAGAGGGAAAAAAATCCACGTTCCCCTACACCGACAAACTTAATGACATTCTCATTGATCTGAATATATCTTGCTGTTTAGGAATCAAGATATTAAACCGCAGCAATATTTACTTTGTGATTGTTTCCCAAAGAAAGTTAGGTTGTTAGGTTTCATTTGAATGAAACTGAAAGAACAGAAAGAGGGACGTTTTAATGTTGGTTAATGGTTGATCCAGATTTGAGGGGGGAGTTTATTAACCAGAGAATAGTTTTAAGTAAACAAACAACATGAGCAGCTGAGAGATGTATTATGAGACCTTCAGAATAAGAATGAAAACAAAATTGAACAAAATGTCCTTCAAACCAGCAGTCGATACATTCCTGTGACTTCACTGAAAAAAAACATTTCAAGATAGATGATAAAAGAATAACATTGAATTTCTGTGCTTAGAGCACATCAGTTTGCCTCATAAGGACTAAAACATTCTCATCATCTGGGAATATTTTCAGACTTTCTAAATTAGCTTAGATTTGAGTTTTTCAACGTCTGAAAAAGTAAAATAATGATTTAATTGATAAGGAGGCAAGCTGAACAGCCATATTTCTTCCATAAGCATGTTGGATAACTGAATTATCCAGATTTTTACAGACTTTGACCTTTTTTAATCATTTGAATTACGTGGCCATAAAAGCAAATATATGCAGGAGGTTGAAAGGAAAGTGAACCTTTTACCCAACAGAAAATAAAAAGTTTAAAACCAACCTGTTAGATTTTTTTTAATGAGTATGGTCGGGAAAAAAAAAAAAAAATTTCAGTTTTGATGCCTCTTATGAACAATTAAACATAAAAACAAATCTAATTTTATCATCTGGTCTGCTAACAGCAAAGGGAAAATCAAGAGGAAACTTAAAACATTTTATTTAAAATAAACATTTTAATTTTCCTTCTGTTCGGGCTTAAAAGTCTTTGGGAGAAAATTGCATTAGATAATGAATGAGTTTAATCTACAGCTTTTATTTTTAAGACTAGTTATTTAAATCTAAACAGACCCAATCAAGTCCATTCCAAAGCAGATAGATGGAGGACGTCTGGGTCCTTTGAGAGTCCTGAAAGGATTTATCTTCCAGCAGAACCTCCACTGATCCTCATGACTCGAGGGAATGCATATACCAGAAACCCAAAATGAGGCCAAGATATGCAAATCCTGGCATCACAACTGCAACACAACTGCACCGCCTGCACAGATGAGTCAGTGTGAGCATTTTCTGCCACACGTCGTTTCAAACTAAGATTGATTTGTTTGTCTTCCACATGTGTAAACATAACCCAGAGAGTCAGTTTGCAATAAAGATTACATGAATCATATAAAAGATAAATGAGGTGGTTACCATGAGGGAGTAGATGTAGATCAGAACCAGACTCAGGGTCATGACCACGTTTGCAAGGAGAGAAAAGGGAGCCAAGAACTTCAGGTTGGGGGTGAAAACCAGGAGGATGAAGAAGGGCAGGAAGAAGAGCATGTAGATCCGGGAGTCGAAACTGGGAACCAGGACATCCGTCTGGTTGGTGTGGTTCACTTGGCAGCTGAAGGTGGTGGCATTGGCTGCTTCCACAACCTGGAACAAAACAAGAAGTGATTAAAAAACGAGTCAAAAAAATGCCTTTTATGCAAAAAAAAAAAGTCAAAAAGCAGAACCATGTTAAACCAGGAACAAATAATTGTACTTTTCTCCCAAAAAATACAGAAAAAAAAGCCCAAAGAAAAACTAAAAACCTGAAGAACTATTGATAAATAACGCTTTGACAGTCCAATCCAAATCTAATCTAAAAATATAAGCTTCATTGAATGTCTTCTACAGGAGAAGAATGGTACCTCTCATAGACAATTAACGAAAGGATGCTACCCTCTAGTGGTGAGAAGATGCACAACAAGAATTAAACACCATGCTTCTTCATCAGAAACGTCAGCGGTTATCATACTGAAGCATTTTTCACTAGTTCCGAAAGATTTTAAGGCAAATAAGATGATCAAGCATTGGTTTCTAAAGCCTGTTAAAAAATTCCAGACAAACAAAGAATTGATTTGTAGTGAAAAGTTCAGAAGTCAAAGGTCAACTCATTCCTGTGACGTCACGGCAACCATATTTCATCACACGCTTTAGAGAAAAGGAGAAAAAAGGTTGAACAAGTTTTCTTGATTACATTCAGATTTTCCTCAGCTGAGAGATAATTAACAACCAGGATGAAATCTAAACGTGTGAGCAGGAAAAAGGGCACACATTGAGATGTTTTCTACTGATGAGGACAATGTAATGCTTTTTGTCAAAGCTAAAGGGATAAATACTACATAAATGAGTGAGAGTGTGAGGATATTTGTAATCATTATTATTTTATAATGCAAAATCTGAACATCCTTTGTAACCTGAAGAGGAATTCAACCAGCATTTCCTGGGTTTTTCCACCTAGTCCTGCTGTTAAGGCAAAACCAATAGCTGGTACTGACCTTCTAACTTGTATCTGTATAACCTTTGAATGATAGGCTCTGCAAACAGATCCTTTCAGAACTCTGTAAACTTCCATTCTAAGTAAAGGTGTCTTTGTTCGACCTGAGAAAACCTAAAGCTGATGATCTGAGTAAAGAGATCCAGCTCTGTATGTCTACATTTCTGCTCTTTCTAATCCAGGAGTTCAGGTGGTTTAATATCAGCGGACAAGGTGACCTGAAATGCCAACAGGGCAAATATTATCCTTAAATATTCTCAAGTGGGAGCAGCAGGAGAGACGGTTCTGAATGTAAAAGCAGGTGTGGTAAGGTGTGTATGTGTGTGAGTGGTGGGAACCTGCTTGAGGTTGTCACTAAGGAAGACGAAGTAGACGCAGCAGAAGCCAATCTGAGTGATGATGAGGAACAAGTTCACCGTCCGACTGAGAAACAAGAGACAGAAGGAGGAGCGCACAGTCACATGTCAGCCATTATTTACCAAGTTTAAAGCTTTCGTAACTTTAGATTATCTTCTTTGTTTTGCTTGGACTAACTAAATTTAGTTTGTTACATTTGTTTTACTCTTAAAAAACACACACAAGGACAATAACTACAATATTTCTTTGGAAAAAACTTTAAAACTACAAATAAATGTAATAAATTTCAAGATAAGATTTTGCTGAAGACAATCAAAATAATAAACAGTGTGATAAGGTATTCTAAGTTTTCTAGTAGCATGAACTACCACTTCTTTTCTGTTTTCAGTAAAAAACAATTATATTTATATCATGTTCAACATTTTGTTACAAATTTTATACTTAAATACCATGAAACCATAGTAATTCTCCTGAGGTTTATGCCTAAAGCAGATTATTTTTCTTATGCGTTGATAAATAAACCCTTGATTTCAGAAGGGAGTAGAAGAGTGTCTGCTTTCTTTTCAACATGCATCTGCTTATTTCATTTTAAAAAAAAATTATAGTAAATTTTCACCGACTTCAATCAAAGTTTTCTGATGAGACAGTACATTTATTTTTTTGTGTAATAGGAAAACTTTGCCTGGGACATTCCTGGGTTTGAGTAAAGACATCAACATCGTAACTGTTTCTTTTTCCTCTCACCTTCCCCATCGTGAATGCCTCCTCAGCCACGACACGTTTTCCATCCCGTACTGCATCACCTCTCCGTAGGTCATAGATGGCCGGTTCATCCTAGGAAAAACAGCAAATGGAGCAAGAAAGTGAAAACTAAATGTAGAAAATGTTGCTCTGTAACTGAAAAGTACGGAACAATTGGCAGGAAATGAACCCAATAATACAGCACAGCTTTAAAAATTAAGGCTTGGAAAGAAACAACAAACTAAGAAATGGAAACCACTGGACGAATGCTTTTTCCACCTACATAAAGGTAAATATTTAAACATACAATGCAGTGTTTGTGTTTGGTTTTCTATGAGAGGAATTGATAACTCTGCATTAAAGAAAGCAGAAGAGTCAAGTTTCCCTGAACGTAGTTGTTGCGCAATTTGAGACTGATACGGAAGCATTTCCTGACTTTCTTTTAGACTTCCTAGAAGACTGTCTTCATTCATGCTTCTGATCCGGTTAATCTCCTTTAACCCGAGTGGCCAGGGTACAGGAGATCTTTGTATGAACTCAGCAAAGGTGCACAGATGGAGCATGGGCTGCAGCTTGCAAACTAGTGAAGACACAACAACACCTCACTAACATACAGGACCCCCAGGGACTTGATGGTTCAGCGGCAAGGAATGTTAAAAACAGCAGCAGCACAACTCCCAGCTTCTGATTAGTCGAGCTGATTACATTCAGCATATACATGGTGTTTGGGATTTGTCTGGCAGCGTTGACGAAAGTGTGAGAACACACACGACGAGCTGCCAAAGGGCTCCTGATTACTGAGCAGAAAATAGAGACCTACTGGAAAGTAATCTGTCAACAGGAGCTGGCAAAACACACAATGAGCCAAACAAGTCTGAACTGAGTGACTGATACAGACAGGAAATGCATCTTTAGGTTTCAGTTACATGACCAGAAAGTTAAATAAACACAATCTAAACGGAGAAAAAAGCTGCTTTCTGAGTAGAGCATGGAAACCAAACATCATTTTAAGGTGTGCACATATTTAATTAAGTGGAATCACTTATGGGGTTAAATTAATTGCATTAAATTGCATCTGATCTCCACCCTCCTGTGTGAAACAAGAAAATGTTTAATGTAAGCCCACTTTAAATGCCAGTACTTGACTTTTAACGCGCGGCTGAAATATAGTTTTTACTCACTTTGCGCTGAGGTGATGAGAACATTTCACCAGGAGCATCATGCAGTGGACTGCGATGATTCCCATAACCAGGAGACTGACGGGTCCAAGCTGGAAACAAGAAGACGGAGATGGATAAATAATCTAGGTTTATGCAGGTTTCACCAATTCAAAGTTAAGACTTTTTAAGACTACTATTAAAGGAATTTATGACCTATATCTCTACAGAAACGTTTAAACATTGTCCAGCTAACAGCCGATAGATTTACACTTATCCATGATAGACGCAAAAAAGTTAACCATCTACCTAGTTTTTGCTAGCTCTCTAGAAAGAGTATGTTAGCAGTGAGTTAGCGGTAGCCTCAAATGTTTGGAACCACTGAATGAAATGATGATGTCTGAGTGCCACTCAAACGTTTGATTGACAGAAAAGTCCAGTGAGAAAAAAAAAATACGTAGAATATACAAGAATAAATAGTTCTTGCAAAAACTAAATTTAGGACCAATGATTAATGAATTAAAGGTCAATTTACCTTTTTAAATAAATTTAAGATATTTTAAGGCCTTAATTAAAAAAAAAACAAATAAACACATGAACTTATTAATTTTTAAGGATGAGCAGACAAACTGAACAAGCGTTATAATTAAATAAACAACCAAATAACAAATTCAGCTAATAGTAATGTGCTTGGACATGGAGCGAACCCACCAATCCATAGAGAGAACATGCAAACTCAATGCAAAAAGAACCCAGGCTAAGATTCTTGTAGCACTTAACTTGCAGCAAGAACCTACTTGCTGCAAGTTAAGTGATACTCAGAGCCCTAAACTCTAAACACAAACTTAAATGTGTGGTTCTAAAATATAAACAAAACTTAACAAGCAAGGCTTTGCTTATGTGGTTTTCACGTAAGGAAAGCCTACGTGGAAACCATTCAGTGTTTCAAAAGCTCATGTTCTCAAGATGCAGACAGGAATTTAACAGACTTGAAATCTGGAGCGCTGAAACATGATCAGTCCTGCTCAGCCGCGTCTCATCTTCAACAAAGCCAGAACATGAGAAGTTTAGGCGTGGTTTAGTTTAACAAGGAAGCCACTTACACACACTGCTGCACTTAAAAACATACAAATGAGATGATTGAAGGGTAGAGGCAATATGCTCTGGGAACTTAACTCCACTGTCCTAATCAGTAATTAGTTCAGCATGCTATGTGACTGAACAAGTTTGAATTGTTAAAAACTTTTTTTAAACCACTTATTGTAGGAAAAGAGAAAAAGAGCTGCAATATTTTTCCTAGGAGCCAGAGTTTTGTAGCAGGCATACAATTATCCTTACTTCAAAAGAAATAACAGGACAAATCAGGAGTGTCTGTGCATTAGTTTTTTTCTGAGGCATTGTGACAACTACTCTATAAAAGTAGCTCATAGAGCTTTGAAACGCAAACCTCTGATATGAAACATGTGATATTTACATTCTGACAACCAAAACAGAAAAAGTTAAAGGATAAAATAAAACAATTAGCATATACCCATACTAAAACAGCTTATGTGATCAAACACCACCAGGACTAAACAAGTCATATACAGCATTGTGACTACTGACAGGTGAATAGAATAAGACTCTTCTCTTGTTTCTGTTGAGAAGCAGGACAAATGTCAAGAACATTTTGCCCTCAGAAATAAAATGCTTGAAGTACAAAAAAATGTTATATCAGTCTGTAACAATTTGTACAAAAATACATAAATGAATGCAAGGACTGGTACTTAACTCCCAACAATGAAGATACAATGTTCTAATTTAATCTCTGTAAATTAAAACTAGATCCTGTGTTGAACTGAGAGATTATATTTTAAAGAGAAGATTAATCTCCCCTTTTACAAGAGCATGAAGTTTCCATATAATTATTAGAAATTCAATAGCTATAAAACAGAGCTGCTGGCATTTTTACAGTTTTTTGAGCAAACCATGAATTGAGTGACTGGCAAAAATAAACTTGTCACCAGTTCGATCTTATAAGAACAAAACTGAAAACTGCTGTGTTGATTATCTTGATGTATGAAGTGACTTTCATATTCTTCAGAACAACATGCAAATAGATTCCTCTTTAATCGTTGCACAACCAAGATTTCTTATTACATCGACCACAATTTGTCACTTTAATGCAACCTGTAGATGTTTTGTTTTGATACCAGGTGCCTCTGAAAGTCTGTCTTTCATCCAGCTGAAAGGGACGTAAGCAGAATCTAATTTTTAAAGGCCAGGCCTCTGGTTTTACCTGGAACGATTGGACAGTAGCATCTTTGTGCTTACCACCAGTCCAGCGTTCTTGACAGCCAGAGGCAGGCCCAGCAGACCAGTACCGATGTTCCCCTTCAGAAGGTGGATCAGAGTCTGACAGAAACTGAAAAATGGCAGAAAAAAAAACAAAACAGCTTAGAAGCTGTTCTGAGTGACAGTTCTTAGTGAAATGTTTGAATGCATTTCACTCACGAGGTCCCTGTTCTTCCTCCGATCCGCTCGTAGTTTCGCTGGGGTCTGGATGGCCCAGGAGGAGACGGACACAGAGCGTCCAGTTCTGACGGGTTCTGGTCAGAGAAGAGAGAACCTGCCACACAGAGGAAACGAGTGAAGAGAAAGACATTTACAGAAGACAGAGCTCTAGAAAATAAATACATATTGAAATGTTTGTCAACTTTATACTCATGTACTTATGTGTACAGTCAACAGCCCGTAACACAATTATATTTTTTCTTTTTCTATTCTTAAATTACTCCCTTTTGCATGTAAACCACACAGTTTGTGCTGAGTGTGTGAAGCTAGAAAATAAGGTCTGTGTAAACATTTCCATCCGCTCATGGTGGGAATGAAAGTTATTAGTTTCAGGCTTTTAATTCTTTTTTTATGATTAAATGATAACATACATCAATCAACTTTTGTGAATACATACAGTGTGCTACATACAGAAATTACAAGCACAAAATGAAATCTAATAGTTGCTGAAATGTTGCTGAGCAAGTTGATCACTTCTCCCAACAATTCATGACTATGATG
Source organism: Poecilia mexicana (assembly GCF_051168715.1). Lineage (NCBI taxonomy): Eukaryota > Metazoa > Chordata > Actinopteri > Cyprinodontiformes > Poeciliidae > Poecilia > Poecilia mexicana. The sequence continues at coordinate 9,636,479 of NW_028263379.1, forward strand.
GGGAGTATGTTAACTTTGGCACAAATCTTTATTGATCTTTAACAGAAATATATTCCATGTTTCTTCACATCTTTACATCCAACTGCGTCGGGGTCTTGCTTGCAGGTTCACCACAAACAACTCTTTCATATAAGAGAAGTCATGTGACAAACCTATTTACAGGAAATAATCTATTCTATTTACCATTCACAAGACATCCCACATGTACGTTTCAATTCAAAACTGAAGATACGTTTAGACGCTGAGCATGCAGAGGGAAGGAAATACAGATACATTCATTCTGCTGGAAGTTTACCACCTCATTTGTTTGATATCAAGTGTGCGCCGAGGTCAGTGCTCATAAAAATAGATAAACTGAAACCTCATGACTTCATCAGAAACCAGTTTAATGCAGAGATTCCAGTCCTTTTGGAGTGCAGCTGACTCTAATGAACAAGAAACACAAGACTCTTTTTTGGTCATGCCGAAAAGGAACAATAAGAAGCTCTGCAGCTGCAGACTGATGCATGGCTGCGGACATATTTTCAATAAAAACAGCAGACGGGTCACCGCAGCAGCAGCAGCAGCTCGACTCCAGAAAATCAGCACAGTTTGTTAGCTACATTGGAACAAAAGAATTTGTCATCACAGTGTGAAGACGGACTTTAAAATGAAAGGGAGGTCCATCTTTAAAGCATCCAACCAGTCAGAAACCTGTTTATTGAAACAGCAACGTTGATACTCGTGACTCTGGCACAACAAGAATAGTCGGAGGTTTAAAATGAGTAAATTAAGTTTGCTGGTGTATAAAAATTGTGTGAAGAACAAAAGCTGCATTTTAACTCAAAAAGTTTTGAGTTAAATGAATATAGACTGAAAAAAAAAGATTCTTTTTGGAGGCACCCTACTAAAAACATTTTAGGCCCAACTTCGTTACCAAACTGTTGTCTCATGTTACTCAGAAAAGTAAGACATGTTTCACTGAGAGATTTAATCTACAACACTGACCAGACTAATAAACATGCAAACCTAAAATGCTCCATTTGTCTCCGTCATTCTTATTAGTAATGACAAGCTAAAATTCTGAATATTTGTATTTATCACACTGGAGCATTAAAAAGCATATTTAATATACAAGAATATAATGTGATGGGGAAGACTAATCACTAGACTGTTCAACACAACACCCTCCACAAGACGTTAAGCCACAAAATGCTATTGCTTCTGTTCTCAAAGTGCTGTGCCACGGTATATTCAAGAAAGGTTAAGTGGAAGGAAAAACGTACAGTAAAATGGGTGAGCGACATGGACTTAGAATTTTATCCCGGTGTTTTGTGGCAGCATAGTATACTAAAAACTTTAGTTTCTTAAATTAATTATCTTATTGAAGATATTATAATTCATTGAGATATACAAGTAATAATGAAACAAACGTTTGTGACCTCCTGCCGAAGAAGACACAAGCCAGCCAGGCCATCAGACCGATCTCATCAATGAAACGAAAGCTGCTTTGATGATTCAATGGGATTACATGTAATCTGTCTGCGACCAAGTTCATTCTGTCTCTTACTGCAACAACAAAAAGAATATTTCACCTTCCAAGTTTTATGATATTGATTACATATTCCCTACCGTCTGCTCTGCCATCCACGTCGCTTGATGCCATCATGGTGGGTCGGGTGGCGCTCGCGGGTGAACGGGTGTCGTTTCTCCCAGCCTCACGGATCCCGACGCAGCAAGGATAAACGGCTCAGCATCGACAGCTTCTAACTGTGAAAACATGGCGATGATTAGATGCAGCAACTCCAAGAAAACACGAAGAAGTTCCAGCGCAAAAGCAGATTGTGTAAAATATTGCATTAATAACTGCATCTTAGATAGGATGCAAAAACAGTGGAGAAAGTATAAAAGTCCTACTTTTCCTACGTCTATAAAACTCTAAAATTCTTTACCATGAATTAAAAGAACTCCATAATAATTAGAGCAAAGTTTCTGACAATTTACTGACTTCTTCCTGTCAGAACTGAACATGTAAACAGTACGTGAGCGTGGACCTCACATGCTTCTTTATGCCAGAACTGCTGTCATCAGAATGCTGAGCTCAGCACCTGACCTGACCATGACGGTCCTTATTCTATATTTGAATGTTCCAGTGGAGAAAAAACTTGATGACTGAACAGAATGTGTCTGGAACAGAACAGACTCAATATATGTAAACAGAACATGATTAAAAGGAAAAAAAAAAAAAAAAAACACCAGCACAGTAAATTATAACCTTTCACTGGTTCTCTTGAAGCAGAGAAAAACAGTGAAATGCTAAGGAAGTATTGATCTTGGTAAATGTAGCACAAATTGACCAAAAAGCACCTTAAATATTCTACTGTTGTACTAAATTTTAATTATTTTTCATCTGCAGGTAATATCAAAATAACCTGACTTTTCCAGTTATCAAAGCACAATGAAAATATAAATATTCTGTGTGTTTTAGTAGATTTTATGCTAAACTTCATTTTTTCTTTTTTGAATGGAAACGAAGCTTGCACCTGTTCAAGCAGGTCTAAAATTTCACACATTTTGGCAAAGAAAAATACCCTCCTACCAGGCACCAATTGCATTTATCTGATCCACTGAAATAGAGCGCTAATCTCCAAGTGCCTCTCCCATCTTTAAAGCTCCTGCAGTCACTATCAGGGAGTATCCAGGCCAAATAAACCCAGATGTTATATAAGACGAGCACAATGGATGGAAATTCAAACAGATCCCGTTTGGCATCTGCTGTGTGATTAAACAGGACTTTGTTTGAAGATTTTGCTGAGCACCTGTCTGTTTATAGCTGCGAAAAAGACAAAAGTCAAAAGGTTTAGGAAACAACCTGTTCGCATATTCAGCAAGCAGAACCGTTAAGAAATCAGGAACAAACAGGAATTTTTAAACCACAACTTCCTGTGTAACAAAGCAGTATTTTCTAAGCTAAAGTCTAACACAGGAGTTCTTAAGTGCAACAACACTGCAACTTTTACATGCATCCCTTTTCCAACACACACATTAAACGAATGGCTGGTTAAAAGAGCTGAAGAATCTGCTGGTGAGGGAATTCAGCCACTTTGTGCTGGAAATGAGATGCAGTTAAAGTTGCAGAATAGTAGCTGCCGAGGACTTACAAGAGCTAAATTTGTAAAAGCTTGTATACTTTTCTGATTGCAAAAAAACAGTGGATTAAGTGGAAACTAAAATAAGTGGTGGCAGAGTCATGCTGTGTGGAGGCCATCCATTATTCATGTTAAGGCAGTGTTTGAAAAACTACATTTGGGAAGTTGAACGCAGTATGTCTGCTATTTAGCACATTGCTTATTCTACATTTATGATTAGAATGAAAATAGAAATGACTAAAAGGTATACATAACATTGTAAAAATTATAAAATTGATTAAATCATCAATGTTAAAGTGTTTTAGTAATAGGAATTGCTGTTTTTATTTTATAATAACAGTGATATAATCATGTTGGACATTTTAATGTTGTTTAACGTTTTCCATAATACAGTCTTATTTTTATTGAATATCATCCTGCTTTCAGAAAGTCACACCAGATCATGACTAAGCACGTACCTTGAGCTAATAGATGTGTGCATTAATCCACGCAACAAGGGTGAAAACATTGATCTTTGGGGTCAAACTTCTATAAAATAAAAAGAGAAACTATATCCCAGTCTTAAATCAGATAACTCGCTGTCAGATTAGGGTGCGGCCAAACCACAGAAACTTTGTGTAAGACTTAATTTCCAGTTGAAAGCATTTTCCAGTGAGAGTCGTTCTCCTTTCATGAGAGCAAGCAGACATACAAGATGCAGACCGTATGCAGATTAACACGGTAATCCTATCAATATTGCCGGTAATCTTTGGCCAGGAAGACGTGCAGGTTGTCAAAGCGGACATGAAGCTGATAACCGGGAAAACGATCAAGTGAATCATGTTTTGAGACAACGAACTGCCCCGGGCTAAAGGTACCGGCCGGGATAATTCAAAGCTAGGAAGTCGCCAGGGTGGGATGTACACTTAAATATGAGATACACTGAATTGCCAGCTTCAGACGTTGTCACTTAATAAAACATCAAGAATGTAGAGTATAGAGAGACTAAACTGGTGTACCGCAACCAGATCGCGTTAGCCAACATTAGCTGAAGGTTTCGATGCCATCTTTGTGTTCGTAAACAGCAGCTCGGGTCATCATAACAAACCAGCATACCTTAATGATATATCTCGGCCTCCGTCCCTCTGCTTTCCTGCTTCAGCCTTTATCTGGATGACCTGACCGCAGGAGCTCCTACGCTCCTATCACTGTTGAAAAAGAGCGCTGGCCGAGGTGCTGTTCACAGATTGCGACCTATAACTCGGTTCTGTTCAGCAAGCCAGCGGTGAGGTCACATGACACGAGTCCCCGGCCGACGTAACCGACGTTGGACGTTCTGTTGTTATTGAAACGGAAACCTCTCCCGTAAAATAAGGACGTTTTCGGTTTTTTATCTATCATGCATGTGAGGGAAACGAAAATTATAACTATAATATTAGCAGATTTTGGCACAACTAGCTAAATAAATAAATGTTACAGAGTTTGCACTGCTTTCTTCCAAAGTAATGTTATTTTTTTATTATTATTATTGTATTATAATTTAAAAAGCTTTTATTTCGAAAAACAAAAGCGGTTAGGATCAGCGCCATAGAGATACACGGTTAGGATGATATGGTCAGTGAGAATTTAAAAACAATTTTCGGGCGAACCATTAACCCAAAGTGCCTAAAAGAGATAGGAGTTTAAGACCCTGGTACAAGTTTTTAAGATTTTACTCGAAAATGTTGGACAAATATTTATTTATTTGATATAGCTGAATGGCTTCCGTAAAGTTTTTCAAAATAAAATAAAATCTTGGCACACCGGAAGTGTGTAGCTTTACGTCTTATTGTTTTATTTAATTTAACATGTTTTGCTTGAACTTCATATGCCAATACGTAATATCCCAACATACATTTATTTTTTTTATAAGCAAACCAAAATTCTTCACAGTACATTGTCTTTTATTTCTTTACACCCTTTCAATACCGGATATCCTGTTATGCTGCTATACTTAGCTTAAAAGTGGTCAATCAGGCAGGTAGTATCATTTTTTTAGGTTTATGTAGTCTTTGGCGTCATTTCCAAGTTGATAAAATTCAAAAACCCAGAGTTGGTCAGCTCGCTAAGCGCGATACGTCACTGACAATATGACTGTGAGTTACTTTTAAGTAATTTCAGCTTGTTCCTGGACGTGTTTTAGCTTTAGTACGTGGCAAATGCTTTTAGTTTAGCCATAAACAAACTAAGACTCCATACTTCCTCAGCTGGCCCGTTATTAGTCACAGGTTATGTAACAGCCACTCTTAAAATAATAAGCCAGTTAGTTCATTTAGCATAAAGAATGTTTAAGAATTGCCGTCATCACAACAGATGATATTCTGGGTTGTAGTTGGTTCATGTAAAGGGGAACAGGGTTGCTATAATGTCTAGGAATTTTGGGATTTAGCTGTAAATATGTTTGTGTCTAGACCAGTAACTTGAAAACATTTGTATTTTTAGACTTTGTTCTATTTTGCGTTGCTTGCTTGAGGAATGTCAGATTTGTTTCCCCCTCCAATTAAGATCATTTTTAGGCTTCTTTCTTATAAAATAACTTTTTTTTGTTACTTCCTCTACCACGTCAGACGTGGTAGATGAAGTAATTAATCATTAACCTGTTTTTAAAAAACCACAAATGTACTTCTTAACAAATTAAAACAATATCAAAGAGTCAATATAATTCCCAAGTTCAAATGTACTTCAAAAGAAATTTCCTTAACCTTTTGCTGAAAATTGCTAAATTTCAATCATCTTAGATTGTTTTTCTCAGACTTTATTGCAGTAGTTTTCTTTTCATCATTAAATTCTAAATTTACAGGTAAATACATTCTCTGTCTGTCACAGAAGCACGAGTTTGAGGTGGACATGACCTGTGAAGGATGCTCTGGAGCCGTTACTAGAATCCTCAACAAACTTGGAGGTAAGACCGACACATCTCTGTCATCTTCTGTTCCACTTTCATTTGTGGTTTCACTGAAAGCACTGGCATAGCTTCACCTCTTATTCCTTCTGATTGTTTTGTGGCACTCGTCCACTGCCCAAAATGAACACGTTTACAAATAATATCGATGTTAAAAATGTTGTACAGGAAGTTTGTGTTTTACAGGAAATGAAAAGGAAAATAAAAAAAACTGATAACATAAAAAGACACAGAACTGGTTACAATAAAAGAAGAAACAAAAAAGACAGACATTACAAAGCATTACATCTAAACAGGAAATGAAGAGGAAATCGTTAGGGAGATGTTCTATGATTGACTTTGTGTGAAAATACAATTGCAATGGTTAGGCAGGATGACAATGATCCAAAACACTCTGAAATGCCCCCTTCTGAATGGATGAAAGCCATTGTAGTTTTAGGAATGGCCTAGTCAAAGTCTGGACTTAAATCTTAAACGTTGTAGCATTAATCACAAGCCATTCATGCTTGAAAATTCTGCAATTAAAAATGATTCTGCAAACCAGATTGTGCCAAAGTTCCTTCTTAGCAACAGTAAAGATTCATTGAAAGTTGTTGCTCTCTTATTCTATGTAACTTTTTTTTTTCTTATTTATTTTATACAAATTCATTTTCACTTTGTCATTAAACTGGATTTTTTTTTTTTGGTAAGGTTTTTTTGTCATAATATCCATATTTTGCTGATCATGACAGATTTGTAAAAACAATAAAATGGTAAAACATCCATTATTGTGAATAATTCTTAGAATAGCCAAACTTTTAATTGTCCCACATTGGGGAAATTCAGGCATAACCATGTTAAAGTACGTTTTAAAAGCACCGTGTGTCTAGATACTGAATTATATTTAGTTTTATGACAACTTGCAGTTCTGTGCAAACAAGTTCTAATTTGAGTTTTGTGAGAAGGTAATTCATATCAATGCAAACGGGTCCTTAACACTGCATGCCGGAGACAGATCAAGAAATGCTTACAGGCAGCTTGTATCGCTTCCACTCGTGACTTCTTTGCTCCGAGTGTTGACTCAGCCGCTCGGTCACCTGATGCTGAACAGCTTGTTTGTTTCACTTTTATTTGACTTGGACATTAAATTGTTTAGAAGCCAAATTTCAGTTCCCTTTTTCTATTTTGTTCCAGTCCCACATGCTAAGCTGTGATTTTTCAACAAGATAAAAGAAAATCTATTCTTCAAATCCTCCTTCACAGTCATGTCAAAGAGGGCTGAAAAATCTTTCACTCATATTAGAAAGAGAAGCAGATATAAAGAGGAATTTCTGTTTGTTTCCAGTCAGTGGAGCGAACATCGTTTCTACTTCTGTTTCTGCCTCTCAGATGTTAAGTTTGAGATCGACCTGCCCAAGAAGCTGGTTTGGATTGAGTCAGACAAAGATGTGGACGTTCTCATGGAGACGCTGAAGAAATGTGGAAAGGAAGTCAAGTACAACGGCACTAAATGAAGGAGTCTGCTTCATATGTGTAACAGGTGACACTGTGCTGACAATAAGTTAAAGTCCATGTCCATGTTAATGATTTCTGTAAAGACCTTTAGCTTCTTCTTGCTTGGTGTATTTGTGAATTAAAACATAATGTGAAAAAAATCTGCATACATTTAATGCTTCTGAAAGTGTTTTAACTGTATTCATTACTTAAAAGTGAAATGTTGAATTATGTTTTGTTTTAGGAAACCCTGCTGGTGCAAAGTAAAGAATTAAGCTAGACTTGAAGTTAATTACCAGGAGACCCCAAAGGTGCCACTCCTCATCAACCCATGTGCTTGGAAAAGATCTGGGAGGCAAACTCTCTCTCTCAGATTGAGGCCCCTCATTTCAAGCTGACAGTTGACAAATAACTCTTGGTGGATGATGTTATCATGGATTTAGGTTTGGAAAACAGAAAAAAAACCTTCTAATTTCTGTCCTGGATTGATAGATCATTGGATGGTTTTGTGGTGGCATAAAATTTAGTATTTGAAATCCTGTTTGTTGTTCAATTTGCTATAATTTCTGCGTTGTGTTTTGGGCCTTAGTGTAAAAGCCAAAGTGGGACGCCCCTGTTTGGATGACTTTCAGTTGAAGCGTAAAGAGTGTCTCACTGTCTGTGGTGGACATCCTCTTCAACCTGCAAAACGATCCTGTTAGTTTTCCTTCAGAGCAGTTCAAGAACATTCCCTGTATCTGTTTTTAAATAAAATGAACTGTTGCTCCTTTTGCTTTTACATTGACTCAATATTATTGACAGCAAATGTTATCTGACACTACTTCATGGATAATATCTAATCCAATATAATTTGGGGTGAAAAGATAACCATGTTTTTACCGTTTAAGAACTACCACTTTTTTTCACTACAAATCAGACATCACATAAGTCATAATCATGTAGATTTGATAACGGGCATCTGTGTATTTTTACACATAGTTTGCTCCGGGTTTTGTTTACGTTACCACCTTCCTTCTCCTGGCATAAATTTGATTCTCAGAATGTCTTATTCATGCACAACTGAAATAAAATCAATTATGTGTCAAACCTGTCTGCATATTTTATTACCATTTACATACAGTTTGACTTGTTATAATTTTGTCATTTTTTTCATTATGTTTGCACTAAACCATACTTAGGTGGCAGGTTTCTTATTAAAATGCTGTGAAATGAGCAATAAGACCATAAAGCTACAAACTAGATCCCCTTTTTTTCTGTTTCATTGAAATGAGAGAAGATTTCATTTTCATCTAATTTTAGAAATATTTTTGTCATACTGTAGTATGTGGTAAAGACTTGAGATATTAGGTTTATGTTAGTCACTGCTGGTTCAAGGTAAGAACAAAAAAGAGGAAATAAATAAATGCAGAATGTGTTAGAGATAAAGGTTCAATGCGACTAAACTCTCAGAAGGCAGTGAATTAGTCATTCATATCAATTTGCATTTATTGGCCGCTGGTGATGGTCATTTCTTCATGAGCTGAGCTTAATAAACCTCTCCTAACCAAGGTGTCAGCTTGAATCTACATTTCAACCACCAGGAGGCGCTGCAAGACATGCTCCAAGTGTGGGAAATGTTTTAATGAAATAATGCCTCCCATTTAAATCACATTAATTTGGAAGTTTATATGTGGAAAATACAGTATACAAAATTAAAAAAATAAACTAGAAAAATAGCAATTCATGTTCACACCACCTTTTTTTGCCACTCAACATGAAATGATAATATAGAAGATCTAACCATGATGTCCATAGACAGCATGAATGAGGCAATCAAATCCAGGTCCAGGCCTTATCTGTTACCTCTGAGGGAACTGTCACCATAAAAGACAACATTGGTTCTGATAAAGGATTCAGCAAAAGAATAAAAGTCCAAATAAAGTGCAGCACTGCATGGTTCTGCTGTTTAAATAGATGATCACGCTGTCTGCACAGACAGCCAAGGAAATGAACGGATTAGAGGGTGTAACCTTTAAGAAGCAAGAAAATGTTTGTTTTTTATGTGTGCACCTGGCAGAGGTGGATTTATTCATGTTAGGACCAAGTTTGAAGACAAACAGGGGGGCCTCCATTTCCTTCTCTTTGTCACTATTTTAACCATTTTCTTTTACTAAAAGCATTAATATTGCTTATCAGGACCTCTATCAGAGGTTTCTATAAAGTTCATTTAAGTTTATGGTTGTAATGTGAAAAAGTGAAAAATTCAAGGACAGATGTTGTTTGGTTGGTTTTTTGAAATGCACTGAATATTTAGTGTTAGACATATTAAGCTGCTTTATACCAAGCACATCTTGTAAGTATTTCACACACATTCAATGCTGAAATTAATAAATAAAGTTCATATAAAGTCTTATAGCATCTGAAGGTCCCAGGTCTGCTATAGTTGTTGAGTTTGCCACTTGATTCTGAGATGTCTCATCACTGGAGAAAAACATAAAGATAACCCTTTAAATGCTTTTTGAACTATTGTTTTCAGGTGATTTTAAATGACTGAACTAGTTCTGCTTGTTGTTTTACTTCCAGGATCTTTTTTTTTTTTTTTGCTGAAGAAGAGCCTGATGACGTACGTATGGAAGCCATTGTGAAATTGTATGAAAAATGAATGATCATTTAAACAGGCCATCTACTGTTTACAGCACATATGTCAGAGTCAAGGCCCGCGGGCCACATCCGGCCCGCGAGAAGGTTTTTTGCGGCCCCTGGGATGATCTTGATTTATTATTAGAACCGGCCCGCAGACCGCAGCAAGCCGGCACCCCGTCTGAAAAAAAATATCTTCCTTATTTGAACTGTAAGTAGTTCTTTAAATGTTCTGTGAGATGATGTACTTACCCATGTATCCATAACAACCGGAACTTTCAATATCCACCAAGTTATTGCCGAAATATACCGTCTATTAAACGAGTGCCCCCCGGATTAATTACATTCTCTGCAGCTGCAGCTGCGAAGTTACCGTATTAACCCGATACTTGCTGGAAAGTGCAACGTCTCCCCTTTCAGAAACCGTTGGAATTTTTCCACTTAGCGCTACGTGTGGCGGAATTACGGTACTGCAAATTTAGATGTGTCGCCGGCGACACATCTAAATGCCTTGACTCTGACATATGTGGATTAATAGATTTTTGCACTTTATTTTATTGTATTTCAATCCAATTATATTTTAAAAATATTTCAGTTGTGTCTGTTGAAAATTAAAGATTACTGACAGAGCCATAAGAAAATATTGCTTTATTTATCTGATCATATTGGAATATATTTGTTAGGTTTTCAGTAGGTTCAATTAGGTTCACTAGACTATATGAGTCATTTAAAAAAATTTCAATGAACATTCGATCAGTCCGGCCCTCGGCTTGTAGCAAAATTTTTTATTTGGCCCTCCGTCCATTTGACTTTGACACCCCTGGTTTACAGCCAATACAAAATGTTTTGCTGAGGCCTGACATCTACAAACAGATAATCCTGTATAATTGATGCTTGCTCAGCTTTGTGGAAATGTGGTGAACATGTTGAATCCTTTGTAGAGGCTGCAGTGGATGAAGAGTCCCTGGCTGGCCTCAGTCTGAACCAACCACTGAGGAGAACAGAGCTTCATTGTGTACAGCACAAACTCCACAGATAACAAGGTTGTCAGCACGTCACTGGGTTCCTCGTCTTACTCTCTTACGCACACAAATGTGGGGTCATTGTAATGCCTGTGGTAGCTTCTGATTTCGCAGGGAGAAGCTGTACCTTCAGCTTAAATATCTGAACGTCCTTGACATCACTGAGAGGTGAATTCCTCTGAATCTTGAGCAAGAGGTTCAAAAATAGAAGAGAAAAAAAGCTTCAGTTCACTTCACACGCAGTTTTAAATTGTTCCAACAGAAAACAAAGAGTTTAAAAACTGATGTTTTAAGAACAAAAAATGGCATGGACTCTGTTGTAGTTTGAAACTTCAGCAGAGGAGAAATCGCTAAAGAGTCGCTAACGTTTGTCAGCGACGTTAATGCATACGACATATTGGGACGAAAAGTCCCAGTATGATATAATCAAATGAAATATAGAAAAATGTAAGGGGTAGTGACACTTTTACAATGCACTGTACCTGTTCTAATGCTGGTATTTTTTGTATTTCGCACACACCACCCTCAGTTGACCAGTGGTGTAAGGTTAAATCATGATATATGACTGCATATGTGTATCTCAGAGGTTGAGAAAAGGTGGCTCAGGGTGCAGTTACAGCTGTCACATCCTGCCCTGCGTGCCAAAACCAACTCACCCATCACCAGAAGGTTACAGCCAGTCAGCAAAACGCGCAGCTTGATGGACAAGAGAAAACACTAAGTCGACTCTGTGGCTTTACGTCTTGGTGGGAGTCTCAGCTGTAGATCGCCTCACTGTTTGGTGGAACTTAATCATCCTGAGCTTGATGAAAGAAATTCTTTGTGGTTTAATATCTACTTCTTATTCATGGAGCTTCCACCTTCTCTTTAGTTCAAAAGGCGAGATTTTGGAAAATATTTTGTCATCTAAATGAAGTTATTTTGTTGTTAGGCTTATTGTTTATCTTTTCATAAACTGTTATAAATGGAGCATTGTCAGACTTTAATGTGCATCGTGTCCAGGCTATTATGTCTTGCTCATTCTTCTGCCATTTAGCAAAAATAAATAATTTTGGTAATCATACCTGACCTAAATAAGGAAAAGTCACTGTAGTCACATGTTTCAAACTTCAGACCGTGACGGCAGGCGACTGCAAAAGTTTAGATGTCTGACACACCTGGATCAAATAATTAGGTTATTAAAAGTGTTTCTGTAGAATGTGACTGAAGTTCATGTTGATGATAATCTACACAAACATCAAAATGCCACATGGTATGTTTTCTTATCTTTCTTTTTGCTGTTTCATGCAGCTGTCTTGTTTTGACCTGTTTCAGATGCAGAGACTTCTTTGATTTGCATTCCAAAGATGAAAACCTTTTCCTAATCTGGAATCATCCATGAGAGCAGAGAAGAGGACGCAGATAACAACAGCTACATTACTAGAATTCTGTCTGTCAAAATAATTCCCTAGACCATCATCAGCAAAACTTAAACAAAATCAATATGTAAAAGGAAAAAAAAACAAAAAAAAAAACAGACCAATTTGGGAAGATAACATGTAAAGTTAATCTTTTTGAGAGTTTAAGGAGTCTTCTTATTTTTGCAGCTTTCCTTTGTTTTATTTATTCTGTTTTGCTTCAGATTTTGTTTTGGGTGTTTTTGTTTTTTTGCACACCAAGTCCTTCTCTCCTCATCTGTCTCTCTTTATTTCTGCGATCTATACGATCATTGGCTTCTAGTTATAATTTTTTTTATTACCTATCAGATCTTTTCTCTGCTTAAAATGCTTGTTTCTGATGTCATTTCTGTCCTTCAGCCTGCTTTTGGGTTCTTCATAAAATGTAGGCAATGGACCACCCACAATGTTTCTTCTCTTTAAAGGATGTTTATCTTTTGGCAAATCACTGTAAACAAGGTGAACGTGGAAAGTTCAGGTACGGTTTGATGATAAAAAGGCACAGTTTGATGAATCCACCTGTAAAGACACAAAAACCTTGTTTTATTCTGTTTTGACTGCAGCTTAGTGCCTGGCTTAGATGCTATGTGTTGGACATGGACCCAGAGTGAAATGGGATTTTTTTTCTGCAATTTTTGTACATTTTCATCAATTATCAACATGTGAGAATCTAAAGAAATATGTTTGAATAATCTAAATTGTAAGGAACTGTTGGCATCCCAGGTTGTTGAGTTGTTTTGGTAGCTTGAGTTCATTCTTTGATTTTTGTGAGTTTATTTTTCCATATTCTTTCATTAAATCTTCAAATTCACTGGTCGGCTCCATCTCCTTTATTTGGGTCCTACAACAACCTTCTACTGATCATGAACAACAAACAAACCCTTAAAATGTGTTCATCTCACTTGGGTTACAGAAGGTCACCAGAGAAGAAACATCATTTAAAAAACAAAAAAAACATCTAAACTACCAATTAAAATAGAAAAATACACAATGAATGTATTCTACCAAGACTTAAAAGCAGAAAATGCCAGTGGATTGTAGTTGCAGATCCCTGGACTACAGGCAGAAAATGGATGTCCTGAGTGAGACACTGCGGTTCAACTGTCCTGAAAGCAGAATGGATATGAAATGCAAATGCATGTTGGTTGCTTGTTTTCATGATGTTTTCAGGCAGTTCTTAGATGTTGCTGACATTCAGATTCTAAAGAGCCTTTAATCAACTGCACCTTTCTGCTCCTTTCCCTCCTGCCGCTTTAGTCTCATCTTCGTGTAACAAATAACGACGCTACGTGTTTTCATATCTGAGGTGAAATTTCAGTAATTCACAACCAAATCATTGCATGAATACAAAAATAAAACAGACTAAAAACCTTCATAATCAAATAAGTAGGTGAACATTTCAAACATTTACTTTTATTTTAAAAATGCAGGATCATTCCGGACATATGCTTATAATTTTGTTCTCTTCAGCATAAATGCTGGAATTTTAGAACAAAGTAAGAATCTAAACACAGCAAAGAACTTCAAAGCTATTTTTTAACCTCTCTTCAGACCCACTGGCTCCTAGAATAATTTGCCACTAAACAGAGCGACAGCCCTTTTCTGCTTAATAGATGTTTTGCCTTCAGTCACTCTGAGCCTGCTTCTTCTATTTTCCTTCCTGCTGCTCTTGCTAAACAAACACACACAGAAATAAAGTCATATGTTAATGCTCTGAGTATTTTTGCTCATAGGAACATTCCTTGAGGTGTAAATGACATGTTTGCTTCTCAGTGCCTCAGATCAGTTGCATGAAAACAGACTAAAAATGAATTTAACATAGAAAACCTCAAAAATGAAGCGGCTTTAGAAAAAAATATCTTCATGATTTCAAGCATCAAGTAGATATATTTACCATCCAGTAAGAAGTTTGTAAAAATTCTATACAGTTTTATATTCTACACCTGAATGAAGTAGAGACACTGTGAAGATGAAATGTAGCAACATGTTTTGTTTTCAAAGGAGGTCTGGGATTTAGACGTTCCTGAAAACAGTCTGTCGGAGCCGCCACACTTCCACCTGATGGAAGGTTTCAGGCTGTAATTACTCCAACACAGAGGACTCCACAAGAGGAGTCCACCACAGGTTTCCAGGATTTGTAAAGGACGCCCACAGTCAGGTTTCCAGAATCATCCTCAGAGGATCAGTTAGATCACAGGGTGTGGCTAGAAGAACTGGTCAGCATGCTTCACACCATCAAAACCACAAAACGTGTTTATGTTCTGGATTGTAGTAGCAAAAAAATGCATATAGGCAAGAACATCCAGCACTGAATGCACTTTCTAAATGTTTTGAACCACCGGATTGTTAGATTTCAAACAGGTAACAAATAAGATTTTATCTTAAGAATGCAAACAGAAATTTGTACAGTGTCCAGATATGAAGCTGCTGCGCAAACTACAGAAAAATACCAGATTTTAGTTTTCTTGTCTTCATAGGTTCCAAGAGCTGTGGCTGAAACATCAGGTAGCCTCAAAGTTTGCAACACAATGCTATCAGAAATAGAGTGGAGGCAAAAGGAAAGAGGATGAATTTCAGAATAAAATGTGGTTGATGTGTGAACCAGAAGAGCTAAACCAGTGCTGTGAAACCCATCTCTTTACTTTTTTAAATTTTTTTTACTGAAAATAGGATAAGCATCACACACTCTGTTTGGACACATAAATCAATTTAATCAATTACTTTTTTTTTAGTTTATAGAAAAGTCAAGCTTAAATAAAAAAAAAACAAAAAAACATGATTTTGAGAAAACAAGCCTTGTGGCCTTGTGCCACCATCCTCCAGACTTTCTCCTTCTTACAAACTGAAATCAATCAGCCAGTCAGCATCTGGATCTGGATGGCAAAGACAAAGAATAAAGAAAAAATCATCAGACATTTTCAGCAGATGTTCCCAGTATGATCTTCCAGCTTCATCTGGTCTTCATTTTTCTCTAATTCATTTTCACTTTAAACTCACTGACGTGGCAAAGGAGTGCCTTTTACTGCCTAATTGTGCTTAATACAGTTGCCTGAGCTGTCTTTTGCCTTGTCCCTCTAATCTTACTGACTAAACTGCTGAGCTGCACTTAATCAAACAGCAGCAGGCAAAAATACAGCATAATTGCAGCATTTAGCCAAATCTTTTGTTAAGCAGTCGTGTGCAGCTGCCACGTTTACATGAGAGGGTGAGGAGATGGCAAAGGGAGCAGGGTGTGAGAGGAGAGAAGGGAGAATAAAAGGCAATCAGAACAGATGGGAGGAGAGAAGAGAGAGTCATGTTCTAACAACACCTCCTCTCCATCAGCAGCTGGATTTCCAGGCAGAATGGAAAAACGCCACGTTGCATTGCAGCTTTCACCCCCTCCCTCACTTCATCCCGTCGTCCTACTTCCTGATCCTGCAGCTGTTCTTCACATCTGCACTGGTCTGGTCTGGTCTGTGGGAACAGACAGGAGCAGCCCATAAAACTCCAACAGAGGAAATAAAACCTTTTCAGTGTCCTTTTCAGACAGGTGTTTGAACATTATTTTAATAAAATAACTGAGATGTGGAGAACTAATTGTTCCATAGACGGTGAGTTTAATCATAACTCCCCAGAGGACTAAAAATATTCATATAATTCCCGTAAATATAAGCCTTCAGAGGCTTTGAAACAGAAACATTAAGATTTGTAATGCAAAATTAGAAAGTTAGGGCATTTTAATAATTATGGTGCCCAGATGGACTAAAACAGAAACAATGTGTTTTTGTCTGGGAATTTTTACCCAGAACCGAATGTGTCTTCATTACGGGGTCATATTCCCAAATGCAAACCTAAACTTTACTGTGCATAAAAATGCTTACAAAGACTTCAGACACTTTTCTAGGCTGGGAGGTTTTTAGGAAACATGGATTCTGGAACAATAATCCAGGTCTTTCTGTGAAGAACTAGAACAACGAGGAAAATAATCCAGACTTGGTCAGCAACTAGTCTGCTATGGCATGGATAATCAGAGTACTTAGCAAGCTTAATTTTCCCTTCTGTGGCGACAAAAAAAGAGCAGAAGGGACATTAGAGTGGGACAATGGAACATCACAATCTGTATTCATTCTTAAAGCTTTTCTGGATGCTAATCTAATGTGTTTGTAAACAGCTAAACAAAGCTGAAGGTTTGTTCAGAACATCTGAATTAAATGAAGGGTTCATTACCAAGCTTCTGTAGAAATGGATCACATGCTAAGGTGGTCATTTAACTCAGCCGGCCCAAAGCAACAAGTACATTGATAGGACTTTTGCACCATCGCAGGTTGGTTTCCGGATGTGTTTTAGAACCGATGTTGTGTGTTTCCACAGTCAAATAGGTTTCACAGCACCAGCTGTGCATTTTTTATTTATTTTTGCATGATTTGTGACATTCTCTGTGGTCTGGTCAACAGCTGGCAAAAAAAGCCAGTCAACTGAGCAAAGAAACAACAAAGAAGCGTAGCAGCAAAGAATGCACAATGGTGTGTTGAGGAACAGCTGATTTTATTTTGGGCTGACTGGGGGGCTGGAAAGCAGAGAGACATGATGACATTTGTCTCACTGTTACGTTGCAGTCAGAGTGAACACTGTTGGCGATCAGTTGAAAGGTGTGGGGATTATTCAATTAAAAGAAGCAACATTCACAGTTCGGCTAGCTCTTCCATCTTGTTTTTATGAAAAACGTTCTATGAATGTTCATAGAGGTATTTCTGAGTCATAGAGTAAATGCTTATGGAAAACTCAATGGAAAAGCTTCATGACTCGTCTTGTGTCAGAGCTTAGGATTGGACCTCTAACCCCTCAGAGTGGAAACACAAACATGTCACTAATGTGCCAGCATCCCAGGAGCGTCTTGAAATTAGACCAATGCAAAGCTTTTGTACACCCACTCCCCACTGAATGAGGACCCCACTGAGCTGTACGAAACAAAACAGAATCAAAAAGAACATGGATTTTTCTTTTTCATGCCACCCACTAGGATTTAACCAGCTTCAGCAAACAATGCAGATTTTCCACACGATCCTCGATGCTTGGTTGTCTAATATTCGCCTCTTATTCGCATCATGGTTTTACCTATTTGATAACAAATTCAGCTTAGATCAATTAGGTAACACTACTCACAACAACTGTCAATTCAAGGCATTTTATAAAAACAACAGATCCAGTTAGTATTGATGAAACAGGAAGAATGGATGTGTCAAGGTTCTGACCAGTAATTCTTTCAGTCCGGTCTGCTTAGTTCAGAGGTCAGTGGCCTTTACAATCATTTACTGCCATTTTTACTCTCTGTGCTACAAAGTGAAATTTGTCTGCATCTGCAGAACCCACACAAACCTTCGAAGAAGATAACTTAAGTTTTGTAAATATCTTTAAGAAATTGATTTTTAAATGTTTGTTTATATGGAACCAAATTTTTATCTCTACTTTTAAACTGAGTGTCTAATATTTTTTATAAAGCAAAGAAAAAAAACATGCATTTGTATCCTTAAAAAAGGGGAAAACAGTAAAAAACTGTAAAATCATTACTTTTGGAAATTACTTGCAAAAATTATGCATTTATATTTATTTTTATATTTCATAAAACCTTTTTTTTTGGCACTTTTATAGCTAAAACACAAAAGAGTTTTATATTTTTCTTCCATTTTCTATGCCCAATTTTCTTTAAAGGGTTGCTGGTACAGATTTTCAGCGGTCCTTGGGCAAGAGGTAGGGTTCAAACTGGGAGCCCATCACAGAGACACACATATACGCACACACACATTCATGCCAAGGGACAGAGATGTGCCATCATCTGTTAGGACAGCAGCATCTGAGTCACGGAAAACTAAACAACCTGATAAAGAAGGCCGTTTCTAACCTCGAGAGATGATGGTAAAAAAGGATTCTGCTTTAAATTACCATCATTGTGGACCGGCGGGAGCAACGTCTTCTTCAGACTGTTACACAACGACAGGGTGTCTTTAGTCAGAGGTTTTTCAGAACCGATGTGAGACAGAGCTGTACCATCAGGAGCTACAACAACTCTTTGAAAAAACTTGTGTGAGTTACAACAATATTTAATTTACCTTTCTATTTCTTTTTGTTCATTGCAAATTCTCTCAATCTCAGTTGAATGAAGTGAAAAACAGTGTTTTAGTCTCACCACCGATTATCAGTTTAGTTAAGGTCTGAACTTTGACTGGGGCTTCTAACCTTGTCATTACAGCTTTGCTTTTACAACTTTGGGAAACTTTATACCAATTCTCCCCAGTATTTTACTCCTTTCATCTGGCTATTAGCTTTGATCAGCTTCCCTGGTCCTGATAAAGAAAAGCATGATTACAATGTTGCTGCCACCATGTTTTACTGTTTACTAACCAACGTCTTTCCTTTGTACATGGTTGGTGGCAAATTATAAAGGAGACTTCTGATAGCTTTCTTTATATAATTTTTTATTTGTTCTGCTCTTGCCTATAGCCTAGTGCATTGTAAAGAGTGTACTATGAATAGATATGTTAACAGATTCTCCAACCTGAGCTGTGCATCTCTGCAGCTCCTCCAGAGTTACCACGGATCTCTCTCTCTCGTTCTTATTTAAAATGCTGTATGAGATGGTCAGAGTTTAGTAGCGCTATGCATCATAGAAACTGAAGTAACTAATTGAGATTTTTTTCTTATTGATAAAGCATGCTCAACCTCAGACATCTGTAAAGAAACTTAAGTGTATTTCTCAAGCCGGACTCTTGAACTTCAACCTGCCTAAGGGAGCGAAGAGTTAGTTTTAAGCCCATCCCACCAGTGCAGGAGGAGACAGGGAGGAGGCTGTGGGAGCAAGAGTTGTGTCCAGACTGGGACGTCCCACTGGAAATGTCTTCTGAGTGAACTGGTGAGGCAGTTAGATCTTCCCGGGGCCCCGCACACGGCTGACTTCTCTCCAAGCGTCCCTGCTCTGCAAAGCTGAAGGTAGGAGGTCTCACTCTGCCTCAGGTTGATATTTCTCTTTATTTGAGCTCCGAGTTAAAGCTTTCTGCAACTTGTGGAACTATTTTGGCATTCAGCTGTAAAACTGCTCTTGAAGGTGAAGTTTGGCCACTGATGGATGGGGAGAAATTTTGTTTTCACCATCGTAAGATTTAAGAAATCCTCTTCAAAAAAAGTGTCTGTTTTTCTAAATAGATAGAATCTTTATTTCTATATTTGCCCACATTTCCTTACTTTACAGTCCTAATTTAAAGTCTTTCTGATTAGACAAAACTTATTTTAAACTAACTTACTGTCAAGCATTTCATTCCAAACTGGAATGTGCTAAAAATGGCTTCTTTGTTGTTCAAACAGTTGCCAGGAAAATCATTCATTATATGAACACAGTCTGTGATTTGGGAGATTATTGACTGTGGAGCTATTGTGTGCCACATCGGCAACAGGAGGAGGAGGAGGGGGGAGAGGAATTAGGACACTGGCATAGGGGAGGAGGGATGCAAACAAGTCTTTCTGCAGGTTAATTTTTGTTTTCCTTTCTTAGCTAATTTTATTCTTTACTTTAGTTTGATGCATTAAGTACCACAATCTTTGTTGCTTTGAGATTTCCCAGTTTTGCAGAGAGTATCAAGTTCTGCTTGTGAAAAATGGGGAAAGAAAAGAGGGAGGGATAAACAGGGATAACATTTCAGTTAAGCCAGGCAGAGAAATGGGAGCATTTCTCCACAGATATCCCTCTCTTCTCCTTCCCTCCCTCCATCTCCTCTGTGACTCCATTCCTTGATTACTCCCATGTAAAGGAATGCAAGTTGCTGTGGTGATCAGTTGCCAGCTGTTTGCTGTGAGTCAAAGCAGACACCTAAAACTATTTTAATGTGATCATTTCCTTTGTCTTACAACCATGTAGAAACTTTCAGAAAGCCATTTTCATGCACAAGTCTAGTGTCAGACAAAAAATAGCTTCCCTAGTTTGGTTAGAAACATGATTCCCAGCTGATTTGTCAAGACTTTTATAGATCACAGCTCTTTATCCGAGCTCTGAAAATCTGTCAGAAGTGATTATTTGACAATCACTGCTGTAGCTACATATATTAGAAGGTTTTGTAATCAAATTTGCATTACGTAGGTATCTGGCAATTTGATTAATGTCGCATTTAGTTAAAAAGTAGTTGTACTACAAATGTTAACACCAAAACAAGCTACAATGGACTAAATTTTTCATGCTGCCAGGGAAATTTCCTCCCTTTTCTTCATTTAGAAACACTTCTTGTTTTCCTCTTTCGTCACACCTGTTTAAGATTTCTCTGAAGGCTCATTTAGAGGGAATAAAGCACAGTAATGTGTTGGCATCAGTGAGAGCGAAGCCGAGACTGAGTCTCTGGTGCCTAATTGTTGAGGTGGCAGGTCTGGGCTGAAGTGTTTGGAGGAGGAGAAAGGAAAGGAGGGGAGGAAGAAAGAAAGGGGAGGCGGCATTGGAGCTAAGGATGCTGTGGAAAACTGATCCAGAAAAGCTGTAATCTCTTGGCAGGAAGAAGGAGGTGTCTAGGCTGACGTGGAAAGGAAAAATCTGGATATTGTTCCTGTGAAAAGGAAAATAAGAGGAAAAACATAGCAGGCGTGAAGAATTAAGGCACAAAATGGAAATAGATCAGAGAATAATAGAGACTCATTTTTGTTTTGATCTGATTTCCTCAGAAAAATCCTAGGGCAAATTGCTAATTGCAAATTGCTAGAACTGTTTGTTTCTATGTGTTTGGATGTGATTTGAACTACTAAGGTAGAACCTTTGTGCACATTTACTTCCAATCACTCAACAAAAAAGACTAATTTATGTGTTTGTTTTATTTAAGTAACCTCTTAAAAACCGAAACGATTACACTCCTTATAAAAATCTAACTTGCTCACAGAGATTTGACCGATGACTTATTTTGAGCAAGGGAGGCAAACATGTCATGTAACAAAAATAATAACATTCAGTCAGTCAGAGACAGTCATTTTCTGCAAAAGCATCTAGAAAATCACTAATCAGGCATTGGATGACACACATTTCCCAATTTCTTTGATTCACATATTTTCTTTTCATTTTTTTTTTAAACTTTTAGATATCTTTCATTGTGTGATGAAAAAGGAATATGATTTGGCCAGGTGTTGCAGAGTGAATTTATTTATTATTTTGTGATTTCTAAACAAATTAGATATTTGAGCTATCAAATTGAATTAATTTTTTAAAAGTACACTACAGCTGCTATTTGATTTCTGTTTTTATCGTTTTAAAATGTTTATGCTTTATTATTTTTCACAAAATTGAAATAATTTTTGTATGTTGCTTACATGCACTAACTTTCATTTATAGGACAGAAATACCAATACACTTTTTGATTACTTGATTTGATCAGAATCCACATTGACAAAAGTTTTAACAATCTCAGGTTCAGATCGAAAACACAACTGGGATATATTAATTAAACTGAAGGAATGTTTTAGGACTCCAGTGGTTCAATTCATGGAATTAAACTTAATGCTATAAAAACTGTGAAGTGGTAGAAGAAAAGTCTGCTATGTATGCTGCGTCTCTCACAGATTCCAGACACAGGATTTGATCCGATTAGCTCCGGCGGGGGAAGGGAAAATCTGAGTTATAAAGAGGTCATGTGACAAACAGCCCAGGCTAACAAAGATCCTGACTTTTCTCTTCCACCTTCACACAGGTGCCTTTCATGAAAACTGCTCTTTGTCCAGGCGATTGAATGGGCACACCAATAATCTCAAGGGAGGAAAATTGAATTTGTTAGTCACTGCAGACCAACTGGGCTGCAACGTTTCAGCTGCCTGAACCAGAAACATAAGATTTATGAAAAATCAAAAAGGAAAACCAAAACGAGAAAGGTGTTGATGTACGATATTTATAAAACAGTAACATATGAGATTTATGTTAAAATCAGTGGGTAACATTTACTTAAACATAACTTTTCCTATCAAAACCTTTAAGAATGGATAGCACAGTTTTGTTTGCATTTGTTAGCACTGCTTTAAACTCTGGAGACTGGTCACAAATGGGTCGTTCATCTTGACAATGACTCAAGACAACACCAAGGCAACAGAGCGGTGGCCAAAGAAAGATTACACTAAGGTCATGGAGTGATCCATCTTACAGACAATCATTGGATGAACCTGACCATTCAAGTTACCCAGCAGCAGCATAAAAACTCCAAAGGATTTATAAAGTTTATTTGAGGACAAAAACTCTCCTGAGAGCCACCCAAACCTGGGGACCAGCAACTAGAAGTGTCTCAGTGTTGTACATGTCAACAAATGCTGTTTTCTTTTAAGTATCTGTTCTGCACTTTCTCTGAATTGTATTCTTTCTTAACATCTTAACATCATACAATTCTCCTTAAGAGAGCAAACATACAAATTGAGCAAGAGAAGGGAACAAATTCTTCATGGAGCAGTTTCAACCTCTTTAAATGTTCTTCAAATTAATTGCCAGACACTTGATAATGCAATGTTACCCTTCTTACGTGTCTTGACAGACTTTCAAGCACCTGTTTGACCTGCTCTTTGATCCTCTTTGATCTGTTTGGTCCTGCTGCCCCTTAAAATCCATCCAGATGGTGGTGGATGTCATAAAAGATGCCACCCCTGTTCTGGTTTGGTCAGACAGACAGACAGTGTCTTATTTGTAGGAATTTCACCCGCCAGGTTTGGCAGAGAACAAATAAAGAGCCAACAACATCATATAAAAGAGATCAATGACTAGACTGCAAATTACTGGAGATGTTTTCAGGTTTAAATCTAAGCTGTGTCTGTTTATGTTATAGAAAAGCAAGTCAACCATCAAACACTCCTTATATTTTAAGGATAATTTATCCCATCCACCTCCTGGACTTGGTGCAGACACAGGAAATTACTTTTCATTCTGAGAGATTTTGCAAATATTTCTCTGTTCCCAGTGCTGTTTGTCCAGACTGTTGGCTGTCACACAGACTGTTTATTCTCAGAAACCTGCCTGTTATGTCACAGAGGAGGGTGAGAACGAATTCCTTCAAAGCTCCAGTGGAAAAAGCAACAGATATTACTGCAAAACTAGAGGAGAAATGTGAATTGGTGACAGTTCAAGCTTAGGCTGTTTTCCTCCAAAGCAAGTTTACACTTGCTTACCTAACTAACCCAAATTAAATAGATTTGTGGGGAGAAGAGGCCCCTTTATGAGCCTGAAGTTTCCCTTTTAGCCTCAGTCCTGTTTGATTATGAGAGCAGCTTTCCAAATAAAATAATTTGTTTTGCTGTTATGTCAGTTAGTCCCGCCTTCTCCATCCCGAGTCTTCGACTAAACAGGAATATTTTAAAACTAAATAACGAGTACATCAGGCCTTTCCAAATCAAATATGATGCCACACACTTTACAGATGACACCATTTCTGTTTTCTCCCATCGAGAATTCGTTCTGATATTTTTTTTCTTATCCATATCTGCCAATGAGTTCTCCTTTCCCAGAAGCTTTTTGTTAGCTCTGCTTCTTCAAAGGCACACTTGTGAAGGTTATTTGGACACAGCATCTGTGTCCCCTGCCAAAGTTTCTGTAATTTTCCACCTCTAAGATTTAGGTTTTTGACATCCTGGCTTGGTATTTATGGAGCTTCTCAAACAGCAGACTCTTGCTTTCAACACTTTGCTTTATAGTGATAAAGGTGCATTAGAAGTTCTGTGTAGTAAACTTTTGGTTAAACCAAGAACCAATATAAATCTTTAAGAACAACAGTCAAGACAACAGTGGTAACCAACCTGCAGGTGTTAGGTTTTATAAATGTACTTTTAGCTGAAGCAGCGCAAAATATGGAAGAATCTACACAGGTTCACAGTTTTGAATTTATTGTTGATACTTCTTTCTAATCCACACCTTGTCAGAATTATGTACACAACTGGTCCTGAAAGCTCATTTTCGTTTTCATTAAGCACAAGCAAGAGAGAGCAAAAGTGTGTAAGGCAATCATTTTAAAGTGGTGCTCAACATTTTAACTACAATTTCTTATTGAGTAGCATATGGCGGAAAATGTTTGAAGGTATAATACAATTAGTATAGTCAGCTACTGGCATTATGTTAGTTTTACCATCTTAGTATAGATTTCAGACTTAATTTGGAGATTTTTTTTTCTTTGACATGAGGCCAAAAGCAGACATACAGACTGAAACTTGTATGTATTTATTTTTGTAGTAAATAGCATTAGCAACCATGGCTATTGGGAATTTCATGGTTTAATGGTCACAGCTGAGTGGCTTCGCCTTATTTTATTTCCAGTGGCTTTAAGTACTAATTGAGAGAAAGTTGACTAAAAGTTGTTTTGGCTGTTTTTTAATTAGTTTTTTGAATGTCTGAGAAGGACCCAATCACAGGACTTAAGCAGGATGAAGGTGAACAGTGGTTTAACGAAATAAACATTCATGATTGTGGGAGAGGTTTTGAGTTTATTGAGCTTAAAAAGCTGTTATTGCTTTTTAAGGTGCTTTGGGTGTAACTGGTTGTAAATGGCTGTTGTGTCTTATGGTGGTAGAGGGATGATGGTTGTAGTAGTAACTGCTGTGCATTTTGAAAATGGATTATGCTTATTATTATTATTATTATTATTATTATTATTATTATTATTATTATTATTATTATTATTATTATTATTATTATTGTTATTATTATTATTATTATTGTTATTATTATTTATTTCCAAGTTCAGTGATTTGGAGATTAGATATGAAGGTACAGCAAGACTCTGCTGTCTTTTTCTGCTGTCTCTAGGTGCAACTCACTCCCAGGAAAGAATTCAAATTAAACCCAAAGCAAACATGCCTGTCAGACACAGCTGAGTGTGTTTGCAGAACAGCGTAGCAAACCCCTCTTGTTTAAATGTCAGAATAATTTCACTCTGCTGGAAGGTTTGTCAGACAACAGATTACTGAATGCAAATGAAATATTGCTCCTTTCATTGCATGTGTCCCAACATGTCAATCCCACATCATGAAGAAACTTCACAAAGTTGAATTTTCCAATTGAAGACTTCAAACCTGAAGCTAATTACTCTAGTATTGGTTTAAAAAAGCCTAAACTTTATTCATCTCCCCTCTGCTGAGATCTGTCTGTATTACTGCTACTCTTGCTGCATAAAAATAATTTTAAACCAGCTAAAGAAAACAATACCAAAAGAAAAGAAAGGCTGTTTGTCTATGTTTTTACATTTTTATTTACTTAAAGCAGTCCAGACATTGATTTTTACACTTGTCCTCTGCTGACATGAGTCCTTGATGCCTAACAGACCTTTTTGGATGTTTGGGAGAAACAGCTGATTACATGGAGCTGAAGAAGGGAATAACCTACGCAGAAAGAGAGAAAGTCCAAGCAATGCAACACTCCATTACCAAACAAAGGAACCTTTATTTCCTCTGCGTCAAGAGAAGTTCTTCATTGAGTTTCAAACAACGAATGCTCAGACAGGACGCTCGAGGGGAGAAACAGATTCTCACACAAAAACTTTTCTCATGGCAGCTAAAACAGAAAATATACACTATGCTCTCTTTAACTAATAAAGTGATGTTTTCAAACAGATTCTGTTCAATAATAATACTGTAGTCATAGGTAAAAAAGTCTGAAATTTAGGTTTGATGTTAGATTTTGTGGTGAAAAGGCAAAAAACTATAAACCGGATAACAATCAGTTACCATGCTTAAAAATAAGGCGTCTCTTTGTATTTTGTGCAGAAAATCAATCTGAAAGATCAGATTCAGCATAAATTGATTGAAGTTGTTGATAGACGTCTAATTTATGTTATAATTATCAAGGAAATGGGATAATACACAAACAATTGTTTGTTACAAAAAGTTTAGTTCTATCTTTTAAACAAATTATGTATGTTTAAAAATTTGTAACAGAATAGTGCTGTTCTGTCAAAAAATGTATGAACATTTCAGTTTCTATAATTTTGTAAAAAAAAAAAAAAATGGAGCAAATGATAAAACTAACTGAAATGTCATACACGTGTTAATGAACATTTGTTTAGGTGGCTTCTATTTTAATTCCATAACCGTAATACTATTACAAGTACTACTTGTACTTTTTCTTACAGGTCTTAATACAAAGGAAAATTTGGAAAAGCTGTTGGCAGTCATTATTTCGAAGCTGAGACCTGAGTGGAAGAAGTTAGGAATGAAAACATGTTGCCTCAGTTCGAGGGAAAATGTTGACACTGCACATGAAGACAGGAGCCTGTTAACACGTCATAAATGTCAACACAGTCTGTGTGCAGAAACATTTCTGAGGCTTAATTTGACACATTCAGTAGCTACTATGTGCTCTGATTAATGCTGCATAATGCAAAAATCCTCTTTGAACTCAGGAGATTATTTTCTGATGAATGTCCTGAAACAAAGGCGTAACCACAGACCGTTATAACACTGTTTATTGTGTTGTTATGGGTTGTTTAAAAATTGACAGGTGCCATGAGATTTATGCAGTATGTTTGGAGACATTTAAGCTTCAGTGTCTCTTTTAATATTACAATTTGTTATGATTGCAATAAAAAAAGTTATTTAAAATAAATGCTACAAGCAGATTAAAATCAAGCCACATGATTGAAGCATGTTTTTTATTTACTTTATTTTTGTGTTTAATAGAGCATGTATATAATATATCTTAAGCTTCAATGAACATCCTCATGTGTGACATTATCTGCAGTAATTCTAAATCACCTCGCTTTACCGTAATTGTACAACCCCCCCTTGAACTGTGTCACTAGTTTCTTTTTACCAGGCTAAGTTTGTCAAATGATTTCCATATGTGTGATCAAAATCACTTGTCTATGGCTGGTGATTCCCTAGAAACCTGTTTGAATCCTCTCCATGTGCACAGTTAATGTAATTTTCAGTTAGCCAAAGCTTATTTGGGGTTTCCACTGTGTGTGTGCTTTTTATTGTTTGCTTTTATTTATTTTTTTGGTTTGTTTTTTTAATTTTAAAAGTAAATAATATTCTCTAAATTAAAACCCAATGTAAAAACAACACTTTTTTAGTGATTACCAAACCAGATGACACATTATGATTATACATAAATATAGTAGGGAAACAGACTGACTGAATATGGAAAATACTAGTGTGTGGCTTAAGGGTAAAATAAATGCAACTTGATATTTTGTAAAATCCATATTGGTAAAGTCTGGCTCATATAATATGTGATGTGTTCTCAATGTGTTTCAGAAAGGTGGTTTGGGAATCTTTAATTCTCCAACTTAAAACAAACTGTCAACAAGACATGAAACCAGAAAACATAAGCAGGAAACCAAAATGGTGAAGACCAGATGTAGGGAGTTGCAAACCAAGACAAGTGAGGATCAAACATATCCTCAACTGTTCCAAATACTTTAAAAAGCAGAACAAACCAGTAATTCCTCCTAAAATACAAAAATTGTCATTATTTCTTTCTTAATGAAGAAAGAAAGAAAGAAAGAAAGAAAGAAAGAAAGAAAGAAAGAAAGAAAGAAAGAAAGAAAGAAAGAAAGAAAGAAAGAAAGAAAGGAAGTCTATGTCTATGTTTCAAAACTGAACATAGACATGACATGACAGACCATCCTCTTAGATTTAAAGTCCTGATTGCCATAAAACGCCCAAGAAGTACCCAGAATTTCTGACATTGTTTATAATGTATTGCTTTTGATCAGATTCTAGAGTATAACATTCATTCTGGGTTTTTCAAATAGTTAAAAGACATAAACTCAATCAGAATCTTCTTGCTATTTTACATCTTATTTCCAGCGTCAAAACTCTTTCCATCAGGAAACTCATCAGATCTCCTGTCATCTGACCTCTTTATCTGCACAGGTCATTAGATCAGGAATGACCTGTGTTGAAGTTAGTGAACTTTCCATTCACACAAAAACTCTGAGAAGTTCATCCCTAGTGAATGCACACCAACTACTGAAAACAACATCTGGAGCAAATAAAGAAGTGGAACTGCAAATGTTTACACAAATATATTAAGGCTTGATGGGATCTGTCATTCTAAAGCATCTCCTCTTTAATTTGATGACAAGTAGAAAACTTGAATTGTTTCTCTCTCTTTCCTTCAGTCTTTGAAGATGAGGGTGTGGATCGTCTTCCTCCTGTGCCTGGCTGGCCACGCCATCGCTGCTCCTGTGAGTCCAAGTCTCTGTGGTCATTTCTAGTCCTTCTGTGAACATTTTCCCTTCTTGGTTCCATTCAGCTTATTTACATAGTGCTATTTCAGAATAAATGTAACCTCAAGGCACTTTACAAACAATCATTTCAATTCAATCGCACACATTTCAATTGATTGTAGTTCTCCAACAGTGCATTAAGCTCAGTTAATTACTGAAATATAAACTGTAATTTCTATGTCAATAGAAAGTAAAGATTTTTGTTGACAGCAGCTTTATGTCAGCTGATGTTCTCCTTCAAAAAGCTACTGAAACCAAACAAAATGCCAGACTAGATGTAGCTTCTATGGAGAGAAAAAACTGAGAGAAAACATAAAAATAACAGTTGAAATAACAGCAATTAATGCAAATAGAAGAGTAGTGTGAGAAGAATGAGAGGAAATGTGGTCCTAAACATGTAGCAGCATAACTGCAGGCATAGCTCAGGATAACCTAACACCTTACAATGAGGTCTGAGAGGCAGAGCCAGGAAGAACCGTCTTTCCGGTCTGTACTCGTTGTTCTCCATGACGTCTTCTTTCCCGTGATCACCCCTCATTGTTTAATAGACTTCCTCTGTAGTTCTGACTGTGGGTGTGCTTTCCCATGTAAAGTTTGTTTGGGTTAACCATTTTTCCAAGGCCAATTCCTCCCCTGAGAGTTGCTCTGCTGTCTCGTTCACGTGTATTCAATGTTTCATTGTGTGGACGATCTGTGTGTCTGTAATCAGATCATTCCTGCTTTTGTGTTGCAGGCTGAGGAGGAGCCAGTTGTGGAGGAGCTGGTTACTGAAGACCCAACTGTTGAGGTCAGTCCAGATGATTTGTTGTTTTTTCTGGAAGACCAATTTATTTCTTCTTTAGTGGATTTCGTTCACTCTACCTTGAAAAAAAACCCTATAATTGTATTTCAATATTTCAGCCCTTGAGAGAACCGCAGAAAATGACGTGTCATTAAAGTGATAGTTAATTCCTTATTTCGTGGGGTTTCTCTGCAAAACACAACAATAGCAACATTAGTGAGAGGGAAATAATGAACAACTAACTTACATAAACTAACATCTCATTTGTCCTGATTCTGTAAACTGGAATAAACTTTTAAATATGTTTTTTCTCCTCAGGCATTTCTTCTGTTAGGCACCTGTGATGCGTTTTCCACCACACAGCTGTTCTTAAATTTGATCTGTGACAGAGCTTTGGCTTTTTTAGATCTGAAGAGAGAGAACTGTTTCACAGACTTGTAAAAACTGTGGACTTTTGTGTAAATATTAGCAGCTAACTAACATGCTGTAATCAAGTCTTTAATGGACTTTAACCACCAAGTAAAACAGCAGAAAGCTGAGTTTGTGTTGCTATTAACCAGATGAGGTTTTAAAGAAAAAACTGCAGCTTTCAATCTTTCTGCCAGAATTGCACCTCAAAGCACTTTTGCTTGTCAATAAGGAAAATTTACGTCATGTTCAGTAATTTTCCTTATTGTAAGAAAATACCAGCTTCAATAGCATAATATGTCTTTAGCAGCGCTGGATTTTAGACAAATTTATTCAAAAGAAAACCTTGGGCTTTCATGTGAACGCTTTATGGTTTCCTGCTCCAGAGGTCCAGCGGGACCAGCGATCCCACAGCTGTTAATTTTAGCCACTGGTTAAGCTAGCCAGGAAACCATTAGGTTTGTTTTCTTTTTTGGCCTGACCGCATGTGGATCCAGCTGCTTTTTATTGCTGGATCTTCTGGTCTCTCAGACTCCGTCGGCCTTCAGGGAGGACTGGTGATGTTTCAAGCCTTTTTGAAGGCAAACAATGAGTAGTTTGAGGAAACCATGGAGAGATGAATCTGAAACTAGATGTTCCAAAAGATCATTGATCATCTGTTCAAAGTCTGACCTCTGACATGTGCTGCGTTCCAGGAACCAGAGGTGGGAGCCAACCCAGTGCAGGTGGAGGTTGGAGAGTTTGATGAAGCCATCGATATTGAGGATGTTGTTGTTGAGAGTAAGTTTGTAACTTGTTAATACAGGAAGATTGGTTTTCTAAACCATAAACATCTCTTGCTTCAGCAGGAAGCCAAACCCTCTAAAACTAACTCTAAATGGCTTGTTTGGAACCAAGTTCACACCTAACGCAAATAAAGCATAAACGTAGTGTAAACAAGGTCTGGGAGTTTTTAAGCATAGCCTAATTCTCCACATGAAGGGTTTAAAATCCAGGTATAGCAAAGTATGCATGATTATACTTTTGTGCAAACATGTCTAAGAGGATTAATTTTGACACAAAAGGCTGTTTCAATGATTTTTGTCTGCAGCAGAAGCCTTCTTTAATAAACAACCTTAAAGTATTTCGGCTGCATTCTGGCGACTGGGTGCAGCTATACAGAGGTTTCAGGGTTTGCTCAAACTGGCACACTAAGCAGACATAATGACAGACTGCCTCGTTCTGCATGCAGATGCCTGTGATTATATGTTCCACCCAGCTTAAAGAGGCAATTCAACCACAGAAAACTCAATAAGCAGCAAAAGCTGAAGACTGGAGAGGCTGCAGGCTGTTTAGAACCGTTCAGGGCATTTTAAAGAGTATACTTCACATTTTTTGCACTTTCTCTTTTCCAATTGTGTTCAAGTATGTAGCTCATGATCATTTTTGTGTTTGTTTTCATGTCCAAGATTGAGAAATATGTTTAAAAAATGTTAAGGACAGAAAGTAAGTGCAATGTAGCCAAAAATAGCTGAACAGCACAGATGTTAGGTTTCAAACACCAACCATAGGCATCTGGTCATAACACAATGGGCCATGCAAGACAAAAGTCATGACAGCAAAGCATAAAGCTCAAAATTTACTTCAAAAAATAAACAATTAAATTATGATTTATTCACTAAAGAGAAGAAAGTTAAGAAAATAGCTGAGTTACAGACTGAGACGATAACAGTAATTAAAAACTCAAGAATGTGGCGGTATTTAGACAGACATTATAATCAGTGACCAGCATTAGTTCACATCAGACCCGTTTCTCCAAACATCTGTCACCAGAATGATTTTTATGAGGGTCACACTCATTCATTTTGTAACTCTCACTTTTCTCCACAAAGCTCTGAAGTCTGTCAACTTTTTGTTTTCAACATGTCATTTGGCCCTTAAAGGTTTTTCAAGCTGATGCTGCAAAGCTAGTGGCTGGAGGGGAAGTAAATACTTGATGCTTCTTCAGATAATTAAAATAAAATTTCTTCTGGGTGATCTGCTTGATGACTCTGTTCAAGTTGTCAATTGCAGCCATGTCACAAACTGTACTGTGTCAGATTTCCTCAGCTTTAGGTTTTTCCTTCCCTCAAGTCCAAGATTCCAGTTATTTCATAATCCAAGGGGGAAAATGTGGAGACTGTTTTTCTGAAGAGAAATTCATCTTCCCAGCCCAGTTTTTTCCAAAGAGCTCATCCGTGTTTCCTGTCTGGCTGCTGTTCATTACATCCCTGTTCAGCTGGAATTTGTCATAACCATTGGATATTTTTCTATTAAAAGTAATTTTTTTGTCAAATAAACAATACATTCTGTTTAATAATGTGAAATATTTCCACATGGATCAGACAGAGATGGCACATTATCATATATTTATGGAAGAGTCTTACTGTGTTAGTGAGAAAATGCTATTGTTTCTTCAGAAAAGTAGAACTGAAAAGTATTTATCCAGTTTGAACAACAATGGATAATAACTTTCACAAGTTTCAAACTTTTGGTTCACTGATTCAGTAATTTAAACTGGGATAGAAATCAAAATGCACAAACAGCAGCAGCTAAAGTAAAAATTAAGAGCCTAAAATATTGAACAATTTTGCTGTAGCTATTTTGTTTTTTTGTTTTTTTTACAAAATTGTGTCCTTAACTTCTGCATTATTTTGTTTTTTCTTGTAGATCCTTGCCTGAACTACCACTGCAAGAAGGGCAAGGTGTGTGAGGTTGATGACAGCAACACCCCCATGTGTGTGTGCCAGGACCCCTCCACCTGCCCTGCTGTCGAAGGAGAGTTTGAGCATGTGAGTTAACCAGCGATACCTATCTATCACAATACATACATGATATCTATTCAACATGAGGTACCAACCCCTTTTTGTAAAAAAAAAAAAAAAAAAAGTAAACATTACACATTCTGATTTTACCCATTGTCGCCCTGCTTTCTCACCAAGAGTCAGCAGTGCTTCCTTTTGTTTAGGTAAAAAAAAAAAACTATGTAAACAAATAATTTACACCAAATTCAGAGAACAAGAAGGGCATTAAACAAGCCACATATATTATTAATGCATAACCTTTTGCCAAAAGTGCAACACTTAGTCTTCTCCTGTAGGATTTCACAAGTTTGGAACATACAGCATCTCGATGAACTAAAAAAAGAAAAGCAGAATAAATAAAAATGCTTCAGGTATATATTTTTTAAAGACCTTTTTCTAGAAGCTATTTGACACCATATAATTCTGCATTGCATAAATGTATCCAAATCTAAGATGGATTTTTTTTTCTAAACTTCTCAGTTTGAAAGGGGTCAAAAACATTTGCGTGAAAATACAATTGTCTCTAATAAATGTATTATCTGTTTTATCATCTGCTGCATTTTTGCTCAAGTTGTTTTTTGTTTCCAGGTCTGCGGCACCGACAACAAGACCTATGATTCCTCCTGCCACTTCTTTGCCACCAAGTGCGCTCTGGAGGGAACCAAGAAGGGACACAAGCTGCACCTGGACTACATTGGACCCTGCAAATGTGAGTGCTTGACCTCTTCCAAGACCGTATAACATATTATAATGCAACACTCTCTGCAATGCATAACTCAAGAGGATCTTAGTTAAGCAAAGAAAAAGCAAACTTTAAGTGGAATTTATGCCTTTTTCTCTTGTGCCGGTTTGTGAACTGGACTAATATTTGTTTTGACACCCTGCTGCTTACATGTGCAGCGTAGTTCCCTCTCACATGTATGGAAAAAGTGAAGGAGCTGAAGCCGAGCTCGGCTCTTACATCAGACTCTCAGAGTACTGCCTCTTCTCATGTCTGCACTTTCTGCTCAGATTGATGTGTGGGTTGGACTGTCATGTCGGATCCTGCGGGCTCTGTCCAGACACGCTGGCTGCATTTCTTCGTCTGTTCTCTCTGAACATGACACATGCAGCTCAGGGAGATGAGTCAGGGCTGCAGGGTTCAGACGGAGATCACGGCACATCTCAGTTTACAAGACGAAAACAGTATTCAGTCTGTGGCATAGTTGAGGATAAACAGATCTGAATCATATTAAATAGTTAAACGAGCTCACGGATAAAATGACGAAAAAACAAACATTTGTCTTTAATCAGTCTGACTAAAGAGAGATGCAGTTTGAAGTTTGCAAAACTTGTAAAATGCTTTGTCTTATAAGAATAGTTATCCTTAAGTCATTAGAAAAGATGTTAAGCATATGCTTTAAAGTTTATGTTAATCATTTGTATTAAATGATGACTTTATTTGCTCTGTGCAGACATCGAGGCCTGTCTGGACAACGAGCTGAACGAGTTCCCTCTCCGCATGAGGGACTGGCTGAAGAACGTTCTGGTGACTCTGTACGAGCGCGACGAGGACAACAACATGCTGACCGAGAAGCAGAAGCTTAGGGTGAGAAAATGCACATTAAAAGACGTGCATGAGTGCTTTTCTTCTTTTCAGCCATTGTGACAAACGTTTCTTGATCAAAAACCTGTAACTCACTAAATAGCTGGAATCGTTTGAAAGGGTATAAAATACTAACCTGCTGCATAAGTAGCTGCTAACATACTTAAATAAATCTTAATTTTGAGATTTATTCATAAAGAATAATTGCTCTCCTGCCCTGGATTGTATTGATCTGTCCTGAATCTACTCTTAGTTTAGCCTTTAGAGAGTTTATCCCAAAATAACGACCCTCCAAGCTGTTGTCGCTCTGATATTGTAACTAAGATCAATCTTGATGTGCTGCATCAAGATGTTAAAGAAATGAAGAGATGCAAGCAGATGGCTTTTAAATGAGGGGAAAGACAAAAACAACTGAACTGTTAGCCTCCTAACTTCTACGATGCTCTTAAAAATAAGTTTTAAATAACTCATTAATTTTCCATTGGGAATCTCGGATATAAAACCACACCTGTCCTGTTTTTCAGGTGAAGAAGATCTTTGAGAACGAGAAGAGGCTGCAGGCCGGTGAGCACTCTCTGGACCTCCTGGCCCGCGACTTCGAGAAGAACTACAACATGTACATCTTCCCCGTCCACTGGCAGTTCGGCCAGCTTGACCAGCACCCCGTCGACGGGTAAGGATGTGGGAAACATGCTGATGGGACGTGTTTGGAGACCTGCTTGGCTCCTTCAACTATCCTGCAGTAGCACTGATACACTTAGCACCTCTCAATATAAAAGAAGGAAAAAAATGAATGTATCCAATATTGATATGGTTGCTTTGTGCAGCAAATTTAAGTTAATGTTCCCATTATTACCACCATCCAGGAGTATTTTAGTGTTTTTGGAAAATTCTGTCTCCTATTGGTTGGAGGAAATGTAAGTGGAGCTGAAGTTAGCTTCCTGTGGGTGACTGGAGTTTGTTATGCTGACTGTTTGGAGCTGGAGCCTTTGAGGGCATTCAGGCGGCTGATCAAGATGCTTTTCTTTAGAGCTACACGTCCTTCCAGTTCTGGGTTTGCTTTAGGATCCCCATGAAGGAATTTCAAAGTGCATTTGAGGAGAGGAATGTCATGGTTTCACTGCTGAATGTTCAATGACTGTATTGGAGGGGAAAATATACAAAGTGTATCCAAGTATCATTTCTGCCCTGGTATTATTGAGTCATGTTTTTACACTATAAAACATGATTAATGCTGTTTTTGTTTTCCATCAGATACCTGACCCACTCGGAGCTCGCCCCCCTGCGCGCTCCCCTCATTCCCATGGAGCACTGCACCACTCGCTTCTTCGAGGCGTGTGATGCCGACAGCGACAAATACATCGCCCTGGAGGAGTGGGCTTCCTGCTTCGGCATCAAAGAGCGTGAGTGACAATTGGTGGACAAAACGCTCCTGTTTCATTCTTTATATTAGCCTGTGACCTTTGACACAGCCTGAACTAGAATTTAAACTCTGATGAAATCTTAATTTAAAGACAACAGAATTTACCTTTAACGTCAAGGTTAAACACAACAGATTCCAGACTGCCATTATTTATTACAAATCCAGGAAGCACAACTTTTCAATCGTGTTAATTTCTGGGTTTTGATTAGGCCATTGCAACGCTTTGATTCTTTTTTCACAGCCAGTAGAGTTTGAGAAAGAACTCTCGAGTTTATTCGTCACTTCTCTGAACATTGCCTGGTCTGACCCGGATCAGGAGGATCTGCTGGCACCTCATGGAAGATCGGCAGCTGTCTTTAAATGTTTTCACATGCAGACTATCTTTAGAGTGACGGACTTCAAATTATTTTTAAATTACCTCATAACTGTTCTCAGAATGGTGGACAACAACAGTCACTTATTAAAGATGATTGCTGATGTTTTTCCTGCTTAGCAGTGTGTTAACTTACCCATATTCGCCACAGCAGGAAACTGCTAAAACTCACACTGTTAGAGAGGAGATCACACTGATTACCACATATTGATCAAGTGCATTTAATGATCAGGACATGGCTGCCACTTCTTGTCATCACACTCTAACTCATTAATATGTTTTCTTTGTGTTTGCAGAGGATGTGGACAAAGACCTCATCATCTAAGTTCCTCTAATGGGCAGCAACAGTTTGAGAGAAACTTCTAGTCGCTACTAACCGGACAAGGTGCTGATGATCCATAAGTTAATACAGAGAATGCAATTAAGGTGCTAACTGCAAGTTTTGTGTTACTTTCCTATTATTAATTATCTTTTCTAGCTATACCACTAAAAAAAAACTTTCCAAAACTATAAAAGTTCACAGTCTGCAATAACATCATGTGTTTGTGAACATTTCAATTCTTTTGTTTGTTTTTTAACAAAAACCCAGTAAGGTAAAAACTAAAGACTTCTGATGTAAATTTACATTGACATTATTATATGCTGTCTGTCCCATGATGTGTTCAGGGCTCTTTTTTTTATTTGGGACCAGTTGAGACCAGAAGAATGAAACTGTAAAGTCAAAAATAAAGTTTCTAAATAAATGCTCCCTCTGCTTGCTTCCTACTAAACTTACTGTTCAGTTTTGCACTCTTTTGGTGGTGGGCTCCTTCATTTTTACTGTCATTTTGTGTAGTTCTTTAGCAGTTTGACTACTGGTAGCAAAGTTGTAATTTTTTTTATCTATTTCCAGACAAATCTGTGCTCTTAAAAGCAGTGCGTGTGTGTGCTTATTTGAAAATAAGTTTTAAAAAATGATTTTCTAATGAGGGGGGAACCTCGCAGGCTGAGAGTTTTTCTCACCATGTCTTTTTTTATATTTTTGTGACAAAAAGAGCTCAGTCTAGTTCTTTTCCTGAATAAATGTCTTCAAAAACATCTGAGCATGGCTCCATATCTGCATCAGTCTTCTCTGCAAAATAATTTTTTTACCCAGATGATCTGACTTGGCATCTGTAGAGCACCAGAAGCCAGACTTCGTTTATCATGTGTGAAATTTTTGACATTTTTTTGCCCTTTCAAGCATGAGAAAGCTTATCTTGCTGTTTTATGCAGCATACATGCTTAACTGTTTTGAACTGTTTTGCAAACCGCTAAATCAGAATAATCTTCTTAAACATTTTATATTAAATTATAGGGGTGTAAGAAATCTATCTTAATTTTAATAAAATCGTAAAATATTCAGTTTTATTTTCATGTGGTAATTAAGAAGTTTTCTTTTTGCAGGTTTAGGGCATCTTTATGTGACAGTTGATATAACCATTTTCTCAGTCCTCCCCAAATTAAACAAGCACACTCATCTTAGAAAGGCATGAATCGGGTCCAGTCACCGTCATTATGACCAGATCTGCACAGAGCCTTATGCATATTTCAGCTATTTCAAATTACAAAAATGTCAATTAATTTTACTGGAATTACAGAATATGTGCCAGCAAGGTCACGGCAAGTAACAACTAACTGTGAAGCAGAAGAAAAATGACACATGGTTGACAAATTCTTTCGAACAAAAATCTAAAAAGTGTGACATGGATTTGTATTCAGCCCCTATATTCCAATATGAATAAAATTAAATATTCTAAAAAGTAATTAGACTAACAAATTAGAGTCTACCTGTGTGTAATTTGATTTATATATAGTTATTCTGTGAAGGAACATTTGTGAACAAACAGCATCATGAAGACTGAAGAAGACACCAGACTCTGCTCTGCTCTTTATGAAATTGTGGAAAGGGTTACAGCGGAGTTGGGTTATAAAACCATTTCCAAAGCTTTGAACATATCAAGGAGAGCTATTCAGTTTTTCATGTGAAGATCAAAAACATGTGACACAACTGCAAACTCACAAAAGCATGGCTATCCATACAACAGGTTGATCAAGATGAACAAAATCCAGAGAAGACACCAAGAAGCCCATGG
This sequence comes from Poecilia mexicana, assembly GCF_051168715.1. Taxonomy (NCBI): domain Eukaryota; kingdom Metazoa; phylum Chordata; class Actinopteri; order Cyprinodontiformes; family Poeciliidae; genus Poecilia; species Poecilia mexicana. The sequence continues at coordinate 9,674,776 of NW_028263379.1, forward strand.
TGATGGAAAAACCTCAACTCGTGTGAAAACCTGTCAGGATTTGCATAAGCTCCAGCCCTCCATCTGAGTATTATGATGTTAGATTGTGATTTGTCACAATTTTACTCTTTACTCAAATAAAGATTTTGACTTTCATTGATTGCATAAAATGTACTGACGATCACTTCAAAAACATAAATGAATCATTACTGAATTGTAATTTGTGTCATAAAGTCCAAATAACATAATATTATGTTCATAAATGTTACAGACTAACCAAAGCAGGATGTGTTCATGTTGTCTGGATGAGGACATTGTGTTCTCATACATACTGCCTTATTAGGCTGAGTTTCTGTGTGCCTTTGCTCCAGCATTCCTTACTTTTTGTGTTTAATTTTCTTCTGGTCGACTGAGGTTGCACATGGTCCCCTGGGAGACGGCAGAGGGAGAGGCAGAGCACCCAGTTACCATCCACACCCGCTCATCCAGACTCCAGAGTCAGGAATGTGAAACAACCTCTGGTGCTTGTCCATAAAGCATGCGGTGCCTCCTCTCTGCCACAGCCTGAGAAAATAAATGCCTCTTCATTCTGCCCCACAGAGGGCAAAATCCAAAAATAAACTCATGTTAATGTTTTTAGCTCAAAATTTCTGATAAAAATCTGAAAATTAATTAAAGTCTACATAAACAATTTTGCTGCAGTACTGAAATCATGTTATATTGGCAATTACTCCTGATATTTCTATCATTCATTCTAAAAAATGGAAAGGGATATATCATGAGCTTTATCTTTTGTTTAGTTTTAGCACATATTCTCACCTGTTAGGATTTAGTTCCTAGCTCTGACTAGACCATTTTCATAACTTAACAACCTTTGACCTGAAATAGCATTGCAAAAAATAAATAAATAAATAAAAATCCTACCAAGTATTTTTGGTGTAGCTTCTAGTGCAAATTTGTACATGTGAAAAAAGACAAAACTAACTTACAAGTAACTTTACAGCAAGATATGGTCTTGTTTTAAGTCAATATTCATGGGAAAGTAATTGTTCCTCATTTTCATAATGGCAGATTATTTAACTTCTAACATGGGCAATGTTATGTTCAGAGTGGTGTCATCAATTATTTTTACAATAATACTAATTAATAATTTGCTTTAGAAAACTGCAGATGAAATTTTAAGCCAGCGCTCTTATGACATTTTCATTGCTGATTTTCAGTAATTTTCCAATTGAAACCCACTTTTTTAATGCTGGATGCATTTAATTCTTTATATAGTACATACAACTATTGGATAAATATAACGTTTTGAACCTGATGATGAACCTAATAGAAAATCCGTCCATCCGTTGTTTATATCCGCTTATTATCGTGAGAGGCAGGGTACAGCAGGTCACCAAAATAGCTTATTTAGCTTAGTAGTTTTTGATGGAAATTTATATTTCAAAATTGGATATTTACATATTATTTGCAGTCACTGGATAGCATTTATAATGTTTCTGCTTAGACCGCGTATGTCTAGATAAATTTGCTTTTGGATTCACAAACATTTCGCATACAGTGAAGGACTGAACGTATTTAAACTTTGACCGAATGCTTTTGTCGCCCCCAAGCGGGAAAACCCCACCGGTGCGCCGCCACTCAACAACATCGGTGTATGCCAGTTCCTAAAACCATCGCACCTTCCTCTGCTCGTGTGGATTGGGTTTGTTTAGCGCCCCTCCTTATGGTCCCCTCAAGCGATTGGTTTATTAGTCTTAACATCGAATTTCATTTGCTAGAAATGTTTGAGGAGGCGGGATTTTGTTGTTCGGTTGCGGAGGTGAGACCGGTATCCGGGCACTCTAGCACGTTGTGAAGCCGCTAGCTCTCCGACAGCCTTTACGGCAATTCAAAGAATCAACCGATTGAAAGGCAACAGTTTTTAATACAACTGACCAGTTGGTAAGTCAATTCCATCTACAGATTGTTAATGTCTCGTAATAACAACTTCAGTTTCTTCTCTTATCGTGGTTATTTACTAAACTGGGTCGGGCTCTGTCTAAACTCTGGGGTTCATGTGAGGGTTAATAGCATTTTTTGTAGGGAGCCATTAAGCTACCCTGTTAAAATGCTCCAAATTTATAGTGTTGCAGGTTATGAACAATTAAGCCTATAAGTATTAAAAATAGTGGTAGAATCGTTTCATATGAATTAAGCATCTGAAAAATCCAACAGTTTCGCTTTTGCGCTCCAGGAAGTAGCCACCGCCCTACTCTAGCTCCTATTTAGCCTCTCAATTGTGACTCCCTCCCGTCTATATCATCTTCATCGTGTCCGAAATCAGATTTTTGGTGGCGTTTTAATAAGTAGGACTTTATTTTAACTTGCATAGTTAAAATATAATCTAAATCGGGGAAGCTCTGGTCACCTGCAGCAGAGAGCGTGGCCGGGAACGGTCCAGGACACGTGCTACTGAGGATCCTCCTGCCCAGGTTTGGGGGCCGCAGGCGGCTACAGCTGTCGCCTTTAAGCCCCTTTGTCGATGGCGGCATCGTGCCATGTGAGGCCAAGTTATATCTGGAAACGGCCGCTTTAGTGGCCCGATGTCCCCGCAGTATGCGGGGCCTGCATGTGTTTAGGCCGGGGTAAGCAGCTCCATCACAACCGGCATGGCGGGGCCTTTGTCTGCGTGCTGTAGGTGCACTGTTGACCACGCCGAGGAAATGAGGCTGATTTTATATAAATTAGGATAAATGGAGTCGAAGCGAATGGAAACGTGCTATATTTAACTGCACACGAGTCCCACAGCGCTTTTCCGTACGGATCAGTTGATGCTCGCTGGCTGTGAAAGAAGGGGTCCTTGAGACCACCAGATGGCTCTTGGCTTTGTTGCCGACAAGAACATTTCGTTTTGGTTACTGAATAACATGTTCTAGCAGCATGTGGTGCATAGAAACTAGTCGTTTTGCGGAGTTACGATTATTTTCTTTCAAGCAAATAAACAGAACGTTGTCTACCCTGCAAAGGTTTGCTAGGCTTTAACTCCCCAGACTTACTGTGAGCATTTCTAGAGAATGTGTTCAGATTAGCTGAACATGCACTACACTAATGCTCCAGTTAATGAGTAGCTTCAGGAATCCATCCATGTAAAACATCTTAGATCGTGCATTAAGCAAACGGCGCGAAAATTGTAAAGACTTCTGGTGCATTACGCAAAGCTGGATCGATTGTGATGAAGCGCTGTGAAAGTAACGGGAGATCAATTCAATAACATTTTGTATCCTTAAATTGTTGAAGTGGTGGGGATCGTTAGTGTTACACTGGAGGAAATGAAGTCAGGACTCCAGACTTCCTGTTGCAGGTCGATGGGGCATCAGTGGATAAAGTACTGCTCTGATCTACATCTGTCCTACTACAATCATGTACAGATGCAGCAGTTTGATCTGGTGACTTCGCTGGAAAACATTGTTTTGCTCTCAATGGTGCTAGGACTGCTGCATTCAGAGAACATAAAATGCATAATAGTCCTTTGGTTCAAGTGAAAAAAAAAATGAAACAATTGTAGGTGTTCCATATTTTATACAAATACAGGAACCTCTGACCTGTGCAATAAATAAATAATTAACAATATATGTTGTGTTACACATAGTCAATGTCAATAGATTAAGGTGATAGAATTGTCAATAATTTCACTGAACTCTAATCCAGAACTGCACAGCATTCTGGGAGATGTAGGCAGATTAAGACTTAAACTGCTCAACCAAGCAAGGTTGATGGCATCAACTAACTCACTCACTCTTTGGTTACCTAGCAACAGCCTGTTGAGTACTGACTGTTTGAAAACACTACAAAATATTGGAAAGTCCATTTCAGTCAATTCCTGGGTGCAGCAAAGTTTTTTTTTTTTTTCAGGTTCTGGCATCATTATTAATATTACTGGAAAAATTGATAGATTGAAATGTAAGCTGCAGCCTGACTTTGACCACCAGGGGAAAAAAAAGTGTGTCTGCATTATTTTATGTGGATGTAATGGAACTGCTGACTTTGTGTCGTCTGTAAACCGTCATCCCTGCTAGGAGAAAAACGCTTTTGGACCCAAACGAGTTTCCAGCTCACAAATCAAAATGATTTCGGCTTAAAACTCTTAAGTGGTTTCTGCTTTAATAATACTGACAAAAACTACCAAGGAGAGATTTTCTTCTTACTTGTAAATGTAATTTTTCCAGTTTAACCAGCAGATATTGAACTGGGTATCAACTTGCTCTTAATGGCAGCCTGGGCTGTGGTTGCATTTTGCAGCTAGAAGAATGTCGTTCTGTTCAAGCATGCCTCGTTTTTTATGAACTATCCTTCTATCAGCAATATTAGAGTCTGCCTTTTTACTGCAAATATTGAATTTAAAGGAAAACTCATTGTTTCAAAAAAAAAAATAAAAAAGGTGAACAAAACTGCAATGTAAACCGGAAGTTTTTTTTTTGTTTTTCCTTCAGAGCAAAACAAATTCTTCAGTAAAAGTTGAAGTGGTCATGTAAAACTAAACTACTTCCTGGATGGAGAGCTTTTGCAGTTTTTTTTTTTTTTTTGTAGCTTTAGGACAGAAATTGCAATCAACACCTCACACCCAAGAGGAAATACTGAAATAATCAGCCAGAAAAAGTCTGACCAGTTGTGTTCTCACACAACATGTGAGGAGAAATGTTAATTTTGTTCAGGTTATAAGTTGTCTTCACCAGGATGTGGTTATAAACGGCTGTCAGTCAGTTTTGCAGATGAAACGCAGCGAGTGCCACTGGCCCAACAAGTAAATAAAAAAAAAGAGAAGCCATATTGAGTCAGACGCAACATGTTTTTGTGAAATGGGTGGATGTATTTACCCGAAGTGATTTTCACTGGAAATGACTCCTGGGATTACAGATGAGCCTGTCGGTGTAGATGAGTCATCAGATCAGGATCCAAACAGCCTGCTGCAGTTTGAATTTTAATATTGCTGTGACCAAAACTTTAATTAAAACATAAATCTGTTGGATCATTTACTAAACTAGTTTCTTTACTTATTGACGAGCTCGTCTGCTTTGTTCCTGCAGAGATTTCCAGTCGACCAAAGAAATGGTGATGGAGAAGCCAAGTGCCCAGCTGGTCGGGCGAGAGTTTGTCCGACAGTATTACACACTCCTGAACCAGGCCCCAGACTACCTGCACAGGTACCACCAGCTGCTGCTCTTTGACCAGACAGAAATCCTGCTTTCTAAATTCCCTTCCTGTTGAGTAACCCGTTTGTCCGTTTCCTCAGGTTTTATGGAAAGAACTCGTCTTACGTGCACGGCGGCCTGGACAGCAACGGCAAACCACTGGAGGCCGTTTACGGCCAAGCCGTAAGTGGCGTCACCCAACAGGAGACATTTTAGGACTTATTTCCACACTAGAATTACCTTTTGCACTACAGATAGGTGTGAATCTTTCCGATTTTTAGGGTCAAGATTCGATTCAGAAACGATTTTTAATCCAGAAACCAATTTTTCTATTCAAACAGTTAGAGATTCCCTGATAAGGGGAAAAGACTGTAAATGATTTTAAAACATTTATTTGAAGCAATTCTATAAGGCTCCATGCTGCATCAAAATCCACCAGTTTATATTTAAAGAAATGTCAAAGAATTATTGAAATTATATTTTTTTTCAAAACAATTAAGCAGATTAAAATTAAATTTTTGAGCATTTTGAATTAATTCAGAATTCACAGGACTAGAAGTTGCAATTATCTATAGAATCGATTATAATTTCCTAAATCATCTTCTAACAGAGATGGATATACTTTGACCAAAATCACATTGATCAGCAAATACAGATGTCTCTGTATTTCCACTTTTATCCCTGTTATTCTAAAGAATCACTTGCTTCTAGAATCAATAAAACCTTTCCTAAGTGGAAGTCCAAATCTTTGATTTTTCTTCCTGTCTTTTCTTGCAGGAGATCCATAAGAGGGTGATGGCTCTGAGTTTCCGTGATTGCCACACAAAGATCCGACACGTAGACGCCCACGCCACCCTGAACGAAGGCGTGGTGGTCCAGGTGATGGGGGAGCTGTCCAACAACATGCAGCCCATGAGGAAGTTCATGCAGACGTTTGTTCTGGCACCCGAGGTTGGCACCCAGGCTGAGACGCACGCGCCTTCAGCTGTAGATTTTTTGTGGTCTGTAAAAATGTCCTGACTCTTAACGGTGTTCATTTTATTGTTGTCGTTTCAGGGTACTGTTGCAAATAAGTTCTACGTCCACAACGACGTGTTTCGCTACCAAGACGAGGTGTTTGGCGACTCGGACTCTGAACCTCCAGAAGGTGCGAACGTTTTTCTTTTTATAGATTCTGCAGCCGCGGTTCTGGCTGAAGTATTGAGGATGTCCTCCGTTTTGTCTTCTGTCACAGATGCTTTAGTAAATCTTTATTATCGGTACGGTAAATGAGAAACTATATTTATTGTGAGACTAATGGAGAAATGCTCAAACTTATGATTTGCATAGGTCAAAAAACGTTCTCATATTAAAAAAATGGTTTTGCGTAATTTTCAGGAAAATGTATCAATTTCACTTTTTGAATATAATGACTAGAAAAGGATTTTTAATAATATTCAATAAGTTGTTTTCTTATTGGACTCGGATGGATTGTGATAGTAAATATGGGGCCTTATGATTTCTATGATGCAGAAATTGTGTAATATGATACATTTTAAAAAAAAATAGGGGGGAAACACTTTTTAACATTTTGTGAAACCTGCTCAGCAATTTATTTGTAAACAGAATAACAGTAAATGTTGAACTCTGTCTGTTGGCTAACCTTTTTTTCATTCACACCATAACTACATGCATTTAGGGTTAATATGGCTAAAATGGAATTCACATTCAAAATATAACATTTTGTAACAAATTAAATGGAATTTGCAAAAATAATAAAATGGACTTCAGATATAGTTAAAGATTATAAATTCTTTCTCTTATTTTCAGAGTCTGAAGATGAGGTGGAGGAGTTGGAGAGGGTCCCGTCCCCTGATGTGGCCCCAGAGGAGTCTGCCCCCTATTACAACCCAACAGCTTGGTACGGTTTTACCCGTTAGTTTTTAGTTAATTTTCCTGCAGTTCATCTATAATAGAGTACCAAAATGTAGTTCTATGCGTCACTAAACCTCAGCACCGTCCCTGATGGCTGCTCCAAACCAACATCCACATGATCTTTTTGCAGTTCAGAACCAGCGGCTCCTGGTGACGAGGAGGAAGAAGCCGCGGCGAGCCCAGAACCAGAGCATGAGGCGGAGAAGGAGGCGGAGGTTGCGGAGGTGGAGCTGAAGGCCGAGGTGATGCTGGAGACGCAGACAGAAGCGCTCACGATTGAGGATCAGACGGAGAAAAGCTCCTCCACAGCCGCCGCCCCCACCACAGAGCCTGCGCCTGCTGAGGCCACGCCCCCTGCTCAAGAGGTAAACAGGGTAGGTGTGGAGGTGGGAAGAACCGGAGAAAACGCTTTAGCAAGCTAGAAATCTTATTTTCACTCTTTATTTCCTTACCAGTTCTCCTGGGCACTGGTTACCAGTAAGAACCTCCCTCCCAGTGGGGCTGTCCCAGTCTCAGGATTCCCTCCACATGTGAAAGCCACTCCCACAGCACAGGTGGGTTTAACTCACACTCTATTGGTCAGCTTCTTTAATTTAAATCAAAGTCTTTGGACTGATCACATTTGAGTTATTTTTGTATGTTGAGTTTTTATCATAATGCTGATATGATCAATGCATAATATCAGTTTGATGTATAAAGAAGTTGAGGCTTGTGTGAAAATTAAATATAATTTGTAAAAATGCTGACATGACTTTCTGGTCCATTTCTTGCATTAAAATATCAAATGTTTGAATTTGAAATGGATTTACTGATACCAATGGATTATATCAATAATCTTTCAGAATAAGCTCATTAGACTGTTTACACTCATAAGCATATTCAAAGGTGTTGACAAAACAGAAGAGACTTTATGCCATGAAAAGAAATGCAGGCAGCTTTTTTTTCTTAAAGGTGAAGTGTCAGACTGTTATACCAAAACTGTATGGACACAAAAACAGACGACCCCTTTTATGACCTCTGCACAAATAAACCTGATAATGCAGAAGCTTCACATCTCAAATTTTCAAAGCAAAATGTTGGACACAAAACTGTAAGCATTCTCGATTTATAAACAAACAAAAAAACTTGCTGGTCTTCAAATTGTTCGGTTCTGGTAAATGTGCCTCATAAAAAGTCACAGATTTGTGATCAGCAGAATATTCCTTTCTCCCCAGAGCGGCTGTCACAGCTCACTCTGGACCCTTTATTTTGTCAACTTTACAATTGTTTTTACTTGCATGTTTATTAGCCTAAAACTAATTGAAGCACATTCAAGTAAAGATTCATTTCTTTCCTAAATCCAAACATCAGATGGCTTCCTGGTCTAATAAAAACCTGTTCTGTTGCAGCCAAGAGTGGAAGGAAAGCCAGAGACCCAGACAGCACAGAGACCACAGAGGGACCAGAGGCCGAGAGAGCAGCGGCCCGGCGGCCCTCCACCCCCCAACAGGGGGCCGAGGCCAGGTACAGCCACACAGCACTTCAGATTCACGTTCTGACAGGAAACGCAGCTGGTTTGAGATCTCGTTGGTATATTTTAGTAAGCCGTTTCCTGTTTGTGTTTCAGTTCGTGAAGGTGAGCAGGGTGAGGTGGAGGGCCGCAGGATGGTCCGGTACCCAGACGCCCACCAGCTCTTCGTGGGAAACGTTCCGCATGACGTGGATAAGACGGAACTGAAGGAGTTCTTCGAACGTAAGTTGGAGCAAAACGTCAACAGCAAGGCTGCAACTAAATATTATTTTAGTTCTTGATTAATCGATTATTCTGGAAATGAAATGGATTAAAAAAAAGTGGCGCGTTCTGTGGATTTTTTTTTTATAAAAGATCTATAAGTTACGATAAGAAAATAAACATGTTGAATTTCATTGCCTAAAATGCAACATAGCATTTCCTTAATCGATTAATAAACAGACTTTTGTGTTTTTTTTTTCAATCGATTAATCATGATTAATCTGATTGTTTTGGCTCTAGAGGACAGTAGTTTCAAAGCTTCTCAGTAAGGCACTGGCTTGGAGGGTCTGGTTGTATTCGTCAGAAGCCTAAACAGCTGAATTGCATTAAAAATTATTTTTTTATTTATGGAAAAATGTGACCTTTCTATCCCCAGAGTACGGGAATGTCCTGGAGCTGCGGATCAACAGCGGAGGGAAGCTCCCAAACTTCGGCTTTGTGGTGTTTGACGATTCTGAACCTGTACAGAAAATCCTCAGCAACAAAGTAAGAAAAGCAGCTTTTAGTCTGAGGGGAGGCTGAGCTTTGTTCTACCTGGATTATAATCTCATTTGTTGTCTCCATCAGCCCATCAAGTTCAGAGGCGATGTCCGCCTAAACGTGGAGGAGAAGAAAACCCGGTCGGCCAGAGAGGGCGACAGGCGAGACATGAGGCCCCGTGGTCCAGGGGGCCCCGGCGGCCCCAGAGAGCGAATTGGAGGCGGCGGGGGACCGAGGGGACCCCCGACTCGCGGCGGCATGTCACAGAAACCCAGCTTTGGTTCTGGACGGGGTGCCGGGAACGCAGAAGGGCGCTACTCTGCACCTCGTCAGTAAAACCACCCGGAGTTAGATCATCCATCTGGAGTCAGTCTTAACTGGTTTTTGAGTTTTCTGCAACAGGAACTGATTGGAAAAAGCTAAATTAATAAAAAAAAAAAAAAAAAAAAAAAAAAGACAACCTCCCTTTACATCCAGGAGGGAACATCGGCAGGAATTATAGATTTGGAGTCAAGAATTTGGGTTGCTGCTCATGCGTTGCCTGACTTCTGATTCATTTCTGCATTTTTCTGTCTCCTAAATGTTTTCGGCTCAAGTTTTTGGTCAAACTTTTAAACATCAAGTCACATCTGCTGAATTCAGGCGGCAGAGTCATCCGTCTGTTTGTTCCAAAGCCGCTCCCCATCCCACCGCCTGTCCCACAGCAGAGTCCCACCTTTCCACGCTCCAGGGACTCATCTTTACTGTTCATGGGGAAAACTGTTGGATGCTGAGACTCATTTAAAGAGACAGGAGTGCTGATGCAGACTGTTTTTAGCATTCCCACACAAAGAGTTCTGAATGCTTTGCAAGTTCGCCGTCTCAACTTTTAACCCCCACCAAAAAAACTCTTGGAATGTTTTTTTTTTGTTCTGATCGTCTAGAGAAACCAGAATGAATCCACCATAACTGCTGTCTGCATTTTCTCCTGAAGCTGAGTCGCTCCTCCGGTGAACAGCTGTTTCCTCCCATTCTGATGGCGCTCCCTCCTGAATCCAGACATCGGTTTGTGCAGGAGACATAACCAGCTCTGCAGTTGGATCAGCCCTGGATGGTTTTTATTGCTTTCACGTGTTTTTACCTGGACTTTTAGTCAACTTTTTTTTTTTTTTTTTGCCATTTTTCATTGCTAAACTTGAATTTGTCAAATCAGAACACACAAACACATGAAAAAGGGTAAATACTACTTGAATTGGGGATTTGTAAACCCAGATGTTTCGCGTTCTCTCCCTGTTTCTTAAAGGAACGTGTACTTTTACTGCTTGGGCAATCCTGTGTATTGCTGCCACCGTTGTATCTAGCGATGGATCTGTCTTTTTATTCTATCAGGTCAAAGAGCTGAAATGTTGTAGTTTTATTTTAGTAATGTTGTCTGAATGGAGCATGTATCAAAACCTGTCAGACTTGTACTACCGATGCACTTCATTTGTCATCTGAAAAATAAGCTCACATGCCGATGAGAGAACTAAATTAAAAGCAATTTACTGTTTTAACCTGGTCTGGTTTTTATCTGCCTAAAATCTATGTATACAAAGCTTCCTAGTTCACACAAGATTATTCTATGCAGATTTTTGTCCCAAGTTCTCCTACGAAAAGTAATCGGGGGACAAATATCTGTTTATGGTTTTCATCAGCTGTAAACCATAACCATCTAAAATAAAATACATTTCAACATATTGCGAATCTAAAGAATTTGTAAATTATTTCTTCTTGGTATGGAACTGTATGTAGCTGCATGAGACGGCTATGAACTGGTTTTATTTCAAAAGACGCAAATGAAAAGGAAACGTGCCCAGGTGGGAAGGTGCTCAGGTATGTGAACATCTGGATCCATTTTTATGTTTCTGTGTAAAGCTGCAGACTTTCACAGAAAACCTCACAAAATTCTTCTGTCCAACAGTGACGCCTACTGTCGTCTTAAAGGTACTGCAGCTCAGCTGAAGTACGTATTGCAAACTCGGATCTGGGATTTTAAACATTTTTATACAGACATGCGTTTGGAAATTTAAAGTTATTGTAATTGAAGTAGGATAATTTAACATTGTTTTCACTCTGCTTGTACATCTGGTCGTTCTGCTCTCGGTTCCTGCTCCTCCTTTTAGAGGACATCTAATTATCGGGACCGCAAACACAATCAGCTGGGCGTTTTGATGCTTGCTCTGGAAAACAGACAGGAATTACAGAGAGTTTCATTTCTTAGTCGAGTGCACTGACTTTCAAGAGGCTCCTCAGATGTATTAGAAGAGCCTCCATCTAAATGATTAGCATTGATTTTCTGCAGGAAACCAGTTGGAGTCGGAGGGAGCTGAAGTACTCATCTGTCCTGGTGATGGCAGAGTCCCGACAAACCCACTGCGACGCTCTGGTTCTGCTTTCTGATCAACTGTCTTCACTGATTTCTTGTTTTCAGCTTTTAATCAGTCTGGCTGAAAGCATCACGTTTAAAACAAGCACTGGAAGAAGAGATCAAATTGAGCTCTGTGATGTGCCTGTTGCACTGTGTTGTTTCCTGCGCGCTGGACTTAGAAATCTTTGTCGCTGTTTTGCTACAGTTTCTCCATCTCAACGTTGCATGTTTAGAATATGTTTGTCTGCTTAAGTCTCAAGTCTCTTACTGCCTTCAAAAAGATTTCTTCATTCATTTCCACGCATTTAGCGCCATTTATTTTCTAAACTCCGATCAGTTTCTCTGAAGCGAGCACAGCAGGCCGTGTTACGCATGGAGGCCAAAAAATGTTCAGGTTTGGTCTCATCCAACTAGAGGAACTTTGTGCTGAATGGTTTGTGACAAATGTTAAATCAGCTTCATGGCAAGGTAAGTAGCAATTTAGAAAACCAAAATGTTATTCTAAAGTTATGAACTACTTGCGTGTTATGATTTACAAAATACATTAAAGTTTGTGGTTGTAATTTGACAAAATGTTAAAAAGCTTAAGAACTGTGATACTATTTGCCTACTGCTTGTTTCAAATTTTAAATAGAAAACATTAAATATTAATATCAGACAGGGTTAATTTACATTAGTTTGAGCAGAAGCTCAGCGTCTCACTCTGCTTAAAGAATAAAAACACCTGACAGGAAACTTTTATTTGCGATTTTTAATACTTTTTTCTTTAATGATTACACAGATCCTTGAGTCGAGTAACAGAAAGCAGAAGATCCAACTCCAACAATCTTGACAATGTTCAAAAACAGGTAAAGAGATTTTTGTCCAGAAAACCTTTAATCGTTAATAGAATTAGTAGTATGACATTTTTTTTAATAAATATTCAGATATATACAGATACAGCAGAAACAGTACATTCTTTTTTTCATCTTCAAATTGCTTCACATTTTTTGTACAAGCCAAAATATCTGCCATTTTTATTTATATTCATGCAAAATATAGTTTCTCAGATTAATGAAAAATAAACAGAATTGCAGAACTTTTTCACCTTGCTTTGATGTGCACTCTCAGCTTATATAAGCGCCATAATTAGCATCAGAAATTTAGCAAATTAAAAAGAGCTGCACTTTGTGCCAGACACAATAGAAGCAGGTAAAGCAAAATTAAGGCCATTCCAACTTTTGCAAAGAAGATCAATAAATGAATAATAGTAATTCCATTAATTCACAGCAATTCAGGTTTCACTGTATTTTTCCTTTTCCTTCTGGGCGTCAGATTGTATAATACAAGCAAAACACAAGCAAAAAAAACCCTTCGAAATCAATAACCATCAAAATATTAAACCGTGCTTCTTTAAAATCTGGCCTAGAAATGAAAGTTTGATAAACTTATTGTTCTTGATAAACTTATCTTTCTTATTCTTTTCCAATGATGCAATATAAACCCAATATTTTTTTTTTTTACATATTATACTATTTGCAACTCCAACCTTTACATTATAATCAATGACTAATACAATAATATGAGGCTGATGATGAAGTTATGATACACAGAGGAGCGATGCCAGAGGAAAGGCTCATGAATCATGTAAAGTGATTGAAAAATTCATGATATGCTTGTAGGTTCATTTTCTTTGTATTGTTTTTTGGTTGCATATTCAACCCCGATATGGCACAAGAAGATGCGTGTGTGTGCTCCTGGAAAACCGATGCTGGCTCATGAACACAAGTGATTCAAGTTGGTGTGTTTATGGCACAGAAGAAAAAAATAGTTTCTAATGAGACGGAGCCGTTTCTCAGGTTTCTTATTCTGGTTTCAGTTTTATTCAGAAAGGGATTAATACACGCAGAGATAAAGAATTCATTTCCATAGTCCCAGATTAGCACAAGATTAAACTTTCTGTCTTTTGAATAATGAATTAATATTTTTTTTATAATATGTTAAAGCTAGACTGTTTATCTTACAGAAGCTGCCACTTTGATTAGACAAATTAAATCATTTCATGATTCACTGAAAGTCCCACAATACATTTTTAAACTTTCATCTGCAAAACTATTTGCAAATAGGCTTTGTGTTGAAAAATATCCAAGGAAGCATAAAAAATGTATGTGTTTTGGGACTTTATAATATTAAAATGAACCTTCCAGGATTTATTTGACATTTACTGTTTCCCCTCACTCATTAAGCATTTCAGTTTATTAGTGACAAATTCTGGTTGTTGAGGTTTGATGTGAATTTTAAGCCTGCATAAAACATCACTACTGTGACTGCAGAGGAAGTTTTGATTGTTGGTAACTTGATGTTGTCAAACCATCATCACCGTCATCATCACGTTTGGTCAAAAGGAAGGAATGTTGCAAAGTTCTTGACTTAAACCAGGTCTTCCTTTGAATGCTAACTGTTTTTACCAAAAGGCCTTAAAAACCTCTGGTGATTTCAAACATAGCTTGGAATGCTTACAAACTGTGTGTACTTTTCTTTGCTACTGAATTTTCTAGATGTAAAATCACAAAACTCAATTGAGTTTGCAGAAATTAAGCAATATTGGTACATTATTTTGGTTTCGGATGGACTATTTTATTAAAGGCTTCAAAATTATTTAGTTAGCAACAACCCCTCTGCACTCTTATTTTAGTTGTCAACAAATTGAGTCAAGAAACAGTTGAAGTTGGTCCTTTTCATTATTTGGCACAGAGGTTTCATAACCCTCAAACTGTTTTAAAGAATCTCAGTTCAAGAGAGCCAGGTTGTATAGCCATATTTTCTTACAATCTCCAGCAAATCTCCAGTCTCTATTGGCTGTTTATCACAATAAGGAGTAGAAAATGTGCCACCTGACAAATAACTTTTTTTTTCTATGTACCTATGTCATATCAGCGTAGGTCAGACCTGACCCATAAGTGTTTTTGGCTTTAATTGAGGAGCCAACCTGAAAACTAATTACTTCTCAGCATTAAAACTAATCAAGACGGTTTTGGTGTCAGAATGAATCAGGGTTTGGGTTGGCGAAGGATTTTCTCGACTCTGAGCTTCCCCCAGGTGAGCTGAAGGAGGTAGCAGGGAAGAGACGGGTCTGGGTGTCCCTGCAACCTGGCCTTTAGTTATCAATGAAACATGGACGACCTACACAAACTTTAGACTTTAGACCAAGACTCAAAGAGGTCCAGGCGAACAAGTTTTAGAAAAATGTATTTTGGATGAAATGCATAGTATTTTGGGGTGATGTGTGCTTTTATGGCACTTTTTATTTTAAAATCTAGAATCAGAATGAAGGAGTCAATGAGTGGCATAGCCCTTCAGATCAGTTTCGCATACCTTCATTCACAAAGCCTGGGACATATTCGTGATGGGATAAAACAGATTTTGGATATGACAGATAACCTGTACCATCAGATCTATTTTAGGATATTCAGAAAATGTGTTCTACAAGTAAAAACTGCATAAGCTATAAATATAATGTGGCTGGCTATGAAGTGAACCTTATATTCTTCAAATGTATATGGCACATAACAGGAACATTACAAAAGGCTCTAATATTCCCAGGGCACCATGTTTTTTCAGTTCCATACAGAAAATAAGTATCTGAAACTGGTTCTAAAAATATAATGTATGTGTGTCAGTGTATCATTCTTAGAGCATGATAACAATGAGTGATCGGTCTTACTTTCATGAATAAAACCTGGCAACAAAACTAGAGATACAATACGGTTCCTGGCTAATGATGCTAAGTCAGTGATTTTCCTCAATTCATACATCTTTGAGCCTTTTATTTGTTTTTCTAGGTGCTAAAAGACATTTTATGTCATTAGAATAAATAAATCTCTTTCTTAAATAATGTTACAACAGTAACTACATCTCTCAGGTAAATTTTAGATTTTTCTTTGCTAAAAAAACCTGGTAATTTCCCAGAATTGTAGCATTTTTAAACATTTTCAAAGCATAAAAGCACTTAGGGATACTCTGCGTAGAATATGCAGACGTAATAATCTTTTGTGCATTAAACATGGGGAAAATCTTAATATCTAGTCAGATTTGGCTCAGTCTATTTCTTTTTACAGACCAGTTTTTCATGCAGGCATCTGCATGCTTTGGGGCCAAAAGTGCCTTAAGGAGGTCAGTACCTTGGCATTCTCACCTCTAATTGTTAAAGTGTAACCACTTGAGATGGAAGAGCAGTGAAGAAGTAAAAATTAAAATTGCATATACTGATCATTGCATAGAGAAGCCTGGTGCAAAGCAAAATTATCAATCGATCACATCAACCAGCCTGACTGATCAAATCCCATCCAGTGTGGTGAAATAAATCCAGGTGTTGCACTCGGTGTGTGATGATGCAGTTCCATGAAGTTCACAGCTACAGTTGGTCCATGTGGATGAGATGCTCGTAAAGTTCGATGTTTTATGTATGAGTTAAGACGTTTGTCCTCTTGCTCAGGATCAGGATGGGTGGGGACGTTGGCGTCACATTGAGGCAGGGTTGAAGCAAGGAAGCACAAAGATGTAAACATGTGAATGTTTCAGTCCCAACCAATAACAGCAAAGGAAAATGAATCAGAATCTGCGTTTTTTTACTCCGGTCAAGGATCGAGCTGGTCTTTCTTCAGCTAATGGTGTCGAACTGAAATCTCAGTGATCAAAACAAAAGACATCAAACTGCTCGCCCTCCCTCCAGATGAACAAGTCAGAGATGACGAGCGTCGCACAGCCACAAGTGACAAGTTTAGTTGGCACATATATTAATTAGTATTTATAGTAAAAAAAAAAAGAACGAAAAAAAAGAAAACAACGAAACAAAAAAACCACAAAGATGCAGAGTGAAAGTATTTAAGAACTGATAGATGTTGATCACAGGTATTAATCAGCTCTGGGTGTCCGTTATTCTTTTTAGTGTCTTGTATTCATTTTATATTCTTAGTCCAGCAGCAGCGACAAACTTCAAGTGTCTCTGCAGTTTTTGTGGCGTTGGCAGCAGGAGGGAGGGAAAGCTCTGACAAGTGCTTGCAATACATGTTTGAAGCAAATCTAGATATATAGAATGCATGATCCTTGCATCAATTAATTTAGTGGAAGCACTGAACCGCCATCTTTCTTTTCTTTTTTGGGGTTAAACATCCTTTGTTCCAGATGTCCACCGTTGGAGACATGGTCCATATATCTTCCAATTATGATAAATAAGTATATTACACTGCTGTATGCCTCTTGCACCTTTCCCACCCCATCCATCTCTACGTCATATTTCCATATAGAATTATATTTCTGTCTTCACAAAAAAGCTAAAATTAAATACAAGATCTTTTTGTCTCCTTTTGTTCCAGTCCGTTCACTCCCAAACGGTTTCCTGGGTGTGTCTTGGAAAGTTTAGGTTTATTTTTTTCACGTTTCTTCTTCAGTATATTGCCACATTCATATATCATGCATTTTACTGCATTGCTATTGCACTGGTCCGGACTGTTAAGGGGTTTTAAAGAGACAGGAAAAAGGGTCTGGGGTTCAGGAGGAAGGCAAGAAAGGTAGGAAAAAGCAATAAAAAGCTTCAAACGGTTTGGTCAAATGGGGCTCAAAGGAGGGGCCACAAAAAGCAGCAAATCTTTGACCAAAGAGAAAGAGGGTGAAAGAAGAGGATAAGAGGTATGGCTGGAAAAGAGGGGCAATAATATCTGCTTTGGAGTCATCTTTGTCTCATATTTTTACTTTGTTTTGCTGCTTTCTTTGCTTCACGTCACTGTCGCCCATTTCCTCCGTTCGGCTACTGCTTATGGATGTCCTCGCTGCGGATGATCTTGTAAATGATCCAGTAGAAAATGTTAAAAATGAGGAAGACGAGCGGGAAGGCCACGCGGGACACTGTGTCAATGCGCTTGGCCCGGCTGATGAACAGCTTCTTCATCTCCTCAATGCTCTTCTCGGGCGGCGCCGAGGTCGGGGCGTTGTTGTTGTTGCCCTTGATGGCCATGCCATCCTTGGCCTGCAGGCAGGCAGGACCCATGCCGTACCCGGGGAAGCTGAAGCGCCCGTCGCCCGGGTCCTCCTCCTGCAACACAGGCCAAGACTCAGGCTGTTAGGAACCAGAGAAAAAACATCACAGTTGAGAGCTCTTTATGAGTTCAGGGACACCTCAGAGAAATTTTCAACAAGAGAAACATACATCAATAACATGTCTGCTTTACAGTAGATAAGGCTCTATTATCTTTAGTTTATCAATGCCCAATTATGCATCTTGTCTCAGCTCAAGCACACCAGAAAATGTCCATGAAGTGTTCAGGCGCTTTCAAGATCATAAGGCCATTTGTGTTTATAGCAGACTTTGTAGCTGATCATTGTGAATTCACATAGTTATTAGACTGATGCTGAACTTTGATGCTGCCACATCATCCTCAGTTTGACGTCGCTGGTATGTGCCACTGACTTTCACTTTCTTTGTTTTGCATCGTATTGCAGTTTGTTTTGCACTTTGCATATGATTAAACTGTACAAAGTTCTGTTCCTAAATTTATGTGAAGTTATTTTGTTTTACAGTGTTGGAAAATGTCAAAATCATATTGTTTGTTGACATTAGGAAGCAAGAATTAGCTGATCAGACAAAGCAGCAAGCTCTCCTTTAACTCATTTTTTGTGACTGGGAAATTTATTTGCCCCCTTACAAGTTTTAGATCACCAGACAAAGTTTAGTAAAATCTAGTTTTAAATGAAGATATCAATTATTAAGGGAAAAAGGAATCCAGATCAACCTGCGTTATGTGAAAATTTAATTGCCTGTCTTGTTAAATCATGAACTAACCTTGATTTCACTAAATAAACCAAAGTGTAATTCCTATCACACCTGTAGAATAAAAAAACACATCTTAATAGAAACTGTTTGACAACAAGAAATAGGCTGGATGGTGTCAAATAAATACAAAAATCAAAGAAGGGCTGATATATTGCAGTGAGGAAAGGGTTACCAACCCATGTATAAGAACACGGACGTGCTGAAAACCATATAAGTGGTGGTTAGTCAATCTTACTTCAGGAGCACATAAACAACTCATCCAGAAAGTCACAAAATGACCCAGAATGGCACATGAAGTTCAGTTCATCATTCAAAATTCAACATTACCAAACATTATGGTCACAAATGGCCTGTGTAAAATAATATCACATTTCTGCTCTCAAACAGAAGGTAAGAAATGAGAGCACCATTTGAAAACCACTTTTTGCTTTTACTCAGTTTATTTTTATCTGATATTAAACTTTGTTAGATAAACTGAAACATGTAGTACTGTAGAAAAGTATTTTACCATTTACAAATGTATTTTGTTCTTGCTTTTTATCACACTAGATGTTTCAGCTCACCAGTTTCTGAAGGGAAAGCAGTCAAATCTGGTGGGAGAAAATAAAAACAGTACTTTTTTCCTGACTGATACCTTTGTACATTGAGATATCTTTGATCCTTCTCTTCAAACTATGGCTTTTAGGTAAAGAATGAAAGTGTGCAAATATCAGGAAAGTCTTACAAGGACAGTTTCACCATAACTGAACGAAGCTTCAGAAGACTGCATGTTGAAACTGAATCAAAAAGTGCCTCAAGAAAGTATTAAACTGTGGAAATGCATGTAAGAAGATCACTGCAGTTTGATTTTCTTCTTTTTAAATTTTTCCAACTGATAAATATTTTCCTTGAATTATAGTTGCAATGAAAGTGGAAACAGTTGCAAGTCTTTTTTTTAGACTTTTTCTTACTTCACTAAGATGTTTTAACAGAGGTGTGTACACTTTGTCTGGTATGCCCTCTAGTACAGTTCTTTAGTGAAGTCGTCCAGTAATAACAGGAATCTGCTGAACGTCTCATTGTTTTTTTTTGTGTGTGTGTTTTTCTATCTCTGTATGCTCTTGCTCTGCACAAATGTCCAAAAGCTTTGCAAAGGTTGAGCTGTGGAGTGGATTAATGAATGAAGAGCTCACCACGGGTCAGGCTGCACACAGCACTGCTGTGTCGTCCTGCTAGAAGTCACAAAGTGTTTCACTCACCAGTCGAGGGGAGTGACGATGTGAGTTGAGGTGTTTGAATAGATTCGATTGACTGACATGAGAAGCACTGAAGGTGACGCCATGCACGGGACATTTTCACCCAAGGGCAATGAGATACTGATAATGTTATCTGCATTGTCACCCTGCCTTTTCATTACAGCAGGTGTATCGACTTCCTTATCTGTTTCAGAGTTTGTAGCAAACATCAACGTGGGCTGTCTGTGGAAGCTTTATCTCCAGAATAAACACCACAAACAGCCTTTAAACAACAAGCTTAAAAGTGACATAAAGAAAATCCCTCAGGTGTCTGAATGTCATCTTTTTTGTCTGGAGTCTGAATGTTTGCAACTTGTTTTTTTTTTTTTTCCTTTTTTCCCTTTGAGTCATTTTGGGGAGTCTTTCCAGCAGCAGATCTAATCTAACCATTCCCTTTTGGACTGGAAAAATGATAAAAGATTTTTATGATCACCACGCTAGCAGGTCCGATGCCTAAATCAGAAACAACCGCTGGCAGCAAGGGAGCTTAAGTGACGCAAAACCTCTGCAGCAACAACAAATCAACCCAGCAATAAAAAACGACAGCTGAACACCCCTGTGCTAGACTCAGGCGCTACCATCCAGAAGAAGAAAAGAGGCTAAATATCCAATAAATTGCCAAAAGAGATCACTAAAGTGAAATCAGAAGGGAATGTCTTGTCCCAGTATGTGGCGCTTGCATGACTAGCATTCAATTGTTTGTGTGTAGCTGTAGGTGTGTGCATTTACACTTATGTATGTTGCACCACAAGGTAGTGATCCATTTTTAGCAAGCAATGTCCCCGTTCTGTCCTTGCGTCCACACCAAGTCATCTATTACCGTTAATACACACACACACACACACACACACACACACCTACACAGGGAGTCTACGCATTAGCCGCGACGCTAGTCGACCTCTGCCCGTCCTTCAGTGACGCTGCGAAACTATTACAGATGCTCCGCTTTATTCTCCCTGCCATGTGATTAATGTGGAGGGTGGAGGGACGTGAGGAGGAGGCGCAATGAGAAGAACTGTCGAGAGAGAAGGAGGAGGTGGAGGAGAAGAAAAGAATGAAAAGAGGCAGTGAAGAACAATAAGAGAGGAAGAAGGAGCGTGCATGCACTCCTAAGCGGACACAGACGCTCTGTTAATGCCAGAAAAAAACAAAAACAAAACAAAGGGTGGATCACGTGAGCCATTGTAAAATATCTCCATTAACATAGAAAGGAGCATAAACAGTCCATGGGAGAACAGATGGAAGGAGTAAATCACTGGAGATAAATGCTTTAGAAAAATCTCACTTTGCTTTTCTGTCTTATTCTGGTTCGCAAAAAAGGATGAAAAGTCTTGTCATTACATGAATTTATGCACTTTCAAGGTCTATATTTTAATCATACAAATGATGTATTTCTGCACATTCTGTAGCAAAAGAAAACAGTCTATTCATCTCTCAACTGTTTATGCTCAGAGTGTTGCTCATCTCCAGCAGTGATTGGCCAAAAGGTAGGATACACCCTGAACTTTGGCAGATTTGGCAGAGTGGTTTCAGATTATAGAAAACCAACAATAACTCCAAAAGAACAAGTTTCTACAACTAAGGTATGTCGAATACCATTTTTTGAATGCCCAATCAGCATTAGAAAAATACACTGTGTTCCACTCCTGTCAGCTAGCTCAGGAAATTGAGGCTACAGTTCACACAGTCTCAGCAAAATAAGCCAATAACAGACTGGACAAACTTAGTCTGGTTCAGTGAGTCTCAGTTCTTCAGCATTCAGGTGTATATATTTCTTATTCCTTTGTCCCCTTGGTCTTCTAAAAAGATATTTGTTTAGATTGTGAATAGAGAAAAAGACTTAAAGACATGAAATATTTTCAGTTTAATAAAAACATTTGAAAGCAAAAAAGTCTTTGCAAAAAGCTACAAAAACAGGACAAAGGATAAAGTAGAAAGAAATAGACTGGAAGAGGAGGGAAGAAGACAGCAACAGAACCTCTTTGCTCACTCATCCGTCATGCTTTCAGGTCGTGATTGAAGCATTTGTATCCGTGCCGTCACAGATGTGATTAATCGAACAGATTAGCTGGAAGCAGAGAGAGGATGGTGTCAGGCCTGCGCCGTCTCCTCTGCAAACATTACCCTTGGATCCTTGTTTCAGAGACCTGCATTTGCATAAAACACGACTCGGAGGACGCGTCAGCCACAACTAGCGCTGGAATCAGTCTCTGCTGAAGCAGCCGGGAGGAGGGATTCCTTTTCCTGCTTCATAATTTCCCTCTGCAAGCATTTCCAGATGAGTGATGAGGAAAAGAATATGTTTTAAGCTTGCCTGTGCTGGTCTTTAGTCTGGTAAATTCATCTCCGACCGTCCTTCATACTCTTTGTTCTTGTCCTCCATCACCCTCTCATGTCAATTCAGGTCATTTGAAGCTTTTTAAGATGTTTCAGGACAAATGTTTCAACACCGAGTGGATTCTGTGCAACTTACAATATTTGAATATCCTTAAAAGTTCTTTAAAAAACTTTTAAAGAGGTGACTGTTTTGTTTGAAATGACATAGTTGTCTGACTCTTTAATTTTTTATTTTTTTAATTAGTGAAATATGATAGGCAAGCATAACTAGGATGCATCCAGACAGACAACATTCTGCTTTTTGAATCTAATTTGACTTTATCTGCAGTTCAACAGACTCAATTCTCAATCTGTGTGGGAGGATGATGTATTTTCATTGTTGCTGAGAATTTGGAGACAGGTTATGATTAATGTGCTGCAATTTAATTTAATTTTTAGTAATATATTTTGGATCATTGTTCTGCTGAAAGAACTAACAACCAAAGTTGTATTTTTAATTGTTTTGCCTGCTCTAAAAGGGAAACAAGCCCACAGCATAACAAACCCTCTGACATACTTAACAATGGACATGAATGATTCATCTGAATGTAGATATGGGCAAGTTTATGTCATGGAGGTGGTGGTTTGAGGTGGTGAGGAGAAAACGCAGGTAATCCCAGGATATGATGAAAAATGATGAATTTAATGAAAATGATGCTCAGACAGTCCAAGACAGGCACCACGGCAGGAGACAAGCGCACAGCTAAAATGCCGGTAGCAACTGACTAATCAGGACTAACATGCGAGCGAACACAAACCAGGACTTGGCAGTTCCACTAGAGAATGTAGACAGCAATAGACATACGCTTGACGTTAGACAATTGACAAGGACCCGACAAGAGACAGAGACAACAGGTGGGACTAAATACACACAAGGGTAATCAAGGGAACGAGACACACCTGGGAAACAATCAACAGGGAAGACTCAGACTCACAGGACAGAACTGAACACAGAAAACCCTAAAAATAAATACACAGAAACACGATCATGTTTTTTTTTAACAAAATTTCTAGATTTATGAAGAACACATTTGTCTTAGGTATGTCCTATTGTCTTTCCCAAGGGAGAGAAAGAGAAAGAGCAAAAGAAGGTTGAGAAATGGGCCACTGTGGCAAGTAATATTTTTTTCCCCAGGTAAACAAGAAGTCATAGATTATTAATCCTAAATCCCTAAAGACTCTTAATTACCTTAAATGTGAAGTATAAATTGCAAAATCCTTCAAAAAGATGCACTTTATAAGAATTGTTAGCAAATAGGTGACACAAATTTACAACAAGTTGAAAAATGTTTTTTATATAAGAAGAAAAAGCAAAGAGATTGCAATGATGTGATTATTATGTAATCAATGCTAGATGGAAACTATCTGAGAATGGGTGGACTGGATGAAGCGATTTCATAAATGCAGATTAACCTGTCATTAAGGTTCATTCATTCTGGTGTCAAAGGAAATTTAATTAGTTAGATGAAGGTCACTGAAACCACGAGATGCATCAGAGGGGGGATGAAGTCCTGGAATGCTTATGGAGTTTCCGAGAATGCATATTATGCAGCTCTGGAGACGTTTCTGAGTTGCTGACGTGAATCACAGCCTGGCTGCTCAGATCTCTACACATGGTTATAATGTAATGCTCCATGCAGCATCCCCTGCTTTTCCTGTTCTCTCTTTTGGTTTCCACTGGAGTCTCTGCCTGCATGAAGCGGAGCTGTGTTAATGTCTCTGGCTCATCAAGCCGCTGACCTGGAATGATTATCCACATGATCTGCTGCGCTGTTCTTTTTCTCTCCTCTCCCGTCTTTCTGTTCCTCCATCAGATCTGAATAACATCCAGGGACACCACAATCCTTTCAGCTGCGTGTACGAAACGTTAATTCCAAATTTAACATCAATTTAGTGCTCACTGAAGCTTGAAGTAGCTGAAGTGGGGGTTACGTTTTCGCCTTTATTTTCTGAAAACAATGAATTTTACAAAGATGAGTCAACACAGAAACATCGAAAGTCATCCATCCATCATCTACACCCTCTCATCTCTGCAGGGTTTGTTAAGGGGGTGTTGAGAATAAATAATTCACTGTTTTTCTTTTATCTCTTTTAGCTAAAGCTAAAGGAAATGACATGATAAGAAACATCCTCAAAGCTAGGGTTAAAGGATATGACACACTAGGGAACGCACTCTTTAGGGAGTAGCTTAGATAGAGGCTAACAAATGGGATTACCAACTGTTGCTTGATGCCATTTTGTCCTGCTAGCTCCTAAAGGTAGCATGAGAAATGGACCAGCTGTGTTTTGTTATTAATAAATGAAATTCATGAATTCAACTCACTGTCTCTTCTTCAGCCTCATGCATCAAGACCTTAGCCTGGACAAAGGTAAATACTTTAAACATGGTGGATGTTTAAAGTATTTATATGGATTCACCTTCCACTTCCACAAAAGCAGCGTGTACAACCTACAAAATTAACAAAGTTAACAACTTTTAATCATGAGTCTTCTATGAGAGAATCCCTCTGATGGTCACCAGGTGGCTTTAAAACGAAAGCATCAGATGCCATATAAAAGGCTAATGCAAGAAACAAAATCTCACAAGAACTCAATTTAGTGGCTGATCAAGTTCCTGAAAATAACACCATCAGCTGATTTAATATGATGTCATAAGAGCAGGTGAAGAATCCTGCTGAAAGATCAAAACCGTCAATTCAGGATTTGATATAAACGTATTACTGTCAACTTCAAAAATGGTCAGTTCCAAGTAAAAGTGTGCAACCAGCATTTCTTTGAATCAAAATCTCCTCACTTGCAGGAGATTCTGGTGCAAAGAATCTCTGATTGAGAAAGAACAGTTTTCTCAATCATCAAGAACTGGAAGTTGGGAGGTTCAGAACCGTGATAGCGCCGGTGCAGAGCTTGTTCAACATTCACAGCTTGTTGGTGTGAGTTCATCTCCTCACACTACGACGTTAAAATGTTTGGATGTTTGCATAAGTGGATGCAATCAAAGACGTTTTGAAGAAAAAGGCCAAAGATTCCAATTTTAAGAGATTCACCTGTCATTTTCAAACACTGCGATGGCATCTGTGGTATAAACGCTAGCATAAGTTCATGTTTGCTTACTTATACAAGACAGTGTCAGGATTGAAATGCGGGAGATAGGTTTCATTATATATGGAAGTGAGTTGTAAACTGAGTTGTAGAAAATAAAGTAGAAAGTAGTGCAGAAAGTGTTCTTGATAACAGCAATGCCCTCTGCAACAGTTAAACACCTGTTTAATTTGGAGACCGCAAGAGTGTTTCACACCAGTTGACTGCCGACCTGTCAGTCTGGGGGCTGATTTCACTCTCACCGCTCGGCAAGCCTCTTAATCTCTGCGCGCTCTTATCTGCCTTTGTTCTCTGAGCTGCCGAACAGCCGGAGAGATCAAGGCAGTTTGAGCAAACCAGCATGTACAGCATCCCCCCACCTAATTGCAGCTAACAAGACGATTATAGCCGATCAATCAGGAAGTGAGGTTCCCTAATGAGAGGCTGTCATTTTCAAACACTGCGATGGCTTCTGTGGTCACTTTCCACTGACCACTTCTTTGAACCCGCAGCTCTTTTCACAGAGGACACTGAGCTGAAAACAGAGCCTGATACAGGAGACAAAGTTTCTCCAGATTGTTCCAGTCTCTCACGTTGGAAAGGAGAAAATCAGTGAGGACAGTCGTCTTTAGTAGCTTAAACATGCTCAAGTCTCATTTGTGAGGTAAAAGTCAGATGTGAATCTTTAAATTCTGGGTGATGTGAACTTTGAATTTTATCTCCACATTTTGTAGTAGTATCGTAATAACAATACAAAATGACCATGAAAAACTATTTATTTCGCCTTTTTAGGCATCTGTATGGCTATGAGTGTATCACACAGCAAACATAGAGCCAAAAAACACAAATTCTTCTTTTGAAAATCATTCCTATTTAAAATTGGCTTCTTCAGGACGTCCCTTACCTAAAGAAGTGATTTATATCATTAAACTGCACACAGTAACTACTTTTGATCATATATTCAAATTTACTGAAATTTATTGATGCACTTGTGGAACAAACAGTGGCGAAAACAGTAAAAATAAAATTTCTGATAATAAAACGCAGTGGCAGACAGTTGTTTACAGCGCAGGTAATTTCTTGTCGAAATGGTGCATTACATACACCATGGGCAAACGTTAGAAATTGGGTAAAATTTAAAACCTCAATGAAATTCATGCCTCCTGGAAGCAATATTGTCCCCAAAGCCGAGAGCTCAGACCCTCTGGACGAAGCAAAGTGTAGAACAAGGGGCTGATTTTTACCAGGCTAGTTTTGAGGTGGCAATTCAGACATGTGAATCAGATGTGTTTGTCTTTCTCTCAAAGAGTTATAAGACTGTGTGATTCAGCTGTTTATGCTGTAATCTATGACGTTATTATTTTTAAAATCCAGTAGATAACTCTCATAAAGTTATGTAGTCAAAACCTATCCTGGTGTTAAAATGCACATTTGCATTCTGGGCATTGCCTGCAATAATAGCACTGATTCTGCAAGTGAAGACAGTTGTGATTGAAGTGGAGGTGAGAGGCAGTCATGTTCGACTTCTCTTTGATTCCTGAAGAAGATCACTCTCTCGTTCAGTAGGGAGAGCTTGTCTGTATTAAACACGCGAGCTGCTGCCAGGCGGCCCGATCTGTCAAGGAAGAGCAGCGTTATTGATCTGATCCCTGCACAGTTGCTTTGCACTCCCAGCAGGGGGGGGTGTCACTCTGCCTCCGCGCGCAGAGGGGGCCGTGCTGCCTTTTTGTTCTCTCGGGGCTGCAGTATCTGTTCGTTTGATGCCCTCTTGTTCCGTCTTTCTAATTAGACAGCCTTCTGAAGCAGACAGCCTCAGTCCGACTTCTCCTGCTCCGGCCCGTTCTCTCTCTCTCTCTCTGGACTATCAGTGCCACTAACAAATCAATGAAGCAGCAGGGTAGAAACCACAGAAATCAGCACAACGGGGACCACTTCATCTGCTGCAGCTACCTGCATCGCAGCGACAGGCTCACGTTCAACACTGAAATACGAGCTGAGGTGCAGCAGTGGATTTATGTCAAGGCAGGGACAGCGGCACTGAAGCATGAATTCTGAATTACATATCTGCCAATTCAAGCCAAGCCATCAGAAGCAGATGCATTTTATCTGGACTGACAGTCTCCCAAAAAAAAAACCCACTGTTCCGTCCAGAAATCAGACCTAGTTGTCTGTCCCTTTGATTTCTCTTCAAGCACTCGCTGCTGCAGAGTGCACTTTGCAGGTGGGTGCATTAAAGCCACAAAACGCTCGAGGACATTGTTCAGTCAGGTCTTTTAGATTTTCGACAATATGCAGACGAACTGTTGATGTTACCACACCAGTAAATAAATCCTCCATGGGGAAATGTTCCGGTAAATTCACAATCCAAATCCATCACGCTGACGTACGGGTTCTGTCTGTAAATCCCTCCTAACCTGGCCGAGAGTCACCATGAGACTTCCCATAAATAATAAATCCATCGAAAAGGAAATAATGAGCTGTTACTGTCAATGTCTGTCACAATCGCAAACCATTTTCCTGTGAATCTACCAAGATGATGCTCTTAAAGGGGCAGTATTATGTGTTTTCCAGACACATAGTGTCATTTTATAACATAATCAAGTAACTTTTATAACAACCTGTTATTATAAAAATCCTAATGTATCAAATATGTCTCTTTAAAACTCCTGCTCTTTCTGAAACTCCACCTTCAGGAAGTCATCACAACACCGCTCCTCTATTAACCCTTTAATTAAATTTTTACCAGCATTTCACTGAGAAGTAGCTCCTGTAATGAGTTCATTGGATGCGCAGTTCCACCAGGTCTTTGCTAATTGCTGCTGGCTAGTTTGAAGGAGCTGACTGGGGGATGCTTGGAAACTGCAGCTCAGAGGAGGAGCTGCATCTCAAAGGCAGGGGTAGGTCCAACCAGGCGTTTTGGACAGCTAAATGGTTGCCACAGAAGATTAAAGGATTTCTGGTAACACTTTATTTGAAGGGGGTGAATAAAACTGTCATGAGACTGTCATAAACATGACATAACACCTATCATGAACATCAATAAGTCTTCATGAATATTTATGACTGTTGTCGTAAAGTATCATTCGGTAAATCATGACACTTTTAATACAAAGTTGACATTATTGAAAATGTCTTCATTATGACAACTTGTCATTAACTTAGACATCATGATCTGACATAAATTTGTTATAAAAGTATTACCGATTAAACTTTAAAAATTAGCTTTATGTAGTAATATTATATAGCTCTGTCATGTTGTTTAGTCTTAATTTTCTTAATTTAATCAATCCTAAAGTTTTATAGCAAGATGTCTACAAAGTACTTATGAACTTAGCATTTGAAACATCATTAAGGCTGTTTTAACCCTTGTGCGTGCGAGGCAAACGTAGAGAACTCTGGCAAATGATACAAGTTTTACTTGTGTGGGGTCGGTTGGTATGGACCCCATTTCTAAACACAAGGGTTAAGTAGTGCAATACAAGTTATCTTTTGTTTTATTCCAATGTACAAAGGGTTTGTTCTACAGCTATGGTGGTAGTTATAATGTGTTTCACTTATCTTGAGGTAAGACTTAATATCAATAACTCTGTTAGCATAGCATTTGACACTGTAATAACACTAAGTTACATCTTTATAATTGTTGCTACTAGTTTCACTTTACTTGAGTTAATAGTTAATATTAATGACACTGTCACACTTAATGACATCTTCATAACTGTTGTTACTTGTTTCACTTTACTTGAGGTAAGAGGTAATATTAATGATACTTAATGACATATTCATAACTGATGCTATTTGTTCCACTTTAGTTGATGTAAAAAAGATAATAAGTGTGTTATTAAATCATTTGACAGTGTAATAAAGCTTAATGAAATCTATTGCTTGTCCTACTTGTTTTGCTTTATTTCAGTGAGTGGAAAAATTAATCATTGTTTTGTTAAATCTTTTGCTAGTGTAATATTCAAATCATTATTACTAGTATTATGACAAATTTATGTCAATCATGATTTCTTGGTTAATGACAAGTTGTCATAACAAAGACATTTTCAATAATGACAACTTTGTTATTAAAAGTGTCATGATTTACCAAATGACACTTTATGACAACAGTCATAAATATTCATGAAGGCTTATTCATGTTCATGACAGGTGTTATGTCATGTTTATGACAGTGTCATGACAGTCTTATTCGCCCCCTTCAAATAAAGTGTTATCGGATTTCTCAAACATGCATGAAAGAATCTAAGCAACACTCCAGGTGTGCTTTTGATGAGGGAATATCATAATATGATGTAAAACTAAACTGATTTTACATAATACTTCCCCTTTAAGCACTGACCTGAACACAGCAGCAGCACCATGAAGGAGTCTGAACTGGATCAGTGTCACTGTCAGTCTCCACAAGATGAAGGTTAAACATGATTGTTGCCAACTTTGGCCCCCACATGGTCAAACTGAAGTTCAAGCCCTGTTCAGAATGGACAAATAACCCAATACCCACCAACCTCTGGCTTCTGTCTGCAGAGGGAAATGGTACATTAGCATTCATCTCCAATTCAAATGAGTCTGCAGCTGTAATGGGTATTTATTGGCCCAAGCTGCAATCAGCACAAACTGAGCATCACTGTTTCCTGGAAAGACGGGAAACAAGCACAACACAACAGATTATTTGTATTCTGTGAGATCATTTTTAGATTTATGCAGAAGATGGAACATAAATTTCAAAGGTTTGGAAAAGGACAAATTTATGTTTGGCTTTTTAATAAGGTGCAATAGAAAAGAAATGTCTTCATAAATCTAAACAAACAATTTCAAATGCTTCAACTTGAACCAAACAGCAATTAAAAGTAGAGTTTAAAACTAGATTAAAGCAAAACTAAGCTAATCAAAAACTTATCATTAACATGTGTAAAATTGAAAAAGTGTAAACATCTGATATTTTTGGTTATTAGGAGGGTAAATTACTTCTTTACAACAAATTTTCCAAGTGAAGATGGGTGTACTACTGCTGCTCTCTCTTTCAGAGATTAAAATAAGATGATTTTTTGTGGATTAAAATACAAATGAAACAAATTGTTTTGAAGCGTATGTGAAGGATTTCTGTATTCCTTCCAAAGAGAGCGAACTCTATGCTGTGTTTCAAAAACAAATCCCAAAATAATGTAGGGGAAAGTTCACCCTCTAGAATTTCTATTGGCTCTTTACCTTGTAAAATTAAAATTCACCTGAAATGTATGATAAAAACAAATATACAACATACACATAACTGCAGACCACACTGTCATTTTTATGAAACATAGATGAAGTTTGTGAAAAATAAAGTACATTTCTATACCCTAGAGCCACAGTAAACACACAAAACTCTGGAATTTTCTTTGCCTTGCCTGTTTGGTATCCTTTCATGACTTTCATGAAATAATTTATCTTGACATTAAAGTGCTTTAATAGATATGAATCTACTCTACATCTGATGAAAATAGCGTGACATCTTAAAATTAGTATGTTTTATATACTGCTCAAAAAAATAAAGGGAACATTTCACTTTAATTTTGTGTGTGGCTCCAAATCCAGGCCTCCATTGGTTAATAAATTTGATTTCCATTGATGATTTTTGTGTGATTTTGTTGTCAGCACATTCAACTTTGTACAGAACAAAGTATTCAATGAGAATATTTCATTCATTCAGATCTAGGATGTGTTATTTGAGTGTTCCCTTTATTTTTTTGAGCGGTGTACTATTCCACAAATACTCACAGTTGCTATGCTACTTTTATTTATTTATGTTCCTCTTAACATAAAGAGGAACTTGTTCTTGTTGGATCTTGTTGCTGTTGTGCAGCATTTTAGTGCATTTTTGTTTCTATGCTGACTATGTCTAGTCAGTATGCATAGTCTTACTATGTTTACTGATTATGACTATATTATAAAAGCGAACTATGTTATGAACTTTTTATTAAATGTATTTTTTATATAAATTAACTGTTGGTGTCCCTAATTTTTTTATGTGTTATACTAAATATGATTATGACATTCTTTTTCTTTATATTTTGTGACATACTTTGAATCCATATTGCTCCCTCTATTATGCACAATAAATACATCATGAAGCGTTTATCTCAGTAGCAATTTAATCAAAGCTTCAGCCAGCCCAGAGTACTGATTAAAAAGCCAGCTCGTCTTAGTTGAAGTTTATTACTTCACCCTTTACTACAATTTTTCATTTCACCGCTGCAGATTTGACCTGAAATTGGTTCAAGTCCCCTGTCACTGTCTTTTCTTAAAGCCTCAAACAGAGTCAAAAGGAGGAGCAGGAGTTGCTTTCTCTGAAGACTACTTCAATTACACAATGCTGAAGGGTCATCATTGAGATTCCTCTCAATGAAAACTGAGAGTGATTGCCTCCTCCAGCTGTGAGGAGGGGAAGGATCAGGCAGCTTAAACACTTGTTGGAGGTGTTTATTTTCCAGGAAAACATGCCTTCCCTTCCTCCTCTGCTCTTTCTTTTACACATTTGACAGTTTCTGCATGCTTGGGCTTTGATTTCCTCAAACTGCTGGTTTCTGTATGCTGCAGTGACACTGTCCTTTGAGCTGAAACCTGACTGATAGTCGTCCCTAATGGATCACATTAGACTCACATTAGAAGGACTGGCCCGGGAGGTTAATTAAGAACGTGACGCCGAACGACTGTCTGTCTTTCTCTCCCTCGCTGTGTCAGAGACGGGGTTTTCACCATCACCAGATTTATTTCACAGCTCCAGGATTACTGCTCAACATCTTATTGAGGATGCTCATCATTTTTATATCAGATCATCATCATAGTCTCTCTTTTTTATTATTATTGTTTTATTATTAAACTACGCTTGAAATAGAGTGAAAAGACCAGAGGAGCTGAATTTGACAAATGTTTTGAATGACGAATTTCTCCATCTCCATAAAATTATGCAAAGTCCTGCTTCAAATGCAAATACCCTCTATCCTCCGTGTGTTTTCGGAGTTCCTTGAAGCCCTGGTTTCAAACAGTTTACATGGAGAAGTTGAAAAGCTCCTTACTGTTTGCACATGTCGGGGTTTTGCATTGCAAACTGCTGGAATATAAGGACTGTGATGGAATTCTCTGCTGCTCCCAGGGCAACATTATATTTATATTTTTAAGCAAAATGTAAGCTTGAGACATTTTTTTCAGCATACAAACTGAAAATTGACAAAAAAAACAAAAAAGAAGAAAGTGTTTTAAAAAGGGATAAGAGAATTTCTTTATATTTTTATGGCATACAATAAATGTCAAATTTGGCAGCAAATAAAAAAAAAAATAACCCAGTCCTGCAGAGTAACATGACACAGCCCCACTTGGTTAACAAAATATTATATAAGAATCACGAACCTTAATTCACCTATCTATTAATATGAGCTTAGCAATCAAATTGCAGAGAATTTGTCAGCAACCAAAATGTTTGCAGCTGTGAAGTCACTCTCATGTTGACCTCATCTGAACAGACACATATCCTTATTATGTAACACAGCCACAGCCTGGATTCACCTCCTGCTTTCATCATCAACCACGAAAAAGAGGGAGAAAAAAAACGACAAACGTGCCAGATGTTTGTCGGATCCAAGCCCGCGGTCCCACTGCTCCTACTGTTGAGGTGAGAGCGGGTCGAGAGACCCTGAGACAGACGTGAAAACACACACAGAGGTTTTCTGTCTGATTCTCCATGAAAGTGCAGCTGCAGTCGGACTGTTTAATCCACCACTTCACCTGCCGTCAGGGCTCAGGGGATTGGGAATAACAAAAATGGGATTAAGGATTAATAGATTTTTATATTATCATATTTCTCACCCCTGCCAACTCTCTGTCCCGCTGCTTCTCTGAACTCTTCATGTTTATTTTATAGGAACATGTCAAACTCTGCTTTTAATTATTATGAAGATGTCCACTCAGGTTGTAATCACTGGGAACAACAGCATGTTCTCTAGAAACAGACACTTTTCCTTTGACTTCAGTAAATGTCAATTTAAAAGTAGGGCTGAATAAATTAAATAATATCACAACATCATTGCTTTCAACACTCTGTTGTTTACAATGGAGTATTAAGGCCATGCTAAGAAAACAAAGCAAATACAATTACTAGAATAAAGTCATAAAATTATAAAAAAAAATCATAGTATTGCTGTTTAACAATCAGTAGCTCTAGCTCTGAAATGCTTTCAAAACAGAAATTAGAATAACACAAATTCATGTTCTTTAAAACCTCTAATCTTATTTTGTTAAAAGACAAAAGGAGTGTTTTAAATGATATTTGGGTGTTTACAGCCTCATCTGATGAAGTGCTGCTTAAAACTACAGCACTTAGCAAATTCAAACTTGGATTAAATTTTGAATTCTAGATTTTCTGAGACACAATTCTCTGGTTTGTAGAAGCTTTTGTGAAAAGATGTGAATATGGATTCTTGTTCTTGTGAATCTTATTTTGCATGTGACATCACACCCACAGATGATGATGATGATGGAGGATGAAGTCAAAATGCATGGATATGCTAATATTAAATGACACAGTCAACATAAACCTAGATATAATCCCACCTTAATCCCAATTCTGAAATGTGGCTTTCTAATTTAGCTGTCACCTTCCTGGGCTTCCGGATACTGTGTCTTCAATTCATGAAAACGTGATGCTCGCATCCGAGATGTCAGACTGAATTGAGCAGCTTAAGTTAAATCAAACGCGAATACATGCCCCTTTGACACCAAATTACACAACAGCACTTAGAAATGTAAGCATGTTCACCGGCTCTGAAGACGAAAATCTCCCTCTGCCTTTCACACAGACACAAATCCAAGCTGCATGGATTTTTTTTCTTTTGTTTTAAAGTGCAGGTGCATTGTTTCTTCTCTTGTGGTTGAGTTTTTTTTTTGTTTTTTTTGCCCTGCACCCCACAATGTCTGCCAGTTTCACAATCAGCAAGCGCATCAATATTCCCTGCAGGCCTGACAGCTTTACTCCTTATTCGATACAGCCGCCTGCACTGATAAATCCAACCAGCCAAACAGAATGCACAGATTAAATACTGCATGCAGAGTTGAAACAAAGTAAAAGAAATGACAATGAATTTAGAAAAAGAAAATCCTCCAAATACAAGGGGGCAGAGGTCATTGTGTTTATATGCATCTACACTACTATAATGAAATTTAATAACTATGGAGTCTAAACTTTTTAATAAGACTTAATGTTATCTGATTTAACGCTCTTGAGCATTTTGACAGTCAATGAAAGTTAAAGTAAATTATAAGATGTATTGCTTCCAAAACTGAGAAAGATAAAGGTGGCTTATGTGACATATAGCATATCAATGATCAGAGAAGTGACTCTGAAAATAAAATGTCAGTTGTTTTTGCATTCATCACATGGTTCTTAAGCCTTCATAATCTATATTGAATTTGTATTTTTGTTTTTTATAGCTGCTGGTTGCTTGGATTCTCCAAACAATCAATAAAAAATCCAAATTGCAAAATAAGATCAATGTTTACAACCACAATGTTTCATCAACTAAGAGTGTTTATGCACCATACTGCACTTTGAATTATTCATTTCTATTTTTATTGAGCGTCTTTGTGTCTTTATATTTAAAGTGCAGCACTGGAGAGCCATTACTGATTGAACAGTTTATCGTTTTTATAATTACATAATAGCTTTTCTAATTTCTTATTTTGTTAATGGGAGTCCGTTAATTAGCTAGGCTAACAGAGAATAAATATTAGATGGTCATATTATTTAATATTTTAATAGGATATATTTTAAAACGATTGAGAATGGCTTTTGAAAATAAAAAAGACCTTTGGGTAGACTTTTGCTGCATTTCTACAAATAGAATGGTTTTTAAAAAATATTTTTTCTCTGTTTGTGAATTCACAACAAGCTCTTTGCTGTGCAGCTCGGCTCAGCCTTCAGTCGGCGCACCGCCTATGAAACATTGATGACTCGTTTCTCTACAAGACAATAATAAGTACTGCACAAAGCCAGGATCAAGCGAGGACCTGAATGATTTCAGACGACTTGAGCATGGAGAAGAGGAGAGGGTTTTTTTTTTTCTCTGTTTCACATGACTAAACAAACACCTCATGAATTAAACTGATTCTTTGTTTCAGGCAACCAAACTCCACAGGATGAAATCTAAAATTTAAATAAAGTCCAACTGATTTTTCAGTTGACACATAGCAGGAACAGTCCTGTCCTTGGAGAAAAAGTCAGAAGCGTTTACCTTCATGTGTCGTCGTCTCCGTCTGAAGCGCAGCAGCTCCTTGTGCTGGCGGGCGATAAAGTTCACGGCGGCGTATTCCAACAAGGCCGAAAAGACAAACAGCAGACAGACGGCCATCCAGATATCAATGGCTTTCACATAGGACACCTGCAGGCAGTCAAGAACAAAAAAATAAAGAAAAAAAACATCAGATAGACTGAATTAGAATAAATAAACAGAGCCTTGTGTCTGGGTTTTTGTTTTGAGGCCCTGGCCTTTTTGGCTCTGCTTTTTATGGTTCACTATCTGTTTTTCATACATGAAATATCAGACTTGGTCAGACAGGAGCTAAACGAAGTCTGTCTGGCTCATTCTCTAGTTAATTTACACCCTGTCCTGTCATTTTACCTCTTTATCTCTACACTGATCACTTTGTGAAGTCCTGAGTCAAACACAAAGAAAACACAATCACCTGCATAAAATCTAATTAAATTATGACTTTGGATCTTTTGCACACACACAGTCTGGAAGTTCACCTTGCGACACTGATTGGAAAACATTTATCTTTGAATGGCTGAGGGACACCTCGGCTTGACAACCATTCAAGCATAAAGCAGCAACGTAAAGGGAAACAGGCCGTTCTCATCAGACTTACTCTCACTAACGTTAAAGACGTGTAAAAAAAGTCTAGATTATTCCGTGCAGCACTATAATTTCACAATAAATGAAGAAAAAATTGTTTAGATGCCAATATACACATATGTGGACTTAAAAAAACTCAAACATTTTTTAAGTTCAAATAAAGGTGGATTCATTTTGCATTATTAGACTCACACAGTAGCTCCACATCCCCTTGGTCCTTGGTGAAAGGACTGATTGAAGCTTTTCCTACAGTGTTGAGAACATTGCTACAGTCTGCAGTGATGAAGAAGGAGCTAAACCGAAAAGCAAATGTCTCTATTTACTGAGATCTTGGGATAGAGCCACTGCCTTTCTGCATCAAAAAGGACCCAGCTAAGGTGGTCGAGTCATTTGATTCCTCTGGACATTCTTCTGTTTGGAGGTTTTCCAGGCATGTCACACTGGGAAGAGAACCAGAGGATGTCTTTACATCCGACAGTCTGGTAGACTCGGTTCGACTGGTGACCCAAACTGCAACAATTGTTAAATTTTCAGATGGTGTGGTTTGCTTTCACACTGCACTGTATCAAACGATCCAAACCCTTTGAGAAACCTGTTCCCTCCCTCGCCTGTGGTGGCGCTGCATGAAGAACAACCGAAGGAAACAACATGAATATCTCCGAAGAAGACGTGAGCACAACTTCCTTTTTTACGTAATGTAAACAAAAATGTTTTGCCGTCAGATTTGAGTGGTTGTAGGATTTCTCTTTTGTCTTTGGTTAAAAAAAATAAAATAAAATAAACATGAGCCATTTTTTGCTGTAGCATTAGAATCTCACATTTGTTTTGGTTGTATTTACCCAGAATACCTTGCGCTATAGTTCACTTCTTGCTTTTGGAGTGGTTTCTGGTCCACTTGCCTCCAAATATATATTTTCACCGTGCCAAAATTCACTTTAATCGAACCAGAGTTGGGTTTTTTTGTCCACATCAGAGCTTGATTGCATGTTTGCACCTCCTCCAAAGAACCTGACTTTCTAAACAAACAAACTAGACAGAGTTAAGTTAAAGCAGACTAAACAGAGAATGGGCCCAGAAGCATTTATCTAGAACTTTGTGGGCAATCTATAGATCTCTCATGAGAAACAGGATGGTGTTGCTGGGGAGAGAACTGTCTAGTTTCCCTCCTGGATTTGTCCCCTTCGTGACCTAATCTCAGATAAGCAGAACACAGCAGGTGGATGGATGAACATCAGCACAATGTGCCTCTGCTGTTTTTGGTGAAATCCTTGAAAAAAAAAAACTGCCCACCCTTCTTGTAAATGTTCTTTGCATCCACCTCCATTTCCCTCCAGCCTGACACGATGCAGTACGTCATGTGTAGGTGTGTTTGATAGCAGTCACACTGATTTGCCTGCGAGTGTGTGACTGAGCCGCATGTACACTCAGCTGTGGTGCGTGATTATTACTATGACAGCTGAACTGCAGAGGAATCACGGTTCACTAGTTTGGTTTCCAGAGCGCACAAAGCTCCAAATGTAAACAAACTTAGAGTGAGTGTGTTTGAATTACAGCTTCCCTGGAATCAGACAGGCTCATATTTGCTCCAATTTCATTTGAAAAGACCGAGGGGCTTTAAAATTGTTTTGGTAACACTTTATTTGAAGGGGGTTCAATAAGACTGTCATGACACCGTCATAAACATGTCATAACACCTGTCATGAACATGAATAAGCCTCATGAATAGTTATGACTGTTGTCATAAAGCGTCATTCGGTAAATTATGACACTTTTAATACAAAGTTGACATTATTCAAAATGTCTTTGTTATGACAACTTGACATTAATCTAGAAATCATTACTGTTTAAACTTTACCTTTAATAACACAAAGTTACCTCATTTTTAAAGTGCAATCAGTAATACTTTTATAACAAATTTATATCAGTAATGATTTCTTGGTTAGTGTCAAGTTGTCATAACAAAGACATTTTGAATAATGTCAACTTTGTATTATTATTGTCATAATTTACCGAATGACGCTTTATGACAACAGTCATAAATATTCATGAAGGCTTATTCATATTCATGACAGGTGTTATGTCATGTTTATGACAGTGTCATGTCAGTCTTATTCAACCCCCTTCAAATAAAGTGTTACCATTGTTTTTGTTTATTTGATGATTTCCTTTCACCCTTCACTGTAACTCATCAAGTGCGTTTTCTGTCATTCAGTTAGTGCCACTCCATTCATCAGTAAGTGTCTGAACAGGTGTAGAAATTAGTCTGATTTCTCTGCACCTTGGGCAAAGAGGCTCTGGAGCCTGAACTCTGCGTGGTCATGGTCAGCACCGTGGTGATTCCCAGACCAACGCGGGCAGGCGCTGCGTCCATGTTGATCCAGAAGGAGACCCAGGACAGGATGACGATGAGCAGCGATGGGATGTACATCTGGATCAGGTAATAACCCATCTGACGCTCCAGGTGGAAACGAGCCTCGATGCAGGTGAATTTACCTGAAGCAGAAGAACACAGATTATTAAATGTAGCCTTAAAGAATTGGGAGATTTGGAAGACATCTTGGTCTTCTAGCTGTTCATGCCAGGAGATAATTGATTTGTATGAACACCTTCAATTTCTTATGGAGAG
This sequence comes from Poecilia mexicana, assembly GCF_051168715.1. Classification (NCBI taxonomy): domain Eukaryota; kingdom Metazoa; phylum Chordata; class Actinopteri; order Cyprinodontiformes; family Poeciliidae; genus Poecilia; species Poecilia mexicana. Next base: position 9,713,519 of record NW_028263379.1, read on the forward strand.
ATTTTCTTTAACAAATTTCCAAGCAGAGAGCAGGTTACAGCTCAGAAGCAGTGTGTAGTAATCAGGACAAAACTAAGGAATATCCAGCTGGTCTCGACATGACCCAAGTGTATTCAACAACGAGTAATATGATAAACACTCTCTAATTTAAACCACCAGTTTTCCCTTTGTGATGCTGTAAACCAGGGGTGCCCAAAGTCGGTCCTCGAGGGCCGGCATCCTGCATGTTTTAGTTCTCTCTCTGCTTTAACGCACTTGGATCAAATGATGGCTCGTTAGAAGACCTTAGAGCAGGGGTCCCCAAACTTTTTCCTGCGAGGGCCACATAGCTGTTCCTTTTTCTGGTCGGGGGCCGGTTTTAGTTTTTGGAGAAAGAAACCTTAGAAAATTCCTGTCGACGGGGGGGGGGGCTGTTCTGTCTTAGAAACTGTCGAGCGGGGGTGTGGGGGGGCGCACGCGACGACACATTCGCGCTATTAGATAGATTGTTACCCAGAATGCAAATGGATAAAACTGTGAGTGAAACGGTGACTGACTAGTATATATTCCATTGAGGGAAAGTTAGTTTCACATCTGCTCAAGAGCCCCCCTGGTGGTTGAAGAAAAATCCACATATAAACCGGAAAATACAATATATGAAAAAAAACACTGAATGCTCTCTGGTATGAGGAGGCGGGCCAGATCCGGCATTGTTCAGGGGGCCGGATCAAATGACGTGGCGGGCCGGATCCGGCCCGCGGGCCGTAGTTTGGGGACCCCTGCCTTAGAGGAACACTGACAAGCTGAAAAGGTTGTTACTCCCACCAGGGAGAGAACTAAAACGTGCAGAATGCTGGCCCTCGAGGACCGACTTTGGGCACCCCTGCTGTAAACCTTCAGAGCAAAACTAGTGAGTAAAGTCAGAGACAGAGGTAATGTGCTGATAGAGATTGTACTCTAATCCCTCAATGTTCGGGTAAAAAACTGGTCAGAAACCAAACTGTGACTGAAATCAGCATATACCAAATGCAAATGTGATGATTTCACCGTTTGATATTAAATAGTTCAGTCAGATTAAATCAATTCATTTTGAATCCAGTGTATTGGCATGCTTTAATTATATAATACTATATATTTGATTTGATTGGGGTTATATAAGATGAGTGTATTATTTCAGCAGAAACACAAAAGGCGTTTTGTGTCTTTGTGCTGCAGAGTGCCACAGGCACTCCCAGGCCTGAGGCTGTGTGGGTTAAAGAAGTGATTGATGCTTGTGCTCGCAGCATGTTGCTGTCTCAGAGCTCGTGGCGAACAAAGTCAGGAATTTCAGCTTCACCTAATCCCTCCGTTTCTTCAGAAGCCTCAGAGTTTTGACTCAAAATACACCAACAGTGTCAAGATTCCTGTTCTCCACCTAAAGAACAAAGATTTGTGCAACAGATAGTGCAGCCCAAGGAGTTCTGATCTAAACAACACAAAGTCAGTATGGGATCACATACAGACACAGGCGAACAGAAGAAACGTGAAACATTCCCCCAAGCAGCTGTAAAACGTAAAAAGTTTTTAGTTTTTTTCAGGTTACTGCTCTATGGCTGAATGTAACTGATTTTCTGAAGGTATCATATATGAAAACATTGAACTTCATTTGATCAACAATAAACCTCTTCTAGAGTCCAACTACCTCCACAGAAAGAAGACCAATTATTTACTTTTTGGCCTGCAGTTATATTAAAACAAATCAGTTAAGACAATAAGTAGCAACAGTTTTGGAGTGATAACATTATTCATACATTACCCAGAAATATGTTGTACTCAATTTGGCATGGAATCCAAAACTCAAAGTCTAGTTGCAAGTCATTAAATCTACTGGGATGTCCTAATTGCTCCACATGACAATGCTAATTATTAGTAGCAGCACGAAATGACAAAGTTTTTTTTAATTTTTTATTTCAAATATTCAAGAATTAGGAATACATGCCGTCTAGCTTTTCACAGTGCAATATGTGTGAGGCCAGTCCAATAGAAACCAAATGAATATCAGTTCAAATAAATATTTCATATCTTTAACCTTCACTACATTTTAATCACCCAGCAGGCAGCCATGTTGGATTTTATAGATTGTAGTTGTTTTTGGATATTTAGGCTTCGATCTTTAAATCCAAGCTTCAGGGAATGTTCCAGTTGATTTTTCTTTCTTTTTTCTCAGTTTTAGAACTTTTGACTTAAAAACTATTAAATCAACTTAGCTTTAGAGTTGCATTTTGGTGTATGCTGATAGTAGCTACAGTATGCAGTCAACTAAAAATGCTGGGAACTCTAAAGTACTGTGGTACTACTCTCCACTTAGTCCTTTCATGTGATGAGCAAAAAATATGTCAAAGTTTTAAAAACATTTTCCAGTGTTAGGGAATTACTCATTTGAGTAATTTGAGGACACAAAAAACTAAAACAGAAAGAACTACAGAAAGAACTACAGAAAGAACTCCATCAGTTAAAAAGTAAAATGTTATACTTTTTAAAACCTTTAACACCTTATGATTTAAAGTAACTTGCAAAAATATAACAAGTTCACTTATTAAATTACCTTCCCATAAATACATGGTACTTAATAACTCATACAAGTACACATCCAACATATCCAGTAGGTTTGACTTTGTGGGGATGATGTACAATTTTGTATTTTGCATGTGTGTGTGTGTGTGTGTTTATGATGTAAACACACATGCCTTGTTGCTGAAATGTGCTATGCAAATAAACTTGATTGACTGATTGATTGATGTTTAAAAACATATGCTGCTTCCAAATAGCATTTTCCATCCAGACTTTAACATAATTTGTTTCCTGCAAACTAATTGTCCTAATTGTGTTTTAGTTTAGTTTTAAATCACTGAACATACGCTGTCAATTGTAGACTTTTTATGAGAAAATAGAGGTTTCACAGACAAACAACGCACATAAAGAAAATCTGCAATGATATTTTAATCGACCTACACTGCAGCAGGCTTATTTACATTGCAGTGCTGTTGCAGCGCTAAAGTCCCTCAGTCTTTCTCGGTAATGTAATGAGCAATGGGTCCCACAATAAACTGCAAGATAGCCAGAGAGCAAGATGGCTGACAATCTATTTAATCAAAGAGGATCAATGGAGGGTAGCCCCATCAGTTAAGAGTTAACCCTTGAAACCCGGAGAAGAAGGGAGAGGCAGAAGAGTCAAGGGAAAACCAAAGAGAGAAAAGAGATGAGAGGAGCATGGAGGCATTAAAAGGCAGAAGGAGCGAGGGAAGAGGAAGGAGGAGGAGAGTTCATGAGGTTGATTTATAGCTGTGATACACTTGGGAGCTTTTAAGTGCTGTCCATATTTTCCATCTGATAAGAAGATTGAAATTATTCAGCCGAGCCCATATCTCACTGTTGGTGGGTCTGTGTGTGTCTTCTGAACTTCACACTGCACTCTGAACATGTCTGTGCATATTTTAAAATCCATATTTATCGTCCACAGCAGCAGAGGTATAAACAGACTGTGTAAGGGCTGCTTTCTTTTTTGGAATGAGTTCAAAATCATTGTTGAGATAAAGTAGTATTTTATAAGACTAGACTGCAAAAAAAAAAAACAGAAAACAAAAAAAAAAAAACTGTTGCACAATGAGAAAATACAAGAAAATCTAAAATCCACTCAGACTCTCAGCAGTCTATCTAATCAACTTGTTAAGCCTCCACCTCTGATGCTCATGAAGTCACTTTAACTTTGTATTATTACTTGAAGAGAAATATGTACAAGTTCATGCTAAAACATTATTACTCATAGGAAATGCAGGTCCTGATTGTGCTACCAAAAGCTAAATATTTTCTAAAAAAGAAAGAATAAGTTGATATGACTATCTTATTAACATCCTGATTGTTTTTGTTTTTCATTCATAAAATTGTCCAGGTTATTTTAGAAGTAAAATGAGTTTCCCTTTTCCATTAATGCATCAAAAGCTAGAATCAAAACTACCATATAAAATAGGTTTACTAGAACAAAAATCTAAATATTTTAATTTTTTAAACACTTTAGGATAACATTATTCATTTTCTGTGTGATAAGATGATTTTTAAAATACTGTAAAATGTTGGGAAAAAACAATTAAGGCAAGCACACCTCTTTTTAGGAATAAAAATGAATCGCAAGGTGCTTCAAACCCAAATAATATAAAAGACACAAAGATAAAATATATTAAAATGAAATAAAGAAAGATGGAGAAATTATAGAACAATCAGTTAAAATCCTAATGAACTTAAATCAAATTCCTGGCTTTAAGGAGATGCAAAATAATAAAACTGCAACTTGTTTACCAGTAATATATTAAATGTGCCACTTTATATGTCATTTCATAATAACCCGGTTGGGTTAAATATGTGGGAAGCCACAAGATGAGCAGCTGAAGTCCAGCCCACCGAACTCGATTTGCTCTGAGTCCTGTCAGACTGGAAACTGAAGGCTCTCTTTAAGAGTTGTAGAGAGTAATTACTTTGTATGCATCTAATGAAAAAGAGTAGGAGTAGAGTTGATTACTCAAAACAACTCAGGCTATATACAAAAGCTTTATTCAATCATTCACTTTTATATGGCTCTAAACCACCCTAAATCTTGTCAGCTTGTGCGAAAGCAGCACAATATGATTTGTTTCAGAAACACCTTACAGGAAAACATGTTGCTGATGTAGTTTGTACTTCAGCTCAAGAGGATGTCAAAGGAAATAGAAGTGATGCACAAGAAAATGGATTATGTCTCTAATCTGTTTAGGTGTTAACAACTTTTTTCACACCCCAAACATATTGTCAGCCACAGAACAAAAGCCCCCTGCAATGCAGCAGAAACCGTAATTAGTATTTCAAACAGGGATTTCTATATGTGTGTGTTGGGAATAATGGGGAAATGTTATGGGAGGTGAGTGAGGGAATGGGAAGAAATAAAATGGAAACAGTCAGCGGCAGATTGAAGGAGAAAGATGGATACGGGGAAAAGACTCCCTCTTCCTCAGTCACAACAGACTGCAGCTAATAAATCTGAGGAAAACGACACCTTAATTCCCTCTTAATGCTTGATTAGGAAGCAGTGAGCTGAGTGCACAAACTCACACAAACATGTCGTCACACACAGTGAACGGCCACTGAGGAGCAGGCCTGGGCTGAGATGCGAGGGATGCAGAAGAGCAGCAAAACGGGGGTAAACAGTTTTGGAGGAATTTATGTCAGTGAAGCAGTGAAAGGAAACAGAGGAACGGTTTCAGGTACGCAGGAAATCAGACTCCGCTCTGTTGTGGTAAGAGCAAACAGCTCATGTCAACATATTACTTGATAAATGTGCTACCGACCAACCTTCTACTAATGAGCTCGCTCTTTCTGCCCTCTGCTCTGTATATCGAGTCACTGTTGTATTGAAGGAAAACACTACAAAATATTAACTGAAAGCTCACTATTTACCCTTGTGGCTGTGCATAAAACTGCCTTTAGAGGGACAAAAAGAAACATTTGTAACCTTAATGTTGTGAAGGAGACATTAAAACAACCTGCAGGTGCAGCCCAACAAATAATCCAAATCAATTTATTACACTTTGAATTGCCTTGTTGCTGAAAATGTGCTATATAAATCAAATTACCTCACCTTACCTTACACAGAAAGTTGTATAACTCAAACATATATATCTGTTAACTTTGATGATTATGTCTCACAGCTAATGAAAACAAAAAATTCAAAAGCTCTGACTGCAGTCACACCTTGTGAGTCTCTTCAATGGGGATTTCTTCATGATGCTCTCAAGTCTCACACTTTTTCCTTCCACTCACTTTTCAAGCGAGCTTCTTTCAAACAGGGGCTGGAGGGAGTCATTGAGACAAGTATGAAGCTTCTCTATCAGTGTATAACATAATATAACATTACGGTATAAAATAATCGTTTTCCTTTTTATTGATCTTCAGTTTTGTTTTCATGGACTGTAGGCTGTTACCATCAAAATTAACAGTGATATTTAAATGGAATATTTGTATCGCATAATAAATTAGTTTCACTTTTAGAACTGAATCACAGAAATTAGTTACCTTTTATAATCTATTAAGATGCGCCTCCACAAGTGGTTCTGTTTGCATCTAATGCATCCAAGATGGAAATTTAAGTTTTAAATCAGCCATTGTCTATTCATATTTTTATTCTTGGAATTTCAGAAAGCTTTTCTCAATATCTTTCAAGGATTTATGAGTGTTTTCCAAACAAAATAAACGCAAAGTCCAAGGATAAAATCTGGATAAATAATGACCCAGAAACATTACAGTACTGTCTGCTGTTAGAAAACCAAAATGTTCAAAAGTACATTTTTAGATTTATTTGTATATTTTCTGATGTGTGTACATTTCTAGTTTTTTTTTTGTTTTTTTTTTTGTTTTTTTCAGGATATTCAAAATGCATTAAATTAAACAGTTCAGTGTGATGGGAGGTGAACCAATGACTGTCCCCTCTGAGCTTCATCCCTGATCAGGCCCGACCAATGACCTTTCTGCTCAGTCTTTGTTCGGCTGCCAGCTTTAAAACATATTTATCTGTGAATCTGTTGGATTTTCTCCGACGTGTCGGAGTCGTGGGCTGGACAGGACAGATGGTTTTCAGCCATCTCTCATGGAGAGAGAAACAGAGCGTGGCGGCAGCCCCCAGTCTGTCACTGTCACCGACTCCATACGCTTTTATTTGTCTCTGTTGCAGAATTTCACTGCACTTTTCTGTTGAGAAAATTTAAAATTTTGGTCTTGTTATTTTTCCTTTCTCTTTGCTTATTTGTTTTTAATCCATATCATCATTACATTTTTATTTTGTAATTTATTTTCCAACGTTAGCTGGAGAGAGGCACCAGCACCCCTCCCAACCCCACTAAGGGACAAGGGTGTAAAGAAGATGGATGGATGGATGGATGGATGGATGGATGGATGGATGGATGGATGGATGGATGGATGGATGGATGGATGGATGGATGGATGGATGGATGGATGGATGGATGGATGGATGGATGGATGGATGGACGGATGGATGGACGGATGGATGGATGGACGGACATTTTTTCCATTAATTTCCCCAAACTGAGATAAAAAATAAATAAATAAAAAGATCAATTCCAACACATTTGTGTATTCCATAAAGGAAAAGAGGAGGATGGAGAAACAGAACCATCAGTTCTGTTTCTCCATCCTCCATCCACAGGTGAGTGTGGCCCACTCACCTGTGTTGTAGTGCTTGGTGCAGTAGCGCAGGTCTTTCTCCTCTTTGAGTATAAACTGAGGTAACGTCAGACCGTCGGCCACCTGCACGGCTCCCTTCTCGTCCCATTCGAAGATCAGGTCATTCATAGTGTAGCCGACTGGAGAAGAGAGCAGTGGGTCAGAATGTCTGTGCCATTTGGTATTTTATCTTAGAAAGGGGAGGATGATGTTGTTTCTGCACCTTGCTGAGACACAGAGAGGTTTACCTCCTGTAGTCATAATCAATATAAACAATGAAATCATGTTTTCTACCAACAGGACACTTCACACGTTTTTACCAAGTGTCCGACTCAGTCTGAAGAAGAAGAGCTTAAAGGTGACATATTGTCCTTCCTTGAACAGGTTAGGATAGGACTATGTTGGGTACATTTTTTTTGCATGAAATCATCCTAGATAATGAGATGTTAGTCTGCTCAGTTCTGTTTATTTTCAGCTCTTTTCAGACTGAGCTGTTTTAGAGCCTCTTGTCACTTTAAGTTCAAATAGGCTGCTGCTGGTTAAGCCCTCCCAATTCAATGTTTACACTCATGTAAAAATCGTTGTAAAAATTTTCAATTATATAACTGTACATTTTTCAATTGCAGAAATCGAGCCTCCTGCACAAACAACAAGAATGTAACAAGTGGTTGCTAAATGGTAAGTCAACAAGCAAATACTTGTTGTTTCCAGCAGCTGACCAAATGTCCGCTTGAGTTGTTAGTGTGTGTTCATTTTGTCTTTATAATCGGGTGTTTTTTGAAACGCCTCATTTTCCAGACACCAAAAATTCTGCTCAAATTGGATCATTCCTGCTATGCAGCCTTTCGACTACCTTTCAGGAAAAGTATTTTAGATGTGTCCCAGAGAGAAAAGGGCTCTGGGGGAGGTTTTGGCTGCAGACTCCGATTCCATGTTGTGGCTGATTAGTGTACATTCAATGAGCTCTCAGAGATATACTGACAGCCTCTCTTTGTCCTTTCTCTGATTTCCCTCAGCCTTTTTGGAGAAGGGAGAGGCTGCAGAGAAATCTTCACCACTTCTCTCAACCTGTCATCCCAGTGATTGATTGACTGATCCATCTGCTTCGCTGGGTGTGAATACTCACAGCTCTCTAGCTGCATGATGCAGGTCTGGACGTCCATGGGGAAGTTCTTCAGATCCATCGGACAGGCAAGGACCAGAGTTATTCTGCACACAGAAACAACCACATACAGCTTAAGTGAGACAAATTATCTGAAGAATTAGCTGCTTTCCTCATCCTTTCAGAAAAATACCAGCACAATAATTTAAGACAAAAAGTCATTGTTTCTTTTTTGCAGATATTTTGGGAGCAATTACACAGAGCTTAGTTTAAAAAACAATTTGAGGGATTAATAGAAATGAAATAATGTGGAAAAATGAACATTATAATTGCTGGTGGATTTACATAATACCACACATACATAAGTATGTAAATAAATGAATTGCATTCAGTAAAATGGATTATGTCAAGCTGTGAAAACAACAACAAAAATAGACTTATGGATATTTGTTGCAACATACAATCTACTGCTGGCCTGCACTGATGTGAAATATTGGGTTTATGTAGTTTCATGACCAAAACTCCTAAGTTCTGTTAGTTTTACAGGTTACTTTTACAGCACTTAACTGTATAGAAATACACTATATATTTAAAGAAAGCCCAGAAAAAAAAACATGTAAGTTGTGGAAAAATCTCCAAAAGTAACTTGTCATTTTTAAAGTTTTCAAAAGCAACCTGGTTGTTTCCTAATCTAATTTTTAGGATTCATGAATTAACTTGGGGAAATCTTTAAATTGAAACAGTACAATAGGAAGTTGTAACCCTTTTAATTTCCACAGAGTAAACTTTAAAAAAAAAATTAAATTAATTCAGTCTTTTGGACAATAATGTGAACATGAGGTTTTGGAAAAGATTTTAAAAAAAGATAATCAGTAACAAGTACCGGTAAGTAAAACAAAACAAATATATATCAAATATAATATAGGTATATAAAATTTATGCTAAAATCACTTTATTTTTTGTGAGTTAACAGAAGGACATCAGATTATTCTTGATAATTGGGGAAAGAGTCTTGAAAACAAACATTCTTTATTATTTAATTATACTCGAAGATTATGTAATAACTCATCTTGATCCATTTTAAACTCAAATTTGAACTTTGTTCAACACCAAAGAAAATTTAGCTGAGAAAAAAAAACAAAACAAAAAAACACTCCAGGTCCACTTTGGTGTCTGCAGAGACTTAGCCATCATGACAATTAGGAGAAGCTGAGTTGACGCCTCGTTTTCTAGTCCTTCTGTTTCTCTCTGACCGGACACCCGCTGCGACAACATTCCCATCCCGCCCGGCTGATGTACCAGATAAACTCTGCCGCGTCTGCACATCCTTACAAATCCATGACAGGATGCTGAGTATGCTTTGCTCACATGATGTAGCCAGCGCAGATGTCCCACTTTCTCCAAAAGACGTTCACCTTAGTGGTTTCCTATCTGCTGATTACAACACATAAACGCCTAAAGTCAACGGAGTATGTGTCCTTGTTTTAGTCTGCAACTGCTGGTAACGCGATGGATCTCTGCTTGTGTGGGTCCTCTCAGTGCTACCATCAAAACTGTTGGAAAGTAGACGTATTGAGATGGATTTATTCGTGTTTTTATGCAGAAGTTGGCCTTGTTTGCAGTTAAAGAAGCACAATTAATAAAACTAACAATGTACACCTCTAATCAATAGTAATATAATCTATAGTTACATAAATACACATCATTTGTGAAGTAAATGAGTTATGGGATTTTCAAAACAAACAGTAGAATAACTCAGTGTTTAGACTTTAACTTTAATTGGTCACAACCTGTTAGAACACCTAACAGGTCAGCAGATGGAGTAAGAGAGGTGGCTGGTTGAGCAGGTTTTTACCGTGGAAAATAACTTCCTGCTTTCTCTGGAAGAGGTCGGTTTGTCATGGGGAAAAAATTACATTTTTGCACAAGTCAAACTGAAGGCAAACAGCTGACAGACAGTCAGGAAAAATGCACATTTATGCTACTTTATTTTCACGGCACGCCTCAGATTGGTTTTCCGCGTTTAAGGATGGAAAGCAGGTCTGATAGAGGAAGTGGTGTTTTCTTTCCTACATTACCGTCTGCTTTTTGAGAAAATATTGGGTAAACTCGGAGGCGTTTTAGTCCAAAATAGACAATCCATTTGATCTCAGAAGTCATACACCTGAACAATCATAAATTTTCGCTTTTGATACAGAGCTCGACTTGCACAAATTGAACAACATATCAGCTCAGCGGCTGCATCTAAACCTGGTCATCCAATCTCAGAGGGTTCACTTTCATCTCATCACAGAAAGCAGATTTCTGTGGAGAGATAAACATCAAAAACAGAGTAAACAACATTCACATCAGCCCCATTCTGCTGCATCCCCCAGAGATGGTTTAATATCCCTAGCTGCTTCGTCACCTCTGAGATAAAGCTGATCAACAGAGAGGCTCATTCTGACCATGTCAAGTTTAAAAATGAGAGGCGGCGAGGAGGAGCGCGAGATGTCTCTGAGCTCTGACGATATTTATAAAGGACCAATCTTCCTGTTGCTCCTGCTGGACACGAAGGTGAAAGCCGAGGTTGATAACGGATCAGAGGCACCGCTGGAATACTAACAGGACTGAGTAGATTACCACGGCTGCTGCTGCGCTTTTTCATCTGCCCCAAGCCGCTGCAGTAAAAGCAAGTCGGAGGAAACACCGACAGGCTGAAAGGTTTGTTGGCTGAAGGAGGCTGTAACTCTTCGAGGTTCAGACAGGAAGCCACACGAACAACGAGGCGAGAGGAAGAAACCAAATAAGGAAAAAAGTTCCAGTAAAACCATCTCTCCCAGCCAGGGGATCAAACGTTTTTTCAATCACTCCTGATTAAATTATCACAAGAGAATTAGATTTCTTGGTTTCCCTCAATGCTCCTTGTTCATTAAAAAAAAATGAAAAAACAGAAGTTTCCAAACAACCTTAACCAATTTAACCTCCTAGTACAACAACAGATCTGATCATATATTTTTAGAAATATAACCATTCTAAACTTTCTGATAAATTTGCTTGATTTAAATTTTAAAAATTAAAATCCAGTAAAAAAACAAGCAGATATGGGAATAAAACAGATTTTGGCAGGAAAAGTAGAAAACTGAACATTAGGAGCCAAAAAAAAAAAAAACACAGGAAAAGAAAAAGATAAAACTAAACAGCAACGAACTAATTTTATAAACAAAGCTTCCATTCAGATTAAAAACACCTTCAGGTGTTTTATGATGTTTTCCTGTTTCTGAACCCAGTTTAAAACAAAGTGTGTAACTCCTATTCCTAGCATCTAAAACATCTTTCAGAAGTCCATGTTTAAGAACCACTGATGATGCAGAATGCTTTTAAAACAGCATTTATAAATTAGGAGTCTCCATACTTCAGATTTTATGACGTTTACATTTTTAATGGGATATTTGTAACACAAAATATAGCTAGAATACCCCAAATGCATGCACATTTATCCTGTTATGGCAACTGGGTTGTAGTGCATACAGGAATCATAACTGATCAAATAAACAAAAACTGGTCGCTGTGTGTGACAAATACCAAAATAATATTTTTATTTCAGGTTAACATAAAACAGCCTCCTGATTTTGAGTAGTTTAAGCTGCGAGATACATGCTACAGTTTGACTGTCGGAGATTCTGAAATAATGAATAAGAGCGAGAGAACAAACAAAAATAAGACCAAGATAACCTTGGAAATATGATGGAGAAATATTTCAGCATCAGCAGTCTATTAGATATTGCTGCAGAGAAACGCATACGTCCTGGAGTGCAGCTTGATGCCTTTTATGACCTGATATAATTTCATTTATGAGTTCTGCAGATAATTACAGACTGAAAATGTCCTCGGCCAGCACAAAACAGTCCCACAATGCGATGAGCATTATGGAAGAATCAAGCCCGTGGAGGAATATGAAACCAAAAATGCAACAAATGGAATTGGGCTGCTAGCTTTGTACGCCGTTTTGGACAGGGCAGGGTGCAATTCAATGTAGCAGTGGGTTTCTGTATTTATTAGCTTGTTTTGTCAGAAAATATACAACTATCTGCTCAAGTCATAACTTCAGTTTTATTGGTTACGCTTGGAGTTTTTCAGTCTTGGTCAAATCAATTGAAATGTGGCAGAAACTTTATCATTTTGCTCTAAATGCTGAAATGAAACATTTTTAAGAGGGAAACATTTTTCTATCAGATTAAAGCTTATTAAATATTTCAATACAATGCTAAAATTCACATATAATATTGCTGCTTTATGTTAAAACTTTATTATTTCTTCGCTGTTCAAGGACCACCTTGTTAAGAATATGTAAAATTGTTGAGAATGAAAAGCACCTTCTTTAAATGTCACGTTTGCTGTCGTTAAGGCATGACATCACTGCCAAAATTAACTTTTGTGGTAGTCAGTGTTAAGATGTTTGCTGATGCATCATTGCTCAATTATCAAAAATATGTAATTTTTTTCTGTACTGCGTTGTTCTATACTGTGTTGTAACAGGTGTAATGTACAAAGTTTCACACTAATCCAGTTTATAATGTATGAGGAATAATCTAAAGTAGGTTGTGTTTTTGACATGATATACCACAGAATTCAGAGTGTGGCCTAAGTCATGTGATCCAGAATCATACAGCAATTAAGCTGATGTAAAGTTTTTGACCGACGACCTTATGGTCTAGGAGTTATACACAAAAACACATTGTCCTTCACAATAGCGCCTCCTAGGTACTGGGCGGTGTGCATTTTTATACCTCAAGTAACGGTTCGGTTTTCCTACCAGACCAGCTTTGTTTTATTTTTTTTCCAGTGGCTCCTGGTTCTTCCACCCAGCATGTCGTAGCAGATAAGAATAATAGCAAACTGTGAAAAATCTGTACCATTACAGTCACGTTCTTTGCTCCACTGGGAACAGGTGAACAGTCATGCCTTGCATGGTCTTCACTCGCTCGGCCGGGTTAGAATCCCAATAAAAAACCATGACATACATAAAAGATGGGATTTAACGTCTGAAGCACCAGGCACGTCCTCCACTGACCGTATGCTGTAGAGCACGTTGCCGTTTTTAGAGATGCGGAGGAGCTTGTTGTCTGTAGTGACCTCGTGAAAGTTGGCCCCCTTCTCGTTGGCGAAGAACAAGTCAGGTTTCCAGATGGAGTCCAACATGGAGGGGTCGAGATCCAGCGAGTCGTCGGGATACTCGCTGTAAGCCAGCCTGGGGTCGTTCCACTGCTGCCGCAGGAAAATGTTCACTCTGTAGTCCTGCAAGCAGAAGGAAAATATGATGGACGTCAAATGGTTAAAGAGAGGGAGGAAAAAATGGTTTATGGGTAAGAAAAGCTGTAATTTATGAAAAACCGATGTGACATCCACACCCAAGGACAATTTAAAATAACTGCTCATGTTTGTGGATCTTGAAGGACTGGAGTTCCCTGACAAAACTGGCAGCAAAACGTGAAGAATGTGCAAATTAGATCTGAAAGCAGTATGTTTTTGCTGTAGGGCTACAAGATTATCCACTTTGCTCTGATAATGGTTCTAATCCTAAAACACTGATCCTTCCACCTTGAGTTTAGTCTGAGCTCTGGTTTGTGTTGTTTATCTTAAACTGGAAAAACGGCTATTCTGTCAAATGTTCTGTTTTTCAGTTTACATAAAATGTAATTTCATTCATCATTTGCATAAAATATTTCTTAGCAAAGCTACTTCTAGTAACTTATTCACATCTAAAGCATAGTTGGAAATATCTTTGGAAGTATGTGGTGATTTCTCTTGTTATGCTATTTGTGAAGTTGCTGCATTTAAAAGAAGGATCTAGAAAACAATATCTGCTAGGATGCAAGAAAAATATCAGATGAAAGAAAGACAAAATGTGAACAACACGACATGATATCCTCCCCTCTGCTACAAGAGCAGCATTCTCAGAAGAAATTGATTTGGCAGAAAAATTTAATTATGCCAAAAGTTACAAAGCGTACACCCTTGAAAAGAAGGTTGTAAATGCGTCCACAGGGAGATGTTCTCTATAAAACCAGAACAGGAGACGACGAGGGAAAAGGAGGGGAAAACAGTTTCTCATAGGTCATTGCACTGCTGACTCAAGATGCCACAGCTCCACATGGAATACGGCATTGACAGAAACCAAACGTTGAAGCGACAGACTGATGGGCAGGATTTCACGCCTGGATGAAAAGGCACTCATGGGTGTTCATCCATATATGTTTGATATTTCACTGATCACAGAGGTGTATCACTTTGGGCTGCAACAGGAATAGTTTCCCAATGAAATACGTCATCACATGGCCATTTTGTAAGCTTCTTTCCCTTCTGATTGCTCCTTGATCTTAATTGACGAAACAAGAAATGAAATCCTGCAGAAGTTGTGCATCTCTGCTTTGGTTGGAAAGCAGTCATGGGAGGCTGAACCAAAAATAAGGTGGCTGACAGAAATAGAGGCATACACAGCAGACAAGCAGATGGATGTGAGTCCTGGCAGTTGAAGGTCACAGAGCTGCTGCTTCTTTAGTCTTCCAAACACAGACGAGGAGATAGACTGTGACAACACGTCGAGGGTTAGATGAATCAGATAAAGAGGCTGGTTTCTTCTATGGTAGGGCGATATATGTCAAGCAAAGTTTTAGATGATACATGTTTGTGTTACTGGAGGAGTCGACTTTAAAAGTTAGAAATTATGGATGAAAGCACCTCCGGCTATTTCAGCTTGCACACATTTTTTTTTTTTTTTATGTTGTGCAAAAACTTTGTACACTTTTGTTCCAATCAGACTGAACTTTCTGTAATCTTACAAAGGGCTTTTGGTCAGCAGATGATGAAGGTTCTGAACTGAAAATTAGCAGGAAGCAGCCAGAAACCAAAGAAAAAGTCTGAAAGAACTTAAAAATTGATGAAGATCAGTTTAAAATATCACAATGAGGAAACAATAAGGTTTTTACTCAAGCTATGTGTACTAATTTTACAATTAGCTGCCAGTATCCTATAACATTTGCTGCACTTCAGATCTATAAATAAAGAAACTGCAAAAATGTTTTAACAGAAAAGCTTGCAAATTAGTCTAATAAATATATTTTACATCAGAAACATTTGCCTTTATTGAAGTATGTTCAAGAAAAGTAGCATAGGCTGCATGATGTCCATTTTAATTTTACTTTATTACCAACATTAAAGAAGTGTTTCAACATTATAACACTTAGAGTATTGCTTAGTTTATAGCTGATGTCACAGATAATTTTTGAGGACATTAAACTATAAAAACTCTGTCAAGATGATCTTGAAATGCTCAGAATTTTGAGTTGAACTTGCTCCCCCCATCCTTTAGGTGGCAGTATGCCGAGTGGCCCAGTGGAGTCAAATAACTTAGGATGGTCCACTATGTAATGACCACAATGCATCAAAGGAGTACCTTTAGCCACTTTGTCATGGTTAGCTTTTTGCAAATTCAGATGCATTTGTTCCAGTTTCCACGATTACAAGGATCTAGAAGACATTAAACTATTTAGAGCTCCAGACTGTGAAGTGACAGAGACATTTATTCTGGAGAATCCCAGGACAAACAAGCGGCTCTGTTCTGGAAATGCCTCTGGATCACCCAGAGGATCTGTGGTGGAGGGTGAGAAATGTTTGACTTCCCCCTCTGAATGGATCGATTTTTACATTTTCCTGCATGCAGAAGTTTTAACAGCATTAGGCCTTTGATCAATGCACCAGCTGTTACTTCATGTTATTTTTTATTACTCCAACATTCGATTAAAGATTTGTTTGGGGGCTTAGAGCCAGAGCTGGAATAGGATTGGACGTTTATAATGTCTGCAGTAAAGCACCTCTTTATCCTTTATGAGATCACTTCGGCTGCTGCCTCAGAAGACATACGGTAAAGGTTTTTAGTTTGTATTTTATTTCCTTTCTTTGTCTCTTTGTTTTGTATGTGTGCAGGCCAGTCGATCCAGCTATAGCATATTAACTGCAGTTCCCTCAGAGCTTTATTGTATAACCCTCCATTCTTCATTCTCTGTTTCACAATAAGAGTCCAGGTCTCTTCTGTGTGGAATTGGCATTCAGTTTGCCCCTCGATCTCTCTAATTGTCAATTATTCTAGGAATATGGAGCCTGGCTGCTCGGGCTGTCATTAAGCTGTGTGGCGTAGCAGAAAAAAGCCATCGCAGCGACTAGGTACGGCCACGCCAGCAGCCCCAGCAGGTGGCATTTCAAGAAGCAATCAGCCGCTGAGCTGAACATGTGTGCGCCGCAACAGCCTCGGCCAGGCTCCTTCTCTGTTTATCACTGTTTATTACACCAAATATCTCACATGAAACAAATGAGCTTGACCTTTTCTGAATGAGTCACCTTTTTTTCTGCTTGAGAAAGTGACAAATAACCTAAGACGCTGCAGAGATGAGGAGTGTGTGCTGATGGAGGGAAGAACGAAGGAGAGCTGTGGGCTTATTCCAGCGTCATCAGTCGCTAAGATGCCTGCAGTTTGATTTCAGCTCAGGAAATAAATCTAAGAAGAAACGGCTGCAATAGAGTCACTCAAAACAATGAAAAAAATATTCTTAGTCTTCAAAGAAACTAGAGAAACACAGAACCTTGCTACAGAATTCAGAGGTCTTGAACTTTTTCACATTTTATGCTACAACCACAAAATTTTATTTGTTTTATTGGAATGTCACTGTATGTGTTCGATCAACAAAAAGGAGAAGGGAAGTCATAGCAGATACGATAAATCACAGAATCCTACTAAGTATTTTTGTCGAGTTTCTAGTGCAAATATCTTAGTACACTGAAATACACAGAACTAGCTTGAAAGAACAGCTTTAGCAGCATCAGTGACTAAGTGACTAAATTTGTAGATCCGACCTGCATTATTTTTCAGAACATAACTGTATCAAGTCTATGCTGGAAAAGAATACTGCTGTGCTTTTCCATACAATGAAATCTCTATTCTCACCCGAACACATTGCACATGTTCTGCTCTGTATGGAGCCTCATTGATCAGAGGCCGCAGATGGATGAACAGTAAACACGCTGGCCAGAAGTCAGGAAACGAATGGCGCTCCACTCCAAAATTCAAATGAGCAAAAAGTAATTTGGCATTCTAATGAGAGGAAAGTAATATTAGTGAAAAATGGCTGATTTCATTCTGGAGTCTGGCTTTCGACAGAGCTGATGACTCATTTGAGTAATCGGGTTATTAAAAATGTTATTGACACTGAAGCAGATCTGTATTAAACCCGTCCATCTAAGGATGTGACATAAGGCCACTGGACTGTTAAAATACATAGTAAAATTATCCCCCATTGGAATGCTGCGGCAGAGCCATTAGCAGAGGAATTGCTGTACTTACACAATACCAAACTCATTTCAGCATGCATTAAACTCAGGCAGTAAACCACGCATGAAGGACTACAATCCTCCTCTTCTTCTTTTCCGTGTGCTTCCTTTGACAACAACAACAACTGCAGAAAAATCTGCAGCCATATTCTAATTCCACGCCTGTCATAACATCCTGCCGGCTTCCTGGAGTCTGCTCAGGTAGGAGGAGGAGGATATGGAGCTTCGCACATTATGGTAGCACATCTGCTCGGCTACGACAGCGAGGCAAAAATATGCCTTTTTTTTTCCTGTTTGGCCTCAGATGGAGCCACAGTTTGCCGGCAGCACAGCAGGATGTCAAGTAAATTTACAGAGGAATCCGGAGAGCAAACTTTTCTCTGGATCGTTATGGGATTTTAGTAAATGAGAAGCCTGATCATTCAGTAAACACTGGCACAGTTAACCTAGACTGACCTGAAGGTAATAATCTCTTAATGAAATCATCAGTTTAGGTTTAATGTTGGTGACAACATAGTTACCATCATCCAAGTTCATGATTTAATTAATATAATTGTATGACTTATAGTTTGTAGATTATTTGCAGCTTAAGGTGTTTTTCATGTTAAGATATTTTTTTTATATTCTCTAAAAAAAACGTATAAAATGTTCTTGTTTTTGCAGACATAAAAGAAAAGAAAACATAGTATAGCTCAATTTCAATTTTGGGCTTAACATTTTATGATCGTTTGAATACATTTAATTACATTTTTTGTTTTATTTTTTTATCAATTAATAATATCAAATAAAAATCTGTAAAGATTTAAATAAGGAAATATAGATATAAGTAACAAATAAAAACATATTTATTTCCACATAGTTGCTTGGAACAGTTATATGTTTTATTCCATGTTAAAATGTTATATTTGTAAATAATATAAGGCTGATTTTTAATAAAATGTGGTGGAAAGTTACTTTCTTTTTAGAAGGTGGATGGCATTTTAAAATATTTGCTCAGTAATAGCTTTAACATTATGGTTATGCTAAATGTATTTTAAAGTTTGGACTTCAAACACGTCTTATTTTTAATACCACAGTAAATTAGTCCTAAAAATCACATTTTTGATTAATTCAAACAATTATTGGTTTAATATGAGCTTTGCATTCAATTTTGCTTCAACATTTTCATCATTTTTTGTTTTACTATGTCCGAGTTTTTTTTAATTTTTTTTTATTTTGGTAAATTAAACACACAGGGATGTTTGAAGTTCTTCACATAAAGAGACGTAACACACACATGACGTTTGAATGGGGAGAAGAAAGCAGAGAAATGAGAGAAGCAGAAGAGGTGGATGAAGAAGGATGAGACAGAGTGAAGAAGCAGTGGGAGTGCTGAAGCAGAAACGAAGCCGTGTTGCGTCGGTACTTCAACAAGCACTGCGCCATTCTACTGAATCCATCGATCACTGTTCTTCACCGGCAGCACCGCCGTGTGTGTGTCCTTTATCTCTGAGAGGACCAACGTTAAGAGGACAGGTTTTACGCAGCAGTTTATACTTAAACTGGCCTTCAGCGTCAGGCCAAACTCAGGTTTAGCGTGGGAATTTAGAAAGATGATCAAAGGTGATATGTTATCATTTTAAAAGCCAGTCTTCAGTTTGCTTTGGATGTTTTTATCTGCTTAACTATTTGCCGAGACTAATGAGCTACGGTACATGTGTCATATCTTCCATGAACAAATCAATGCTTCCAAAAGCCCTTCTTGTCTCTCTTTACCTTTTATGTGTTTAGGGCTCTGATATATTTAAAATTTTCTAAAACACAGAAATTCAAGGATGGGTATTTAAGCAATTCAACTCACAAAAAGTGTTTTCTGAACAGGTGATAAGGGAAAGAGGCTGCGTTCCCAGTGGGTCAGTGGTTGACAGCCAGTCAGAAGAACTAACAAGCAAATTACTTACACATGGACAGGTATCAGATATTATCACTCAGTTATTTCTTCAAACTGAACAGTAGACTCAGATTACAATTGTTGCTTGTGATGTAGAATTATGACTATAAATAATTTCAGTGTTTAAAAGCCGTTTATAGATTTTTAACCTCATTCTTTAAAGATGCCTGCTAACTTTCAGTCTGAGAAAAGATCTGAAGGTATACTGAAAAGGACACCTGGTAAAAGTGCTACTGATCTCTGTATCAAAAGCATTTTTTCACATCGTCCTTTCGTTTGTGCCACCCTTCATCTCTGTTGCTCCAGGTTTTCTAGCATAATCAAGTGACTACTCAAATGCAATATATAATAGTATTTACACATACTATTCCATGTGATATGCAATAAAACTCTGCTGTACAACAATATTTCTAGACACTTATTTAACTTACTTTTTTACCTTTGTTGCACCTGCCTCGTATTCATCTTTTTGACCAAGATCAGCAAAAGGCATGAGGACTTTGTTAATGACAGGAGAGAAAATGACAAAAGCCTTTGTAATTCCTAATCTTATTGTCAAACCAACTGTCAAGAAGAGTCGTGTTTTATGAATATGTGACCATTTGAATGCAGACTGTTATGAACCTAACTCAATATTTACACTATTACATTAAACATACCTGCATAGGAATGGGCCTTGTCTGCATAGAGCCTTGAGATGACATCTGTTGCAGTTTGGCACTTTGTGCATAAGCTAAATTAAATTGAATTAAATTTTAAAGAGATTCTTTGAATATTTCTGTGCATTTGCACATTGTTAATCCAACCTGACAGAGCTAGAACCCAAACATGTATGTGCACGAAGAAGTAGTTGTCACGACCTCAGAATCCCTGCACAGGGTTTATTCAGCTGAAAGATTTACTGCTTTCATCGGAAAAATGTAGAAATTTCTCAGGGTTCAGGCGGGTGACAGTGGCTTGTTTTTGCAAACCAACACACAGCATATCTGCTCTGAGCCTTGTTGCTCAGTGAACGTTGATGCTTCTGTTATATTTATACTAATGGATTTCCTGTGTAATGAACTGGTGTAAATTTTCCCTTCATTGCTTGTAAAAAGACACGCCAGCTCTGCAGTCGCTGTGTTGTTATGCTAATGGTGGCGGCAGTGATGCGCTCGTTCAAATGAAATGAAATGTGGGCCCAGTGAGGCGGGGAAACATCCAAACACCGAGAGGTCAGAAGGCTTTTAATTTTTCAAAATGTTGTAAAAATGCAACTTCGGATGCATTGAATATCAACACAGCCTTCATTTTAATTAACTTCATTTTTCAAGTGAAAATTACCAGAGCTGAGATGAGGCTCTGGTAAGATGTGACTGTCTCCATTACGGGCCTAAGCATCCAAATCCACACACAGACACCAGTGACAAGTTTGAAACTCTTTGCTTTAAGGCTGTGCTGCTAAGTGGAAGTCATAATAAATAAGCTTACCATTGTTGTTTCAGCAATGGAGCCAAAACTGTTGATAAAAATGTTGCAGGTTACGTTGACAGGGGGACCTGCAGAAATGACACAGAGTGAAGAAGAAAATAAGAAGTGAGATTAGATGCAGGTTTATATGTATTGGTTGACTATTTTTATCGACACAAATGTTCATTTGGAGAATAAACATTGAAGAAGCCATTAAGACGGCTTTGCTTTGGTCTTTATTAGGTATCATTTAGACTGATGATCATAAGAAAACCAGGAGGTTCAGTTCAGCACAGGGCCACTGTTCATTCTTCTCCCACATTTTAATGTACTAAAAGTGCTGAGTTGATTTGTAACAATTTTAGAAAAGGCTTTAAAATCTGAAAAAGTTAAAGGAAAAACACCTAAATAATGACTCGGTCATGAAACATTTGATTGTTTTAAAGTGAAGCACAGCGCCTCAAAAAATGTACCAAAACTAAACAAGAGGTTAGAAGTAAGTGAAGATTGAAGTTTGACTCAAAACAGAAAAAACAACACATTTCTTCAAGGTCGAAAAGCAAGAATACGTAACATTTTGCTGAGTATGTCTTCAAACAAATAAACATAATTCAATTAATCAGTTTCAATTGATTAGAAAAGTTTTAGAAAAGTTGATTGCAATATTTCCCAAACTTTAAAAAAAATTCCTACACATTTGTTACCTTGCTAAATTATTTGCATAAATAACCTCTGTTGCTGCAGTACTGAATGCATGCAAGCAGAGGAATGGTTCTGAGACCTTGCTGAAATGCAAATAGAGGTACATAGTAGTAAAGTATACCTAATAAAATGGCCTATAAGTGTACATGTGTATTTTATTAATTCATTTCATTTGGTTTATTTCTTTTAAGCACAGCAGATTTTATTCTCTTCGGTGCATGTTTGGCTTCTGGTGTGGAGGTGTGAAGATGTCTCTCTAAGAGAAATGTTCATGTGTGATCATAAACGGAGACAGCATCACTGATAAAAGCAGAGTTCGGTTGACAACAGGCTGCAGGAAGTAAACAAAGCTAAAGTAGCTGTCTGACATTATAAGACTCAAATAATGGCTGAATGAACAAGTAAAATCCTCCAAACAAACCTGACAACGTCAAAGCATTTGCCCGCTGAGAGCCGGGTGACTTGTAAAACACTTCAGAACAAATAGGGAAACTAATGGCGACAAAATAAATTTCAAACAAAATACGAAACTACAATTGTTCAAAAATAGTGTTGGTTCAAAACTAGTTCAGTTACTTTCTTCTCTCAGGGATCAAATGAGGCTCTGAAGGTAGTTTACAGATGAGTGAGTTACAGCGACGGTGAGCAGAAAAACAACACACTTCACTGAATCATTGGATTTCCAAGTTGAACAAACAAAAACAGGATTACCTGGTGGACCAGAGCTGCAGAGAGGAACATGGAGGTTGACTCAAAAGAAATATTACTGTTCAGTTTTAATACCAAGCTTAAGGTAGCAAAACTGATCACTCATCGTTTTAAAGATGAAAGCAATGAACAAACAGATTTTCATATGGCAGATTTCATATATCCATTTTCTTAAAGGGAATTATAAGTGTTTTTAGAGATAGCTAACATTTCTTTTAGCTATTCACGGGTGACTGTGGTCCTCAACCGCTGTGAATACTGATGTCCACTGCACAAACTTTACTGTTGTTATCAGCGAACACGATATAAAGAACCAGACTTCGGTTTTCAACCATCAGGGTTATAATCCATTCTCTGTCTCTTACCAAATGTGTTTGATTCCAGGCTTTCTGTCAGCAATCAACAAAACAAACATGGCATAGAGCGCTGGGTTATTGAATAATTAAAATTTAGAAATAAATCTACAAAGGTTTGTTTTTTCTTTTTTAAGGGTAGAATGTTTAATTTGTACCATTAACAGCCACAATTTTCTTCTCTTTTCCCTAAATGGGACTTGAATGTCTCTCTACTCTTGTATTCTGTGCCATTTCTTTCTACTTCCTAATCCATAGGCACTGGACTGACAGCGAGCTTCCCTACTAACTGTAGAAAAGACAACAAAATAAGATGCAAATACACTCAACATGACTGTAAATGTGTAAATTCATCCATGCAAAAATCTAAAATAAGGCAGTCTGTTGCAGTTAGTTACTTTCAAAGTGAAGGAATACACAGAAATCAGATTTAACAAATGGTCACAGCTTGCAACTGCAGTTCTAATGTGCACATCTGTTTCAAAGAGTTTTCCAGATTGCTTTAGTGGTTCCTGTAGTTTTAAACACTGATAATTTGGTGCCATTAAAGCTGTGTTAATTTTTTTCCTTAAAAATGCTGATTTGCTTTCTTGGAGCTGACAAAAACAATTCCAGCTGCCATCTGGTCGAAGAGGAGCTACATTGTTGCTGTGTGTGCTTAGTATGAGGCAGCATCTCAGGCTCCTGAGAAGTATACCTCTGCATCTATGTGATGTGGTTGCATTGTTTCAGAAGTCTTTGGGTTTTACTCTGTAACATGTCGGCATGTCTGAAAAATGACTTTGCTTCAACTGGCAATATGACCTAAATTGTTTGCATATAACCAGACTAAATGTGGATAAAATCCTGACCATGCACCATTCTCTTACAAGAAGATTTTTTAATCTATTGATGAGTAGTTTTTAAATCAAAAGTTATGTATAACAGTCTATTCAGCTGATATAAGGTTGTGAATAGCAAGGAGAGAAGCAACTTTGCCAGCTTGTCTTCACATTGATGTGCTTTATATTTATTTTATACCTTGTGAGGTAAAAATGTGGCTTTGCATGACAAAATTAAATGTTTAATGAGTGAACAGGCTGCATCACTGTCAACCTCTGATACATGATGATGTAACTTAAGGTCAGACTATGCCTCCTGCAAACACACAGCCACACACACACTTACAAAACATGGACACAGAGTTTGTGTTTAACGTCCCTGACTCAACGCGATGTCTAATTCCACTTGCCGGGGGCTGGCTGCGAATGAAGGAAGGGGTCTGGATTATTTTGATGGCCAATTACTCTTCCTGTCACAGTCAGACGAACGCTCGAGGCCAAGGAGGAGAAATATCATGTCAGAGTCATTCATAGACACACACACACACACGCACACACACACACACACACAGATACACAGACAGAAACACAACCGTGGCTCAGGCATGGAGTAGGTTGTAGAAGTACGGTTAAAAGAGGAAATAAATCATTAAAGTTTGCCTGAGGCAGTCACTCTTCATGTGAGTTATATGTACAGCATCCAATTAGAAAGCAGATATTACTTACAGGATAGTGAGACGGTATGATGGTAAAGTTACACAGATGAATTGAAACAAGATGACATGAAATTCACAGAGTTCGTTTCAAGTTGTGCAACAGAAACTTGTTGAGCAAAATGTTTACACAACACAAATCTGACTGAATGTATTTAAAGTAAGAAGGTAGAAGATATGAGCAAAATGACTATTGTTTATTGAATTATCTTAAACTGCCCTTTATGTATTAGGAAGAAACCGAATTCAAAATGAACTATAGACTTGAATTGCACTTATTTTTTGAATTGCCTCAAAATTACATCTGTAAAGAATTTGTTTGAAACTGCAGTTATTATTAAGTAAATGTGGTTACACAAAAAAGATATTTTGAAACTGACTCAAGCATTAAGAACAGAAAACGTTTGGCTTGAAATTGACTGTGAACTAATTTAATTTGAAGAGTAAATGCATCTTTGCATTGCATTTTTGTACATTTTTTTTTCTACTTCTTTTTCCACAAATCCAAAATTACAACAATATCAACTGTGGGCTGCAGTTTATACAAACTTTGTTTCTGACAGAAAATCAACCCTTTGCCCTCCGATGAGATTTCAACCATCCTACAAGTTCGACCGACTGAAAGGAGAAACAGGCTGGGAGTAAACACACTTCAAGACAAATGGACTTCAGGTAAATAGCATCCCCTGCTGAGGCACTTGACTGTATCTGTCTGATGTATGAAGCCTGCACAAACCTGGAGAGTACACGCTCTGATATGTCTGAGGATTTATCCATAAAACCACCTGGTGTTACATTATCAGAGTGTTTTCTCTCAGAAGGGCTCTGCAGGCCTAACTCAAGTCCCTCGCACCCTGGCTTTGTTCAAAATCCCTCCATCAAGGTCCTCTCACTGTGTGGAGGGAGGGAGGTGAGCAGAGTGATGTCATAATTTGTCTTTCCTTGACATTTCTTGAAGTGGATGATGCAAAAAAAAAAAAAAAAAAAACTACAAGAGATGGGGGGAAGCTTAAAACCCACCTTCTTATTTTCTGCCACAACAGTTCATTTAATACCCATCAAGTAAAGGGCAGAAGGAGAGAGATTCACTCTGTTTTATAGCTTTTTCAATAAAACAGAAGATGGGATGCAGCAGAAAAAGACAGAAAGAGAAAGCAGATACAGCTCATTAACTGTCATGGAGGACAGGCTGGCAGTGAGTCACAGGCTTCTGTAGCTCTGCTCTTATGTTAGCCTCAGCGTGTATGAGCTCACAAACACGCCTGTGCTCCCATGATCCTTCATTACATAACGCCCGGCTTGCAGCTTGAATGAAACACAGATTTCATTCACTTGGATTTGCACATAAAGTTTATGTTTTTTCATATCTGTCACAAATGATAATGCAGAGAAAGCTTACTCGCTGAGTCTGATGCATTTTTGTGGGATAAAAATATTTGTGGTCTAAAAAAGTCTGATATTGTCATAACTCAGTGCTTTCTCGGTAATTTGCAACAACTTTCCTTGTAAATCTGCAAATTGTAAATTGTTTAGATTGCTTTTGTGTCGTAAAAGAAACCTACATTTTCGTACAGGGTCAAACAATTCATTAACCTCATATTAGAGTGAAAAAAACCAGAACACTCATTTTCTGAATACATCAGTGTAAAAACAGTTTTTACATTGTTTTCACTTCTATACTTAACCAACACTATTTTAAAGCATATAATTTGTGCAAATACGTTTAAATAGTATGTAATGTTTTAGTTCGATAGTGAAATATTTAGTTTGAAGCTAGATATTTAGTTAACCAGCTAAATATTGTTAGCCAATTAAATATTTATCTTCAAACTAAATATTTGGTTAACAAGTGAAATATTTAATTTGAAGCCAAATATTGAGTTAACAAGCCAAATAAATAGGTCAGAGGGAAAGGAACGAAAATGTACTTGCTGATAACTGGAAGTGAACCACCAAAATTAAAAGCTGGGTCTTTATAAACTCCAGCTTTTGAATCGTTTTATGTCACCTCTGGTTTTCTCTCCTCATTTATTGTACTACACTGAATATTACAATAAAGAATAAACCATTATAAATGCATGTTAGCTAAATATTTAGTAATTTCGTAGCTGACTCAGAGTTAAATACTTTAGTTGGTAAAGAAAACATTTAGCTTTCAAATTAAATATTTAGTTTAAAATTTACAAATGATTGGAAAACATGATGAAAATATAACTGAGGAAAGAACACCCTTTTTTTCCCTCTTTTGACACATTAAATAACCCAAATTATTGCTGCTAATTTTTGACTGTGATTTTATAAACACCACCTCATAAATATGATTCTAGTGTAATGACTCAGTACAACTAGAAATATATAAATATAAACTTAATCTGTTTACCATTTACAAAATGACTCATATGAACACACTGTTATTCAATTAAATAAGTTGAAGCAATAAATGGAAAATGTGATACAAATCTTTACATTTGCATGTTATATATTTAACTTTATAATTTAATAGGATTTTTATATTTAAATCTCCATTAACATTTTTAATTGCTCCCCTAAAATTGTGGGTCTTTGATTGCAAAAAACTCATAAAAGAAAATTAAGATAAGCAAAGAAGCACCTGAATTTCTGGGAATAACAAATGTCACTGGCAGCTAAAATCAGCTTTTGCGAGCCTAAAAAATACCAACCCTGTGCGTTAGATAAAAAGCTCAATCTCTCATGGAATTTCATCCGTCCACTCTTGTGGAGAGTCATTATCCCAGGCTCAGCGCACACCAATTGTGCATTTGGGGGAAAGTGAAGCTTGACAGACCTGCCATGCTAATTTAATGTTGCTAAGTTATGATTGGACAGTCACTGTCTGGGGAGTAGACTTTAACTAAGAGTAAAACCACAATGTGTGTTTGCATCCAGTTAGTGGAGGGACAAAAGTATTGGCCCTTTAGTGATACAGAAGCATCTTTTTGACTTTTTCTACATAACAACCCAAAAAGGTCCTACTGGGTTTTACTTTGTAACTACAAGTACTTGTAACTAAAGGTCAACAGACATCCTTGTTTGAAAGTAAAGACATCTCACATGTACTGTGAGGACATAATAGGTAAACAATTAGAAGTTTTCATACCCATTGAACTTTTTTATTTTTCACAAACTTTATTGTTTTAAGAGGGATTTTATGTGATAGATAAAACATAAAAAAGTCCATAACTGCAATTTGTAATAGGTAAATACAGTCTACCTGCAAGAGAGAATCTGCTGATAGAACAATGATTAGTCATGAACTCTCAGTTTTCTTTTTTTTTTTTGGGGGGGGGGGGGTTCTAAGGAAAAATTAAACTGTTAGTCTTTCTTCCTTTGACTCCATGTGTGCTAGTTTGTGTTGGTTCATCAAGTTCGGTGGTAGTGAAGTGACAAAATTTAGAAACATTTCTAGGGGCATGAATACTTTTCAATGACTTTCCTGAGGATCACACAGGCTCCATCAATAAGCAGACTCACATAATAAATGTGACAGCAGAGACACACTGTAAACACGCGGATACAGATGTGGAGACGCCCTGAGGCATACAGTAAACACACTGTTTCATGCACATCCCTGCTTTTTACATGCCTCGTTACTTTTTCACCTTCTGCAGCTGATATGATTTAGCCAGTTGCGCACACACGTATGCATTTCTTTACTTCAATCCAACAAATATAAAATCCACCATCTAAGGCTTTTCGAGAGCATTCAACCAAATTGAAACAAAAGTAGTTGTGCGGTTCTTAACATCAACGTCAGAAATAAATGTATCTGATCAGTGTGAGGTGAACAGGTCTCAGGCTTTTTTAAATCAAATGTCCTGTAACTAACACACACTCTCTCACACACACACCCAATGGGCAGAACAATCAAGGCTCGTCCTGCTAAGGTGCATCCCTGCAAATAAATTCCCCTTCTTCTTCTTCAGCTGAGCTCCACTTTCATTAAAAACAAGTGACAACAGCAATAAAGCACTCGGCTCGGCACTTCTGCTAACAGCATCTACCGAAGCCGCTTTTACCGCAGAACCTCTTTAAACGGCCCCTGAGCTCGCCGGCACCAGGTGAGTCTGGGACTTTCCCCAATGCAATATCTAAATACAAAAGCCCTGGGAACAATATGTACAAAGGTGTGTTGTGAAAAACACGCCATAGGCGTCCCACAGAGTGAATTCATGCCAGAAAAAAAAATAAAAAAAACATGCATATCATAAAAATAGATGTTTTATTCTAAAATGTTTGCAATTGGTTTAACGTTTTTGATGCTGATTTGGTTGTCCTAAGTTTTTAAACAAGAGTTGGATGTTTTTCTTAACACTGTTGGAAACATAGAAATGTACAATTATTGATCCCTGGTTGAGGTGTGTAAAAAAAAACTATAAATTCTGGTTGCAGCAACATAGTCTCACATTGAAAGATTACAGGAAACAATTACATTAAGTATATTTGTTCTGAAAAAGTGTATATATAAGGAAATAGTTATTTTAACAAATAAAAAAAACACTTTAAATAAAACTCTGGTGAAATTTTTCTGAAATTGGGTCATGAATTGGTCTTTCAATGGAATAATTACCAACACATATGATCAAATGAGCCCAGAAATTATTAGAAACAAACTGAAAAGAAGGGAGCACAAGACAGGACATATGACATAGAGAGATTATATAAAGAGGAACAAGTGAAAAACCTATTTTTATGCTCTAAACTTGGTAAATATAGATGAGTAAATT
Organism: Poecilia mexicana; assembly: GCF_051168715.1. Taxonomy (NCBI): domain Eukaryota; kingdom Metazoa; phylum Chordata; class Actinopteri; order Cyprinodontiformes; family Poeciliidae; genus Poecilia; species Poecilia mexicana. The sequence goes on from NW_028263379.1 coordinate 9,742,626, forward strand.
CTGCCCTGGAAGCTTGGCAGAGATTATTCTTTAAAATGTAAATATTTCCTCATTTATTTCCCACTGAACTCATGTTAAAGTTTGTACTTTTCTAAATGTGACAGCATGAGATTACGGTGCAGCAATAAGATAAATTTAAGCTTTTTATGCATCTTACCCTGGAGTCCAAACAAATGTGTCTGTGTGGCCAAATTCCAATGACTGTTTTCTCATACACTGTATTTATTTCCATTTGCATATACTATTTTGTGCTTAAAACTTTTAATAGAATGTTGAAGTTTCTTGTGGTTTTATTACATATTTTAAAACTAACCAGTGATTCAAAATCTTAAAAATAGTAGCAATTTTCTATTAAATCTCTCAATTTAATCTTTACATTAGGAATTATTATAAACTCATTCATATCCCATTTGAATATTTCCATAATCTAATTTATGTGTGTTTCTGTTTTAAGACTGTACATCAGTGAATAAATAAAAGCTGTTCTTTCCTTAATGACTCCTTTCTTTTCACTGACTTTCCTGCTTGTTGTTTCAATCCTCAGTTTTCTACAGAGATGCTCAGAAAAAGGAAGGCTGAATAATGTCAGAGTAGTTCCTTTTATTGCTTTTTTAATAGATTATGTGTAGTGTGAGGGTTTTTTCCCTGTAGTGAAGATTTTATCCTCAGTGTGATTCCTGAAGAGACAGTCCTTGAGCTGTCCACAGAGGACATGATTTGAGGCCCTGGGACAGTTTTACTGTTATCTCTTCAGCAACACAACCGGAAATTAGGTTTCTTGACAAAACTCCCGAATACTTGTCTTGTCTCTGTTTCACATTAATGCGTTCTGTTTGTGACTACACTCCTGATACTGGGCAGCGTTTTGGATCAATGCATTCACTTCCCTGCAGGTTATGCCATCTCTACCAAATGCCATATGTTAGAATTATACGCCAGGTGGGAAAAACAGCAGGGGGCGTTGGTTGGTGCAGTGGTGATTCCTCAGACCAGCTGATAACCCATGCAACTTGTGTGATTATATCTTGCAGGACATTTGTTTTTGCATTTTGGAGCATCTAAATTTTAAAATACCAGAGCCAGGAGTTCCCAGCAGTAACTGGTAGCATCCATCTGGGGTTAGCATTCAGCTAAACAGTCTGAGTCTTCAGTTACTTACTAATTACTTTTTCAGTATCTCTACAGCATTATCAACCATTGAATTCTGTTAATGACTGAAATAAACTAATATGTTTAATGTTATGTAAGTAGTTTATGGAAATACCGCATGGTGAAAGAATGCAAACCTTACATCAGTTCAAGTTGGACCAAAATGTTCATTTATCACCTATAAAGGTTGAATCTATGAAAAATGTAAAGACAAAAATGAACAAAAATGGATCTGCGAGGTATAATCTCACAGACCCATTTATGTAACCAAGACTGACTTTACATTTTCATAATTTTAGATGTGATATTCAAACGAATTGAATTATTTATAAAGCAGACTTGAAAACAACAAATGGTTAAAGTAATGTACATTAAGATAATAAGCATAAGTGAAAAAAAAGGAAAAACAGACAAAAAACAATGATAACCAACATAACTTGCACAAAAGAACAAGCAACCCACATTGTGGTGAGTTTTATTCGGCACTCTGCGGTCAGAACCAAAGAAGAACCTCTAACAAATATTAAACAGTATCATAAATCTTCAAGAAAAACATCTATCATGACTGCTGTCATAGAGAATGAAAAGGTCAGAATAAGGCCATTCAAACAGACATACGTCATGTTTGGGCAACAAAAGCAAATTTGGGTTGGTTTCCCCTGATATGTGAACGTAATCTTGATGTGGAAAAACATTACAGTGAAGCTAAAATCACTGTGAAGAGAATGTGAAGAAATAAATGCTCCAGAACTTTTATCTGTGCATCTCTACTTTTGCACTTTGTATCCTGCTATTAAGCTCTTTGCTAACAACACAGCACGCATCCTGTTTATGTTTCATCAACTTGATGTGGGAGCTGAAATGGTCCTTCCACCACTGCACCAATTCTAAACTCAGATGTATTTATTGTTGGCGACAGATCTGTCCCCAGAGGCTCATCCAAACCCACATCTCCAATCCCCTCATCATCCGCGCGCCGTATTCGGGGACCAATTAACTGGTCAACAAAACAGCTTTTTGTGCTGACATCTTCATTTTACACTAACTCGTCACTGCGGCAAACCCAAGCCACCGAATGGAACTAATGAAGCAGCAGAAATCAAACACACCTCGTGTTTTCAGACGAGGAAGTGTAGGTGGTTTGGTGGAGTGTGTTCCATTATCGTGTCTTGAGTGGGTTGTAAAACATAGATATTTGGAGAAATCGTTGCTTTCTGCATGTCTCCTGACACCCAATTTAGGCTTCTCTAAGTGGCACTCATACCCAGAGAGCTGAAGTTGAATTTATTGTCATCAACAAATGAGTTAACCAAAGGAAAAGAAAGCAGAGGGGTGAAAAGAAAAGTCAGAAGCTACAAATTAAATGAATAAGAGGCTAAATTACATCGGATTGCCTTTTTTGCAACTGAGCTGCCCTCAGCAAAAACTTTTACAATGGCTGTAAGACATTAAATATGTATAAGGTGTAGCATATATGGTTTGGGGAAGGTAGTTTTACTTTTTATTGAACTAATATATATTTCCTACACATGCTCACACAAGAACAAACAAGGCTGTGGAATAAAGATGTTGAAAATGTATAAAAGACAAAAACAGAGGGTTATTTTATATTTTTCTATTCCTTTTGCTGTTTGGTCATGATGTGCAGAGGAGGTTATCATGTTTTTCTTATCAACCATGCATGAACATTGGAGCAAAATACCAGATCCATGAGGGGAAAAAAGTTCTGAAATAATTAACATTTTATCAAACGCTGAAAGCTTTAAATTCCTAAACGTCTTTTGGCTCAGCTTTGAAAAAAATAGCCAAAAGTCATAAAACTCTGGAGAAAAAGTTCTGGAGGTTCTTTGAAGATTACTGAATACTTTATACATTTTGTAACTGTTTTTATTCACTTTCAGCTCCAGGTTTTTAACATTTTAGCTTGATTCCTCAAGTTTTTATTTATTAATGCTGTCATTAAAGCAACAAAATATTTTTTTATGTTAAATTATGTCTGAGGTAGTTGTACTTTTTTAATATTAAAGAGGGAAGAGGGTCGGCAGGTCACGGTATATGGACCATGCGTCATGATTCACATAATGGTTCCTGCTGGAGGTAGCCACTCATACAAAGCCTGGTTCTGCTGGAGGTTTGGAGGTTTCTTGTTGCTAAAAGGAAATCATGGCTCTCTTCTGTCAGAGAGGCTTGCTGAGGATGAGGGATTGCTGCGAAGTGAATGACTCACTGCAACCAGCTGGGCTTTTTTTACACAGATACCTTTTTACCAGTGGGCATTAAATGAACAACTGTTGGGATAAATTAGACTGATTTAAATTGAACTTCAAACAAATAGGTTTCCATAAATCTGAACCTGTTGTCTTGTAATTTCCCTTGAGATCGAATTTGTTGTGAATTGGTGTTGTATACAGTGGTGTGAAAAAGTGTTTGCCTTCTTCCTGATTTTCTACTTTACGAACATTTTCACACCTCAGTGTGTCAGAACATGAAACCAATTTAAATATTTATCAAACACAACCCAAGTAAACACAAAGTACAGGTTTAAAATGAAGGTTATTTTAATGTTTGACAAAAATGAAGGGAAATTGGAACTCAGGAAGGGGGCAAACACTTTTTCACATAACTGTAAATAATCTTAAATTACATGGAATTGTTTTGTTTTTTTACCATGTTTTTCCTAAGATATGATGCTAAAGTTGCTGGGAAATGACAATAAAGCATTCGTCTTTCTGTGTTTCCTTCAGTCTCAATATCTGAAGATGATTATTAATTATTGCCCATCATTATTTTTAGGATTTCTAAAACCTGACGAGGAAAAAAAACAGAAAACCTTGACTAAGTGTAGTTTCTTAAAAAGCTTAAAATCAAGCTTGAAAAGCACCAATATCAAAATTTGGCTTATTTTGATAACCAATACTATTATTACTGCTATAATTCCTGACCCACCATTAAAAATAATTATAAATAAGAAACCAACCACATAGGTGACTGCTTCTCTGCTTCATCACATGTTCAAATAAATACCACATGGTCAACAAATACACAACTGGAAAAAGAGCATTGGTTGTCAATATTGGACTAGTTTTTCTTACCAGCATGTTAAAAAAATGAGTCACGTGGACCAATACTGATGTTAAAGTTGATATATCAGCCATCCCTGGGTTTAAAACAATATTTATTACTTTGGCTCTCTGCAAAAATGATGACAGTGTGGAAAGAAATAAGCGTCCAGGATGCACGAAAATCCTGAAAAGCTGCAAACTATCAAAGACCAGTCTGTCTCCTGATGTAACATTTAAACAATATTCCAACAAGACTTGATTTTCTTCCTTGTATATTCTCTGTCTGTTTGCTGTAAAAGTAAATTGACCACTTGTAAAAGTCCTGTCTGGATCTTTCTGTAATGCAGATGTTGTTACCTCTCTTTTCACCACATCTCTCTCCATTTCCACAGAGAGTTCCTATTTTTTTCCGTGCATAAAAGCTGAAAGTACCTGACTCTTCGAACAGAATCTCCTTTTCCTTTAAACAAGCTGGTAAACACTGCAGCTGATGAGCAGCAAAGGAAAACCACTCCCTGTCGTACTTTAATTGGATTGGGGAGATGAAGAATAGTGGTTTCTCCAGCCGTCATATTCAGCCATCCATCATCACTACTTCCACTGAGTGAACTTTAGGAAAAAACTTCATCTTGTTCCCTAGTGAAGTAGTAGAAATGCCATTATGATGCGCTTTCCTCCCTCTTCGTGCCTTTTTGCAATAATGCTTCTTTCTCTTCTCTTTTTTTGTCCCTTTTTCTTGTCTCTTGTAACTCTGCCTCTCCTTCTCATTCATATTCTGTCTTGCAGCCAGAGGGTGTTCAGGTTTCATTATGGGATGAAATGTATTCAAAGTGGGAGGAAGGCAGAAAGAGGAGAGGATGGAGAGATGGATGGATGGATGGCAGCTTGGTCAGGAAACACCTGAGGCTCTCTCTGTGTGTATGCGAGTGTGTGTGCGGGTGCGTGTGTGTTTCTATGCATATTTACTTAAAATTGGCATTCATGCCTGCCAGCATTTTCCGTTTCTCCATGAAACTGTGTGTACCCTGTCTGCACTGAGAATATTTCTGTGTATGTTTTTGCCAGGAATGTGTGCCTGCTTGCATATGAGCTTTCTCTCCCAGACTCCTTTGTTTATTTATCCCTATTATACACCTACACTGTCCCACGGCAATTCATAAAACTGTCATTAAATGTAATCTAAAGCTTTGTGGTCATAAACATAATTCCACTGTAGGCTAGGTTTGGTTATTAATGAACCTAATGATCTGGGCAAGCTATAAAAACCACTCAAAAATGTGGAAATCACCAACTGCCTAAAAGTATAATGGATCTTGTCCATGTTGTGAATCTTAATTTGCAATTTGCAATGTCAGGCTTGTAACTGTAATTTGCAATTAATTGAGAACATTCCTGAAAATTGCAAATAAAACATATTACTTGCAGGCTGGATGCCAATAAAGCTCAGAAGAAAGTAAAATTGGTACTTGCTTAAGTAAAAGTACTTGTTCAATGATGTGAAACATTGAAGTATGAAAAAATGTTTTAATTTCAGACTTGTATAACAAGAATAAATATTTAAAAAATCCTTGACTCCAATGAACAACAGTGAGAGCCATTATGTACAACTGGAAAAACCATGAAACAGATGTGACCAAAACTACTCCAAGAGCTCATCAAAGACTCATCCAGGATGTCAAAACAAAAACCAGAAATACTGAACTAACACTTCCATGAATGCAAAGACCTGCATTCATGAATGCAAAACCCTGAATGAATGCAGATTCATGAATGCAAACCCCTGCATTTATGAATGCAAACCCCTGCATTTATGAATGCAAACCCCTGCATTCATGAATGCAAAGCCCTGCATTCATGGAAGAGCTCCAAAAGAAAGACTCGGTTTACACAATAACACCAGGACAGTAAAATGCTAATGTTTTGTTGCATTTTGGCCTCTAGTTTGCATGGTAAAAGCATTTTGGCCAGTCAAAAACATGCCAAACTTTTTAGAAACACAATACAAATCATCTCCGTGTAAACTCAAACTAAAAACGGTTGGAAGCGATCATGTCAGTCACGCCATCTTGTGCTGGCGCTCTCACTTTCACCCACACACAACACAGCAACAATGGCGGACCTTATCCATGTTCTGTCTGTGCTGCTGCACCTTTAGATCATTCAGCAAAGTCTGCTCACTGTGACGCAGCAAAGACACAGATTACATGCTTCAGGTCAGTGCACTCTATGTGTCCTACGGTTATAAAAAATGCCTCTGGGTCAGAAAATGAACAAAGTTTTACCGCCTCCTGCAGGCCAGGCATGGCACTACATCATTCCCGTTCTATTTGTGTTTCCATTCCACTATTGTGTAAAGCTAATTTTGTCCAATGCACAACAAAAATGTTTTTGGAAATTTGTGACTTAAAAAGGGTTTCTGTTTGACCAAAGCAAACACAGAAGCTCATCTAACATTTACCTAAAAAACATCCTGATGATCCTCAAGAGTTTTGGGAAAAACAGACTGAGGACGGCACATTTTAGAAGCTTCTCTTCCCAATAATTTGGAAATAAATCAACATCATTAATAAAAAAGAACATCTTACTGACAGTCAAACATGTTGGCGGTAGTGTGATGTGGAGTCGATTTGTCTCTTCAGGAGCTGGACGACTTGCTATGGTGTAATATATTTATTTGTTGGTGACCAAATCTGCTCTCTTCAAGGAAAATGTTTGGTCATAAATTTGTGACCTTCAGTCCAAGTGCACTTAGATTTTCTGCAAATCAAACCCACCAACAATTCCACATTTGAAAATGTTTTATGAAATCTGCTTTATTTTTTCCCAAATTCCACATTCCACTGCTTTACTAGAGATGAATGAAGATTGTTTCATTTTTTTCCAGAAAAAATGAAACAATCTTTTTCATTTTTTGTTTAATCTGATTCTGATTAGGGGCAGATTTTGGAAAATCTGATTCCTGTAGGAAAATCTGATTTAGGATACAGAGCAATAAACACCTTCATAATATGAAGGTACTGATTTATTTAAATGTTTAAGTGTTAACAGAAACGGCTGGCTGCGACTAGCTAGCTAGTTTCCTCTCTAGTTTATGAGTCATCATCATATCCTTGTGCCTCCAATCAACCAAGTTACAGAAAAGATTTCTCCCATTTCATAAAACCTGTTGGCCCTGAAGCTTGAACTAAGCTTTCAGTTATTTATTTATTTATTGGGAAGACATCAGCGTTTCAGAGAGTTTTTTCTCTGCGGTTGAATGGTTTATTCTGTTTGTGAGGAGATGAGAGTCAAGCAGACGCAGAGTTCAAGCTTCGCCTCACCAGGTAACAGTGGGAACAAGAGCTGCAGCAGCCAAAACACTAGAAACTACTGTGTCTCCTTTGCTTCGCCTTTCATAATGATAAGGAGACTAGTAAGAATATTTGAAGTTAATTATTAAGAACCCATTATCGGTGTCCTGGCCGGGATTTGACTGACGGGTGGACATGACAGGCTGGCAGTTGCCAGACAGCACAGAGACAAAAATCAATAACAGGTCTGTTGTGGCAACTCAATGACGGACACGAGGTGACCACAGCATTATACCAGTGGATTACTGAGAGGCAGTGATGTGTCAAGAGTGTGCAGGAATGTTCATGCCAGAGATTTAAAAGTCGAGGTACAAGCAGTGTGTGTTCAAGCTGCTCGGGTTTCTTCCTCTGTTTGACTTCAGCTCGTGTCTCTGGTATGAAACTGTTTGTATTCCACACTGTATGCTTGTACAGATGGTCCATTTGAGGGAGTGTGTTTGTTTGTGTTATGGTCAGCTGCTCAATAAATTAGCAAGTGATTTAGTGCTGTGGTGTGAATGCTCCTGTTAGTCAGATGCCTTTAATCATCCAAAGAGGAAGAGACATCAGTTGGAGATTATGGGAGAAACAAACACATTTTTGTACATACAACATTCTCTAAATGACCAACTTCCTACTATTCTTTTGGCAAAACAGGGATGTGTTTTTACATCATTTTTCTTTTCTGTTTAGGGGGAAATAATTCATTTATTCATTGCATTTTCCATTCCAGGTTTGTCCTGCTCAGGGTCGTAGGGGGACCGGATCCCATTGCAGCTGTCACAGGCAGGGAGACAACCTTGATGGATTGCCAGTCCACTACTGCTAGAAAGAAATTGAGTTTTCCTCAAGAGTCTGTGGACTTCACAGATTTTAATCAAGTGATTTTAATTTTCTATTGAGATTTCCTAATGAGTTTCTTTTGCAATATTTTTCTGAACTTTAGATGACAAAGCGTGGGTAGCACCAGGATTTACAACTCGTAGCTCATTTTGAATTAGTCACTTTCTGTTACTGAAAGTTAAACAGAGCTTTTAATCAAACTGGGAGGATTTTTTTCTTTTAATATAAAAACGAATAACTCATGAAAGAAATAGATTCACATTAATACTTTATGAGTTTAATCAGTTTCAAAGTTTGTAAATTAGATTATTTTTCCTTAAACTGAAAGTTTATCATGATGTAAAGCAATTTCACTTCTCCTTATTTGGTTATAGACACACATGCAGCCCATCCAGCCTGAAAAAACTGGAGCCTTTCTGCCTTGAGGCAAAGATTAAAAACCAAGAGGGTACATTTGCCGTACATGTCAGGAGAATCTCAGCACTGAGCCCCTGAAAAGGGGAGATTTAAAGTATTGATCTTGAAGGAGTAAATAATAATGCACATGAAGACTTTGAGCCTCCCAAGTTCATTTTCCTCTTCTCCCCAATCTAAAGTCTTTGCACCTTCACAGACGTAGGCGAAGTTATTTCAGTTATTTCTAACATAAAATTCAAAGTCATGTTTTGTTTATATCACAGGACAAACTGTTGACTTTGGTAGAACTTTTTCCTTCCAATCTGCAAAAATCTGCAATTTATTGTGTTGGGAAGATGCGTTAAGACATTATTGTTTCATAAATGTGTAACTGCCCCTAGAAATTTAAGATGGATATTTAAATCACAATTTTCTCCAAACAGTTCTATTAAAGCCATTTTTGACTTCTAAGGATATATATAAATTACCCTAATTTTCATCTATTTTTAAGCAGTTAATTTTATGTTTTAATTTTCTCAGGAATCAGAAATAATTTATGATTTGAAACCATTTCTCTAAATCCATTCTCAGATTAACTTATGGTAACCAAAGTGCATATGTTGGGGTGAATAAAATTCTTAGTGATCATGTTTAGGTCTAAATATGCACGGAAAAAAAAAAAAACTTCATTCAGCATACGGAAGCAGTTTTCACATATTGGAGCATAAGCTGCTGAATTGAGAAACTTACTGACTGTCTATAACAGATGAGTGCTGGAAATCTACAGAGCAATAATAAAGTTTAAAACAACTGGAAGTGTGACAAACAAAGCTGGAGGAAGAACCAAGAATCTCGCCACTAGTCACAGTGATGGTAAATAAATTTCCAAATCTCACTGCTAGAGAAGAGCAACAAAGTGTGTCATGGCAGGGTTACCAATTACTCATAAAAATCATTCAAAACAATCTGCATCCCTGGTGTAAAGTTTCCTAAATGCTAGCGAGTCTTTAACTCCAAAAATAAACTTTTTATTCAGACAAGATAAAGATTGAAATTTTTAGCAACAAACACTCCAGGATCAATACATTCACTGTTATTTAGGGTGTAAGATCTGTGATTGTGTGGGCCTGGTGCCCTTCTATACTTTCTGGGAGTTTTTTTTTTAAGAGTATTTTAGATAAACACCTGATGGTATCTGCAAGATAATGACTCAAAACAGATTTCCAAAAATGGTTCACCACTCCGAACCTAACACCTGTAGAAAACCTGTATGGTGAACTGAAGAGAAATTAGAATAAAAAAAACCTCATGAAATGTCATGGCATTTGATTTAATTTGAGTAGTTTTCTTTGCTAGCTAATATCAAGTTCATATTTAAAATGCACGCTCTGCTAGCTACACACTGTGTCTGATGCCATGAGAGGCAATTCTTACTTACAGATACATACAATTAAGAAAACCCGATTTATTTGTTTGCTAGATTACTGCTACTTTCTGGCTGCTGCTTTTAAAAACAATGCAAACATGTTGCATTATAAATTTATATCAGTGAAACATTTTAGGTGCTTAAGTCTTAAAAGTCTTTACTCTTTACTCATGATGTCAAAATGTCTCTTCAAATAGATTCTGTAATTGTTGAACGTATCTTAAGCCTTACATTTACAGCTGCGACTCCTTTCTGCATCACTATGTGGCAATAATATACTCTTTGAAAGAGGCAACGTCAGCTAGCATAAATCTGTGTGAGTGTATATTCAGCTCTGCCTTCACTTAAACAATGCAATGTGCTTCAGTCTTGAGTAACCATTTTGCAGTGTTAGCTTTCTGCAGCACCATGCAATCACATTATAAAGACTTGCACCATAAGGCAGGCCACTTGGATGAGTATAAATCTACATAGCAGCAATTTTTTCCTCTCTCAATGAAAAGTTGAATAACGACAATATGCTCCAACCTGCTGCAGTCACTTCTCTAGAGCTCATTGAAACCGTATTACAGGGTTGTCCTCAATGGAGAAGGACTCACACACGAGCATAAATCTGCAGAACCGGATTGAATCTGCAGGCTGTGTGCGGCGCACTAAAGGGGGAAGGAGAGCCCAGAGTGTGTCATCAGATATCCTTTGGCCTAACATTGCAGACATAAAAGTCTGAGAGAAGGTGAGATGCGTGTAAAATGTGCTGAATATTGGACAACCGAAGGAGCAGAGCGCAGTCTCTAATCAGGAGGAACGGCTGCTGCCTGCAGTGGTTGTGGCGCGACTCGAGGGCCTGACCTGCTCCCTGGATTCTGCTGAACATGCTGGGGGAGAAATCCCCTCAACACACCTTCTCCCACTTATAGAAATCTCTTCCTGTTTGCGTTTGCTTTTTGCTTGCAAACTAACTCTAGTTTGGTACTTTCCAAACTACTGCCAAAATGGATTCTTGATTTTTCAGCTAGGATAAAAGTGTATGGATATTTCATGAACAATATACTGCTGTTTGGAAAACAATCAAACTTGTATTGAAGTAACTGATGTCCACATTTGATTCCAGCATTTCAACCTTTGACTGTAACTTTGTTTCAACTCTAAACCCAGCTATCATCTACACATAAACAATATTTCTCTTAAAATTAATTATTATAAAATCAGAGTTCATTTTTTTAGTAAATTAAATAGGAAAGTATATAACAATCAGTGTTGATTTAAAGGGGCAGTATTATGCAAAATCAACTTTTTTAAGTTTTGCATCATGTTATAACATACTTGGAGTGTTTCCTTGGTTCTTTCATGCAAGTTTGAGAAATTCTTTAATCTCCATGGCAACCATTTAGCTCTGCAAAACACCTTAGTGGACCTAGCTCCGCCTTTAAGACAGAGCTCCTCCTCGGAACTACCGTTTTCAAGCTTCTGCCTCACAGAGCAGCCCTCTTCCGTGACTCCCCAAGTCAACTCCTTCAGACTAGCCAGCAGGATTTAGCAAACACCTGGTGGAACTGAACATCTGCTAAGCTAATTATACAGGCTCCTTCTCAGTGCAAAGCTGGTAATAGCATTGCTAAAGGATTAACAGAGGAACGATGTTATGATGACTTCCTGAAAGTTTCAGACAGAGCAGGAGTTTTTAAAATGACAGAGCCTCAATTTTAAGTTGTTAAATTAGGCAGTAACATTTCTTTTAAGTCATATTTAACATACATAGTATTTTTATAATTGGTTATAAAGTATAGTTACTTAATTATTCTATAAAATAACCATTTTAGCCTGAAGAACACATAATGCTGCCCTTTTAAGATAAAATAGAAACCCAGAAACATTCTTCCTTAACCCGGTGAAACAATGTTACCCTGTGAACCGCCTTCATCAGCCTTTATTCTGTGACTGATATCCACACCCATCCTCTCACATCTCCAGACTTCTTAAGATATAATTGTGCTTCTGCTGCTTGAACATTAAAATGAGAAATTAACTTATTAGTTCTGTAGCTTCCGTTACTTTTTCTTCCTTTGCCAGGCCAGTGGGTAAGTTATGCATATCGACTGCCTGGAGGCAGACAGGCTGCTGCCTGCTAATATAAAGCGTGTTCTCCTGTGAAGCTGACAGCAGTGGCCGACAGAATAAGCTCAGGAGGTAATTGGGGTCTTTAGTCTGCAAACCAATACTCTCCCTGGAAGACATTATTCATTCAGGATAATTAGACACAAAAGGATAATATCTGCAGCAGATCATGATAAAGTTGATCTTTGATTTAATCCCATGGCCCAAATGATATTTTCCTTCACACTGCCTGTTCTTGTGCATGATTTTTTAGACATTTTTTAGGGTACATTCACAAAAGGAAAGTCCTTGGATGCGTTTGTTTGGTCCACTGTTGTAACTGCAATACCATTTTGTCAAGAGCAGTTCATACAATGCTGGTTTTTCAGAATATTTATAATTTCGGCATGAAGTTAGCAAATTTAGCTGCAAGCAGGATGAGACGAGATGCTCTGGACCCTCTGACCAACAACCTGCATCGATACAAAGAAAGCAGAGAATGTCCAGCAACAGTGGCTTGTGAAGTCCAAAAGAAACATATATTTCCTGTAGTTGGTTCGGGTCGAGGGTCGTCTAGTCATACGAGAAGATAAACACACCAGAGTTTGTTTGGAAGCCGTCGGAAATCACCTCAAAAAGTTGGTCTTAGTACGTTTGATCTAAGACCCAATTTACTCAAGAATTGTCTTGAGTGTATTCAAACTTGTACAAAAAGTCCAGACCAATGGGGGAAACAAACTCTGGTCCATTCAAGTGGACCAGGTGTGTTTGGTTTCCAATACACCCTTAGTGTGTTAGACGGTGCAGACGGTCTTTTATAGAGCATTGCCATAAAACAGGCATCGCAATGTGTCACCTTTGCAATTTGCTCCATATTTGGCTTTAATTGCACTTACATAAAGGTCAAAAATAGTTTTGATAGTTCAGTGGTTCAGGATTTTATTATGCCCTTTATATTGTTATGACCTTGTCTCTGTTCATCAAACTGAGCATGATTGATTCCTTTCTTTGAATCGTCTGAGCACTGAGACAAACTGGATCAGATGATACTGCCAGTAATTTACAGTGACCTACTGAATTGTCCATCTGAAATGTGATTGAATGTATCAAATCCTTGCAGCAAATTAGCAAAGTAACAAAAATCAAACTAATGGCTTAAAGTGGTCTAAATTTAGCCTAAGACATTCAGGACTGAATGAGGTCGAATGACGACACAACGATGTGATCACGTTTCCTTTTCACTGAGAGTGAATTATTTTACAACCTCTAATTTATTACCCTTTAGAGTATTATCCTTTTATGTGCCATGTTTTAACATAAAATGAGTCACAGTTTCTGAAAATGGAAACCAAAGTCATTATGTTTGATCAGTCCTGAAGATGCTTACAGAGTTTGGAAGGTCGCCAGAAGATGTTCTCTCTGAAACTTTCTCTTTTTCTTTGGCTTGTTTTGTTTCTCCCTGCAGAAGGCCACATTGATCCAAATGCTGCTTTGGATAAAGCATTTTAGCTTAACAGAGGTTGTGCTGAGTCAGGATCAATGACCAGGGTCCAGATTGGTGTCACAGGATGTCGCAGCTTTGAAAAACATATTAGACCTGCAGAGTTTGGAATTTAAATGTAAACCACATTAATGCAGCCCCTAATTTGTCTTTATTTAACTGTTTTATATCATAAACGTGGATTTTCTTAACATTTTTATATCCAATCTTTTCTTTTCTTTTCTTTTCTTTTCTGCACAGAAAAAAGAGGAGTGGCAGCAAAGTTATACTCCCACACACTGACTCCAAGGTGCACAAATCCTATTGACTGCAAAATAGACCCAAATCATCAGCCTTCCACTACTGTGGTCGACATTTGAACTGAGGTATTTGTGGTTATATGCTTCCTCTAAACATGGTATTATGCATTATGGCCAAATATCTGCACTTTGGATTTAATTGTTTAAATTCTATCTTTTTAGAGCGGAGATCTTTCCAGTCAACCCTTATTTGCCTCATCATCCACATTTAACATGGTGTGATAGGATTCCAGCATGTAAGGGTGCAGTGCACACAGCTGGCTCAATTTACAATTGTTTTCTGAAATCAGGTTTGTTTTTTTGCTACTAATTAAATGCAACCACAAAGCAAAAAAAATAAATAATAGTTATGTTTCAGCGTTGCTTGCTGCATTGTTTACAGTGTCGTAATTTTTAAGTCCTTATTTTTTGCATGTTTGTCACTCTTCAGTTTTCCAGAACATCAAACCAACTTCAGTATTAGTCAGACAATAAAAGTAAACACAAAATGCAGTTTTCAATGAAGGATTTTGTTTTTAAAGGAGAAAAAAATCCAAACCTATGTGGCTCTGTGTGAAAAAGTGATTATTAAACCTAACAGACTGACTCATTTTTGTAGAATTGTTGTAATTCAGTCAACATAGATGGTTTCCAGCTTGAACAGCCTTTGCAGATCAAGTCACAGCTTCTCAATAGGATTTAGGACAAGATTTTGACTAGGCCACAGAAAATGACTTTGTTTTTCTTCATCTGTTCAGTGGTGAACTTGTTAGTGTGTTTCCTGCTGAAGAACCCAACTTTGTTTCAGCTTTAGGTCATGACTAGATGGCTCTTGGTGTTTTTTATTCACAGCAGAATTCACGGTTTCATTTATCACAGCAAATCTTCTAGGTCCTGAAGCAGCAGAAAAGCTCCAGACCATCACACTACCACCATGTTTTATTGTTGGTACAATGTTCTATTGCTGAAATGTGACATTAGTTTTATGCCTCACACTTTCCTTCAACTTTTGTCTCTTCAGTCTACAGAATTTCTTTCCCAAAAGTCTTGGAGATCATCAAGATGAGTTAATGGAGAGCCTTAATGTTCTTTTTGTTCAATAGGGGTTTTCTGCCATGGTGGCCATTTTTGCCTCTTTCTTATGGTGGAAGAAAACATAACCTCTGACCTCACCTGAGGAAAGTGATGATTGAATGTTGTTTTTGCCACCGTTTCACGTTTTCACCATGGATGGATAATGGCTCTCACTGTGGTTTACTTGAGTTTAGAAATGGCTTTCTAACAATTTCCAGACTGATATACCTCAAATACTTTCTTTCCCATTTATCCCTGTATTTCTTAGGATATCAGCACGATGTCTAGCTTTGAAGATCTTTCAGTGAACTTCACTTTGTCAGGCAGGTCCTAATAAATGTATGGCTTGATTGAAAGCAGGGGTCTGTGTGTGGATAAAAAACAGATAATTCAGGCATGAAAAACCATAGTTCTATTTTATCAGGATGGGGGAAATACCTTTTTCACACTGGCTCATGTAGGTTTGGATTTTTTTCTCCCTTTATAATCAAACTTTTGTTTAACAACTGCATTTTGTATTTACTTGTATTGTCTTTGACCCCTATTTAAGTTGATTTGATGCTCTGACACACTGAAGTGTGACAAAGATGCAATCAAATAGAGAATCAGAATGAGGAAAAACCCTTTTTGTCACCACTATATGTCCGGATTTACCACGTCTGTCTTCTAGTGCAGAATTATGCCAGTGATGTAAAAGTCGGAATAAATGTATCATGACTCTTCAGAATGCAGACGCTGGGGAAACTATAGGATATGTAACAGATTCAGTCCCATATTTGAAAGTGGCACAAATTTGATTTTCTGGAGGGTGAAAAGATCATAATTGGGCTGTTCAGACTGCTGTGAAAAGTTGGATATGGGTTACAAATGGGCAAATAATTGGATTTGGGTTGCTTTTGACTGCTGTGTGAGATTCAGCTCTTACTATGTAGTCACTTTTTTTGGCATTGTATTCTTAGATCTGGGAGGATGAATCAATGTCTTAAACTGCTTTCCATTATCAATAATGATTTGTTTGTAAGTTTGGAAATGGCCTCATTAACCTTCTAAGATTCTTATGTAGCAACAGTTTTTTTTTCCATGTAAATTCTTCATATGGTGAACTTGTTTTTCACACACAGCTTCTCCATTTGGACTTTGTTTTTGTTTTTAGACAATAACAGTGTAGAATCATTTTGTTTTGTATACTTGGGAGTTCAAACTAAATTACTGTAGAATCTGGTAAAGAGCAGACAATCTTCATTTCACTTTATTGACTCAGCATCTTTAAAAACTAACAATGACTGGTATCTTGAGGTTCCCATCAAAATAACGCTGTCTGCGATGGGAAGATGGACAGAGACATTAAGGGAATGCTTTACTTTCAAAGCCAAAAAAATGTGTGTCCAACATTTATAATCAGAAAAAACAATATTGTCATAACAACTTCATATTTTTCCATTGCAGCTAAAACAGTCGCAAAAAAGTGGTCTGTTTGACTGAGATAAAAAAAAAAATTAAATGTCCAGGAATAGTCAGGTTTTCTTTTTAGGAAATAACTGACTCAAACCACAGGAAAAATGATGTCAGGCATTTGTGGAGAAAAGTGTATGCATCAGCACAACGAATTAAGTAGACAGAAGCTTTAAAACCCGCTGACATTTCCAGTCACAAAGATTCTTAACCACTTTAATTCATACAAAGTGCAACCACACAAGGCAATCTCTACATCTACATCAGGAAGGCGTTTCCCAATGTTCGTTGTTCTTCTCAACATCTGGAAACTGCCCCATTAATGCGTGAGTGACTGTTAAACATAAAAACGATGGCCAGGGAAGAAAAGAAGAGCAAAAACAAAACAATAAACAAATAAAACAAAGAAAAACTGAAAAAGAAAAGGAAAGTACCTTTCTTGTGAGTAGCTTCATTTTTCGAGCCTTTGGGGTCTAATAAAAAAACAGATCAGAATTAAACACAGCAAATACTAACACCACCTTACCAACTATACGTTGTTTGTCCTCATTAAGGAAAACAACAGCTTCTTCTATCACGGAGCGAACAAGACAGCAAGGCTCGACTATCTAAGGTGTCGCTCTGCTGCCAACACTCAGCGAAGGTGAGTGTGTGGCAGAGGGGGAGACTTGAGAGGGACAGTAGGGAAGGCAATAGCAGGGAGGAGGGATGCAACGAGTCTGTAAGGAAACAGTCTACTGCCATACTGCAGCGGGCAGGAGAGGAGAGGCAATGCACTGAGATGAGGAGGAGGAGGGTTGCAATGCGGCTCTGTCAAGAGGAGCTTAAATAAGACTAGCAAAATGCACTAAAGGAGATGCAGGAGGCCAGAGAGAGAAAGGAGGGCGAGGAGGAAGGGTAGGGATGCAAAGACTACATGTCAAACTGGCTTCATTTTTGGCTTTTTATTGCCTTGAAGAAAACTTTTATTTCTGTATTCTTTACAGCAACATTGTAATGGTAAGTTACATTTTCAACCACAACTTTAACTAAAATTCTCAAATCAATTCTTCGTCCTTTCCAATACTTTCAATCCAGATAAAGTAAAAGCACAGAATTCATAAATGACCTCCAAATGTGGAGTAAAACCCTATTTTCGCTCTTAATGGGCATCATTAAATTGAAGTCATTAGGCTGAAATGGAGCCCATGATGTAAATCTGTAACCTTTCACAAATGGGCCACATCATCTCAGTTTCGGAACTTTCGGGCTGCAGCGAGGCTGATTTATAATGGAGAAATGCCAGCCTGCTAATGTCAAGTAACTGGAAGTAGAGGCCGAACGATTCATTGCTGTGCAGCGACCAGGCATTTTCCCCCTGTTCACTCCGGGAAAGTTAGTGCTCGAATGCGGACTCTGCCTGATGTGTCATGGAAGATTGGTGGCTTATTGGATTTATTGGATTTGTCTGTAAAGTTCCAGAAAGTGTAAGGCGCAAAGACAAAAAGTTGTGTTGCTGCTTTGATCAGCACTTGTTCTATCAAACCCACAACACAATCAAACCTGCTTGTCATCTATAAACTTGGAGTAAGATATAGTGAATACTCATCTACCAAAGGTTTGTCAAGCAGAACAAATCTCTCAACATTTGGATGTTGTCATAAGATGTACTTAGCAAACATTCAGAGGTATTTTAACTCTTGGAGCTTAGATTTGTTGATTGATATCCTATTTTACCTCCAAGCTGAAGTGACTGAACCAGACCAAATCTGGCTCACTCTACTTGACAACTGCTATAGTGAATGATGGCAACAGCACCGAGCAGAAGTCTGGGGGTAATACTGCAATCAGTCACTGTCAAACCCCTAAAATAGGAAACGGGTTTTAGGATATGTTAAAAGCATTCACTACCAACATAAACTGTTTGTAGGCAGGTGACTTAAACTCTACAATCTAACCGAACCCATTCCTAAATTTCTCTGTCTCTAAATCCAGACTTAACCTTGTGGTCAGGCAGCCTGTCGAACATCCCAAGCCTCGGTCTCATGAACGTTAAAAATCAAAGCTACATTGTCTTTTGGTCTTTTTCATGCTGTATACTACTTGAGGCAATTTACAGTGATAACAATCTAACTGCTGGCTGTACAGAGATAATGTAGATGTAACTAAAAAGATTGACTCTGTGGAAGGTAACAAAGGAGCTGCATTTGGTAGATTGCATTTCTTAGATGAGTTTTCATTATAGGTAGTGCTTCCAGACCTTAAAGAGCTGCTAAACATAGTTGTTTGACAGCCACAGGCCATGAATGCTTCCTCCTAAGAAGACATTATCCCCTGCTTATTCTTTTACTACTTTTAATAAAATTCAGCATAGATACTTGCAGTATAAACACCTACATAAAAATCTCTGTTAGTCATGATTCAAATCCTACAGGAAGTTGACCACTTTCAGAATGTTTTACTAAAAAGTCCATGTAAAAATGACTTGGAATCTGACAACAAATAAGATGTTTATGTCACACACCAAGCCCTGCAGAAAACTGTCCATTTTAAACTGTTTCTGCACCACGGGACACAAAAAACATTCTTTTACTGCTTCCTGGACCTTAGCAGACATCAAATGATTAAAATAGATGGTCACGACATTGCCCTGATACTTTTATAAAATAGAGTTGAATAGAAACAGCCTTTATTGTCCCACAAAGGGGTAAATCAGGAAAGGAGGCATCCGGAGGACATCCTGGTTAGATGCCCAGTCATCCTACGGAGGACGCTTGCTTCGTTCTCAGGGTTCAAATCTCATGACCACAGGTGAGGAGTGGAGCATAGACAAACCGGTAAGCTCAGATCTGATCTTTATATCTAAACTCTTTTGTTGTTTTTCGACACAACAAGCAGTTGAAGTGCTGCACGTTACAGTAGGCGATGCCTAAGTCCATCAATCCGACTCCTGCTCCACTATGTGATTACTTGTAAACAAAACACAAAACTCCTTGAACCCCTCAGCTTGAGGAAGAGACTGACCTCAAAAGGAAATAATTTAATTTACCCGGGATTGTTGTTGTTGTTGTTATTGGTCCGTTTCTATATTATTATTATTATTATTAGTAGTAGTAGTAGTAGTAGTAGTAGTAGTAGTATTTCTACTGTCTCCTATCACCTAAACAACATGGAAACAGCTTTTTGTTTGTGTCATCACAGTAAACAATAAGAATCTCTTTGCGAGTCTTTCCAAAACAATGCATGGAGCTTGCGGCCACTTTTTCCCTCAAGCTGGTAATTAAGGGCGTCATCAGATTCACCGGAGGACTGAATGGCCTTTAATAAAGCTGTATTCCCCTTCTCTTAAACTTATTAGCTGTGGATGGGTGGACTGTTGAGGGAGGAAAGCAGGGTAATGTATCTGTCAAGTCCTCTTACACACCCAGTTTAGCTTTGCACCGCCTCAAGCTAAAGTGGCCCCATGTTTTAACTATCTTCAGATCACAAAAATACAATAATGATAGGCGGTATTTGTACCAAATCTTGATACCAAACATGGAACTGAAAAAATTTGAAGCTGCTACTTTAATTGTATCTGTGCAAATTCCCTTTCTGATTGTTGTCCTTTCCTCTCATATTTAAGTAAGTTTTGAGAGGCACCAGACTCTTGGCTTCCTTTTACCATTAACCTATTTTATATTCTTCACCTCACTTCCTCTGCCAGTCTGTCTCCTCCTGCTGGATGATGAAGCATGATCAATATCTTTGTGATAACTCCGGGGAGTGTCACAGCTCTGACGACATTAACATTCCCTGTTTGGTTCAGTGTTTTCCCAGATTGAATTTAGTGGCTCAGAGAAGAGAGGTCTGATTTGTGGAATATTGAAAGCTTTCCTCTGGGCATGGATGTCTGCTTTCTCCTGTGGCTTTCAGCTTGTATCCGTGTAGTGATTCACAACATAAAAGAAGGAGAAACGTGTGGAAATTCCTGTGTCCATTTCAAAGCTGCTGCAGAATGGAACCGAGTAATGCAATATCCACTGGTATGAATATAAGGGCAATAAATTCTGTGTTTGCATATGAAGCCCAGAGCTGCACAGTTGCCATCTGCCATATTTACCAAACTGCTTTCCAAAGCAACTCCCTCCAAGTCTGTAAGCCATTAGCATTGTTGCCTTTCCTCCTCTTTTCTTGCTCCCTCAACCATTCATTTCCCCCCTGCAGCCAGTCCCCCATCCCACACTCATTACCTTATGTCCATTAATCCCATTAAGTAGCCATTAAACAAGTGCTGATAAGACCAAATGAACGTCAAGCTCTGACAGCTAATAACTACCGTCCCACGTCGACATGTTCAACTCTGGCAAGGAGAAAAGGAGACACTATGTGAAACAAGAAGTGCTCCAGCTGTGAAAAAGAAAGGGTAAAAGAAGAGCAGCACACTCCCTCTCTGTTAATACTGGACTCATATCCACTTGTTCAGTGGTAAAGTGACACAGTGGTGGATTTTCAGAGGGATTTTTTTTTCTTTTCACGCTCATCGTGAGGATTTCGGAGCAAACGGGAGGAGGGAGCATTGGCAAATCAGCTGAGGGAGCGGAGTGAAAGACAGGATAACAGCTGAAAGGGGGAAACCACTGTGGCTGCTCAGTGGTGTCACAAATCAAATCCTCACACATCAGACTTCTCCCTGTTCTGTTTCTTTGTTTCTTTGCTTTTGAGATTTTATTTTATTTTATTTTATTTTATATACATTGAGCTGCAGGGTGTTTTTCCACTCATTGTTCTGGTAGACTTGGTTTGCTTGGGGACCAAGGTTTCAACATTTGTTACATGTCCAGTGCAGTTCGCTTTCACACTGCACTATGTCAAACGATCCAAACTAATTGAAAAGCCTGTTCACCCTCCTCACCTCTGGTGGCGCTGCAACAAGAACAACTAAAGGAAACAACACAAAAATCTCTGAAGAAGAAAAAAAACTTCCTTCTTCAAGAAATCTAAACAAAAATGAAGCAAAGTGAGATTTTAGTGGCCGTGGAGATTTCATTTTTACAATTCTGTCCATATCCTGTTAGTGGCCAAAAGACTCTTTTTTTTGCATCACATCTATCATATTTATACTCAAGATAACCGGAAAGCCTTGGATTACCAATAAGAACTTCAAAAAAACATTGATCAGCTTTAAAAAGTGAATTAAACAAAAGTCCCCGCTTCAGTTAGATTTATTTTAAAGGATTGTTAATCGGAGGTGTTTTTGTGTAAAAACGTTTTGTAACCCAACTGGACTGTTTTCTTTCATTTGAATCCAACGGAACATTGATTTTTATTATTATTGTTATTATTTTAGTGTCACGCTGCTGCAGTTAAAAATAGATTTTTAATGCTTTGCAGCAATAAATGTGTCTGGTAATGTATAAATGGTCCTTTGTGAAACTATCCCTCCGTCTTGAATTTCTAATGTTTTAACTACAAACTTCATTGTATTTTATGTGGATGTTAAGTTTAAGTAGCACAGAATTATGAAGTCAAATGAAAAAGATCCAAAGTTTGACAACTTTTCACATTGCATTGCCATACATCTGTGTTTAGTCCTTGTTACTCTGGTACCCAAAAATGTAATCGAATGCAAAAACATTTTTACAAAATGGTAGCTTAAAAATCAATGAAAAGCTACAACACCATCTTCTCCTCAGTTTGGACAAGTGGTTAGCATCATCCTCAGGTAAAACTCATCTTTATTTATATGAATTAAATAGACTATGAGGACTGTAGTGTAGGTAAGATGTTGACTACTTATTACCTTTCAATTGTTCCCCCTTCTAAAAAAAAATCAGGTATTCCTTCAAGTCAGGATTTATTTTCTTTAAGTTGCTTTTTTGTTGTTGTTATTTAATGGATATTTTTTAGCTTTATAAACTGAATTATTTGTGATTAATCTCATGTAACACTGCGTTGATGTTCTATATGTACTTTATAAGCTGTTGAAGACAAATATCAAAGTATTCTTCGTTCAATAAGTTCAAACTGTAACATAAGCAGCACTAAGTTTAGAGCAGCCAACATGTTCAGCGTATTTTGAGGCACTGGCCCCTGCCTTGCAGGGGATTTTGAAGGAGAAAGAGGAGTTACGTAGTGGCAGCGTTAGCCAGCTCATCTATTTCTGATCGAGCCTAAAACTGGGGGCATGGTCGCTGCCGTCGCCCTTGCTGCTGCTCAGATTGAGTGATGAGGAAGGACGAGGTTATGGCAGAGAGGAAGAGGGGAGTTGCAGCATGAGTCTGTGCCATTCATCAAGACACATCCAACACAAAGGGAGGGGGAGCACATGAACACGGCCACCAATAAACACCCTGATCCCCTATCTTTCACTCCCATACAAACTCATTTATCTTTACAGCATCTTGTGAGCTATCATCACAGAGAAGAGCAGATTAGTGATCCTTTTCGGGAGCTGAGCAGCATCATTTTGCACAGAGAGCTGAAGTTTTGCTCGTCCTCCAGGTTGTTTAAGGACTCAATGATAGTCAAACAAGGCGAAGAAACGGTGGGGAGTAGCTATGTGACATTCATGAACGACCCAATTCTTTTGAACGGCTCTTTTGTCACGAGTGATAGGACTCGAGTCTCAGTCAGTGAAAGTTGTTTCTTGCTTACTATGCTCTCTGCGTACACTGCAGTAGCCCTTATTACTCCACTTAATTACAAAACATATTGATTTAATCGCCAAATAAAAGAACCAGAAGAAAGGGCTCACTGTTTGTTTTCATCATGGCGGCGCTCTGCGTGACCTGGCTGATACACCGACGCCGGCTTCATGTGGGGCAGAGAGGATGAGGACGGTCATGGTGGCTCCCTTCTTCTTGATTTCTTCTTGCTTGTTGCTCTTTGGTTAATCTTCATTAAGTGTTGTTTACCATTAGTGCATTGCCCTAATTGTTATATGTAATGATGCTGAAGAGGAATTTTGTTTCTGCCAAAACAACTCAAGTCCACTTTTTCCTCTGCTGTTTGCTACATGTTTCCCTTATTTTGTTGCATTTAGCACTAAGATGTTGATACACATAACAACTGAAAAAAAAAAACATTTATATTTTGAAATTTTATACTTTATGGGAAAATATAATTTTTTTTCTTCAATAACATACTATGGTTACTTTCTTAATACAGATTATTTAACTTTTTTGTGAACTTCACCCACAAATAAAATGAAACTAAATTAAGATAAAATGGCTTAGAGAAAATTATCATTTGAACAGTTCTTTGAAGTGAATGGGTCCTGAAGATTTGGTTCCCTTCAAAGAGCCATAAGTCCATAACTTTTGGGAAGGAGGTTAACTGGAGGATGGAAAGAGGAGATGCTTTTGGACATCTATGTGTCGATGACATTGTTTTTCTGTCTGAAGGACAGAGATGAGGGTAATGTTAGAAGAACTTAATGTTATTATGGCAAAAAGAATGAGGGCACAAATAAGTGCAAAAAGAGACAAATACAAGAAACAGGAGAAAAGAACAAAAAAGTGCCTGTGGTTTATGGAAAACGTAGAATTTCCAAACATGAATGAAGGATGGGGGTAGAAAACGAGGAGGGGAGCATACTATTATAAGAATGACAAAGGAGGGGCAGAGAGAGAATGAAAGGATGGATGAATTCATGGATTATAAATGGCTTGTCCTGAATGTGTCAGCAGTGTTTCCTCTCCGTACTCCAACAGAGGAACCTGCTAAATCAATCGGAAGCTTTCTGCTCGCACAGTGGACGCCCCGAGTCATGATCACTGTAATTTCCTCTCATGCTGGTACTATATTAGTAGCTTTGGGCAAATCTCGTCTCTTTCCTCTCAGTTCCTTCACTGCCTTAATTCTGCTGTTGCTGTGTAGAAAAAGTAAATCGGCTGGTGCTAATTTCACCAGAAGGGAAACCGTGTAGGCTGGAAGAAGCACTTAGGAAAATAAATGTGTGATTTCCGCATGTAGATTTAAAATTGCAGAATTGATAATAAACATAACATACATGTATATTTTAACAAGAAAACAACATCCCCTGCTGAGGACTAACTATCAAATTAAATTAGACTTTCTCTGACTCGTGCTATAATACCTTAATGACTAAGCTTGGTGATTCCTTGCGAGACACAAAATAAAATAAAAAAAAATACAAGTGTTATGTGAACCAATAGGAGGCAGCCACATTGGTCTGCAAGAAACTTAGGAAATTTAAGGATTTGCTTTCTTTCAGGTAAAAGTTAGCTTCCAGGAGAGATTAAAAAGTAAAGTCTCCACCTTAGACCTTTTCTCAAAGTTAAATAAAATTCACCAGTTTCAGGTAAAAATGGGAGAGATAGGCTTTTGATTTAGATTTGTGCAAATGTCAGAGCTTACCCAAGTTAAAAGTGAACTAAACACCTGTTTAAAGTCCCTAAATCAAAAAGGAGCCACCAATAGTA
Source organism: Poecilia mexicana (assembly GCF_051168715.1). NCBI lineage: Eukaryota > Metazoa > Chordata > Actinopteri > Cyprinodontiformes > Poeciliidae > Poecilia > Poecilia mexicana. The sequence goes on from NW_028263379.1 coordinate 9,767,635, forward strand.
CTAGACAGTGCACACAAGTCTGATTTATTCCCTCATGAGGTCTCCAGCTCTCCCTTCAGTTCAGATTCACTTAAGTAGATATTGAGCTTGGATCTACAGGCAACCCACTAATGAGATCAGTGAATAGATGAGTGTTACTTTTAATGCTTTAGATCAGGGATGCCCTGCAACTCTTTGATGTGTCCCTGTACCAATACACCTGAATCAAATACTGAAATTCCTCCTCAGTAGGCAGCAAGTTCTCCAGAATCCAGCTAAAGACAAAAATATTTGATTCAGGTGTGTTGAAGCAGATACATATCTAAAAGTCTCCACATTTTGAGGACTGCGGTTTGACATTTGTGCTCTAGACAAGAAATCATAAACTCAAAGTTCAAAGTCAAATTAAATCTGGTTTTGAATAAATTGAATAAAACGTTTGCAAAAGTTAATGAGCAAATACCGTCTATCAAATTTCCTTACAGCTTACAAGGAAAATAAATGATATTATGATAAATGATAAATGATATTGAGGCAAAATGAGAACTCAAATTATTTGAGATTCTTAAACTTGATTAAAGGCGTTAATACCTTCAGCAGTAAAGTGCTTTTCTTTACACAGAAAAATACATCAACTGAACTTAAAGTGCATCTAAAAGCTCATGAGGACTAGAATTTCAAACTCATGTGTTGGACATTTTTTTGATTAATAAAGACACAGTGTCAACTACTTTCACTGTAAGGTTTTAAAAATGAAGCCAGCAGAAGAACATACTGTAGATGTAAGACGTATTTAAAACTGAAACTGCATTTTCTACCACGTCAGTTGTTGTTTCAGGCTGCAAGAGATTGAAAAAGAGCAAGACTTAAAACAGGTAGCAGGAAGGTTTGATATTTTGCAGCACAGTTTCTCCATTTGGTGTTTTGAGCTTTTAGCTACTGTTTTTCCTAAAAGCTGATGGATTTGTAAATGTTTTCAGCCTTTTGGAAATCTACCTTCTCTGAGGAAATCCTACAGAGAAAAGGGTTTTACAGTTAGCACAATGACATTTGTCTTTTGTCATAAAATCGTAGAACTCTTCTCTCACACACACAATATGATTTCACAAAAGTAGTCAAGAGTTTGATGGATTGAAAATACAACAATATGCCCTGGATACGTTCCTCAGTGCTTGAACCAGGATTCCTCAGGTTTCATGAAGACTTTTCCCCTCTCATCCAGAATGAATCTTCATTTCTAATCATAGTTGGAAGCAACAGGCCTATAAGCTGCGGTCAGGACAATAACACTAAAAGGACTGCAGAGAAAGTCTTAGAAAGATGACATCTGAGGAGTGTTTTTTATTTTCATGTTTAAGATAGATTGCCTCATTCCTCCCTCAAACCAATTGTCTTTCATTGTTCAAAACAGACACGTTGCTGTCTTTTAAAAAAGTGCCCAGCGTCCTTGACATGTAAATGCACCCCTGAGTAGACTGTGTTGCTGTGCTGGTGCATCTGTTTGTGTAGCTAATGTTTGGTTTCTCCACATTAGAGGTCTGAATATTCCTGTTCAAACCACAGTGTGTTTTATCACTGGGATGACTCTGTTTTAGAGTGTTGTTAGGTTTACACTAACTAACTATCTGGATGTGTTAACAGGAATAAAACAAGGTTGATGAAAGAAATTACAAACCAGCATACCTACTGAGAGAGAAATTGAATAGACTGAAATGAGCACCGAGAGAGCAAATCCTTAAAAACAACTGAACATTGAAAATCTCTTATGAATTTCCTAATATGTTCCATGCACACATGTTGTTTATTTGTTTAAGCATTCCCATGTTTTGGGGGATAACATGTTCATTTAGCCATAAAAAATATATAAAAATATGGAAGATTATTATTACTGCAGTCAGCGCCTGGGAAATATTTAGGACAGCAATCGCACTATTCCATTCACAGAGTCGTGTGCAGGGAGTGGCACACAAACACAACAGAAAACTGACGCAAATTAATGAGTCACAGAGTTTACGCTCATCTTCCTCTCTGACATCCATGACAGATTTTCCCATCAGACTCTGTCTATTAGCAGCTCCAGACTCAATTTTCTGAAAAGCTGCATATAAAAGTCATTTTCATCATTTCATGGAAAATATTTGTTATTCTGAGCACACACAACATTTCACACGATCATGTCCATTTGTTATAAACTTTATATTAGATAATATGAGAAAAATAAAAATCATTAAAGCTATAAATCTGAATTTAGGCTTGCTTTCTGCCCTGTTGTACAATACGTTGTTGCAGCAGTGACTTGGGCAAATTATTGACAGTAAGAAGTGAAAGAATTAGAGATGGTTTTATAGACCTACTCCCTGACACACACCTGCATGAATTTTCTGCATGTTGGGAGTCGGTTCGGCTGTTGTGCAGCCACAGCAGGTTTAATAACAGACACTTAGTCACGCCAAAACTCCTCCGCCCCTCTCGATTCTGTCTCGCATTAGCTGAGATATCTCTCTTAGAAAGATCACCATATAATGGGTTATAACATAATGGGCTCAACGGAGAGGGAAAATAAAGCTCTGCAGCAGCATTTCTTAACGTAAGCTGAGGTTCCCGACTGCAGAATCCTGTGTGTTACCTTCCCCACTGTACTAAATATTAGAAAAAATTTATTTCACTGCGTTAGAAAAGAAGGGAAATTCAGAAGCAATGAAGGAATAATCATACATTCAAACTGTGGAGCTTTAGGGCTTGATGAGGAAACCTGATTTCACTCTTTTCTCCTCATTCTGAGCAGTAAAGAATAAGAATGGAGCACACACATAGCCCTTAAGTCACTATATGTGTGCTCCAGTTTTAGTTCCGTACTAGTGCAATTTTTTTCTTGAGTAATGTTAGTTCTTCTAAACAAGAATTGAAAATAGAAGAAGAAATGTCTAACATACAGAGGAAATACCAGCAAAGTACCAACTTTAACTGGTTTTCTCCATTTTGGACAGACATTGATGCACATGTAACAACTACAGTATGTTGTAGAAGGTTTGCCAGGAAAATGTAAATACCTCAGGTCAGCCCCAAAACCCTTCTGACCTTCACTTACTGTTTTGACTGCTGGACAAATCTGTAATTACAGATAACATCATCACTTGTTATGCAACCACTGAAGTCCTGGGATGTTCTAGCTTCTTGAACTGTAACCAGAGAGATAACCTGTCGCTTGTTTGGATGTTCCCAAATTACATTCAACTCGGACCATTGCTGCAGAGAAGGTCATTCAGTACCAAAAGGGTTTAGCTTTTAACATAGACACTTGATTCTGATGGGCGAACCAAGATTCCTTCAGATCAAAACATAATTAGGATTATTAGGCTGTTGAAGGCCAAAGTACAAGTACCTCCAGCGTATAATCATGAGAAGAAAAAAATGCCACAATGATATGTATTGAAATAAATAATATATGGCTGATACAAACATTCAAATTATCTGACAAAAAAGAGAAAACATTCACATTCACCTCATGAACGTCAACTATGTTGCTCTAAAATGACGTTTGAATCGATGTCTGCACGATGCTCTGTAATCTTTCTGCACACATTAATCACACTAAATAAATGCTTTATTGAACAGGGAGGTCTCCCTCCCTGTGCAATGTTCAGACAGTTTCTGATGTGAAAGCGTTGATCAAAGAAACCTCTGACATGTGTCTTTATGGGGGCTAACATTCAGGGAGAGGTCACTATATTTTATATTATCATCAGCAGCATCCTCAACATGAGATCATATTCAGCAGCACGCTGGCAGGAAGGAGGTACATTACCTTGACCACCAAAACAAGCACTCAGGATACTGTGTGGATACCAAGGAATGTAGCCAACTAGCATCATGACAGCTTAGATCTAAAATATGTTGATGGAAATGCTGTTTTGCCACTATAGTGGGGCTCAAAGTGCATTTACAGGGATTTATGCTCAAGAATGTGCAGGGAAAATTAGTTTAAGGTCTGACTTGTTTATGTCTATAGAAATTTGGGCAATGTGCAGAATTACCTTTGTTCCACACTGCAAAGGGCAAACAAAAGAGATCAAGAGATTTAAAACCAAAAACATTAAACAGAGAACAGAATTTTAATAGTGATGTAAAAACTGTTTGTCCCACTTTTTGGTAAAGAAAAAAAAATTAAAATACAAACCTTCCACCGGAGATAATCTTTGCTAAAAATGCATTTGGAGATGTTAATAGATGCAGAAGCAAGAAGAAATTTTTAGAGGAATTTTTGGCTACATTCCTGCCTTATCCGACTGAGTCTTGGTGGCAAAATCCTACCTTTAAAATTTGGTCGAATTCTGGCGTCGTACCCCGAGACTTTCCCCATGAGTTTGTCCAGAAACTCCGACGGCGGCATCGGGGAGGCAGCTTTCCTCGCCGCAGCTTCTTTTGATGCTGCTAAGCTGGAAAACAGAGATTAATTTGATTAGAGACAGAATGCAACACAGTGGGAGATGTCAGGAGAAAAATATATTAAGAAAAATGTATTTAATTTGTATTTAATTGAGCGTGGGGTTATTAACAACCAACGTACGCAGGCTAGGAGCTAAGTTTTCATATAAATTGTCCTAAATTAACAATTTAGATTAAGTTGTCATAAAGTCTGCACCTGACATTTTAGAAACTGGCTGTACCTGCTTCACTGGTGCTGCAATTAGGAAACTTCAACTTTTTAACAGTTAACTTTAAATAGCACATTGAAGAACAATATTGGAAAAAAAGAAAAAGTCATCTAAACCCTATTTTGTGTTGCTGTATTCCCATTTGCTCTTCTGATTGCAGACAAAATAAGCCTAAAATTGAATTCATTAAAATATATCCATTCATTCACAACCTTACATGCTTAATTCTAGTACCTGAACAAATCAATTTTGTGTATGTGAAAACCATGCAAACTCCAGAATCACGCCCGATGTGGGACCTGAACCTTCATGATGTGACCTAGTCCAAGGCCCGCCTTCACGCCTAATTTGGATTTGCTACTGTCTCCAGGACCTCTATGACCTCGGTTTGGGAGGTTTCTGGTAATCCACCGTCAGTTTTAGCAAAAACCTTTATATTCATTTCCTTTTCAGCCACATAAGATAATACAGTGAGGAGATTTTCTGTTTAAGAATAGCACCCTGCTGAGCCCCACAACCGGTGCAGTAATTGTAACCTGGCAAATTACTTTGGTCATCGATCTGAAAAAGGAAACCATGCATAGAGAATCCAAACTTTTTTTTGATTACTGTGAATTCAAACTTAAGCTCTAAAATATAATTTTTTTGCCATGGTTTCTCTTTGACAAGAGCATGAAAATATATCGGATTTCACCTGAAAACCTCTCAACCTCCTTCGGCCTTCCAGTGACTAGATTATTCACAATTTGGAGATCTGTGAGACCGGAGCGGTTTCACTGTGGCTGAGGAGGTTTATGGTTGTTTTTGTTGGTATCAGGACAGCGGCTGACAAAACATGTTTAAACTTTTAAAACCTTTTTTTACTAACTGACTGTCAGCTAAGTTAAAGTGACAGTTACAAACTTTTATTTAGTTAAAACAATGGATATAATAAAGTATCCTAACACAGGGAATAATAGTTAATGTTGCATTTGTCATGCATACTTTGAAGAACTGTACTTGTATTAGTGTTAACTCAAATCAAAACATAGTGGCATTGTGTTTTGCTCTAAAGTCAGACACTTTATTAAAACATTACTTTTCTAAAATTAAGACCTTTGATTTATTTTTTGACAGGTGGATGAAATTATAATTGTTAATTCTTCCACATATGGCCATTACAATTTACTTGCTCAATTGTGAATGAGCTCTTGGACACATTTCTTGATCAAATCGAGGACATATTTTGGATTTCCGACTTTTTTAAGATTAACAAAATATGTGACAGTAATCCATTTAATACACTTCTGAAATGTACATTTATTTCTGATACATAAAAAGCATTAAGATATAAGCTATACCTTAACTTGCTATAATAAAACTTTAGCAAACCAAGGACAAAGCCGGAGGACAAACTTCAGAACCAAAACAATCTGTGACTTTAATACTGAATATGAAACAAGAAGAATCGTTGAGAATATTGGCCACAGTGCTCTAATGTTGTTTTTCTCCTTTATGCAAAGAAAGTCTTGCAGGTAAAAAGCCAGAAGCAGGCTTTCTTATAAGTTTATTTTTAACTAAATGAATTAAATGCATCTAAGACATTACAATGCACCCGTGACACTAACAGCTGAGCTGCAGAATTTTCCATTAAGTGCACAAAGAGGAACCAGAGAACGATTTGAATTTTAGAATTAAACTCATTCACAACCTGAATAACTTTGATTTCCATTACTCATAATAGTGTTTATTAGATTTTCTTTACTTGTCACATAGCTAAGTGTTTAGTTCTAATTGATTGAATTAAAAGAAACTAAAATAACTTCTTCCTTTCAGTGAGTAAATGCTAATAAGATTTCAAACCAAAATCCATGAGGTGCTCTCTAATAGTAAACTCAAACATCCATGTTTGGTTCTGCCCACATGAAGGGGACATCTTTCTGTGAATGACACAGAACATCCACAGAAACACTGCTGGACAGATGTTCAAAACCCGACAACAAAATAAAATAAAAACAAACATTTCAACAAAATTACACTAACAGTCAGCTGAAGTGCAGTTTGAGTTTCTTCTTGCTGCACTGAGAGAATTAGCACGCACTACTACGATGTGGACTATTAATAACTTCCTGTACTGACCCATTTCCTGTGATGACAGCCTAACACAGAGGTGTCCGAAGTGCAGCCCGCGGACCATTTGTGACCCGCTGAAGGATTTTCTGCAGCCTGTGACTGCAGAAAATCCAAGAATGATACAGTCTTGGCCCACCAGCACAGATGGATTGTTTCATGTTTTCCTAAAATGATAAAGGTTACGTATCAAGCATTTGTGAAGAAAGAATTAGCCATATCCTGTTCTAAGTGACTCAACAAAATTTGTTGAAAGTTATTTGCCTTTCAGGCTTCATGATGTCACAGTTGACAGCAACGTTGCCCAGTTGCAGCAACAAGGTTCTGGAATCCCATCCTGTGTTTCTGCATTGAGTTTCTAACCTTGCATGTTGGGATTTCTGCGAGTTCTCCAGTTTCCTCCCTCAGTCCAAACACACAGCTCTTAGGTTAATTGGTCTTTCAATACATTGAGTTTATTTTTCTTAAAATGCTGCATGTTTAGTTTAATGTTTATTGCCATGGTGCCATACATAAACTGACCTCAATGATCTGTTTCCATCTCATGGATAGTTTTCTTTTAGGGATTAGAAGCTGTTATTTGTCTTATAAGATTTTGTATCATTATTGGCTTTGATTTTACCAAATCTCAATAGGAAAAGGGTCAGACATGCTATAAGGCACATCTTCTTATGCATCTGGTACTAAAACCCACATATGAGTTTATTGTTTATTCTTGGCATTTATTAATGTGTAATCTGTCTGTGTGACATGGTGTTTTCACATGGTTGGAAAAAAAAAAAACAATTCAGCTGACCTTAAGCCTTTAAATACTGAAGCCATTGTAAAACATTTCACAGTGCAAAAGATAAATGTAAGGTACAATGGGATCTTGTCCTCTTTTGAATCTCTGACCTTAACTCTCTGAGCATGAGATCAGCTCTCCAGACTTTATCTTAACCATGCGATGAAGTGGAAAATCATGAGCTTAATCTCTCACTTCTCTTTGTTTGAATTTTTTTTTTTTTGATTTACTGGTTCTTGAAAAGTTCCCAAAGTGAACTAAATCATCATTAAGCCAACATCGAACAACAGTTATTCCTCTAATGTTCTACGAACAGCAGAAGAAAATATACTGCCTTCAGCAACACAGAGTGCAGCTGAAGTTAAATGTAAAAATGGTGATTATGCAGGCATTAGTTGTAACTCCTGATGAGTGCGAGGGAGGAGAGCACAGCCGCCGCATTAATCTCCCATAAATTAAAATGACACTTGATACAGTCGATTGCGCTTAAATTTTCACCTTCCAAATGTAAAACTGCAAAGCGTGACTTTCAATATGGTAAATCGTGTCGTACGGCATGATAAATGGCTCCATTAGCAATTCATAAACATGCAACGCAGTCAGTGCTGTCGCTTTATCGGGAAGGTGCTGATCAGTATCGTAGTCTGTCGGGAGAAAATGGGGAATATTGAGGGGGCATGATGGGAAAACAAAATAAAATGGACAAATCCCTCATTAGTCTTAGCACTAAAGGGCATCTGTGTGTACAAACAAAGCAAATAACCACACCATTACAAGTACACAAAAACCTTTATGATGTGCATACATAGGTTTTATAGATTTGTATGCAAATATAGATATATGCACAAACACACTGCAGCCAGCTTGCCCTTATCAGTGGAAACACTGGGAAACAAATATTGGAGATTAATGAGGAGATAGAGGAGAAAGTGTGTGTGTGTGAAGAAGAGGAGCAAGTAAATTCAGTTCTGGTGTTCAAGTAGTTTCAGGTCAACAGGAAGGGTTCCCAGCTTAAGGATCCTCTGAGGCTGAAGTCAAATGGCAAAAAGTGGAATCCCCTTTCTGAGTCTGGTCAAGTTGAGGAGTCCAAGTGTGTCTGTGTTTTGTTCACGAATAATGAAGTGATGGATAGATCAGTCAGAGCTGTGGTTTCAAAAATGAAGGTGTTGCACCAGTCCATTGTGGTTAATAAACAGGCCTTTTTAATCTGATTATTTTTGTTTGCACTTGACCTTCGTTGCATTAAAAAAGAAGTCACAAGTTTCCTGATTCAGTTGGCCAGTGTAGTGAACTCAGCCCAGGCTGCAAGTATCAATAAGAAAAAGTGACAGACACACAAATCTTCTGTCTTTATAAACGTGGTATTCTGTCTGCACACACATTCCCAACCCTACCATTCATAGAACAAAACTATACCCTCATATCTTCGAGCTGAGGAAAGATGCCAAACACAAGCCTCACACCTGAAGCTTTGCACATGGAATAACATTGGTTTTGTTATCAGAGCAATAACATTACAAGGTGACAATGTAAAAAAAAAAAAGGAAAAAGGTCTACAAAAGAAACACCTAAAGGTCAAAAACTCCCTTTGCTCCTTTTCATCACACCCAGGTGTTATCATGTTGTTTCAACTTGCTGTATCCAGAGGTTTTGCCGCATGGAGCTCCATATCATCTTCATAAATGTCTAGGAATGAAACTGCTAAATGATTTAAGAGAAAACTAACAAGTACTTAGACACACATTTCTGCCTAGAGGATTGCCATCGGGCAAGCGGTACAGGAATATACGGACTACAACAAATAGACTGAGAAACAGTTTCTTTCCCACAGCCGTCAGAGCCATTACTCCCTGCCGTCCCCCCCTCCAACATATATCATAACCTCGCAGTCACACATACATATTCCCCACCCCCACACAGCCATATTGTTCTGCACTTTGCACTGTTACATTATCTGTACTTTGCCATAATTGGACCTGCTGCTACTTCTTTGGTATGGTTGAGTGCCTTTAGTTAATTTAGTTGTATATATTGTTATTATTATTATTGGGTGTTTGCTTATTTATACTGTATATATTTGACCTCTTGCACGGGAGCTGCAATGGAAATTTCGTTGAATTCTGTTCAATGACAATAAATGCTATCTATCTATCTATCTAAAGCCAATTAGAAGTAAAAATCTGCCTTTGATTTGCTCTTGCCTTGATGTTTTTTGGAAGTGTGAGAAGAAAACAATATTGGTGAACTTCCAAAATTAGAAATGATCAATATTAGACTGACTTGTGCAATATTTGTATATAACCCATAAAACAAGTACTTTAAATGTTTAATTCATTCTCAAAGATTGCATGACTAAGATTCAGTCCATTATCTGAATTTTGCAAATGGAAAACATTATTTCTAATGAAAAATTTAATGACCCTGACTGGACGGTAGCATCCTTTATTTATTTAGTTTTTATTTTTTTTGCTGACTGGACTGACTCCAAGCACGGTCTCCTGCTGCTGTAGCTAACGTGTTTCAAAGCTGCACAGTTACAGATTAAAATCTGGATACTTTGGTTGTAACAAATGACATTTTGGGTTACTGCCACCTTGAACCAGTCTGTCCATTCTGCCCTGAACTCTGACATGAAGAGGGAATTTTCATCCACACAGTTGCTGTCTCAGTTTTGGAACAGTCTCACTCATCTGTGGTTGAACATGAGCAACAGGTACTAAATCAGCTTTCTGAAATTGGCCTATCACAGCTTGATATCTAAACATACTGATCTGCTGTGATGCGATTAGCTGATTTGCAATATGTGTCAAAATTGAATAAGCATATATGGAAAGTGTAATCTCTGGTCAGTCTAGTTCATTTTTAAGGCTAAAGGGTTAAAATGCAGTAAAACGTTGAATGTCGTCAAAATGTGAAATAGTTTTTTTTTTCTTACAAAAACAAAAAGAAATCTGATAACTGGCAGTAAAAATGTATCACTGATGCAGATTATGTCTCATCCAGCTGAAATTCAGTCAGAATCAAACAATGTCTCACTATGTGTCCACAGCTGAAGGATGATGCTGAGCTCTTTCTGTGAGCCTCTGCTGTTCAACAATAGCAGTGATGCTGATGATGCTGTCATAACCATAAATCACAATGCAGATAATTACATTAGATGCTTGCTGACTGATGATGTTGATGATAAAACTGAAAAGTTTAAGAGAACTTCACTTCACAAATGCACTCCTGACTTTATGATGGATGCTGCAGTGAGGCTGTATGTTTTTAGCCATATCAACAATGCTTGTTTTTTGTCTCTCTACATTAATTTGTTCTTTAATTTAGTGTTATTAATGACTATCATGAAGGTTTTAGCTAACATCAGCCCCAATGGATTTAGCAGAGCTAACACTGAGCCTCAGTGTTTGAGCGATTTGTCCTAACTATGCTAAATATTGATGGAGGCACACGCTATGAGAACCAGAGAGTGTTGAACATTTTTGGTCTGTAAACGTCTTCAGTTTTGACCTTTAGCTGCATACCTCCATCTTGACAAGCCAGCAGCTTTTTAAATGCCAGCGTGCAGCTCCAACATGTGTCTCTCATCACAGTTTTATGAAAGGCAAACAAGGCGATATCTGAGGGGTAACATTTCAGGAAATATGACAAAAATCAGGATGAAGATTGTGCAAGATCGCAGGCTGGTTATGCTGAAGGCACATCAGTCACGGCAGCGAGAAGATGCATTAGATGTTCAGATGAAGGAAATCAACAGGGCTGGGTAGAGTAATAAAAAACTATATGCAAGTAAGAACAGCACTACTTCAGCATATTTTTACTGAAGTAGATGAAAACATCTCACTTTATTTAGAAATGTCATCTGACAAAAACAATATATGCAATTCTGGTCTTTTAAAGACTGAGAGAGAAAAATGTGCATAAATAATGTGATTACAAACAAATAAATTGAGGGACAAGAAAAACAAAATAAAACAGAATGACAACATATTAAAGTGAACATGATTCAGTTGGATTCAGTGTGAAAGAAAAGTAAACTATCAAGTGTTTTTACTAAGAACCCAGATGTTAAACAGAAGAGTAGGAGAACAGATATGTTAAAAGGAGTTAGTATTGTTAAGCGTAGTCATAGGGGATTTTTTGGATGTTGTATTTGGGTTGGGGGTGTTAGTCCAGTGTGTCATCTGCTGATGTCCCTTCTGGCTGTCCTAGTTGTCCTTACAGAAGGTCATGAGTCTGCAGGCAAACACTGCACTGTGTGTTATGTAAACACCCTCTAAATATCACCAAAAATGTCTCTTATCGATTTATATTTTGCATGAAATTAAACTGATGAGACTTTCTAATTGAAGTTAACATCTAATGAGATTACTTTCCAGTGCAAAAGTTCTACAAATATTATCAGGTCGATGTATCAGTCAAAATGAGCAACAGCTAAATGGATGAGACTTGGGCTCTAATTCCTATTCCAGCAGTAGAATGATCATAAACACCCATTTTAAACTGGTTTTGGGATAAAGCTATAAGGCTCACATAACGTTTCTGGAACAAGATGCATTAAAGTCTTAAAAGCAGAAAAGAAGGTGGTTAAAATGCATTCATGACTCAGCTTCAATGGATGTCCAGGGAATATACCTGAGTTAGCCTCTTTAAACATTTTTTTGTATTCTTATAAAATAAAGAATACCAATAAGATAAGATAAGACAATGAGAGAGGTAAAGTTTATCGGTTCAAGGCAGATGTCAAGGAAAACATTTAATATTCATATGTATGGTTTAAAAACTCTATAATTTTAAGCAAAAAAGAGTTCAATTTTCAGCTTTGTAAAAACAAAATGTGCAGACATCCAGATGTTTGTAATGCTAAATGTGTGTGAAACATGAAGCAGTGCTAATCCACTTCGTTAACCGAATTACATCTATTAAAATGAATTGTAGCATAATTATAATAATCAAACAATTAGATTCAGCTGAGATTAAATCAAGCACACTTCTCTGAGTGATTATCCGGTTATCTTGTTGGAATCACTGAGGTCAAACTGTTGATTAATGAGGGTTAGTGGAGATGGGCAGTAATTATTTGCAGATAAAAATATTTGATAAGAGTCCCGGTGTAGACGGCCTGAAAAAATGGTTAATGATCATTAATGATCGGATAAAACTGAGCAAGTCAATGTCGATCATATAGACGACATCAGACTCATAATGTATCAGATTCTATTTTAACACAACAACAAATTAGGTGGATCGGAGATTATCTTGTGCCAGCGTGACAAATCCAAGTTTAATCCTCTTTAGGATGATCACAGAAGTGATAGAATCGAGCTCTTCCAGAAAACTAATTTCTGTTGTTCAGCGCTGAGCTCGGCGAGGCACAGACGACACAATGAAGCATAAGCTCCGTGTGAAATGGCTCTCAAATTAGCATCAAACAAACACACTGTTGGTGCAATGACAGCCCAATCTGATTAGTCACAGATCGGGATTACAGCTGCGTGTCCTCGACACAAAGGGAATGTCCGCAGGACGTGAAGCGTGGGACAACACTCCAGGCTGAATAGTGCTGACACTGTGACAGCGTGACGGAGTGGGGGGTTCAGCCTTTCTCTTACCAGAGCATGACTGGTTTCAAGTTCATTCAGGTTTTAGTTGCAAAGCATTGAGTGCTGAGGGGAAAAGTTCCTACAGGATCATAAACAACAGAAGACGGGGAAGGTAAAGGACTTTCAGCTTTACAACAACAGAACTGAGATGAATCGGTTTGGAGTCTTAGTTTTGTTTTGCCATGTTTCGCTTCTTTTTCCAACAAAGTGCCTCCAGTGCTATGAGATTACTGTGATCCAAAATAAATTGTGAGATATGTTTGGGAGCTCCATCCCAGCAAGCTGGCTTCTTTTCACTTTAGGATTCTTTACAAAAGGTTTGATGTTAGGTTTTTGTTGGAGCTATAGAAAATGATGCAAGAATTCAACTCGCACTGTGGCAGCAACAAAGAGTGAAAAGTACTGAAAGCATGACAAAATGGACTGGTCAGAGTCTGAAATTATTTAAATTAACCTCATATCAACAAAAGCGCACCACATATTCCGCACTTTCTTTAACAGAGATGAACCCAAAATGGCTCTCAATTGAAAAACCTGTGTTGACAATTTAAAAACAACCTTGCTGCTTTCAGGATTTAAAAGAGAAGGCAGGCGGTGGGCGTTGCTGATCGACAGCATCAATGGCCTCAGAGAAGCAGACATTGCTTCCCATTAATATGTGGAAGTCATTTAAAAAGCAATTTCCAACGACTGGAACTCCATCATGCAATAGAGGAGATTTGGGCTGTTTTCGCACCTGATAGTCCAGAAGACTCGGTTCAATTGGCGACCAAAATTTAAACATTTGTTATTTTTTTAGCTGGTGCTATTTGCTTTCACACTGCACTGTATCAAACGATCCAAACTAACTGAACAAACTGTTCACTCTGTCGCCTGTGGTGGCGCTGTACCAAGAACTACTGAAGGAAACGATACAAAAACGTCTGAAGAAAACATGAGCGTAACGTTGTTCTTCTTGAAATGTTAACATAAATAATGAAATATGTTTTTTAGTTAAAATGCTTGATAATATGTGAATCTGAAAATAACAGGATAACAGGACAGTTAAATGTCCAGTTTTAATCTAAACGAGTGGCAAAACTGCTACATTTTAAACTTATATTTCTAGTTTTCTTTCAAGCCTTATTAAATGCAGCAGAACATCTCTGTGGTGATAAATATGAATAACTCGATTATGGATACATCCTGCTCCTAACAAGAAAGGTTTTACTGGAACAAGCTGAGTATTTGGAGAGGAAAATCTTGATTATGAAATGCTTGTTGTGCTGTTTCACTCCCGCCATATTAATTTCTCCTTTCTCTGCTACTCAACAGACTTGATGTTCACTGGGTCACAGAGCCAAACATCTGCCAGGTGTCTTCCATTTGCATAATTACTTGGCTTAACCGATCCAACTGGTGCCTTTTAAAAGCCTGCCTGCTTTGCTTTTGCTGTAAGCACCATGCAAACATCAGTTTGCTGAATATTCCTCCCACCTCTCAGACCGACTGCACTGCAGGTAAATGAGAGGAAACGAAATGAAAGCTCCTAACTGTGGATGTTTAACTCACCAGGTGCACAAAACTGCAGGAACCTGAGGGTCGTTGATGAACCTGGGATGCTGTGATGTGTTTAACTTTAATTTCTCACCTCAACACACAACCTTCTTCACCTTATGAAAAAAATCTTCTATAATATATTCAAAACAGCTGAGTCTGTGCTGCAGATACCATCTGTCAACAAATACAATCACATGTTCTTTTAACCTTTAAGAGAACAGTGAAACTATTGAGGTCTTTATAATACCTTAATATTCCACCAACTGTCTGCAGGACATTGTATAAATACATTTTTATACATTGTAAGTGGGATTTTTTTAGCTTTTTCCCAGAAAATCGGATCTTTACAGTAAAAGTTATAACAGGAAATTATTACAAACATTGAAATGGAAGGAGCTTATAAAAGTTTTCTATAAAAAAACTAAACTTCTCTTATTCCATGATCATTCCAATAATAATCAATTTTATATCCACCTTCTGTGAATGACATCAAAAAACATATTTACTGATCAAAATGTAATTTAATTTAATTCAGATAGGCTGTGTCTATATTATGCTTTACAGCAGAATCACATTGTCAACAAGCTCAGGTTCCTGGCCAGCAGCTCAGGATGTAAATCTGGTTTAATGCCTGGCAAAAAGGTACATTGACATGTAAGAAGGAGGAAAGCTGGAATCCAACCCCGGACTTTCCAACAACTGGATGACTAATCCCCCCACTGAGCCACAGCAGCTCCAGCTGACACTGAACTTTCTAACGAGAAAGAGGTTTTAAGTCAATAAAAGTTTGTCGAGTGGAACTTTTTTTGCAATTTGATGATTTACAAAAGGCAACAGACAAAAAATACAAAATATTCTATTTGTGTTTCTACAGTGAGGAAAACAATTGGACTTTGATTTAAACAATTAACATATCCAGATAAGTTTGGAAGAAGAAATTAGAACAGTGGAGAGTATATTTCTTGCATTCCCAGACTTTATTTTATTATCTAGCTGTTTAATCCATCGTCCATTCATTCCTCCTTTTCTTTCATCATCTAATTATCCGTCTTTGCAATAATCTGATCATTCATTTATTGATCATATGGGGTATATTTGACCATCAACCCAACTGTTCCTTTGTCTTCCATCCATCCATCAAACCCAACAAGTATTTTGTCCACAGTTGTTTTAAATAATTAATGCATATGTAATTAATTGTTGTTTAAGTTAATGTCATAGTAAGTACTGTTATATGTTTTAATAATATTATTCTTCACTAGATTATATTGTTCTTGTATATTTATTATTGTTGGATTTAATTCTAATGTTTTCTAAAATATACATATATCAGCAGCATTTCTTTGCTAATCTAGATTATTGCACTTCCTTAATTCCATAATACACTGATTTACTTCAGTTTAAAGTCTTCATTATTTTGTTATCTATAAAATTATCATTTTTATTCGTGTTTTCCTCATTTATTGCACATTTTATTCACACAATAAAATGACAATTTTGACCACTTCATTTTCATTTTGACCATTAAATTGTGTGAGTCTCTTTTGGTTAAATGTTTGTCCCAGTAAAGCACTTTGAGTTTCACTTGGCTGAATGAAAACTTCTCTATAAATAGATTTGATTGATCTGCATTTTATTCTTATGTCTGGCCTGCAAATGAAAGAAGTGAAAATGTTTCTCATAACAGCAGTCCAGCAGTTTCCTGTGCCGTTATTAAAGATTTAAAGATGCTTGTCATCGATTTTTGTAGCATACACAAAACACAGTTTAGCTTGAATGGTTTCCAGAGGCTGAAACAAGCGTTGGTGAATTTTAGCTGCTGGATTTCCAAAGTCTCTTCAGCAGCTTAAGTTGATAATCCTCCCCCCCAGCAGCTTCTTCTTTGGGCTTTCAATGATCAAACCTCGGATTTGCTTTAATTATTTCAGATCAATGTTGGCCGAGGCTACTGCGGAGACCTGTGGCCAGTGCTGAGAAAGCACAGGAGCAGGAAAAACAGCTGAGTCGACTAGTGCCAGAGTCTCAGAGAGCAAGAGCTACAGAGAGATGTGGGCAAATGCAACACTCCAATTATTAGTCCTAAGTGTTCCTCATTATGCTCCTAAAGCCTCGAAGACTTGAAATCCTAATTGATCCCATCCTGGCATTTTGTAACACATTCCTGGCACTAACAGATACTTCGGCTGCCTCTTACAAAACACCACTAACACCAAAAGCCTTCAACTTGCATCATATTTACTACTGCTACATCCATTGTTTGGACTTTTAAAAGGCATATTTAACCCATTCATTGAATATCTCTAGTTTAAATAATGAGCTCCATTCACATTTTTGTTTTGTGCTACAACGGTTTATTTTAGTCCGTGTTTTCTGCTCTCGTTGTGATGAGTCAACACTCCAACATATTGCAAACAGAGCAGTTTTCAGGTTTGTCATCCAGGCTGTAATGGGGAAACCAACTTAAACTGCAACATATCACCTACAGATTGACACATACTGGTGTGAAATGGACTCAAATCTGCACTTTTAGATATGAAACACAGGTTTCTACTGCGGCCGTCCACACTATCCAAACAGTTCTAGTTGATATTAATATGAGACACATTATAAAATGATTTCAAGCCTTAAAAGCACCTTTCACCAGAAAATTAGGAACACAAGAAATATTGGAAGAGAAAATAAAAACTTTTTTTACAAAGATGTGTTCTGTTGATTTATGAAAAACATTCAGGAGTAAAGTTCACATTTGTGCACATTTTTTTTCAATGCAGAAAAGAGTTACAGTTTTGTCTCATATGAAAATACAGATGTAGGTAAAATAAGATACACCTTCTGTCAGTTTTAAAGTATAAATCTGGTAATAAATGTGATTCAAATTCTACTATGTGTAACAAATGAAGCACAGATTCAACCACCTCATTGCTTGCATAGGAAGGAAATGTTTAAGAACATTTTAATGTAACCTCTAAACTAGTTTCTACAAAATATACACAGTCCTGAAATTTAATAAGGTCATGTTTTCCTAATATTATAAATGACTTTCAACACGCTTGGATAATCTATCAATCCACTTGATTTTTTTTTCTCCCCTCAAAATATGGCAATGTAGAATCTGATGCTTAAAATAGTGTTTGATGTGTGTGTGTGTGTGTGTGTGTGTGTGTGTGTGTGTGTGTGTGCGTGCGTGTGTGAGTGCGTGCGTGCGTGTGTGACACTCAGATCTCTGCGGTGTTACCTTTCTGATCCTTCAGGGTAATTTTGGCCTCTTTATTACCCCTGATTAATGCACTCGTTCTTTGGTTAATTTAAGTAATCTGCCCTTTCGTAACAGTTTTGTCAAGATGCCCTGTTCTGTCCTCTTTCTAATAATGAATTTAATGGGTCCTTTCGGGCATCGTCTGACTTTTTCACATTTTTTTATTTTTGTAACCCAGTCATCGTCTTTGTTCTTTGAACTTTGTTCTTTTCCTTTTCCATTTGCTTCTTGCAATTCAACATTGCTTTTGCTTGCTTCCAAATCTGACAACACTTGTTAATAGGAACTGACATCCTTTGACACTTAAGTTAAACACATCCAAAGATAAAATAATTATCAAATTTGATTCAACTCATCTTAATTATGTGGCCCTGATTCACAACAAATATTTCTTCTTAGAACAGATAGACCCATCTTACTGTTAATTAATTCTAACCACATAAATAGATCAATCAAAGTCCATTACACTGATATTCTTTCACCTGACCAAATCAAAGGAGTTTCTATTGAATCACAGTTTAAATTGTGTACTGTAATGTAACTGCATAGCCAATGATGAACTTGGAATGTAAAATGTGTCTGGACAGTAGGAAATTTTGAAAACGTGATTAGTGTAAATGCAAACATGATGCTGGTAACAGCTACTCCATTTTCAGTGTCCTTCAGACAGTGCCTTGAGTTATATGTACCGGTAGGTTAGCACTATATTCCCACATCAAATGTAGCATTTTAAATCGTGCCACATCTCTCCTGGACCCTGTGAGAAAGCAGCAACACACTAAAAAAAATCTCCCAATGCAAGCACAGAGCTATCTTCCAGATTGGAAATAGCTCTGATTTGAGACGAGTGCACCAAATTCTGCTTTGTGGGGTTTCATGTCATGGATGTGCTGCAAGTGCTGACACCGTGCTGCACTCAGAACCTACATGAACTAAAATAAACCCGAACAAGATTGCTACAGAAGTTCTGCGCAAGCTAAAAAGCCTTGGAGGAACTGCATCTCTTCTGATGGGGAGCCCGCTATTCCAAACATTCACCTCAAAGCTTCACCAAAAGTGTGCAGATGATCAATGTTCTGGCTGAGTTTTACATCAGAAATGGGTCTTAGAGTTTGTTAGAGCATCAACATATTCACAAGCAACAATGTTTGCAATCTCTCTAACCCAAGTGCTTAGAAAAGGTTTTAATTGTGCTTCTCACAGACAGGAAGACAGCAAACTTTAAGAGAACTTATTACAAAGACTGTAATTTATGTATGAAAGTTATGAAGCTGTAACTCAACTTCATTAAAAAACCTTAACGAAGTTGTGGTCTAAGCCCTAGAAGGCATTTCACACAGCTATGCGTAACAGTCTAAAATTACTACAGTCTTTGAAATTTACTTTTACCAACATGTTTTTTCTTACTGGAAATGATATAAAACTTTTGGAGAGTCCAAGATTGATTCTGATAGATAGACAATCTGAGGTGGGAGCCAAAGGTTAGGGTGATGGCAAAGAGGCTTTCCCAGAAACTTTGAGTTCATCACTAAAGATAAACTCTGCAAACCACCATGAATCTAAATATCACTTATAGAAAACATTTTGAATATTGAGGTGGCATAAATCATTTTTGACATACTATGTCCTAAAACAATGTACAAATAAAAACCGATTGAAAATTGATAGATTTAACATTGCTTTATTATTGTTGAAACACACCTGACTCATTTCCTGTCAGAAAACAAACTTCTTAATTTAATAAAAATAATTTTAAATCTAAATCTGAAAGGTGTATGAATAACATTTTACATAACTGTGCTGCTCCCTTTGCATCTGACCACATTTTAAATATTTTTTTATGATTATTTGCTAATTATGTCACACAGAATCAACATACTGTGCATAATCCCATATATTACTACATGTTTCAATAAAACCTTGAGCAGTAGTTTAGAGGAATCTTCCTCTCCTCTCTGATTCCTGTGCTGCTTCTAACATTTCAGCTTGGTCACAGCTCAGAGAGGTCATTGATAATATACTTTGCTACATAAGGTGCAAATGTGTCACAGTCTCCTAATCAATAATGTTTCATCATATATCAGGTTTTGGAAATGAACCTGCCTAGAAGTTAATTATTGTTGAGGTGGCAGCGAACTTCTCAGAGCAGTCGATTGTTTTTCATTACAGAACTTGGGGGGGTGAAATTGATCACAGAAAAAGAATGTATATGCAGCGTATGTTATGATTTGTTATGATGGAGGATGCGGGTGATAAATGTTTGGCCCTGCTGCTGCCGAACAAATGAAACAGCCCGAGGGCAGATTCATAAATAACACGGTTGGTTTAATTTGACTGAACGCAACTCGGATGCGAACTGACATGGGAAGATTTCTGAGAAGGGCAGTCGGCCAGCCGGGCCCGTCCTTCAGCGGCACAAATAAAACCCAGAGCACATTACAGATGATTGGGTTCTGTGTCTGACCCCTTTGGGTGAACTGCGGACCCTTAAGTTCACAATCAAATTGACACCTTTTCTGGGATTTAAAAAAGGTGGATAAATGTCATAGTGCAGATTAAACCATCATTTTGAGTTTTTCCCTGCAAACAAAAGGCTGTCATATTAATATTAATAATCAATCATAAATATTTCTGATGGTTTTTACACAGAGAACTTGATAAATCACTGCACAGTAAAAGAAAAAAGATTAACATGTTTTTTCTATCTAACAAGTTCATAAAACAGTCATTACAATATTTATTGAACACAAATGTAGTAAATGGAAAAGCTGAATTTATTAAGCTTAACTTTAAAACAATAATTATCTGACCTTATAAACATCAAAATTCATGTAATTTCCCCCCCACTGTTTTTTCCAAACTTAATTCATTCCTTAAATTATGCTCTTTTGGTCAAGCCCTCCACTACAATACTGACAGACAGAGGAGTCCAAGCAATGACTGCCAGACACGGGTCTTATAGCTGCAACACTACATACTCTATCAAAAGCTGCATTTTCATTGACCATATAAATGCACAATTTGACATTTTGAAGATAAATTTGTGTAATGGAAACACACCAATTTTGAAAAAACTATTTTTTTGCTAGATTTTTGCCAAAGGATGAGGTTGTTTTTTTTATGTCCGTATTGAAATTGGTTTATTTCACAAAACTGCAATGGAAACATTTTTTTTTTCACATCACACAAGTCACATGAGCAACAACTGAATGTTGTTCCTGACGCACACCACAAAAAAGAAGAAGACAACAGAAGGGTTGGAGGATGATGGCGCAGCATGATTTTTAAAAAATATTTTTTAATTACTTATTGCATGAACAAACCTATTCGCATTTGATTTTAATTGCTTTTCTTCTGGAAACACCACAATTGCAGAACACTGACATTGCTTTGCAATTATGATGAAAACTGATGATCCAGTTCTATTTTAAATCATCCTAATGTATGATTTAAGCTTAATGATCTGTGTTCTCCTAAAGATGTAAAGCAAGAAATGTGAAATCAAAAAGACAAATTCTCAGCGTCTTTGGCCAGAGTAACTATCTGTCACATGAATAATGTTGAAAAAAAATTTCACCATAAAACTAAATGTGTACCAAAGTATTTGAGAGTCAAATTTGAGCCCATTTGTCCAACAAAGTAGTTCTTAATGGTCGATAAAAGGCAAAGTGAGTCCAAATCATCAGCTCTCCACACCCAGGCTTGACCCTGGGTATAAGGTGCAACTCGGTTTTCTCCAAACATTGTGATCTACATTTTAATCAAACATCTCTACTTATGTTTCATTTGTCCACACCTGCCTTTTTAATAGAGAGATATTTTCTGCTTCAAAACAAATCTTTTTTTCCAATTATCCTGTCATGAACTTTACATTTAAATTGCTAACTGAAACCTAGTCGAAGATGGAGCTGTCATGTTTTGACATTTCTCCGAGAATTGTCTGTGGTGAAAAATATTTCTCATTACATAGGCTTCTCTAATAGGACAGAAATCTTTGTTTATTAAATAATGACAGCGTGGAATCTTTTACATTTCTCAGCTTTTACATCAGATGTAAATCACACAACACATTTCTATTATGTCATAGCGTATAAAACCTTTAAACATATGAAGGTGTACTTTTGTTTTACTATGACTGTTGACTTACTCCCTCCTCAGAATAGCAGCATGTCACATCTGTTTCCCCTCCTCATTTTACTTTAAGAGGATATTATCTCTTTTTGATGTAAAATTTTACTTTCTAATCTTGCTGAACCAAAGCAAAGACAAATATTAGAGATTCCTGATCTAAACAATGCTTAATTTTAACTTTCAATAAGAAATCCTTTCAGTCTGGCAGACAGTAATCAGAGTGGCACAGAACCGAAACCTTTTAGGTGAAGCGAGAAGACAAGCCTTGTCTTCAACAATTTGAAAGTGCAAATTTGTTCTTTCGTTCCTGACATTAAAGCAGAAGGTCATTATTAAAACTACTTTCAGCTGACTATATATAAAATTTTATTGAATACAACTCTGGCAAATCTGTTTCTCCCTGACTCCCCTTAAAGCTTTTCAAATCTGCCAAAAAATGTCCAGCACATAATAAATATTCAAGGAAAATGTCTTCAATGATTCAGTAAAATTTAGCTGTTATTTTATTACTTTGTCATTTATTTGTATAAAAGGCAACGTCTAAACAAGATTAAAAATGCTATAAAAACTTGAACTAATTAAATTGTACTTTTGCACAAGTGAAAAGCTGTCTGATTAGAGAAAGCATAATACTAAACCTACTGTGCCTGTATTAAGTTTTAAGCTTTGAGAAAAAAAGTTTTTTAAAACCCAGACACACAATCAGAAAGAGGCTCATCCTTCCCCTGACTAAAGTTTTCACCTGACAGCTAAAGTCGTATTTTCTGTGTATCAAACTGTCTCATCTTTATTACATTTCATAGATTCAAACATAGGAAGGGAAACAAAATGTGTCATTGTGACAGGTTCCTGTTAAGAAAGCGCCTACAGGTCCAATTTAGAGAGTTATTGGATTTTTTTTTCTTGTTTTTTTTTTTTTTTCAAAACACAGTCAGAAGTATCTGAAAATGGTCAGGTAGGAGTCTGGACAGCACAGGAAAAGTGAAGACTGGGCTCTTTTAACTCCCAAGGTAGGGTGCTGGTCTGTTAGATGAATCACCACATAAATCACCGTCTTAATTAAATTTCCTGCCTGAGACTTTGCCATCCCCACATTCCTTTTGGTTGGCCATTGCATCATGCATTCATGCCCAGTTTCAGTGTTACAAATGTAACATCATCACTCACTAGGAACTTTCAGCCATGTTCTTGGCTGCTTGATGCTAGCTTTTTTTTCCCTCCCTCATTTTTAGCACATTTTTTTCAATTTCAGACATGGACAAGTATAATTTTTGCAATCTTCAAACACGAACACAGTTGTGAGAATAAATATCTTGAAAAATTATGATATATTAGTGGAAAAAAGCAGCCACATTTTTGTGCTTTTTGTTCCAATGGGAAATGTTTATCTACCTGTTCATGAGCATAAAAAAACACACAGTTGTTCTGTCTCTTCATTGAAACAAAGGCAGACATGCAACATGCCTGTAAATACAGATGGCAGCCAACACTGAGTCACAACCCTAATGAATGCCACAGCTAAAAGTAAAGTCTAACTCCAGGTAATGTGACATTCCAGTAAGCTGTTCTGTCACAGCTCTGCTTTTACATCACTGTGAAGCCTAACCTTTCCATTAAACCACAGGAAAAAAATCTGTCAATTTTTTTTTATATATTTCTTGAGCCAAACCAGGATAAGGACTTCATTTAATATTAACGCCTTACAATGTTAAACACAAAGGAGTGAAAAATAATCTATAAATGACCTTACTTAAAACCACAATTTTGAAAGGAGTAGAATTTAATTTGTGCTTTAACATGATAGGAGCCCACATTATGAAGAGAGGACGTTTTCACTTGCAGCTGCTTCTGCAAGGCCAAATCAAGGAGAGTTTGAAGACCTGAGGCTTAGATGAATATTCACTCTGCTTCAAGAAATTTATGGAATGTCCCAGAAGAAATACATAGATTTCACACTTCAACAATTATTTGATAGCATTAAACATAAAGAATGGTGAAGGCAAAACTCATGAATATTTCAGTCTGTGATGCAAGCTGTTTAAATCGCACATTTATCTGTTTCCACTTGACAAAGTAAAGAGTCTTATTGAATATAGATATCAATAGAGGAAAAGGTCACTCTCTGCACATTTTGTTTAGCATAAAGATGAATAGTTTGCATACTGAGAGCCGTTGCCTGCTTTAGAGTACAGTAACGATCTGTGCAAGCACCCAGAAAGGAGAGAGGTGATCAATCTGCTTTATCACGGGGAGGAGGATGAGGAATGAGCAGAGCGCCTGATCAAATGGAGAAACGATCATTGGATTTTCCTTTAAAGGAGAAGCCAAGTTCTCGAAACCTGGTGATGCTCTGTGGTGCAACAAATCAGTTAAATTTCTTAATGACTGAGAAAATGTAAAGATCTCCATTTATGGCTTTTCATATCTGCACAAAGATGATGAAGCCATACGATGCAGTTTCCCTGCAGAATAATAAAACGTAGTTATGCGGCATTTGTAGGAGCTCCTTTTTTACTCGTAACTAAATTTTGGATTTCAGCAAGTATAAAAAAAATTGCCCTTTCAACAACAATGACCTCTTGCCGCAGCAATGCCACTGGCTGTTCGCAGGCCTGACAATCATTTTGTCAGTCCTGATTTATTGGCAGTCCCAGGAGGTCACAATGGGTACGTTGGCATTCCAGAGACATTTGATTCATCATTCATGGGTAAAAAGTCAATAAAAGTAGACGATGCAACTCAGGGTTAAGCAAAGTGTCAATAGTGGTTTCTGCTCTGAAAATTTTGAATTTGAAATTCAGCCACATGATCAGATTGTTACGTAGTACAGCCAGTAACAGTAAAACACAACAAGACAAATATAAAAACTAAGTTCAAAACCTTCATGTGATGCAGCTACAAGGGGACAATAATTATTTGGTGCCCCAATCAAACAAAACAGCAAAACACTCTAATGAAATTACCCAGATAAATGTTTAAGTATTTACATCAAATCTTCCTGTGACCATTGTGGTAGATGGTCACATATGCTTATTTTTAATCACGATGCAGTAATTACTGAAACAGTGCATTCACAGGTCTCACTAAAACCAGGAAAATAGAACAAATCACCCCAGTTTGAGGTAGCCAGTCTCTGGCTACCTGCAGCTCAGAGAATAGACTTTAAAATACTGTTAGTTTATAAATCACTGAACGGCTTAGCACCACAATACATTAAAGATCTGCTGATGTTTACCAACCTGCCAGACCTCTCGGGTCTTCTGGTTCTGGTCTGCTCTGCATCCCCAGAACCAGAACCAAACATGGAGAAGCAACATTCAGCTTCTATGCATCACAAATCTGGAATACACTTCCACAAAACTGCAAAACAGCTGAAACACTGAGTCCCTGTAAACCAAGGGTAGAAACCCACCTGCTTAGAATTGCTTTTGACTCATGATAACCAGAACATTGATCAACATATTTGGTGTATTGATGATTTTGACAACGGAGTTTGGCCAAATGCAATGTTTGCTACTCATTTCACAACTGGTGACTCTTAATATTTTTGTTTTTATGATGTCCTTATATTTTTCTTGTGTAGAGCACTTTGAACTACCTTGTTGCTGAAATGTGCAATACAAATACACTTTGATTTGATTTTGATTTAGATACCTGGAGCCATAAAAATCTATTTTTGGTACTTAGTCCATATTTTTTGTTATGGATACCATAAATATTCTCTCTGGGTGAATGGACTGGAAATTGGTTGGGAAATTGGTTGGCAAGCAGTTGAGAGTAATGAAAGGACAAAATGCACCAGGACATGCTATCAAGCAACCGTAAACATATTAAAATAAATGAAATTGTGACAAAACAAAATGTTGACAGCACTATTTTTGAGAGCTACAGCAAAACACAGCATCCTGAGATCACCAAATCTTCATAACAACTATTACAGGCTATTTGTCTGCCAGGAAATGAGAAGAAAAAGCAATTTGTCCCCTAACAACGCAAACACACTGCATATGTTTAAAGCTGGCTAATTCCTGTTGCGATTTTAACTGAAACTGTGTTCTTTACTCTGATTCAGCTAAGATGGTGGTTTTGAGCAACAAACACTCCAGTTGGATTTGGTGTAAAGTAAAGGAAGAAAACCTGTAAGTCTAAGGGCACCAAGTGTTCACTGTTAGGTACGGTGGAGGAACTGCAATGCTGTGGGGCTGTGGACTAAAATACAACAATGAATCGTATTCACTAAAAATCAGGCAATGAAATGAAAAAAATGAAGCTGTAAATTTTATTTTTTCAGAATGAGTCTGAAAACATGCAGATTGTCTTTTCTACAAATGATTCACTGAACATGGAAGAAGAAGGCTAAAATCCAACATTCACTGTAAAGCTCTTTCTAGTGAGTCACTGCTTTATCTCATCTCCTTAATGCCTTTTTGAAAAAAATTCTGTACTAAATTCTGGTATGTCATTAAATTTTTATTTGAGGTGAACATTTGCATCTAAATTCTAAACTCTCAGCTGTTTTAATGAGTAAAAAGAAAAAGCACAGACATAGAGAGGGAGGAAAAAGAGAGCGATGTTTAAGCATTTAATGTGTATTCATCAGGTCTGGCCTCAGTCATTGACGGGCTAATCGATGTTTAGTAATAAGGCAGAATGGGGAATGAGGTGTAAGGGGTCTGGGTTGGGATGGAGGGGAAAGAGATATCAATTAGGCAGAAAACTGCAGAGTCCAGAGCCGAGAAGCTGAGACAGCAATATACCTGACGGTGGTTCATTACTAATCAGTGTGTACGCTGAATGCAGAACTCCTGCAGACCACTAAAATACCCCCTGTTCCAGCTGTAAATGGCTGCCTAATTCCATAAAATGAGGAAGTCTGCAGCTTGTGGAAAAATGCTTCTAATAGTTTTTATAATTAGATACCTCAGAGGCTGTGCAGCGAGTATAAATCCACGTGATGTAATGAGCTGAAAAATGTGCGTTATACCTGAGGGTTAAATTCAAAGCAGCTCTAAATCACCACCAAATGATATTATGAAGGTAAGCAGGGTTATACTGGGATTCTTAGTCTTAAATGTACAAGCTACACAATGCATAAATATTAAAAGTACTTTTAAATGTTTTACACTTCCTTTAGATTGATTTCTTCATAATATCTGATTACTTTTAACTACTGTAAATTAGTTTGCTACATATCAAGTTCAATTTTATTATGATTTGTCAAAAGGTTGTTTTTTTTAAAATGAATTTTCCTGCAATCAGAGTTAGCCAAATTTATTGGCAATCCTTTAAAAACGTCTCTAAAGGAACAAAATGAATCAAGCTATTCAGTCGCCAAGAAAATCCCACAGTGAGAATAAAAATTAAAAAGTAGAAAAGAAGTAAAGAAAAGCATTTTTTAGTTTTTTACTTGAGTGTATTAAAATGATCAGAGTTTAGTTATGTTTAATATAAGACTCTCTGTTTCCTTGTCTCTGATTAAAAGTTGTATCACATGGCTTTTAAAGACTTTCTAGAACAACAAGTTCCATTTTTCCTTCAGTTTTCATTAAATTGACATTAATTTTTCTCCTGCCATCAAACTCAACCACTCCCAATTTGGACAAATTTGATTATGTGTTAAAAATTATTAAACTTTAGGAGATATTATCTCAGCAGCAATTCTTTAGCTGAAAATTAGCTTCATGTGCACAATTTATTATAAGATCTTTAAAAATAAGTTTCCAATTGACCATAAAACTGGAAATAAATAAAGAAAACAAAAGTTTAAATTCTTATCTTCTAATACACCACTATTTATAATTGGATACCAAATATAGGGAATCCACCAAAAAAACGGATCCCATCGTCTGTGTCATCTCAGAGACAAAGGTTGGAGTGATGCAGACCTTTGGGTCTTTCTGCTACACTGAGATGAATGATTTGTCTCGCATCATGACATGAAACATTCATTTCTCGGTTGGAAAGACATTGTTTCACTGAGCGGAGCATGAAGACTGACGATTTGCCAATCAGCAGCTGTGGGCAGGATTAAAGCCAAAGTGAAGTGTAGTCAGCCTCAGTGCTGAGATGTGACAGTATTTAGTAATTGGAGAGGAAAAACTGAAGTATGTACCCAAAACAGAACTGGTTGATCTCCCACAGGACTGATAACGGAGAATAATGTGTCATGAATTGTGTCTTACAATACCATGCTGTCCATTGTAGCGAAAGTCTTCCATTGTAAGCCACATACACCTTTAACAAACATATTATAAGAGTTTACTAAGAACCTGTTCAGAGGAAACTCTAAAGAACCAAGTCAAGTCTATCAAATGCACCCACATTTAGCTTTAAACCAAGTTAATTCCATAAATAAGTTCATATCTACACATGGTCATTAATGCTCTAGAAAATGAGTGTTTTTATTGATATAGTTGAACCATTTTCTTTACTTCATACATGCAAGGTCAAAATGATGCACACACGCCAAAAAGTTGTGCAGAAAGTCCTACAATATATTTTGTCTTCTGGTTAGTGATCATGAGCAATCCCAGCTGGTTCCTTCTTCGGTAACATAAGAAGGAACCAACAACTGGATTGACCAATCATAGAAAAAGTGAAATTTGATGAAACTCTAAATCTAACGAGGAAAACTCCAGGCCTATGCAAGTCAATAAGGTTTTATAGAGCCTTCTTCTAATCAACTACAGACTCCAAGATTCTCACATCAAATAATTAATGTCACCATTTTGCAAAGTGTCTGTAAAAAGACCCAATTACCTTCTTAGATGAACAGAAAAAAGTTAAAATCTTTAAAAACAATCCAGCAACAAACAAAGCTCAAGAAGTCTGCCATAAATTGTAAACTGCATCACCAGCATCATTCTCTACAACAAAACCAGTTTAATTCACTGTGCACTCAGAAATCAAGACGACAGACAAGCTTGACTATAAGTTACAGCTGAAAAAAGCCAAATCCTTTCTAGAGTGAGGTTTTATGATCAGACAACACTATTATTTGGCACGAAGATAATATTTTGAAGAGTCATTGTGAGGATTTTAAACCCAAGAACACGGTTAAGCAGGTGATGGTAGCAGCTGTGGGGCTATTCTGCTGCAAGTGGTACTGGTGCTTTTCATTGCATTAATAATTAATTCTTCAGCTTTTATACATCTAGAAAGGGAAAACAAATACTAGCACAGAGCTGTGTAACGCATGTACTCTATTCTTTGCTATACAAAGTAGTAGATGTGTTCAGGTAAGGTTTGTCTGATTCAAACCCTGATTCAAACCCTGATTCAAACCCTGTCTGAATCCTTGATCATCTACAGCATCAAGGATTTTTCTTAGTCTTACGAGTCTGTAAAAAAATATGTTCCTCAAATTTTGCCAAACTGTTCATAATGTAGGGATCCAGTAACATTGGTAGTAAAATTTAGGTTGGGAAATGCAAATATTTATGTCACCAGAAGTGAAAAAGTTTAGAGATGCATAGAAATATGTGGATATAATATTTAATGACTTTTTTTCCCAATTTAAACTAACCCGAGTTTTAAGTCTGAACTTTGAAGGTTTAGAGAATTCATTGACTTTTCTTTCAATAATTTAGTTGTTCCATCTGTTGAATTGGAAATTCATTAAATTTGCCAAACTGTTTGGTTTTATTGAGCTGACTCAATGATTTATTCCATGTTTTATAAAAGATTATGTTTGTTACAAATTTCACCAGTAAGTTTCTACTAAACTAAGGGAGCAAACTGCAAACCTTCACAGCATTTGAAACAACACAATAATGTGACCTCTACTTGTTTCCCCTCCAGTTCTTGTTTGGGTCTTTAGGGAATTCATACCACATTTGTTGTATTTTTTTTTTCTGGCATAAGACATAAACAGTCTGCTCTTTCTGATGCTTTCTCTGTATCACTGCATCTTTTTCTCCATACTTTTTCCATATGTAAAATTCATAACATCAGAGTGATGTAGTTCAAGTGTTTATTTTGGTTAATTCTAATGATCATGTCTTACTTGTCATGGAAAACCAAACTTTGGTTTTACAGAAGTTGTTTGTATAACATGAAGCCAATATGCATGTTGCATGCTAAGTTTTTCTAAAACACTTCTTCCTTCCACACAACCTTCCATTCATAGGCTCAAATACAGCCCCGTGTAATTGTACGATATGATATGAAGTTATTGTTATTTTCAGCAAAACCGAATTGAGTTTTCATTAGCTGCTAACCACAAACAAGAAAATACACAAACTATTTGTTTAAAACATGAGTAATGAATCTGTGTAAAATGAAAATAACTTTTAAAACTGAATTAGTGATAATATTTTACTGTGCTGATATATTCCCACAGAAGAGCAAGTTGTGCAAATTAAAGTAATTAGATCAAACTGCTTGTTTGTGATATCAACCGATGACAAATGCCAACTCACACATTTAGTTTTGTGTTAGTCTTGGTCATGGGATGTCATAGGAAAATAAAAAGGAAAGAGGCTGAGGGGTGAGGAATCACCTGAGAGCAGCAAACGATTCAGTGATTAACTTCATTGCTGTGTGTGTTTGTGTTTTGATTAAATTTATCCTGCATAATTATAGAAGATTAACATGTGGAACTAATGCCCCAGACGATATCCAACCACTAGCGGTCGCACTTCCCGCGCAAAAACAAACCCTGTCTGATGTCAATGCAACTTCATCACAGGGAGTGCTTCCCACGGACCCGCATACTTATCAGCCATAACTCACACAACCCACAGGCAACTTTGACAACTTTTCTCCCCCGAATTCCCTCTTCTCCTTTTAAGACTTTTGAACGCAGCTTTAATTTCCATGCAGGTCCCAGACCGCATCGAGGCAATAAAAATGCTAATTTCACTTGCTTTTCATTAAATCCCCAAACAAATTACGCACTCTTGGTTATTTCTTTTCCTTCCCCGCCCATCAAGTCAGTTCCATGCCTGTGCTTACCTGAAAAATAAAACCGTTTCCCACAAATAGATCCCCAGCGCGTTCACTCGGCACATTTTTGCCAGTTTCATTTTATTTGGAGGGGGGTTGTGAAGGTGTTGGACACTCTTCAGAAAAGGCTGAGAAGGAGGTCTGGTGACGGGGACAGGGGGGGTTTGGGTGATGGTTTATGACCTCCAAGGTGAGCCCGGAATGTCCTGCTTCTCTGTGGATGCGTGTCCGTTTCAGATCCCGTGTTCTCCACTGCCGAGCCGCGGGATGGCCATCACTTCACTCTCCATAAAATCATGCCTGTGTCCGCTCTCACTCCTCCAGCGCCGCCGCAACAGAATATCCACTGAATCCAGCCCGAAAATGTGTTCAGGACCTCGGACAGAGGCAGCCGGAGGGACCGTAAGGAGGAAGCTCGTCCAGGTTTTGGTTCAAGTGGGAACAACCGGGGACAAAGATGGGAAAGAAGGGAAGGTGGGGGGGGGGGGGGGGGGGGGTCACTGGTTTCAGAGGACAGCAGCCGCTTGCAGGCTGCTAATATTTGACACAAATACACGCAATGACTCTAAGGTCCGGTCTGTGCACTCCGCCGCAGTTAACAGAGAAATGAGACATATTCCTTCAGTTGCTGTTTGACTGCAGAAACCGGCGTCCGCTTGTCCCTGGAGCGCTGAAACAAATATGAATGTATTATATTCCCAAAATCCGCACACAGAGGAGAGCTTTCTCTCACATCTGCAGGCTCTGTCTCACATGGATCCCTGGGGCAGCCGGAGCGTCGTTCTGGATCTGTGCGTATCGGCTGCTGTGGGAGTCCCGGCGCTGCTGCTGCAGGTACACGTCTGCCTCCTCTTCTCCCTCTCCTTCTTTACCCCCTCCTCTCGCTGCTGGTTCTCCCTCTTCTCCTCGTACTTATCTCCCAGGGGCGAGCAGTTGTAGTAGTACTTGGCGCTGCAGCAGCTCGGCTCAGCTGCTCCCATTGTCTGGTGGTGGTCAAGTTGGAGACGCGCCGGCGACCGCTGCTGTGCTCCGCATCCGCTCCCACCGGCGCACAGGGCGCGTTAAATCCCAACAAAAGCACAGAGTCCCGCTGTTGAGCAGAGTTTTATAACAAGATGTAGCCCTGTGTGTCCGACCGATGTGGACCCTCTTCCATGGCAGGAGAGGTGACCACTGCCTGGCGCGCACCGGCACGCACTCACACACATACACACAGCAGTGCCAGCTCCGTGCGCTTCGACACTGTATTTTCCTGCTGCAGTCATTTACCAAACTCCAAAATACGCACCTCAGTGTGGCCAGAGACGCCCACAGGATGCTGCCATTGGTCCTCACGCTGCTGAAGCCTGCAGATGATTGGTCCGGGGAGGTGTCAAAAATGCAGCTGAACGCCAGTTCTGCCTCCAACAGAGATCCCCTGAGAGGGGGGGACAAAGAAAAGGAAAAAGTAAAACTCACTGAAATTACAGTTACTGTAATTTTTATATTTAAAACTCTCAGATATTTATTTTGAATCCCTTAATAAAAAAACCTAAATACTTTGTTTAATGAGCAGATGGTTGGTGGTTGTGTTCCGTCCCATGCTGAAGTTATTGTAGTAACATAAACAGATAAATAAAACTTGAGTCAAAAGGTAAATTAAATACAGGTTAATCTCAATTCAAACATTCAAATCTTTACACACAGAGATGATTTTAAAAGCCTAATTTATTTTAATTTTGATTAAAATGAAAATATAAAATTTTGTTTTGAATATTACAACCAGTGTTTAAAATAGAAAAAATGTTTCGCATTGGCCCAGATAATGACAAAAAAGACCACCGGCACGACATCTGTAATGACGGCAATAGCTACTTAAATTACAAATATGCACAAAACTGTAGATATTCCACTAATATCGAAAAACACAATTTTGTAATTGTGGTGTTTCCATTAAATAAGAAATGTAATAAAAATTACAAATACGTTTTTTCACATGACAAGACATTAAAAAACATGCTGTGCCATCATCCTCACTTCCTGTCGTCTTCTTCGTCTTTTCCGCCAGTAGTAACATCCGGTCGTTAATCACATGACTTATGCCATGCGAAAAAAGTGTTTCCATTGCAGTTTTGTGAAATGCACTGATTTCGCCACAGTATTAAAGACTTTTATAGAAAAACTTTGTTTTTTCCTAAACTGGCGGGTTTAGGAAATTTATTCCAATTTGTGGAATTATGTGGTCAATGGAAATGCAGCTATTGGCACTAGTGCAAGGTTTCCACAATCAGCAATAACTTGAGGAGCCATGTCTTCTGTAATGTTTTACCTATGTTTTTTTAAGTCCACGTAGCCGACCAGGAAACGTCATGCTTCCTTCTTCTGATAAGCATTGTGGTGATGCTGATCTCATTGCTCAGCAAGACTTGACGCTAAATGACACAAGCCAAAGTATCAATAGTTGGTTTAATTGCCAGAGTATCAATGTCCTTGACAGGTTATCACCTCAGATGATCTATGAGACATTTAAAGGGGGAAAGGAGCGTTTCATAGTTTGGGAGGTGGCAGACAAATCTTCCTAAAGCGAACAAGGACTTTAATTGTAAAGCTGCTGACTTATAGGTAAAAACATGAAGAAACCAGAGCAGGACATCGGGGGAGAATCAAGCACAGAACACTGGGACTGAGAGGTAGGGAGGTGAAGTTATCAGGAGACGAGGGACAGCTGGAGGTAATTACCGAGGATAAGTAAATGAAGAGCTTTCCCTTTTAGTTCAACTCTTTGGTCACCACAACAGACCATAAAAAGAGCAGCAGCAAACAAAACCCCCAATTCAGCTCCTGGGCTTGGCTTCCTGGTGTTCAAACTTTGACTCCTGGAGCCTTGGGTAGGACCAGCTACAGGAAGTTTCCTCAACAGGGTCCTGATTTCTCACAATTGGGTTTTAGAGACAATAAAAGTAGAGCTGACAAGGCTGTACTTGAGGAACACATAGATAGAGTAAGAGATGCCAAACACATGTAAAGGAAAAGTAAAGAAAGGAAAGACAGCAGGGAGGGAAAGTCCTGCTCAAGCCTAAAGTAGCATCATGTGATACTCTATGTTTATTTTAATATTTTAATGAAGTCTTACATGATATGATTATACTGCTTTCCAACACAGCACACAAAACCCACTGAGACACACACAGACTTCTCCTCCTAAAGACCATTTTGTCCGAATTGTCCGCTGGAACGTGACCCTGATTCTAATGTCTCCAGGCACTGAAGGCTTCTCAAGGCTGAGTGATACTGGCATCAAGGCACACACCAACGTGCACGCACAAAAGTGGAAACATACACACATGGTGCAAGAGAGCGGAAGAGCTGTTGAATATGGATATGATTTCTTTACTAGTAAAGCTGCAGCCTCTAATTTAGCCCCAGACCTCGGAATAAAAATAAGAGCATTCAAATAATCACTAATGCAATCAGCAAGGACATTTAGTTCAGGCTGTTTTTCAGCATCTTGCACTGCAAATAAAAAGTAACCACTCAAAATAAGCAATTTGAGATTCAAATTTCAATCCCAAATATAGATGTTGGGGGGAATTAAATACCAGAACAGCTGGTATTAAACTAGATGTTTCTTATAAGTTTTACTTATAAACATAGAATAGTGTGTGTCCCATTCTGTCACTGATCAGCCCAGTTCCAGGTTAACATTTAGATTTATCTGAAAGAACAAAAACCAACAAATAATGATAAAAACAAGTCAGGAGAAACAAATTCTTCAATCATCAGTTCCTGGTTGGATTCCTTAGATCCACTCCTCATACCATCATGGATCACTTTCTTTATACATATATATTTTTATTAAACTTTAATTCTAAATGGTACATTTCCATTGAGTCCATCCCAAACATGTAGTAAAACTTATTTTTTTATACTAGTTTATTTGCAGCAGTGATTAGTGACTCTGGTTGTTAGAAGTGTTCATGAATACTGAATCAAGTCTGTTTCAATATGGTGCAGAAGATGTTCCACTGTTAGATTTTAGTCGCCTTTCCCAGGAAATCACATGAATCTTTCATGATTTTATAAATCATACATCATGGAAATACCCAGAAACATAATTCCTGAATTGATTAACTGTTTGCCCTCAGTCTTCTCACCTTCAGCGTCGGCTCTCATTTCGAATGCTCTTTAAGACCTCTGCTGCTCTAAAACTTTGAGACACGTCTAAAGCAATAGCCATGTTCCTGTCAACGATGTTCATGCATATTTTGAACTTGGGTATAAAAATATTGAGGAGAACTGGTAAAAAATTTAAACAAACACTGCAACTTTTTTTCTATAATGTACAATACAGATTTTAAACCTTGCCATTCATTCAGTCCAGAGTCACATCTTATTTATGATGCTTGTAAAGCTGGAGCCTAAAGGAAAAGAGGTACTATATGTATGATTTAAGGCTCCCTGCTGAGTTATTTATTTCATCTACAAGCACTGTAATACTGCACTGAACTGAATTTTAGAAGTCAGAATGCAGCAGAAAACAACTGGACGTCATGAACTCGAGCTATCAACTCTTTAGAGACTGTTTATCAGATTGTTTGCTTTGTAAAGAATACATTACAATGGTCAACAGCAAGCCTGCAGCACACATAAAAGGCTCCAGTTTCATATGGAAAGCATTGTCTTGGCAAAATTTATCTGTTGCTGAAAGACTGAAAGAGACTTGAGGATTTTTTTTCATATCAGCAGAGATAATCACCAGCTACTGTAGAGGGAAACAATGAAGCACTGAGTGTCATGGGAAGAGTGCTAGATATCAGAAAAAGACTTGGCACAGTGAGAAGAAATGACTCCTATATGAATTGTAAATCATTTCAGCAAAACATTAAAGTTATCATTTATAAGGGAGAATTGCAAATTATTAAATAAATGGCATTTTCCTGACTTGCTAAGCAAAACTAGGCAGATTATGTTGCATAGAATGAATTTAGTGTCTGCGCCAGTCATCCATTCCCTTGATAGTAGCTTAGTACTCTCGACTACATCCGTAGAGGAACTGTTCCTGTCCTATTTAGTCTTAGAAAAATGCTTTTGTTTCCTAATGTCACATAGAAATACCCACAACAAAATTGGACTGGTTCAGAGCTTGGAGACCCACGATACCAAGAACAGGGACGACAGCTGTCGCTTTGCTGGTGTTAAGGAAATCCTGAACGAGAGAAAACATCAGAAACATATTATCTAAAATAAGGTAGTATGCTTCTAATTTCAGTCATGGATGGTCAATGTCCAGATGTCCAAAATCCTGCTTTTAGATGAAAAGTAAATTTCTTATTTCGGTAATTAAACATGGAAGATGGGTTGAAGAATGGAAAGGCAACATATTCAAGAAGACCAGAATGAAGTCCACACAGACAATGATGACTTTGAGAGCCATATCATCTCCTGATGTTGGTTGTACAAAGATATTTCAGAGCATTTTAAGCTTCTCTTACAATAACCCCCGAAATCTCTTGAAATATTCAAATCTCATCATCCATCTGAATTATGTGATGTGCATGTTTACAGCAGTCTTTACAGAAAAGAGAAAAACATTCTTGTTTTCTTACATACATCATCAAGGACAGCCCTTGATGATGATGATGAGGAGGAGGAGGAGGAGGAGGAGGAGGAGGAGGAGGAGGGCTGCTCTGACTATTCAAACTGGCTGGGGAAAGTTGCAAAGAAAAACAAATTTAAATCTACAAGAAACAGAACTCAAGACTAATCTAAGAAGTTAAACACAAAGGAATGAACTAACATGGCAGAACCATTCTAACAATGTGAACAACCACGGCAAAAAATATATATATTTTTCACAAAAAAAAAAACATAAAAAAATAATAATAATAAAAGAAGAGGAAATGTAGTCAAAGGGTCAACACAGGTGATCAGAAAACAACAGCCACCAGTTCCAGGTTCTTCTGCTGAATTTTATTGTTTATCATTTTTAGTCTCTGACAGCCATCTGGAGCATCTGAATCTTATTGATTCTATACCAAATTGGCAACACACCTGCACTTCATTAGACCATATTAGAACAGGTCAAACCAAACAACAAAATCTAAAGAAAGAGCAGGAATAAGGTTATTAATATAATTTACAAACTTGTCTACATAACTAAATTGTCTGAAAAAATAATACATGTAATATAGGGAAGCTCAAAAGGTTACGTTGAAGAAAAACAAACAATACAATACAAAAAAACCCTCCATTTGGCAGAACCCAGTGATGCACTCATCGACATCAGACAGCATCTTAAGCAGGAAATGCTGGGCCAGCCCCTCCCATACACCTGCTCAGGCTGCAGCATCTAAAAGGGACAAACATGGTGAGTAAAAAGAAATTAAATATAATTTACCAGAAATGAACCTT
Organism: Poecilia mexicana; assembly: GCF_051168715.1. Taxonomy (NCBI): domain Eukaryota; kingdom Metazoa; phylum Chordata; class Actinopteri; order Cyprinodontiformes; family Poeciliidae; genus Poecilia; species Poecilia mexicana. The sequence continues at coordinate 9,805,027 of NW_028263379.1, forward strand.
GAAACAAAAAAAAAAAAACATTTAGAAGCGTCAGCTTGAATCAAAATATGTGCATAGATATGAACTACAATATATATATATATATATATATATATATATATATATATATATATATATATAGAGAGAGAGAGAGAGAGAGAGAGAGAGAGAGAGAGAGAGAGAGAGGTGATAAAAACAAACCACATTTTCACATAAGATTAAAAACTAATTTAGGTCATAGAAACTGCTAGACAACTTTAAAAACAACAGTATGTTAGGGTTAAATGATTATGTTGGTTGTCATGGCGTTTCACTAAAATACCACGTCTTTTCTTTCTCTGTGGGTTATATGTACCACTGAATACATAAAGCATAATATTGTTGTTTGAAAAATACAAGAGTACAATTTCTAAACCTAGATCTAACCAAGAGAGTGGAATTTCTCGTTTGCCTCCCAGGTCATTTAGCTGATTCTGAAAATTAGCTACTTCAGATGCACTAATGACACCAACTACAGCTGTTAGCTGTAGTTGGCTTTGAACAAAACACGTCCACTGGAGAAGAAAAAACAATAACAGACAATGGTTGACAGAACAATGTAAGCCACTGAACATATATTTGCACCACAAACATGCAACCAAAATCCTCAAATTTCAAGTACTTGATGTGTGTGATGTAAAACTTTGCCTCGAATAACTCGATAGATTCTCTATAATCAAACACATAAAAAAATGTCGTTATTTTGTTAGCAATGTGCTTCATATATGCAGGTGAAAATAAATGTGCATGTTATACTTTCCAAACTGTACAGGAAGAAGCTCTATTAAAATGTAAATGGAGCTTCTTTCTGCAAAGTTTGCTCATCAGAGATTTGTGTCTCTAAGGCAGCATTTTTTATTGCAATCGAGTTTATTGTCCTACATCAAAGCTGGAATCAAGGTGAAGATCTGTTTTATGTGTTTTTCTTTCAGTGGGACTTTTAAAGACTAGGTTTCTGAATTTTCTGAAGCTATGTGCAGATGTGGAGCAGAGGAACAGAAAACTAATAACATTTTGGTGCAGACATGAATCACTTTGCTTGGAGTTGAGAAATACATTGGCCTTTTTGAAGAGCTTTACACTCTGAGTATCTTTTTACTTTATCTTCTGATGTCTTGAGGATTTATAAAAAAAGACAGTTTGACCTTTAGTATAGTTTGTGCCAACTGTTAAGTGCAACTGGCTCAGTTTCAAAAATTTTCTTTGATAAAATAGAAAAAAAAACTAGTAACACCATCTCCTCTGATCCTCTTCCTGCCTCTCTGTTACATGAAAGCAACCGGCAGCATCAAGCTCAGCGGGGGGGCATCCTTTCGTTACATCAGTGAAAACGTCCTTTGAGATTAATACCAACGGGACGCGACACTTTATTCCTGAGGAGAAAAATGCAGTTGTCAGTCGACCTAATTGCACTCTCATGGCGCATGAGGGCCTGCTGAGTTATTGAGAGCTCTACCAGGAAAATCATGATCGACGAGCGGCAGTAGGGCCTGACATTGCACTTCACACAACAGCTTTACACTTAGGGCAGAAAGAGGAAAAGGGGAAATGGACAGACAGATGAGTTATAAGAGCAACGTTTGGAAGATGGAATCTGTACATATTTAAGGAACTAGTGAAAATGTCATTTTTTCCCTGAAGTCCTTCAAGCCAAGTCATCATGACCCAAGGAGTTATCATAGGTCATGTTTTCTGACTCATTTGGTTCTTGTTATCTCATCTGTCCAAAAAAAAAAAAAGAAAACAAAAAAAAATGTAAGCAATGCCATTCTGTTCCACATATAAGTTTTGCTAGCATATTATTTTAAATGAGAGTGTGATGCAAATTCAACTTTTTTTAGCTTTAAATTGTGTTGTAATGTTATTCCTCACCAAAATCCATTCATACATATTTGAAAAATCCTTGAATCTCCCTTGGCAATCATGCAAGGTTGCTTAAAAGCTTGTTCATACAGTGCACCGCCTATTTACCCAAAGCTCCAACGTGGAGCTTCAGTCTCCAGCTGAGCTTCTGCCCCACAGAGAACCCCCGCCCCACACAGCTCCATCAGACTAGCGGCAGCAGCAGTTAGAAATCACATGTTAGAACTGTGTGTCCGTTGAGCTTATCATACAAACTACATCTCAGTCCAGAGAACGTTTGTAAACAGCATCATGGTGAAGCATTGTTGTAATGTGCTGCAGGGGGAGTGTCGTAAAGGGTAGGAGGTTCTTAAAGAGACCGACAATTACAGCTATCATGCAAAGTCAAACTTCTTTTAAGTGGTATCAAAATACAGCATTTTCATAACTGATTAAAATGTTATTTTATAGCACAATCAAGTAACATATTGTTGATTATTCTATGGCACGATACTATGTGGCTGGAAAATACATAATGCCTCCCCTTCTTTAAACTGTATGCTGAACAATATTAGTACTAAATATACCCACATGCCCACTAGAAAATCTGGAGCCTTAATGTATGTCTGTAAAATACATACTGGCTTTAAATTGTAGAAGATGCAAACAACATCAGTTTGTTCTTGTCAACATGTCAAAAACGCATCAAGCACACTTCAGCCATAAAAAACAGCAGATTTTCTATTCCTAACTTTTTATTCTCACACTGCTTTCACATGCAAACATCCACTGTATTGACATAATCAAGCTTCAGCTTGGATTCATACTTACATGACCTCTCTCTACATCTTTGGCTGAAGCAGTTCAGGTGTGGATGTCTGTGAGCAGCAAACATGAGGCGCTGCAGGAAGCTTAGAGGAAGAACCTGTTCATCCTGGTAGAAAGTCAGATTTTTATACATGGTCTTGCATAAAAGCCCTGTGTTGGATCACTCAGTAAATAATTCAAACAGTTCAAGTTTGGTTCTTGAACCCTTCAAGAACATGAATTATACAGAGCATAAAGTGATCCATTTGACAGGACATTTTGAACATTCCCAACTGACTTCAGTTTAGACTTGAAGTTCTGACTTTCATCAGCATGAAGCATGCACACTTTTAAGTTTGAATGTAGGTTTTTTTATGAGTCCTTTTTTAATAAATCAAATATTTGACAGAAATCTTAGATACAATCTCAACAACTTCAGTGCATTTTGTTACAGTCTTTAAACTTTTTCCTCTTTCAGTTGTGTTCTGGTTTGAAGGCTTTATTAATTTTAATCCTCAACATACATGAACACCTAAAGATGTATGAAAGCAAACAGTAAACACAAAGATGGCCAAGAAATTAGCTAAAAATTGCCAAAGAGTGATGATGATAAACCTGGTCCGACCAAAACTTCTACATCTATCCTTATTGACCAACCAAGACAAGAAGTGATAGCAAAGTGATGTTCATTTGTCACATTATTAAGCCCACATTTCTGTATTAAAAACACTTTTTAATGCTCTGGTGTAATATTTCAACCTAAAAAAATTAGAAAGTGAGAAAATAATAAGACAGCCGATTATCTGAAAAATAATGGAAAGGTTTTATTTATTTGTGTCATACTTTTAAGATTGTGTAAGATTGGTGTTCTGGTTTTTCCCTTAAAGTGTCTCATTAAAATATTTTGAAATAGACGAAATGTTTCTTTAAAAAAAATGAGTTGCCAGACCAACTATCTGACATCTAATGAAATGAGTCCAAGATTTCAACTGCAGTCAAACTTAAATTAAAACTTTTATTTTTTTAATATTTGTGTTTTGCTAGCGAAAGGTTTTGTTGCAAATACTTTCTCCATACTTTAGTTGCTTCTAAACAAACTGCATGCAAGAAAAAAATATATTTTATTATTTTGTCAATTTGGCCGACCAGACTGTGCAGATTAGCAGAACACTGACCTGAACATCTTGTGATGTCTTAAAAAGAGTCAGAATATCAAGCCATATGGCTCCAGGTAAAAATAAATAAATAAAAATCTCAAAGTTGTGTGTTGGGCTGCACAGTGGTGCAGTTGGTAGAGCTGTTGCCTTGCAGCAAGAAGGTTCTGGGTTTGATTCCCGGCCCCCCGGTCTTTCTGCATGGAGTTTGTTTTCCCTGCGCATGCGTGGGTTTTCTCCGGGTACTCCGGTTTCCTCCCACTGTCCAAAAACATGTCAAGTTAATTGGCCTCTCCAAATTGCCCCTAGGTGTGTGTGTGTGTGTGGGGGGTGTGTGTGTGTGTGTGTGTGTGTGTGTGTGTGTGTGTGTGTGTGTGTGTGTGCATGCATGGTTGTTTGTCTCTGTGTTGCCCTGTGATAGACTGGCGACCTGTCCAGGTTGTACCCTGCCTCTGGCCCGGAACGTTAGCTGGAAATAGGCACCAGCACCCCTCCCGACCCCACTAAGGGACAAGGGTGTAAAGAAAATGGATGGATGGAAGTTGTGTGTTTCAGGGACATAAATATTTCTCCACATATTGTATGTATATACACAAAATAATGCATGAACGACATGCAGGTGCAGGTAGCAGAGTCTGAATACTAAATGACCTCTAAATTAAAAATCCAGCACATCATGCTAGACAACATGAATATTACATGAAGTCAGTGGGCTTGTATTATTGCCAGGAGCAAGGTATAATTACATTTGTCTCTGGTGTTTAAGGATGGCGAGTAAAAGATAAGAGTAACTGATAAATATGAACCACAAGTCTGAGATCTGTTTGTGGAGCTGATTTGGTCATTGTTCTCTAATTTTTTGGTTGTTTTCATGTATGTTTTTTTAATAACACAGCAGGGAAAAGTTAAGTTGTGTGCAAGAGGTGGATTGTCGTTATTGGAAACAAAACGGCTCTGTCACTATTTTCAGGGTAGCGCTTTCTCGTGTCTTTTAAAATAAATAAATACATTTCCCCAGACAGCATTATTTCCTGGCACATGGAGCCATTTTATAACACAATAAAGCAACTGTGTTTCCAGTTGTTATAAAAATGATGTGTATATCAAACATAACTTAAAAGAAATTTGACTTTGCAATTTAGTGCCTTGAAACTGGGCCTCTGTTTCTTTAAGAAGCTGCTGCTCTTTCCGACACTCCACTGTCAGGATGCCATCACAACCAGGTTCCTCCGTTGAGCCGTTTACAGCTGTTCTTAGGAGCTTTGCACTGAGAAAGTTTGTAGCAGTTGTTCAGTTCCACCAGGTGTTTGTTAATAGCTGCTGCCACTAGTCTGGAGGAGCTGCTAGCAGTGAGACGGTCTTAGGTAAAACATTGTCAAATAAAATTTAGATTTAACAAATTTAGCGAAAAGTGTCAAAATTAGCACAGGAACATAAAAATGTAATCCAAAATAACATATTTAGACAGTTTATCAGCAAAAAAAAGTTGATTTACTTACAGTCACTCCAAAATCCAAACGTACACTTTAAAGTTCACAAATAGATCACCTGGAGGGAAGTGATAACGAAGGGAGATTGTTTTTTAGTTAATAGAGGACAAAGCATTTGAGGACCAAGACAATTTATCAGAGGTTTTATTGTATGACATTATTAACTTCTCACTAAGTAAAAGTTGCAGTAATAAAATCTAAACTTATAGGGATCAAACAAGTAGTCTGAAAATCATCATGGTGTGGCGATTCATTTATTACCTTCAGACATTTTTATGTATGGATCAAAATGACTGTTAAAATCAGTCACATTTTAGATGACAGTCGCTCTCACCAATGCACGTGTTTGAGCATTTTGCATGTATTCACTGATCATTAAAACGTGTGCAATCACTGCATTTACATGCTAGGAATCAAATGACTCACACACACTTTTCTCCAATTCATAGCACCATCTCTCCACTACAAATGAGTCGAAACCAGTGTTTCTCAATCCTGTTGTCCTAGATGTGCTGCTGGTCCAACACACTTGATTTAAAGAATGGTATTATCTCTTCAGCTTGCCATAAAGTGCATCATAAGCCTGTGAATCACCCATCCATTAAAGTCAGGCAGAAGGGAAACGCGTAAAACATGCAGGACAATAGGCCTTGAGGACCAGGGCTGAGAAACACTGGCTTTAACCAAATCCTTGCCCCTATAGATTGACAAAGCACAAGAAATGTGCCGCAGCTTTAATTATTCCAAATTACATCGTGACTACTTTCCAACTTTATCGGTTCAGTTGGAGTCCATCAGTTAGTCTGCTGGTGCATTCATCTGAATTACAGTCACATTAAGCCTCTGACGTCGGGGACCGGACATGTATGGCCTATCAAAGCAGAAGTGATTTCTCCTCTCCATCCTCCTGCTGTCTCTCCTGCTCATTCTCTGATTCCCGTTTTCTGTGTTTCGTCCCACAAAGACCGAAGCCCAGATGTATTCCCGTGGGGCAGAGGGGAACAGATGTATCCAAAGGCTGAGACGAGCAGCTAATCTCAGGAAGCCTTCTGCTAATCTTATTCTCAAATTAAAAGGAGAAAACATGAAACGAAAAAGTAAAGCTCCTTGTTTACATTATGAGTCACTGAGGATGGAATGGCACTCACTTCCTATTTTTTATGCTTTAAATGGCATTTTGTATTCTTTAGCACTTAGTTTAATAAATAAATACTCATTAAACATTTCCCCTGGAGAAATTGAGCGTATTTCCACACTAATTTAACTGTGTAAATTATTTTGTTTAGTTCAATGTAGGGAAATTAATATCAATGTGACTGCAGGCTTGTTTTTAAAAGCTCTTCTTTATACTGTAATGTATGACAACACCACGAAGAATATATAACTCTGTCACAGACACTGTTTTTGTCTTATCACACAAACTAACATTTACTTCCTGCATGGTGATGAATAAACATGATTTTAACATGGAGACAATGGCTTCACTTAGATTCAGACTCAATATTAAGCTGCATTTAGACATGATTTAGAACTTGGTATTTCTCATTAGATTTTTTTCATTTTTATTTTGTCCAGTCCTGAATTTGATGTGTCCATATCTAAATATGTGGTGTGGCTTAAATATATTAAAGATTTATAAATTGGTATTCACAAAAAGCATTTTTGAGACTGGATGACAATAAAATTAAATCTGTGTTGGTCTTGACCTAAATTTAGCTCACTATTAGCCCTCAGGCTGAATGTTGATGGATTATAAAAAAAAAAAAAATTGTAACATGCAGTGATTGTTAATAAATTAGAATATGTGTTCAGATGAAGCCCGTTTGTCAGATTAAAAGTATCTTTTGAAAATAATCTTTGAGCAGGTATTAAACACACTTTTCACTAAGCTCATGTCTCTACATAATTGCAATGATGTAATATTCTATTTTCATAACCTGTAAGTTATGAAAGTAGCTTACAGATTCATCATAATTGGCAAATATTTTCAAACATCTGTAATTAAGTTACTGAAAAATAAACATTTTAGTAAAATTCTAATGTATTAAATGGGTGCGTAGATTAATTGATGTAGCTACAAATACATCAATTATTAGTGGGTACATGTGACACTGTAAACTCTTGTACATGTACTTTTTTTTATTCAGAATTGGATCTCCTCCTCCAGACTCTCCAACCTGTGGCTACTCCAAGAAATCCTTCCAATATTTGAGGTTTTATTGATTCATTTAGCATTTATAGCATCAAATTTGGTTCACAACAAAGGCTGAAAGAAAAGCAAAGATTTTACTTTTTTAGTCAGAATCAATAACATTAATAAATTGATAGTAAAAATAATTCTACATCACCACTTTGCATTGTATAAATAAGAGTGAAAACTTGTCCTTTGTCTCTTATTCAATGTTTTATGGCTTTCATTCCCTTGCAATATAATCAGAGTCCGCACCCTAATGAAATAAATGCTGCATGGTAAATATGGCGCTCTGGAAAGTGACTGAATGCAGCTGTGGGAATATTTAGGTAAAAACTCTTTGAGTCACTGTGCTGTGAATGATGTCACTGCTGTACACACATATCTGTGTGTGCGTGTGTGTTTGAATATGAACAAATTTGTATTCATGTGTGTTTGTAGTCAAAGATTCTGGCAGAGAGCACCTGCATTTTGCTGCGTGTCTAATTACAGTGAGTGCTTTTGTGGTGCGCGTCAGTGTGACTGGTCCTCACTGACTCTGACATTCACATCAATAGAAGCCTGACGATGATGGATTCCCCATCTGCTGCAATGCCCACATGCACACTTTTACCAATGCCCTCTGCACATATTTCTCCACACGTTCTCATTCTGGGTCTCAACTACATCTGAGATTAAACCCACGTACAATAACAAAAACACAACCTTGGGTAAAATTTCTTTTCATCCTCCTTTTCTGTCAGAATATTGCAGACTCTTGCAGACTTCAACTTAGTTTTAATTTCTGGCCGCTGTTTCTCAAAGGACATCTGGTGACTGTTGAGTGTTTTTGGGGATGGAGGAAAACAGGGCAGTCATGCAGAGACACCACACACATTATGTTTACAGTAGAAAAACTGTACAGTAAGCCTCTAACAGGCTAAAGATAACTTTGCTGAATTGCCTCTTTGTGTTACTAGGGAATGATTTTGTTTTCACATGCTTGCCGTTTTTGTTCTACAGCTCAGCAGTACTCACCCCACTCAGCTGAATCATTTGGTTTATTCCTGCACTTCATTCCAGTTTTGTCGCTGCTGGTTCAGAGAGCAACTTTAATTCAGTCATTTAAAAAAACGGCATGAAATAAAATGAGAAATCTCAAAGCAGCAACTTTGCACTTTTGGTGCAGAGACGCTTGCAGAAAGTTCCAAAAGAAAGAAAAATCATAAATATTCACATGTGTTGTTGGGAACTCCTTGGGCAGTCTCCACCTGTGCAGCAGCTTTAACTCAGGCTCACCCGAATGAGCTGGGCTAAGCTACAGCTTACAAACCTCATTTCATCATCTTTGCAAACATGAACAAGGCTCTGTGTTTGTGTACTGCTTTTGGACATGAAGTAAATAGACAGTGAGTAAAAGCTGTTATGTAATTCCTGCTGCCTGTTCAGCTGAAATAGAGAAGGGGGTTCACTAATAACCATATGTTGCTCTGAGTAAGATGAGGAGTAAAGAAATGCATTCTGTTCTTTGTCACATGCATAGACAGAATAAATCTACTTCCTTGATTTATTGGTTATGTAATTTGCACATGTCCAGTATAGAAACACTGGCAACATTTTATCCCAGTTAAGTTTCCTCATTTAAATGTCTGCTGTAGCATCAGGAATTTACTAAGAATAGGTCTAAATTTTCTGTGTGAATCCACAGCACATTATTGTTTGAAAATGATTTAATGTGAAACTCAAATTTGATTAAACTCACCTCCTGATAGCTGTTGTTCCCATCCTGGACTGTCAGTCACAACCGTTGCGTTACTTTTTGCTTGGCTAGCTGTTAACAATACAGATCTAATTAATTCTACGTTTGTTGAGTGGATTTGGGCTTTCTGCTTAAAAAAACCTTTTTACATCGTGACTTTAACGTTGACAAAGATGCAGGCTGAAGTGAGAAAAAGTTACAGCTAAAAGGATAGAAGTGGCAACGGCTTTCTTTCTGGCTTCCAAGTTTCCAAGCTTTCACATAATATAGATTTTTATCAAGTTTAATGAATATCAGATTGTGACTCTATCTTTGGATGTTTCCTTCTAAATGACTCGATTCTATATCAGCAACAAAATGTCCTATTCAGGACACTCTACCATGATAGATTTTATGTTTTTGTCTTTTTCCATCATAAAGCTTTAATCTGGCCACTTGCTTCACATCACCTTAGTATGAATGACCAGGTGAATAGAAAGAAGATTTTTAAAAATATTAAACATATTTCAATAATTGGCTCTTTTATGCAGAAGCAGTTATATTCACTACCAGGCAAAATCTGAATCCCTCCACTAGAGTGTTATCTAGATTTCCCCATCTTTATAGCTTTTTCTCTCATTAAACCTTGAAACTGAGACAGTAGAAAATGTTACATTGCAATTTTGAGAAAAAAAATCTACCCAGCAAGGTCTTTACATTTTAGTTTTAAGTCAGCAGGGCTTTTGCAAATAGAGCCGTCACATTCTAAAGGATCGAGTCTGTAAAAATGTGTCTGCTCTTTCCTTCCCAGACAGCGAGTGACAGACAGAATGACATTACAGAGATTCTGAGCTGCCAAATGAGGAGGCATCCCAGAAAACAGCGACAGCTGCTGTGCTGTAAAATGTCGTTATTGCTCTCATTTTATGGCTCCGGGTTTGTGTGTTGGAGGACATAAAGCGAGAAGTAGAAGGCTGACAACATCATCTGGAGGAAAGGAGAGATGGAGGAAAAGGATTTCACATGGGCATAATGTGGAAAACCTCCAGAAATTACACAGAGCGACACAGGAAAGGCAATTTACTTCATATCTGACAAAAGAATCCTCAATGTGAAACATTCAGACTAGACTTTATGTCAATGAGGTCGATAAAGGAAGAATTGTTTCCAACACAGGCACACAGTGTCTTAGTGATAACGCAGTTTTTTTACATGGCTGCTCCATAATTTGGCTTCCAAATGTCGCAGCAGTTGGATGTAAAAACTTCCAGCAGTTTTACGGTTCTGTCTTTTCCTGTTTTACATCCATCTGCTGCAGTGAAACAAAACATCCAAATCCACAACACATGAGCCAGACATTGTTAGTGCTTCTGTGTTTCATGCTCCTGCCAGTGAGCCATAAAACAGATGCAGAAATGTTTATGATTTCAGGGATTTATTGTACAAACTAGGGGAGAAAACACCAGAATGAGAAAAAAGAATGCATAGGGTTCAGTTTAGCTAATCATGAGTCTACACAGAACAGAGATGCATAATCTAAAGGTACTAAGAGGGAGAAACTCCAGCCTGTTACAGGAGGGCACATCAGTTTAATCCAACCCAAAATACATAAAAATACTCAAATTCCTCATAAGAATTCAACAAGAAAACAGTGTTATTTGTTAAAAGGATGTTTGGGCAAACAAGATCTACACAGCAGTTTGTTGCATTGTATTGTTTATCCTGCAGGGCAGTTCTCCCGTACAAGAAATACCTTCATGCATTTAGACGAAGCAAAAAAAAATTTGTTACATCGTGGAATTAAAGTTCATGAATTCACCTCACAATTTGCCGTTTTTCCATAACTACTTCATCTACTGCTTTCCATCCATTCATTGTCTTCTGCTTATCTGAGGTCCATCTCAGAAGTAACATGTTCAAAAGAACAACCCTGATGTCATTTTCTCCTCCAAAAATGTTAAAATTACATGATTTAAATTAGCTAAGAGCTAAAACACAATAAATCAATATTTTACCTTTACAAGAAAGCTGAAGGAAACTGTAATGTTTTCATTCCTTTCTTTTGTGTAAATTATGAATCTCAGATTTTCTAGAAGTCTGTTTCAGAGCTGAAAAGGAAAAATACTTAGTTCTGCCTCTGTTGTTTGGTTCTGGCCCTAGAAACACAGAGTGAGAAGGTCTACAATGATCTGATGGGTCTGTATTGTCATTTCTGACCAGGAACTCTGAGTCCAAGACTATAAATAAAATAATTGCCATAGGGCAAACTAGACCTGCAGAGTTGAACTTTTAAACGTTGTAGCTTCAGTTCAAATTTAGCATTTGATCTTTCAATATTTTTACTTAGCTAGAAAGCTAAAACAGTGTAGAATAAATTCTGTTGGAGACAAGTTGTACTTTGTGTTTTTAACTTATTGACTACATTCTTACCTGGCTCTACAGATTACAGAACATGGAGTTTGTTTTCCACAGACTCATTCTGACACAAAGTGCTTCACATTAACAAAAGACAAGGACATTTTCATCTTCTCTCTTGTTTTTCTTCCCTTGTCAGAACTGGAACATGGTGTTTCTTTGACTCCAACCTTGAGCTGAAGCGCCAGTCTCCATTCTTAATAGAGGATGAAACTTTGTAGTTGAGACTTTCATGCTTTTTTCATTATTTTCTCTACTAACTTTTAATGGATTTGGATAATGCTTCTGGTTTTGTGGATGATTTCCTCTCTGGTTAGTTGGAAAATGCCATTGTGTTTGTATAATTTATCTTAACAAAAGGCAAAAGTACAGATTCAGAATCCTCTTTTCCTACAACTGACTTATAACTGAAGCTGGAACATGGCTTTACTTCTTTCAGGAAAGGCAAGAGTTTTAAAATCTGTCTTGCATGCATTTTTTTTTCTATTTCTTCCATTTGTTTACTTTCCTGGCTCAAGGGTTTTGCAAAGTCTGACCTTTAATGTATTGCTTGTACTATAAGATGAGTTTTAAGCTTATCCAGGTCATCAGTGATATTATTTGGTCAGTCAGTTGTTGCTTGTAGAGATTTTCAGCTCTGAAATCTTACTGAGACATCTCCTGTATAGAGATGAAACTGATTCCAGTCGTTATGCTTGCTGTGGTGTTTTCTTTAGCATTACTGCTAAAAATCTAGATTGCCATTAAAGTCACCAAGATATCTAAGAGGCAGGAAGCGAGTGAACATTCAGCAGGAATTCCTCAGTCTGCTCTGTGGTCGTGTTTTGTTTAATTACAACTCATGAGGGTTTTAAAGATTTTTTTGTCGCAGAAAGAAAGATTACTACAAGAGTTGAATCCTCTGCCACACATTGCCTTGCAGCTAATCCAAGATTATTAACCGAATGCATGCAGTGTTCAAAAGTATCTGGTTTGTTTGTCATCTGTTGCCATCTAAATAACACGTTAACACATAGACATGGAAACACAAGGCCAGTTTTAATTAAATTTAACCTAGATTTATTAATTACTGGCATTGTAGCGAAGGGTCTGCATTTACTTCTAAGTCAATAAATCGTAAAAATGATTTTTGTTGAAGTCCTTTTTATTGTGAACAACGTCAATACAGCAGAACAGTTTTAAGACGTCCTTTGAAAGTGTACAATCAGAGCTTTAATCATGCATGCCGAGCACCTAACTTCAAATATAACATTTTAAAGCTGATTAAAACAGCTTGCTGTTTCCTCTCCGCTTGTAAAGCAAACAGTTTATTCAATGAAGGGTGCATTGTGCTCCAGAGAGATGTTGGCCCATGAAACATTGTAACTGAATAAATAGAAGTTGTTAAACGGGTTACCTTTGTTTGTCACAAAGGGATCAATGTGGATTGTAGTGCAATAGAAAGGTTGTAAGTTTGATTTCACTTTCCTCTTGTCACATGTTGATGTTCCCCTTGGCAAGGCACTTCACTCCAAGGTGCCTACTAATCTGCATTTAAATATGCGTTTGTGAATATGTCTTTACAGCAAAACTCTTTGAGTGGTCAATATGAACGAATACATTTAATCCATTTAAGACTGTATGTAAAACTACTGCAATCATAACACTGGGTGCATCATGCAAAATGCTACATAGATAGACAGTTCTCATATTTGTTTATAGTTTTGGAAGGATCAAAATATCTTCTATTGGTAAAAATGTATGGGCATGTGATCTGGTGTTTGACTCTCTGCCTTAATACACTTCAGATCAGTTTTCACTCCTGCACCAAATCACAACAAATGTAAACCTTAATTCAGTTTATGAACAGTTTCAATTCTTATGTGTTTCTGTAGAATCCAGTTTGGTCCAAATTCTTATCAAACAAATTTAATGTGAAGTGTTTTTAGGCAAATTTTTATTTAATGGTTATGTTTAGATGTAATCTCACTGAGACAAAAGGTCTCATTCTCAAGACAGATTATGGAGATTATGCAGATCCTCCTGAACTTCACTGCTGAAAAATATAAACCCTTTTGAGTTTAAGCACACAACAAACTTACTAAAATCACATAAATTATATACCTTCATGTTGCACACAAAATGTATATTAAAAAGAAATAGGAGTTGATGCTCACAGCCAAATTGCTGTCACATGTTGCTTCATCAGGTCTCCAAGGAGCTCCAGCATATGTTGGTGTGTTTTTATTGGCTGGCACAATAAAGCAAGGAAGGAGATAAAGACACATGATTACATTAGTGGCTCTATTTATGCCTGATGCCTCACATCTGGTGGAAAATTTAACATGTCCACCTTTACAAGCAAATGTTTAGAAATAATGACGATGTGAAGAGAGAAAATCTTACCCAAGGTGCCATTTAAATGTCCCACAGGTTCCAAACAGACTTATTCTAGATCAATCTTTATATTTTGCAGCAGCTCCGGTTATCTGAAGCACATACTAAAGGATTAATGAGTTTGGTGTAAGATTAGATTTGGGACTCTGGTTTGTTCATTCCAAAATGTTAATATTATGTCTATACGGAGGAAAAATATTGGTAAAATTAAATTAATAACATCATTTTGGACTTTATACTGATTCATAATTCATGCTCTGTAGCTGAGCTTTGAAAATATTTAATGCACATTTATCGGGGTTTAAATAAATCACTAAGCAGTATATTTTGAATACAACACTAAACTTGGGCTCACCTCCCTCGGCTGTTACCCTGATATTAAATCTATTCTGGCTAACAATCCTTTGAACATACATTCATGTTAAATATTAAAGCGTTGTCTTACTACACTTCCACTCTTTCTTCATCTCCTCCCCTTTTAAACTTCCCAGACTTAATGAGAGAAATGTATTAGTACTAATGGCTCATATCTGGATCTTCCTCATTAAATACAGTTGATGAACTAAGAGCCCAATGTAATTTATATGGCTATAAATCATCTTTAACTTGTAGGTAGCTTATATTAAGGTCTTCATGTTTTATATGCATACAGATTTATTATAGGACTCTGTTAAAAACAACAATTTTACAAGAATTGGCATGATTAGAGTCGCTCCAAAAAGCTGATGTGTTATATACACTCACACGAAAGCTTAACTCTTAGCCTTTTAAGTGCACAAAGTCCAATATGTGATTGGACACCTCAGAGTGTTAATGTAACCTTGTACAGGGTGATAGTTGGCCGATGATTTGGCTCTGGTTGAAGGTGAGGCTCTGCATGACGCAGGCGTCGCGCTGCTCCAGACCTGCAGGGGGGTTGAGCAGGAAGCACATATTAAGATGGCACTTTTGGCTCCTGGCCAGTTTTGCTGCAAGAATGCTCACAAACACACACACATGGACACACACTACACAAAGCACTATAGGAAGCTCTTAATCATATTATCCTTGCGAATAAGGTGAGCAGCATGGGGGCTTAAATACACTTCAGTGTGATGTGCTGCAATTATAGACTCAGCATGTAATGGTCATACAAATATATCTACCTGTATATTGTTGAAACTATATTTTCAGCCATGACATTAGTTCAAAGCTATTATATTATGGACATGTTAGCAAATAGCACTTAATAGTCACTTTGAAGCACGGTCGGTCACCCAGCTTTTATTACGCTAAAAACCATTTTGGTCACACATGAAAAAACATTTCATTTGTTGAAAACATTATAGTTAATGTGGATTAATAGGCTTCACCTTCTTTTAGGCTTAAGAAACAATGTTTAACAACATTTTCTGTTAATGTGAGAAACTGAAAATCAATGAAGGGTCAACTTGAAAAACTTCATGTCCTCAAGACTAAGGAAGTCCAGAAACAGAAAAAAAAAACACATTACACAGAAAGGGAATGGTATTAAGTCTTACTTCTAGCAAACTAATATGATCCAATCCAGCCAAGAACTGCTCAATATCAGTACCTTGCAACATATTATGATTATCACAATATAGCTGTTATTATAAGCCTTAATCCTCTTGGAAGTCCTGTTCTCTGCAAATGATGCATATCATTACCACACTACCAGACCCAAAATATACTATTATGTGATATAAATATATTTGTAAATAAATACTTGCAGGTGTGCTTGAAGAAAAGAGGACCTGCTTTCCTTAACATTTAGCACCATGACTTAGCTGCAGCATCACAGAAGGAACATATCTGTTTCACAGACACAAGTTGCAGGGGCTCTTAACTGAGCTTGACAGTTTAAACTCACAGTTAAAACTGTGACACTGCAGATTGTGCAGATTTGATGTGCACATCTTGGGGCATTGTCTATTTACATCATCTCTTTAACAGAAGCAAACTGGATCTAGTCTGTTTATTGGTTTATTGATCCTATGAGTCTTTGAGATATTAGACAAATGCACCAAACTACTGTGCTAAGATTTTTTGCAGATAAAAAGGGCTTGGATCTGAGTGAAACTCTTGTAGGGGAACACATTGATTTATCCTTTCATTTGTTTCAGTTTCATTTCAATGATAAAATGTTAGTTTATGCAGTAATTTTGAACCTTTTTGAATGTTTTAATACAGCTACAGATAGTTTTCTCATTCAGTCTGACAGGCATTATACTATGTCTGCACATTATTACGCAAGAGTTACACAAGAAAACAGAAACATGCAACAACAAATAAACTCAGCGAAGGAAATTCTTCATTCAAGAGTAAAACAGAGGATTTCCTAAGAAGCTCTGAGGATTTTTGCAGATTGTTTCAAACTCACAGACAATATGAGTGTTATATCATTTACTCTGCTGCTGCATTCTGAAGGACGCCGTCAGGCAGCTTGCATGGGTGGTGGAGAACAGCAGGAATTTGATCACATCTTTCCAAAGAGAAAACTCAATAGTCAGTCCACCGACTCAGTCTATTTCCCCACCCTCCCATCCACACTGTGAGATCAATATGTAATTTATCTGCGATAAAGCTGAGCTTTGCCTCCGGATGGTTAGAGCGGGCTGTATTTTACAGAGTGTGTTTGTGTCATGAGAATAAACAGGGACACATTGCACTGTGATCTGGTTAGAAGTGTGATGTCCTGTCATCCCAGTCACTGAGGTGTGCTGTTAGACCACAGGACGGCTGAGCCTCAGGCACCTGAACTCAGGTCATATTTACTCTAGAGTTTTTTTGTTTTTTTTTTATTCTGTGTGCTGTTATTGCTTTCTCTGGCCTTGCTGTCCTTCCCACAGAACAGACCACATGCAAAACTCCAGTAGCAAAGCTGAACCAGTGGAAACCAGTTTAGCCTTTCAGTACAAACACAAAATGGAGAAATCACATAATTAAAAGAAAAAAACATTTATTTCTGGTGGTGAACTAATTATCACTAATTAATTGAAACTAATATTAATGCACTTCTAATTTAATAACAAACATGGACCACAGAGGTAGCAGTTCTGGATCCAACAAGAAAGAAAAGCATCAGATTTTTCACATTTATGGATTAAATCCTCTAAACAAAATGCATAATGGACAAGATGTTTGTGAGCTTACAGACTGAATAATATGGAGATTTTTAATTTGGGAATTTAATGGAAAAAAATGTACCTGCTGCTCATTAATCAGAGACAACCAGGAAAAAATAAGCAATTTTAATTGTTCAGTAATGTGATTGATTGGTGCGTAGCAGTTTTCTAACTTATGTTTTGTGTTTAAAAATTAACCGTCTAACAAAATAACTAACATAATTTTAGTAGTAACATGATGGCTTAAAAGTGTATGCCCCATTACCAATTTATTCTGTTTTTATGTTTTGTTTAAAGTTTTTAATCGTCAAATAAATTTTAATGTCAGACAAAGACAACCTGACTAAAGTTGACTTTTCAAATATTGATTTCATTTATTGAGAGAATAAAACTATCCAAACCAACCTGATATTGTATAAAATGTGCAAATTCACCACATTTTATATCATTAATTTCTTTTTAAAGATATTCATTTAATTTCGCTTGCAATACTGACCTGATCACTGTCATATATGTAGCATCACAAATTCAGCTGAATATAATTTATCTGCCTGTATGAAATAATGCCAAATATGTAAATAAAAAAGCTGCACATTATGTCCTGATGTAAAGAGATTTAAGAACAGACTTTTAAAAAATCACTGGCACTTCTCCAAAAGTTCATAAAGTTCGGGGTGTCAGCCTCTGCCTTTTCTAAGGTTAGTGTTTATGATTCAAAAATGAAATTCCTGGGAGAATCAAGACAAAATTAACTCCTGACCAACAGAAAAACGAAGGACAAGAACAAGAGCCACAACATCGCGGGTGAAGTCCAGTGGTCTGAGGAGATATTGCTGCATTTTTAACATTGCTGCCTTTGTCTAAACAAAGTTACAGGCCTTTTGTCTCAGCTGACTTTGGTCAAGTTTTCACAGAGCATTATCACAGAACATGGACTGGTGTCAAGTCCAATGTTGAAATGCTTAAAGGAAAATTAATTTAGGATCAACTTTCCAGAAACAAAATATCTTCATTGCAACTTGCTTGACTTATGATTCCCTATTTTCCCTTGTGTTGTCGAATGGAAACAACTTTCCTAACGCTAGCCACTAGAATGATTTACAACAAGACAGTGTTGCACCTAAATGTTCATTACAGAGCTAAGTGTTGGCTCACAACACAGAAAGCTAAGTAAGCAGTCTACAGGATCAAGGTGAAGAAGCTCCTGGGGATGTTTGAGCAAATTAAGATGTCCAACAAAGACTTAATGTAGCCTCCATCTTGAGAAAAATGTGGGAAGTTTTATATTAGATCCAAAGACACTGTTGCCTGATTCAGTTGTTGTTTTAATCCAGCTGGATGCAACCCTAATGGCTGATCCAAGAAAGGCTGAATGCATAATGTCAGTGCTCAATAAGAGCCAACAGAAAGTGGGAATTAGCCTCAGTGGATAACAAAGCTGTAAAATGTTTGACCCACATTTAGTTGTCTATTAACTCCTAAATAAATATTGTAAGTTTTAGATTTTGAACTTGAGTTTGTACATTTGTGAAAAATAAATTGACAGTAGCAAGTTGTGTAAATTTTTTATTAATTTTGTCATTTCTCCAAGAATAAAGTAGGGCTTTTAAGTTATCAAAAACAGAAAGCTCCTACTCCTGCCTTTTTCTATTTCCCATGTTGCTTAGCGACATGTTTTTGTGTCTGCCGTGAGTGAGATGAAAATGGGTCATATTGCTCTAAAGTTTGTTTTTAAGCCTAATATTCATTTTAAAGCAACTGTCAGTTTGTATTGGATGATAACATTGTCCTGTCACATTGTTTAAGCCTGTCCAAATAAAGTTTTTATAACCAGAATTCAGTGATGCTTCATAAGATGCATTATCAGATATTTGTTAATGCAAGTTAGATCAAGAATTAAAATTTTTCTAACATATAATAACTAGTTATAATTTGGTAATTTATAAGTGAAAATAATACAGAAATGTGTCCTTGTTCAACCGAGGATAGTCTTCTTTCATAATATGAAATTATTTGTCTTGATTTAGTGTTAAAGTATAATAACTCGGTTGAAGATTTTTGAGCTAATGGGACGAAATTTGCATCTGTTTTAATCAACTTGATGACCTTTAATTTCTGAGTTAAAACAAAAACAACAAATGAACTTTCATTTTCAAGTTAAACCACCATCAAATATTTCAGTGTACACATGAAAACAGTAGAAATGACGATGTAGTTCGCAGCCCCCTGTTTTTCTTTTTCTCTTTATTACTCAGTTTTCTTTAGGCATTCAAACTCATGTGTTGCAGCTCCTTCTCCTTTGCCCCAAATGTCACCAACTTTTTGTTCTGTATTGAGAAACAGAGCAGCTGAATATAAACATGATGCTTATCTCATTCCACAGCTTTCGCCTCTGCTCCTGCTAGGCAGGCAGACTCTATCAAGCTGTTTGTTGTGACTGTATTGTGGGAGGAACCCATCTCGCCTCAGCATTCAGTCGGGCTGTATGGTGTGTGCCACAGCGACCCGCCGGGCGTTGTTGTGATTGATCGCACCATTGCGAAGAGGATTACTATGCCATGATGCAGAGGCAAATTAATCATTCTGACACCGTGGCTGACATGTAATTTCTCCACCGCACGTTAGCAGGAGGAATTTCAGCAGGTGGAAGGTCCAAATATGGGCAATGTTTAGACTGTGAAAGTGGGGTTATATTCATCCCCATATCATATAAATTTTGGATTAACAGCATATTTAACTCTTACACTCCCTTGAGAAAGCATTCATCGAAACCTTCTCACATTTTGTCATGAAACGGCCACAGGGCATCAGTGTCATAGCTTGCAATTTGATGAAGCAGAACAAATGATTGCTTTAGATTTTGTTTTACAAATGGAAAAATTCTTAAAATGATCCCTAAGCAAAATGTAGAACAGATGTGGGCTGAGAGCAATGGGTTCACATGTGTAATTTAATCCAGAACATTAGTGCAGAAGTTTCCAAACCTTTCCATGCCTGGCCGCCTGTGGAGCATTAGCTTTTGGAGGGAGCAAACACACAAACAATTGCAGAAAATATGTAAAGTAACATTGACTTTTAGAATGTTTCTTTTCTCATTTTTATCCACAAATCTATAATTCTTGCATACGAATTGCATAAATCCTCCCTCATACCTTGTGATTTTAGTTGCTGGGTTTTTTTGCAGTCGTGACTTCCATATCGGGTTACTGGATGATTCCTTTAGTCTTTCTATTGTCAAAAAGTTATCAATTTCACACTTGCTATGCTAACTTGTAAAGCAAAAGGTTAGGGTAGGGTCAATTTTATATATTTGACTGGCAGCCAATGAGAAATTTGGCTGTCACAAAGTTGAAAAAGTTACAAAGCAGTAGTGTTTTCCATTACAAATGTGCGCAAAACTTTGTCGATACTCTGCTAATATCGAAAAATAACGCAAAATCACAATTGCAAGGTTTTTATTTAATAAAAAAGCAAAGAGGAATTATGAGATGGCAACAAACAGGTTTAAATGAATGAGATGGATATGTTGACAAGAAGGAAAGAAACAAAAAAACAATGAGCATGAAACACTTAGTTGGGTTGTCAACCGGTGGGGTGAATTGCTTGCCATTTTTTGTTTCGGTATTTTCTTGCCTCTTGCCTAAACCCTGCTGTCATGTCCGTGACGGTGACCCTGACTGAGCTCCACAAGAACTCTGTTATTTAAGAAATCAACCATCTACAGAAAGCATCTATATGCTGTTGAAATGTCCCCAACACGTCAGCACTTCAGAACATAAAGAAATGACACTTGCTTTTACCAGCCTGTCAGACTTTCTAACAAGCCCAAAGGCCAAATCAGAACCCATTTGCCTTTGTGTCTGTTAGATGGGAGCTGGCATTTATTGGTATGCAGTGCTTCGGTGTGGCTGGTGTGTTCTTGAGTGAAAAACATTAGTCGTCTTTAAGTTTGTTGCCTGGCGCCTTAAGCAACAGATGTTTGTTTTTTCCCCCCTGCAGCATAAAGTCAGCATAGGAAGGGTTAACTATGTGAGACACTAGGAAAAAGTCGAGCACTCAAAGAAAGACAAGAGAGAATAAACAGCTTTGGCAGGAGAAGCATTTGAGTTGAATTCAAGACACTTGGATCAAACACTGCTAAACTGCTTTGTTGAAGCTTAGCAATTTGTCTTAGATATTAAAATCAGATACAAGAGAGAAATTGGTGAAACAAAATCAAAAATCAATCAAACCAACAAACCTAAATCTCAAAGGCTGAGGAAACTGTTACCATCCTGAATTCAGTTTTCAGAATGGTAACATTATGAAAACTGACTCCTTTTGAAAACTCATAAGGAGTCAGAGTTTTACTAATCATAAAATAAAAAAAAAAGTTAAAGGTTTAACTCTTCTAAATATATATATATATATATATATATATATATATATATATATATATATATATATATATATATATATTTATATATATTTATATTTATATATATATATATATATATATATATATATATATATATATATTTATTTATATATATATATATATTTATATATATATATTTATATATATTTATATATATATATTTATTTATATATATATATATTTATTTATATATATATTTATATTTATATATATATATATATATATATATATATATATATTTATATTTATATATATATATATATATATTTATATATATATATATATATATATATATATATATATATATATATATATATATATATTTATATAAACTATATATATATATATATATATATATATATATATATATATATATATATATATATATATATATATATATATATATATATATATATATATATATATATATTTATATAAACTATATATATATATATATATATATATTTATATAAACTATATATATATATATATATATATATATATATATATATATATTTATATATATATATATATATATATATATATTTATATAAACAATATATATATATATATTTATATATATATATATATATTTATATAAACAATATATATATATATATTTATATATATATATATATATATATATATTTATATAAACAATATATATATATATATATATATTTATATAAACAATGTCTTAAAGCTAAGTCTGGAAACAAAACTATTTTAATTAGGTCTACTAATTCTGGTGAGATGATGTTTGCAGAAATAAACACATTTACACATAAATGTCCCGTTTTGCACAGTAACAAAAGGTAGCACTTTGGGCCAAATTCAGCTTATATGCAAAAAACATTATTTGGCTTTGATTGTAATGACATGCAGTCACAGCCACACAATTGTTTAAAAAATTGCAGGGAAGTTGTGTAAATATTTTTATTATTACCTTAATAAAAACCACAATAAATATGGAACAATGTGAAAAGTAACAATGTAAGAAAAATAGGAAACTTGTTTCTTCACCATCATGCTTCAGATTGTTGTGAAGAACAAACATGAATATATATATATTTTTAAGGTTTTGTTGGCTCTAGTGGCCTTTATTTGAAAGTAGTTTGACAGGAAAGAGGGCAATGAGATAAGGGGGAGGACATGTGGCAAATGTCACCAGGCCGGGAATCGAACCTGTGACCACCGCCATGAGGACCAAGACTTCAATACATGGGTTGTGCTTTGCCCCTGCTCCACCACAGCACCCCACAAACATGAATATATTTTAGATAACAAACATAAATGCTAAAAGACATCCAACCATCCAGCTCCTACTTCAGACTTCTGCTCATAACTACTTTTCATATCCATTTACTGTCAATACTCAGGAGTCATGGCTGCTTTACTTTGTTTTTATGGCACTTTCTGAAACCACTGCTTATGTTCTCTGTGAGAACGTTGTGAAATATGAGAAAAGGGATAACAAATCAGAATATTAATAATTATGACTTCTTAATCACATTAGTCGCTCCATCTGTCATCTGTTGTGTGATTTTTATTTCCGTTTTTCTTTTTTGTAGCAGGAAATGGCGTCAATGTTTCCACTACTTGGCAGTCTCTGTCTGCCTGGTGGTGTATCAGCGTCCCTGAGAGAGACAGAACAGTCTCCAATGTAATTTAGAGATGCAAAGAGGTATTGCAGATTTCTCTGAGTAATTTTTTTCTTCAGATAAGCCCATTAGCATTCTTTTTCTGTATTTTTCACTTTTATTCATAACTTACTTCAGCTCAGTTGAGCTACTGCCTGTCCAGCTGCAAACCTATATTTATTCATGTCTACACAGTACAGCAATGATACGGCAAAATATAAATGTACCTGGAAAACATATTCATAAAGCAGGTGAAGCTTGAAAACAATGTAATGCATCAATATCCCCATTTCAAAAAAGTTCACACTCAGAAGTTTTTCCATCTGTTCCAAGTGAAGCCCTGGTTTATTCACAGTCACATAATTAGAAGAAGAAGAATAAAAAAACGTCAAAATGGTGCAAACCACTATAGCACCAAGTCTGTCTTAAAAGTTTAGCAACCTGCTGTGTATTGCTGTATTCTTTGTGTTTTTGGATCGTATTCTTTTTGATTACTGTTATTTTTTTCTCCTTGATTTGAAACGTCTTAGATTCCCCGTTTAGCTCTTCGTTTATCTTTTACCTTCCCTCGGCCTGTCATTTTCACTCTTCCAAAGCTGCTTTCTGTCGCATTTTCTCAGCTATTGCCTTTTGCCTCTCATTTGTCTGTTTGGTTGTTTTTTTTTCTCCGTCAGTGTATAAGTTCATCGGTTCTCATTCTTCTCAACAGCTTCCTCCTGTTTCTACTTTATCATGTCACTTGTCCTGTGAGCAGATTTTTTCCAGTTTTTCTCTTTTCTTTCCCCCTAGACTAATGTAAATTGAACGTTTTAAATTTAATGACCCCCCACCTTGGTTTAAAATAGAACATTTATAAATATTGAGGATTAAAAACTTAGCATGACTCACTCATTTTGAAACTCGGCATGGGTTTGTGGAGAAAAGAAATGTTTATTTGAAGCATACCTGATCTACCACTTTGGGTTTCCATATGTTCACAACTCACTTTCACTGCAACATTAAAAAAGCAGAACATTTATTTAATTTAATTATTTAAAAATAAGCAGCAGGTATTGCAGCTCCAACATGTCAACAGTAACAAACTGCATCTTTATTTACACATTATCGGTCTTAGCTCTTAACTAAAACCAATAAAACATGTTTGAAACATCCTTAGATGTCAGTATTGATTGCCTATAATGGATGACTTTGCCATCAGGACTGACTGTCAGGTGAAACTGGCCACCATAAATCACACTTTAATTCATAATGTTGGTTCATCACCTTTTGAATTTGTTTTGTTTGTTTTTTGCCATTATTCCCACAATTATATTTCGTGTGTGAATGTAAAATACTAAAACTCATTTTTTATTTGGAACTTCAAACATTATTTCCCAATTTCTATATTTTAATCTCCCAGGTTTGTGTGTTTCAGGTTCAAAATGTTTAAAATTAAATCCAGAAATGTCGGGTTGAAATATGAGAGGTCTCAGGTTGGCTGCAGATGGGCTGCTGCTCGGCCCGGAAAGCAGGTAGCAGAGAGGGAATCAGAGGTTAAATGAAATCAACTTATATCACCTCTGCCTGATGGCACAAAGCATCGTCTGGCTGCTCCAGTTCCAGACTAAAATGCTCTTGTTGTGATTCCAGTTTCATGATCCTCCAGCTGCCTCAACTTTAACTCCATCATGAACTCAACACAAACCAGCCATTATGTATAAGTCTTCTAGGAGCCTAATTAAAACATATTTTACAGGTACTTGTATCAAAAAATGTATCAGGGCAGTCATAAAACGGCTCTTAATTGAAACTACTATGTGTAAAGATGCATTTCTTCCAACCTCTCAAAGAGGAAAAAGCAAACACTTTGGAATGACCTTTTATCTAATGTGGAGATTATAACCGGAGGGGTAACAAAAATCTGTATGATGACATTTTCTTCATCTTCCCTCAGTTTTTTCTTTTCTTCTTCATCTTTCAAATTAGCCCAACCTTCTGTGTCGTCTTCCATTTTTCCACCTCTCCGTATGATGTTACCTCCTTCGCTCCCTCTGTCCTTCTCCCTCTTTGTCTTCTCAATGACAGACCATCTGGCCTCAGCCAGGCATTTTAATGGCCTTATCACGGGCCACAGACTGCACCTCAACCAAGAACAGTGATTGGCTGAATACCCAGAACGCCCTTTTCTCTCAAAGGTGGGGCAGCCCTGCCATGAAAGCTATCATTTACATTGCAGAATCGTTTGCTCCAGTCAGTAAAATTAATGCCTCACTCAGCTGCATCATCGTTTTGTCTGTGTTTGTCACGTTAGCTGCAATTCTTCTTCTACTATTGTAGGTAAGCAGCTAGGAATTACAATTACATACTGGTTTTAGCTACATCAACACATAGCATGATTTTAGTTAGGAATATATGATTGAATATTTCTTAGTGTTCACTTTATCCACAAATTTGAAGTTTTTAGATGATAAACTGATGCACTTTTGTAATTTCTATTATAAAAACTACAGCTACATATTGACACTTGTGATAAAGATGCATAAAATGCTCTAACTGCAACTGTTTGCTTTCATCATGTGCAAAAAAATCTGAGGGCTTTGTGCACCTCTGATTTAGATCTGGACTAAATCTGAACAAAAGAAGCAGTGAAGAAGTCCTCACCAACATGTTAAGGAACTTGTAAAAGGGAAATGTAAATTCACAGAACGTAGGAGTCAAACAGATTCAACCAAAGCCAGTTTGAACAGAGGTTTAATCAAACAGAACTCTTGAGAATGTCCTGAGGGCATTCAAAGGTCAAAAAGAGTGAAGTCAGTGTTTTTTTTTCTCTAATGTTCACTTAAAACGTCCTAGAAAAAAAAATGTAAAAAGGTTAACCTGTGAAATATTTGATTATATTGTGAAACATTGCAGCACAAGGAAGTTTTATTTGAAATAAATGTCATAGCAAGGAAACTGAAAGCAAATGTTATTTGTGGAACCTGCAGTTTCATTTAAATTTAATGTCCTCATTTTTGTGTTTAACCGCTCTAAGTGCACCTATTGATGTCAGCCAGCGAGACTCTGCAGGAACACAGCAGTTTGCTAACGCATCTTATTAGCTACCTGTGGTTTTCCTGCCACCAACAAATCTGCAGGTGGACCACAAACACTTGTCTTCATTTTCAGCTGTGTGCGCTGACCTGAAAGTGACCCGAAGTGTCTGCAAAAAGGAGAGACTCTGCTAATGATGAAGGGCAAAACGAAGGAGATAACCACACTTTAATTAAAGACAATGGCCCTCTGGAGATGAGCACTGATATTTAACACTGTACTTTGTACTGGAGCATGTACTGATATAGGTACAGGATCTAATAAGATCTGCAAGTGAAAATGTTCTCAAATTTCACAAGATGCCAATGACACGAAATGCGAAGTAGAACAATTTATTCCTTTATGTTTTTTGCAAGATACTGTAGTTTATTTTCAACATGGTGAAAAGCTTCTACATAAAGGAAGAATCAAATGATAGCCAGTGAAAAATAATCTACATTTACGAGGGCAGATATGTTTTGGTTCCTTGTTCATATAGTTACCTTTAGTCTAGACTGATTTATAAAATATTATAACAGTGACTTCACTGACTTATCTCATACCGTTTTTGCATGTTTTTTTCTTGTTATATGAGAGAGAAATCATCTGTAGAGGTCGGACAAAATCGGGTGCTTTGTAAAAATTTTCTAGCGTCCATGCTTTTAAGCAACGTACCTGGAAAGCAGCCATCACTTGTGGGCTCAGGTGAATATTAACTGCAAAGGAAAATAAAGGTTAAAACTAAATCAGAACAAAGTCATGGATGACGGGAATAGAAGGAGGAGAAAAGGGTGAAAGGAATGAGATAAGATGGAGGGAGCAGAACGGAAGACATTACTGGAATCAAAGAGAAACGCATAAAACGGACAAAAGACAGGAAATGTAGAATGTTGAAAGAGAAGAAAGAAATAAAATGATCAAAGATGGGAGGGAGGAATAGAAATAAAACTATAAATATCCAATAAAAGAATTTACCCAAGGGAAATCAAATACTGCCATGAAAAAAACGATAGATAATGAAAAAAAAACAACAAAAATGATAAATGGAAAGGACAAGAAAGAAAAACTACTGCGAATATCTGGGAAAGAAGTTGTTCAAATAGCTTAAACTGCTAAGTAGTGATGGCTATAAAAAATTAAATCTTATTAAATGGTGTGAGAAAAAGAAGGGGCTGGCATGAATAGAGTGACAGAGAAAAATAAAGGGTAATAAAAGGAAAGTAGGTAAAATGAGGTGGGAAAATGGCAGTGAGGATGAAGGATTTCAAAGAAAAGACATCCAAAACAGAGATTAATAACAAAATGTCTGCAATTTTAAAAAGCAGGATGGGAAAATATCAAAAAGAGAAAACCATTAAAAATCTGCCTAGAGATATTTCTGAATTAAAAAATGTATTTTTACTTTATTTTTTCCGATCCATCTGATCCCATACGATTAACATTTACAAAACTTTGTCCTTAAGTATTTTTACTGATATATGTTAAACAGTCATTAACCATTTGGTCTTTGCTGGATGTAGCATACAAGTAAAAAAAAATCATAATCTTCATCTCCCAAAGAAGTTTGTCGCTCATTATGGAAGAAACGGTGAAGCAAACAGGAAAAATTAAAACAAAAAGAAATGCAACAAGCTTGTGTGACTGGCAACTGGATTCAAAAAATGCAACAAAATCCTTTTAAATAATATTGACTCACATTTTCATGCAGGAACTTAATAAGGTCAAGAAATAAAGAGCAGTTCATGACAACTCCCTGGTCCCCCCAGCCTCCAGACCTCGTCATCTTTTGACTGTTAGTCTGAGAGATTTATTTCAGTATAATCTGAGCCATCAACACAGGCTCTTTGTGGGTGACTCAACAGTTTTTCCCCTTTCTTTTTATAACATGGCCTCTGGTCAGCACTATACTTTCCTTTTTGTGTGATCTGGAGGAATTTAGCCAGAGAAGCTGGAGGTTGACTTAATGCACAGAGAAGCTGCCTGAGAAAAAGCGAGAGTCACGCACGGACTCTGGGCAAAAGGACACACGTGAAACAAACATGTGGACCTTTTCAGCAGAGTTTATCCTTTTGCTTTTTATGTAAATTATTATTTATTTTCCAACATTCCTGGTATGCTTGTTGAAGCTCCTGATTGCATATCTTAACGCCAATGTTTTCTGACTTTAAATTGTATTGTTGAATACATTCAACAGTATTGCATTAAACTTGTGGGTTTAATGTAACTTTTTCATCTGCATCTCAGTTGCAATCCTCTTTTCCCAGTTGTGAATCAAAGCCTCAGTCTTAATCTATGTACACACAAAACACAAATGCCACCTAAATCTGACATACACAGTAAATCCAGACATAAACATGGCTGAAGGAAGATGTGTCAAAAGTCATTTTTCTTGTTTCTTAGCTTCCTTCATCTGATGATACTTTTAGCTTACTCCTATAAACAGTGCGCTGCTGTGTGATGTATATTCTTTGAATGCGGGTCGCTTTGGAGTCATAAAATGTTCACATAGAAGTCTAATTGCAATCACATTCAATTTGTAATACGGATGGACTTTCAATAAAAAAATGAATTTGGAAGCAGATTTCCAGATTTGACAAATATTGACACCAAAGTAACGTTTTACTTAGGAGAAACTTTAGCTGCTGGTAGAATTTGCATCATCTTTTCTAAGTAGGAGACCAACCAGCAGGACTTTTAAAAGCTCGCTAAAGTCTGAGTAAGGTTATATTGGCTAATAGAAACACTTTCTTTAACATAAGTTTCCCCCCACTTATTTCTTTAAATATTCACACAAACACACATTTTGAGAACAGCCCTAACTTTTTCATTCTTTTCTATGAAAGACTGGATCATTAGTTTAATTTTTTTAATTGAAAGCTAGAGGACCCTGAAGGACACACGGTTAGTGGGATCCACCATGCCTCTGCTGTGAAATTCAGCCGTGATGGCTTCATTAGTCAGTGTGACCTGTGTGACTCAACATGAATAAGCCTTATGCAGATTCGGCGCAGGTCAAACTTTCTGCAGCTGCTGCAAAACGCCCATTATCAATCTCCATAAAGGAGACGTGGCGGTCAGAGCCCAGCCATTCAACATCTGCTACCAGGATGCACTAAAAGCTAACCAGCTGTCCTCACATTTTTATTTGTGTCCAGTCTGGTTTAATATTTACCACAGGTGAGATGTGCTGCTTTATGCAAAACATGTATATTTAGTAATGCAGCAAATTTCCTCTTAAGTTGGATAAAATTACTCAGACTGGATGTTTTGTTTTGTCCTTTAATCTTGTGTTATTCTAAATCTGTTCTGACTTTCCACAACGAGTATCCAGCTGTGTTCTGTTTGCAATCACCTGCAGGCCAACAGCCAGTTAAACTGCACGACATTTGATGGGTAGGTAAACTTTACTGACCTAACCTGAACCCCTAGGATGGACGGTGAATCATCCTGCACTTAATCATCCAGTGGAGACACAACGTGGGCTTCAATAGTTGAAAAACAGCACACGTAATTTTAGAGCTGAATGGGTATGACAGTATGAAACGTACTCCCAAGCAGAAGACGACTGGAAAGCTTGGGCAATTTATTGGACAACAGAGCAACGTGAAAAAAGATTTTTATTTTATATTTAGTAGAAATAAAAACGGTGTTCGGATTTGATTCAAATGGCATTTATGTACAGAAGATGAAATGCCAAGACATTTTTTTAAAGTGTAAGCAAATCACACACAGCAAATTTATATAGAGTGAAGATGAGCTGTCTTTAATAATTCTGAGTAAATACATTTCAGAATGACTCTGCTTGTAAAACAAAGCTGTCTCAGGTCAGACTCAATAAAATATTCAACACAACTCAGACATAAGCAGAGGAGTGTGGGGCATCGATAGAGGCTTCCAGAATAACCAACTTCTGTTTCTTATATTAATATAATTATTATACACCCAGAAGAAATTCAGATCAAGATATCAAATTACCAATTTTTCTCTCAACAGAAATTACTTTTGGCTCAGTGTATCTGTGTGTTTGATGTTTCTGCTTTTTTGTCCTTTCAACTTGAACAGATTCCTGCTCAACACACTGTAAAAACACAAAATCAAGTATCATGGTTTCTAGTGCAATTATCTTAGTACACTTGAAATTAGACAAAAACTATCTCACAAGCAACTTTACAACAATAATCAATAATTCCTAATATTGATGCAAAGTGCTAGTTTGCAGATTATTCCTGTGGCACTGGAAGCACTGCACGATGGTACTAAGATTGTAAGGTTAAATGTTTCAAGCAGAAAGCTATCAGTGACTTTTGCAGTACAAACTGAAAGGCGTATTTTGCTTATAGTGTTTCCAGTTTGGAAGAATGACTCTCTGTCGTTTCAGTAAACTCAAAAGGACAGCGCACCAGAGACTTGTCAGCAGATGCCTAGATCAACGTTGTTCTTTAGTCTTTTCAATACCGAAAGTAAAATCCAAACAGGCGGTGATGTTTTAGTGCTTATTCTTGTTTATTTTTGTATGTTTTGCTGTTTAATGGTTGTGAAGAAGTATGCAGAGACTCGGAGCCAAATGAAAGCTTCTTGTTTGCCCTGCAGAAACTGTTGACTGTAGCGGAAGATATTGGACTCTCAGAAAATGCTGATGTTTTAGTGTCTTTATACACAGACACAGATACACAGTATAAACTTTCACCTATTAAAATCAAATTTCAGAAAATTATGCATTCAACGTTGTTGCACTCTACAGAGGTAAACAAAATGTTAATTTTAACTGAAGAAAACTGAAAGCTCTCTAATAGCTAATATTACTCCTTTTATTCAGAACAATTTCACTGAGGCTCTTGCTGTAGCCGTCTGCCAGTCTCTGAAATCAGAGGAAAGTTTCTCCCACATTCAGCTGTGAGATGTTTGATGGCTTTCCTGCATGTTCATCCCATTTCCAATCTCTCTCACTGAGATCAGGAGCTTAATTTGTTTCCATTTCTTAATTTTCGGCCCACATGTTTTGGGTCACTATCACTTCACAGGCCCCGGTTTTGCTTCAGCTTTGATTAATTTTGCATACGTGGTCAGATTTTCCTGCAAAGACCATTTGATACTTGATAGACATTGTTTGCTCAAGATGGTAAGCTGGATATCCAAACCATGACCCTTCCATCGCCATGCTGTACAGTTGGTGTGATTTTTCTTACAGTCAAAGTTTCCTCCTTACACATGAAGCTTCAGTTTGTGCAGTCTCCTTCTGACTATGCATGCATGCAACTTCACATTAACAGTAGCGAAAACTGTGTAGGTTTAGTAATGATATCTTGTGACATTTGGAAACTTTTTTTGCACTTTTTCAGTCTTTTCAGGGTGAGCTTGCGTGCACAGACAGATCTGTGCATGCTGGCAGCCATTTTAAAATGCCCTGCACTTTTAGCGGAGTCTCTAATATCAAATTCTTTTGAGACTTCTTGAAATCACTTGCCAGACTTTCTGAAGGCCTCAGACAGCTTTTTGGATCTCACCATTGTGTTCATTATTAATTCAACAGTCAGGGGCTCACCAAACTCATGTCAGGTTTAAATGAAGCAAATCATTTCCAAAAGGCTAACGGCATTCTCCTCATGTGAACCTCAAGTCTGTGTGTCATTTTAGCCATTTTAGGTAGAAAGAAATGCGGGAATTTACTTATTTAACAACAATATTGCATTTTTTTGGGAGTGGAGATAATTTGGGACCATAAAGGAACAGTTTCAGTAAAACAATAATTTTCACCTATAATGAAATATTTGTGAAATAAATAAATCAATTAATAAACATACTCAAATGCAAAGATAGTGGCAGAACTAATGATACATAAATAGAAGAAAAACTTGCAGGTTAGAACCAGACAGAGTAACAAAAGGAAAAGACAATGAAAACCAGTGAGCTTAATGAGTGGAGAATAACAGAAATGAAAAAAATCATGCTGGGAACAGCTGGAAAGGAGCAAGAAAACTACAAAAACAAAGAGGGGAAGAGCAACTCTGGTCTTAGAAAACAAAATCCAATGCACACAAAGAACGTAAGTCAGAAAAAAACAAAGAAACTAAAACAGAGGAATCAACTTTTACGGCATCATTTGATGGGGCTGAATAGAATATGACACAACATAAATGAATATAAATAAACAACACAGAGATGGTCAAGCCACAAATGAAACCAACCAAAGAATTATAAGAAATGTCTCATAAGATCAAGAAGGATTTTAATTAACCTCAACCCCATCTGTTGAGAAGGGGTTGAGGAAAAAAACGTGAAAATATAATTACATTTTTCTTATATTTCAATGAAAACTAAAGCACAATCACAAAAACTAACAACTTGTACTCTGGCTGGAGTTTGTGCTTTCTCAAATAAATTAATGAACTTGTAACTAAGAAATTAATTTATTTATGAACTAAACTGTTTCATTAAACTATTTGTTTCAAGTATCAGTCTAGTAAAATTATGTTCGACTGTACTCAAAGTCCAGCTTCTCAAAAAGCTTTAATTAAGATGCATTTTAATTTGTTGAATTATTCAAAGTAATGTAGTTTATTTGGAGTACATAATATTTTGATACTGTGAATAATTAATACTTATTTGTTTAACAAAGGTCCCTAATTACGTTATATACAAAGAACAGATGGGAGCGGCACAGCAGGAGCTTCATTAACAAAGACAGGGCCATCAAAGTCGTCTTTAATTGGATTCACTGTGAACTCAGTCCAACCTGCAGACTGTGAGCAATCACATAGTTATCCTTTTAAATTATGAGATGTACCTGACACATGTTATTAATTATCATCAGGTATTTTAAGAGCTTTACAGGTAATATTTAATTATTTAACTCCTGACTGCTGTTGTAGGGTTGCAGATTAAATTGCTTTGAATTCACAGGTAAGTGAAGATTGACTGCATTAATAAGAGATGAAAAGCGTCGGAAAGACTTTCACAACTTGTTTTTTAATTAACTGACATCAAATGTTTGCAGCCAGTTTCCACTGACCAATATCTCATGTTAGATTGCAGAGCCTTTAAGCTAATAGAAAACTTTAGACTGACAGATGTGTTTCAGCATGCTGTATGGAAAGACTCACTGCTCCAGAGTTACATTCAAGAACAGAGACCTGTCATTGGTAAAAATATAGGACACAAGCAGGAGGAATGATTGTAAAGAGCCTCTGCACCACTCTCCACAAGCAACTCATATTAATTAACCAGGACAGCTGGGAAAAGAGCGTAATCGGCAGCAAATTACCTCTGCAGAGGTCATGCAGTGACAGACAATAAAGATCTTATTGGTGCAGCGTCAGGTGGACCGGCTGGTGGATGAATGCAGATGAGAGCGAACATGTTAACAGGCTGGTCCAAGGTGAACATTTGCATATTTTAAACGGCCTCGTCTGTCTCAGGTGTTTAGCTCATACTGTGAATCACTGCAGGCGCAACAGTAAAACATGCTGAACTTTCTAGCTGGGTAATATTACAAGCTGTCTGGAGTAGAGGGGTCAGAGATCAGCATGCCCTCGGATGGTACCCATGTGGCTTCAGAAAGGCCATGGATGTTGGGGATGAACCGACTTACGCCGTCTGAATGCAGAAAAGCTTTTATTCTCTTATCTGGATGTGGGATGAAACAAAAATTTAGTTTCTCTGGCTTTTTAAGGCATGACCTTAAGCACACACTGGGGCACTCTGCAGCTGAGTGTGAGGTAACGGAGATAAGACTCAGCTCCCCTGAATACAAGACCAACTTAAAGTTGGAGTGCTCTGTTTAGGTCAGAGGTGAGGAGCTGTCGCATATGGAGTATGTTAAATATCTTGTCAAGTTGAAATGGCATCGCAGTCTGAAGCCAGACATGGACTGAACGTGTTTTGATTAAGTAAATCCCTTGATTGCAGTCTGGAGGAACGTGTGCAGGCTGTACACATCAGTGTAGATTACTAGGTGGATCCAGCTGAGCTACAATTTTAATAGTAGAAATGGTTGCTAAATCATCTGCTTCAGAGGAAAATGAGCGAACTTACCACAATTTGTCAAAGTTTTCAAATGTTGAAATGATACTAAGCAGTGGTTCTCAATCCTTATCCTGATGTGAACCAGGCATAACCAGCAGCCTTATGTAATTTCTTAGTTTAATTTTTATGTTTTGAACTGCGAGACAGAACAAGCTTGGATCACTCAGCCAGATCGTTCATGTTTAATGCTGGGACCTCGTGCTGTCATCACTTCCTGCCCAGTCATGTGTGCCAGCGGATGGGAAAGGAATTGGCCCAGTCAATTATTCAGCCTCGGTCAGTTGAGGAGACATTAGCAGAGCACAAGCTGCTGTGGCTTAAAACATATTAAATTACGACAAAAAAATGGTACATGTTAATAATCTCTCACAGAAGTCACTTTCTATTGATCTACTAAAGTCAACATAGAGAAATTTACAACAGTTTAGTGCCTAAAGAGCGGAAACACATTTGCTTTTTTGACCAATAGTGATGGAAGATTGCAGTAGCTATAAAACGCGTGTGAAATTTGTCAGGGAGGAGAAACAGCCTTGAGCTGATTCACCTTAAATCTCAATGAATAGCAGCAGACCCAGGGCGGAAATAATCTTTCAGCTCCTTAAAAATCCCCAGGTCATTTCAGTCCTGAACGCTGTGGGTTAAAGTAGCTCTTTAATTACAAACCTCTGAGGTTCCCTGATATGCTGACGAAGCCTCAGTTTCTGTAAAAAGTTTATTATCTGTTCAGTTTCCGGAAAGAGAAAGTCTTTGCTCAATACAACTTTCATTCTGATCTCTGGAACAATACAGATGTTGTCATTAAACTCAAACATAAAACAGGGTCAACTTGCAAAAGGTTCAGTTAAAGCAATCAAATTCACAATATATTAATAGTGATATAAATAAAATGTGAAATTAAAAGGATGAACAAGGCAAGTTTTGTGAACACTGGTCAAATATTATTTTAAAAAGCACATGTTCAAACAAAC
The DNA here is from genome assembly GCF_051168715.1 of Poecilia mexicana. NCBI lineage: Eukaryota > Metazoa > Chordata > Actinopteri > Cyprinodontiformes > Poeciliidae > Poecilia > Poecilia mexicana. The sequence continues at coordinate 9,840,260 of NW_028263379.1, forward strand.
ATGTATTAAGAAACACATATCAGAGATGTTTAAACGTTGACTAAGTCAGCACACAAACATAGCTTTTTAAAACCATTGCATAAGGTTTAATGTTTTTCAAAAGATTTAAGAAGGTACGGAGGAAATACGCAATTCTGCTTAATTCTCATCTCTGTTTGATGCGTTGGCTGGGATTTCTCCCATTGAGCTTGATTTCTCTGGTTAGATTTCAACTGATTTCAACGTGCAGAAATCAGCCAGCGGGAGGAGGAGTAGTGAATGTTGATTTTCTGTTTTGGAGTCGTAGTCTGCCATCATCTTGGCAGGAATTAAACATCCATAAGCAATAAGGACTGAAAATACTCCTCACAAATGGAAGCTCATTTGTTGGCTGCAGCTCATGCTGAGTCAACATTATTCATGTTCTGATTTAAAAATACAACAGCAGCTTTGATAAGCATATCACTGAATAGGAAAATATCCGTCATTTGCATTTGTGAGACTATTATTTAACAACACAAGGATATATATGTGTGTGTATGAATGGGTGTGTGTGTGTGTGTGCATTGGGATAGACAGTTAAATATATTCTCTGCTTGCCAGCTGACATGAAAACACAACCCAGCAAGCGTGCAGCGCTTCCATTGATACCGTTGTTATTTTAGTTTTAAGAGCGAACAGCGGCTGTCGGCCATGTCTGTATCTGAGTGTTTTGTGTGTCTGTGTTTGTCAAAACATATCTAAATATAATTTCAAAGACTTGCCAAGTTGCCAGCTTTGCTGCCATTCAGAGAGACAAGGAAAGTCACAGCTTTGGTTTGTGTTGTGTAAATCTTTCTTTGTGACTGGTAGTGTGTGTGAGAGAGAGAATGAGAATTGACAGTAAAACACACAGTGTGTGTCATCTCTTGCGTAGCCTTTTCTGTGGTGTCACTGAAGCGTTGCGACCTGTGCTACAGTCCAAGACGAACGACGCAGCTTCTCTCTATCATATCACACACGGACAACAACACTGGTGTCCTGATGTAGAAATATAACTCAATTGAAAGAGAAATCTGTCCACTAACAGAAGTTACAAAGATGCTACTTCAATTAAAGTTTAACCAGCAAAAAAACAATAAACCATAATGGGATAGAAGGTGCTTTCATTAACCAAAAGTACTTTTTTAGGCTACCTTTGGCTCAGAGTGCTTCTCAAAAATGAATGTAAAAACAGATGTTAATAGCTGCATCTCCATTACCAATGTGTAAAAACTTGAATTTGTCAATGTTCTGCTAATGTCAAAAACTCACAGTTTCACATTTGCAGTGTTTCCATTACATAAGAAACACAGTTAAAATCACACATGAATAAGTTTGTTCATGCTATAAGTCATAAACACACTGCGCCATCATCCTCCTCCCACTTCCTGTCGTCGTCTTCATCTTTTCTGCCAGCAGAAAAGATCAACATCGGGTTGTTGATCACATGAGTCATGTGATCTGAAAAAACTGTTTCTGTTGCAAAAACTCTTACTCCTGCCAAAAAAGACACATCATTCTAGCGCAAAAATCTTTTATTAAAAAACTAGTTTTTTTCAAAATTGGTATGTTTAAATTCAGCTAATTTATTTTCAAAGGTCAAATTGCACAGTTATATGGTAAATGGTAACGCAGCCAATGACAACACATGCAGATGCATCTTGGTTCAGTTCATTAGGGGAAACAGTGAGGGGGGAGAACGTCTGGGGGTTTATTGGTTGCCTTCCTCAATCTTATCAAAGTTTGGTCATAATGTTAAAGTTTGCCTCTTTTCTGTCCTTCCATATAGTTTCAAGTTCAAAAAGACATACAACCTCATTGATCAACTGATTCCTATTTTTAGTGCATTTCACTAACTAAAACTAACTAAAACTGCTCTAAATAAAATCTGATTGATGGTTTGATTGAAATCCGTCCAATCAGGCAGGGGAGTGGCTCCTGCATGGCTCAGTTTTAAAACAATTCATAGCAGGATCCACCATGCAGGCCTGTTGCCAAGGCTACAACCTCATGCTCACACCACGCTGGCGGCTCTCCAGAAAAGTTATTACAACACTTTCCGTACACTGGCTCATGATGCGCATTGTTTTCAACAACTAAATTAAAACAAAAGGATTTTACCAACAACTGCAAGGAACCAGTCCAATTTTTCATGAAAGAGTTTTGAGTGCCATGTTTAAGTCATTGAAGGTCATTTCTTTATTAATCCACATGAATAAAAATGATAAAACTGTGAAAACACCAAGCATGAGCTCACTGTCTCATCCTATTGTAGTTTATTTTCCTATATAACTCATCATGAAGTTTAGGTCTATGCCCCACATAAAACTGCTGTTAAAGCTAATAGTTTCTACTGAAACCATAAATGTCATTTCCAATTCAGTTGTTAAACATTATCAGCCTTTTGATACCAACAGGAATTTTTAACAAATCCCTCTGCAGCCAGTGTGTGTGTAACTGTTTTTCAGCCCTGTTGATGCTGGTCAGGATGCTGGAAAGTGCCGCATGTTGTTTAAAGAGCCATTAATAAATTAAGCTCTAGCTCCAGCTCTCTAAGCACTAAAACTGTTTTAATAGAAAACCCAACTGGCCGTTCAGTCTGTGTTGCATGTTGGAACAGGAATGTTGTAAATACTTTTCTATCAGCAGTATTAGCCTGTTTGGTCCTGAATTGTGCGGCCAAGAAACAAAGTAAACAGCAGAGATCCATGTGCAGCTGAACTGATGCTGATCCATCCATCCATCCATAATTCTGCAAAAATAAAAACCACATTCTAGAACTAAGTGGCCGCAGTTTGAGTAAGTTTAAAAGCCCAAGGGAATCAGATAATTTAATTAAATTGACAAGGCAGCTTGGCTTTGAAAAATGACTTCCTGCTAAATCAGTTCACTTTATGGTGCATTTTTAAGTTAATAACCTCAATAATACTAATAATTTTTAATACAAACTTTTGTTTAAGTTATATTGTTGCAGCCTGTGCTTTCTTTGTGTCAGTCAGTTTAATTTGATTTTGGTGCCGTTTTAAAAACTTTATTTTTCAGTTTTTTGTGGAGTATAAGTATACTAATTTGTGATTATAAAGATTTATTTTAGAAATGTGAAAGAAAATATGATTCTGTGGTTTTCTACTGAGGATCTGGCTTTCCCACCTGGGTTTTGCATGTGGGTTCTTTTTCATATAAGTAAAATACCCCACTTCTAAATTTTGTTCAGAGCCAGGCCAGAAAAGACTTTAGAGAATAAAAAGCAGCTACACCACACAAAAGAAAAAACCTTGCCTCAAAGTCGGGTTTAAACACACATTTCATAAAACAAGGACGTTTCCAGCACTGATGCAGAGGCTGCTCTTTTCTCCAACCTGGACGCTGCTGCAGTCTGAGGCTGTCGGCCCTGAGATTTAAGACTCGCTGCTGCACTCAGCTGCCTGCACGGGATTTTCTAATTAGAGTTGGCGACTTGGCTGCAGCTTCGCCTTGCAATAAATCACAAAGCCTCTCAGGTGCATTCTCTACAAGCCCGCTCAGTGGCATTTCACTATCAGCACTCTGATTGAGCTCCCCTGATATTTTCATCCAGCAGAGGGACGAAAATAGGAAGAGGAGTGTTTGAGGGTCTGTGGTGGTGTGAAGTGAACATTTTCTAGCATCAACGCCATCAAACATATTAGGGAGAGAAAATTGTTTAAAACATTATGTGTGCCAGCATGAATGGGGTTCATCACCAATAAACCTAAGAGTGCTAAAAACCTTAGAAAAAAAGAAAAATATTGTTGACAGTGAAAGTTGGATGCTTCTCTAGCAAGAGTTAATTTTAGTATCGCCTCATAAATATCAACGATTTGATGATTTCTCCCAGTTGTTTGGTGTCAGACAGAATAAACATGACACAGCTATCTAAATATTTTGTGGAGGAAAGTTTTTTGCTTGCAGCACAAGCTGTAGTACTAACCAAAACGTCTTAAGATTGGTCAGCAATTCTGCAGAGGTTCAGTGAAGCATGACACAAAAGTGGAGATACTGAAAGCAGAGATGTTGAACTTGCAGGTTGAAGCTTGTGAAAACCTTTAAGAGCTTCCAGTTAGAAAATGACACTTTAAAATAAATTACCTACAAGGAATACAAACATTTTGACCTCTGAGTTCAAACAGAATGTTTCTGAATTCAAGACAGAATGTGAATACAACCAAAAGCTTTGGTTCAGGAAAATCATCTCCCGTAAGATGGAAATGAGTCATTTCTAAATCCTGTTTAACCCCCAGAATAACCAGTTCAGCTGAAAAATGCCTCAGAAATTCTACCATGATCTTAAGAAAATGTCATTTTGAGTGAGTTTGAAGAAGAGGTAGGTATTTTTATAAGTGATTGGGATGTTTTTAAAAGCAGTAGAAACCCAAATGGAAGGATAAAAAAGTGCAAAAATGTAACATTTGGACACAATCTGGTCTCCTTTAAACTCATAGAGCTGAACAGAAGTCAGTTGTGGTACAGATGTTTCCCCAGGCAGTAGAAACTTATTGGCAAAAACTCAATGCTGTTCTGATCTGCGGTGTTAAAACTTCTCAGTTAATCCTCTGAGTCTAATTTTGAATCCACTCATTTCTCTCTGTTCTGCTCTCCTTGAATTAGCTTTAGCCTCAGCAGTCACCTGTTGTATCCTCTGAAGATTATTAGCTCTCACTGAAGAACTTCAGGTCTACAACAGCCTGAAAAATAGTTTAAAGGTTAGGCTAGTAATATTTATTTCATAACCACTTCAAATTCCCTTTAACTTACGTAAAGTTTTATGTGGTTCAAAATATATTTTTTTAATAAGAGAAGAAACGGCAACATTTCTTACCTACTTCACTTTTTAAAAAATATATCTTGAACCACATAAGAACTTTTACGTAAGTTGACGTTAAGTTGACGTTTCCTTAAATACGTTTAAGAAAAAAAAGAACACTTTTGTTTACATTTTTCATGCATATAGAAATGTTTTTTCTGTCTTTATTTTATTTTTGTAATGACAAAAATCAAATTATGTGATTATTTAATTTTATTAATTGTTTTTAAATACAAAATAAAATAAATCCTAAAGCAAGATTACAATAACTCATCACTGGCACCATAAAAATGCTACTTAAAAACTGACATTAAAGTTTAATATACATTGAAATAACAGTCTGCACTCACTACAGCAGCACCCCACAGCTGCAGCCAAGGCTAAGCTACAGAATGACTGGAGAGCTCTTACTCCTGCCAAATATCAGCGTAACTGAAAAATGACTGCTTTCAAAAGTAATTTACTCTGCCTGATGGTGACACGATTTCACTGCACTTACAATGTCTCTGTAGAGATAAGAAAAGAGAGGTGAAAGAGGAACCATGGATGAAGCTTTAACACACTTCTTCATTCAGTCCTCTGTGTATTTTACTGATCACTTAAACACATCTGGAACGGCATGAATGCTGCATGCGCGAACAGGGGAGGTAAATATTTTATGATGGAAGCCAAGGAAGAAATTTAAATGACACCTTTAGCAAACCCTTTCAAGAATAATTCCTGGTTTTATATTCCTAACTCCACGTTTCATTTGCAAGTCACAGAATGAATAAATTACAAAGAGTGGATCTTATTTCTAATTCTATAGAACAGGGGAAAAGTTTAACAAAGTTGACATTTTATGCTGTTTGTAACGTCTTAAATTAAGGATTCGCACAGTTAATCCTTAATTTTCTTACATCCTTGTCCCTAGTGGGACAAAAAGTGAAAAACCAAATCCTTTCAGCAAATTTCTTTATAAACTGCTAAATGGAAGTTAAGGATTCTTTGGGATTTGAGAATTTCTTGGAAATAAATTACAAAAAAAAATCTTGTAGTTTTCTTTTAAAAGAAAAGATTTCCATCATCAATAGTCCCAAAGAAATTAGTTCCTACAAAAAACAAAACTTTTCAGTTAATGTTGTCCTCTTGCTAATAGTAGCTGTGGTTTCCAGAGAAACAACAAAATCACCCAACAACACATCATTATTTTTATACTGCATGTCAGTTTATGAATAGCACAAGGGAGGTGTAAACAGATTCTTAATATAAACTTTAGAAACTTTATCCAGACTAACTTGCTTTTTCCTTCTGCTAATGTTGGAGAACCAACTGTTTGCCATCCATCTTTACAGAACTTATATGAGAATTCAATCAATTATTTACGTTCAGTAAGAAAGTGTCATGAAATATTCCTTCAAAAATAGCTAACTTCGACACTGTTTGACAGATGATTTCAGGCAATTCCACTGCAGTCTGTGTCAGTCTGGGATTTTGGAAAAATAAGTGTGAAAATCCACACAAATTTCACACAAACTGTCATGCTTCAATTCTAGCCTTCATTTCACTCCACAGGTAGCGAAAACGAAAAACACCAATTGTGAAGGCACCTGGAAAGAAAAATATTTTGCAAGAGAGGAAACTTTGGTTCTCCAGAGGGCGCTGTTAAGAAGCTGAACATCAAAAGATGGTACATATGTTGAGAGTGCATTTTAACCATATCACAACTAAGTTTAGATAAAATATATTTAAACTTCATCATAACTTTTTATGTGACTTTCTTTGTCCTATGATATATGCAAAAAATATATGTATCAAAGAAAGAAAGAGGACAGTCGCATTTTATGACAACTGTAATAAAAAAAAATGTGACCATATTAGGTTGGTTTAATTTTCAGTCAATAATCATTTTGTCATCTTGCCATAGTTGGATTGTAACTTAAGTTACAGCGTAGTCACATTTTCTGATTACATTTTAGACGAGACACAAATTGTGTTCGAACAACATTCTATAAAAAACACACGGCTTAGTCAGGCACTCGGTCTGGATGACATTTATTTGGCCCCCAGTAATAATAAAGCACTGAGTCACTTCCAAAAATGTAAAAATAAGACCAACCTTATGCTGTGGTCTCTTGTAGTCAGTGATTTAATAGACATGTGTGAATTACAGCACACAATTTTTTCTAAATATCTGTGTATCTTTGATCTATCCAGATAAACCAAAGAGTTGTTTGGAAAAAAACATACTTTCTTCAAGTCTTTATAGACAAAATCTTTATTTTGCAAAATATCCATGAAAGCATACAGAACATGACCTCTGTGCAAGATAAGACTTCCAGACTGTTGCTTCAGATATCAGTTCAAAAGTGGATGAAAAACAAGTACTGGTGTTAAGCTGCTCAGTTTAAAATAAGAGTTGAAAGCAGTCATGGCTCGGAAAAAGCGGGTGATAATAAAGTCCTTCCAGTTTTTCGCAAGCAGAAGTTCATACAAAATCAATAGTTTCCCACATTTTAAATGCAAAATTGAGAGTTTATTGAAAATTTTCTGCAAAATTGGTCACAAACATTGATTTTAAGAGACTAACTCCCACCTCCAGGTGACAGTATTTCTTACTTCTACTACGCTGCTTCTTTGGCCTTAGTGGATGTCAAGTTATAGACCTGGATACATATGGAGAGAGAGCACTTACCATCATACATAAGATATCAAAAAATTCTTTGTAAATTTTACTAAAGTAGCACAACAAAATCTGCGATTCCAATTGGGGGGGGACACAAAAACCATCACCAAATCCTAGTGACTCATAATAAGAAATCAGTTACAGAAATGTGTTGTGACACTGCTACAACTTTTTTATTTTTTACAATTTTTGATTGATATTTTTCTAATTTTTTGGTTCTGAGAAGTATAAATCAGCTGCATGGATGTCATTGGCCACTGACCGACCACTGGCAACCAATATTTTTTATTTTTTTGTTACAAGTTTTTCAAGATCAAATATTTTGTCTAATGTGGGACAAAATGACAGTTTGAATCCATCTTGAAAAATGCCTTAAGACCTCTTAGGAAGGAGTTCAAATGCTACTATCTATTTTAAGGACCAGCTCTGACTCATTGCTCTCATGAAAAAAAGAAAAAACTAAATGCTTTATCGCCTCTAAAACAAACCAAAACTCTGACTTTAAACTGAATTGATAAAAAAATATATAATTTAAATCATTGTTTGCACAGTTATCAAGTAAAACAACAACAAAAAAATGCTGAAATGGTTGACTTGCATGAGGATAAACCTTTATTTTATGGCATGTCATGCAGAATAAACCCCCTGTTTGTTTTAAGTCTTGTTGGCTGTGGCCTGTTTCGCTCGTCAGCAGCTCTTTGAGTCAGCAGTTCTGCACTTGAGGGACACTAACTTAAAAGCTTTGACACCTGGTTAATTGTATGGATCATTCCTGATCAATCTGCTGTATGACCAAAGCAGGAAAGTGGAGGTCAGCAAGGTGTTTTATGGGGATGGATGAAAGATGTTACTGGAGAGACGTAATATATATTAACCTGAACTAAATATAGGGAATTTACATTGTAAAGTCTTGCACCATGTAAACAATACAATTAAAATATCAAAAGATCAATTATGGTTCCTTTTTCCCCAAATATATTGGCTTTAGTGATCACCAAGCAGAACTGGACAACACATAATACAGTTTGATCCAAGTCTAACAATTAATTTTAACAAATCAGCCACAAATAAAGGACTTTTAATGTTTTGTTCTCAGGTTAAGGTAGAATGGAGACGGAAAGACAGAACAGGGTGTCTTCTGCTGTCTCCTAGTGTTTCTCTAGTCCCGTCTTTCTCAAACTGGTCCCCAGACCTCTGTTGGTCCCAGGGTGCCCCCTAGTGGTCCACAAGGTACTGCATTTATTTTCAATGAGGTGAGCTCAGTATGCATACAGTTAGCTAACAAAAGGATTGTGTTTAAAATAATGGATAAGTGGTTTAAAACTGGTACACTCAAGAAAAGTTGAAAATGCCGATGGCAACATTATTGCACACTCACGTGTGCAATAATGTTTTTCAATTTCTTGGGGCAAGTCGCAGACTTTTTGTTTCTGGAACACATAGCATGGCACCAAGATGCTATGTGTTCTACAGAAACACATTGGCCATGTTAAATGCAATATGACGGTGACAAGGCGGTGAGCAGTACTGCGCCCCACACTGACTAACTGCATCTTAACACCTAAAATAATTATTTACGTTGGTGTTTCCTTGGGCTGAAAGAAATATTTTGTTTCTGCCGAAGCAACTCAACTCAATTTTCCTTTATCATGCTTCCAAATTGCAAATGGCCCCAAAATGCTATTAATTCACACAACACTTAGAACAATTTCTTTTTTTGATTTCCATGTGTTTTCCTTCACTGAAAAGCTAAGAAGTTACACTTTCAGAATCTGTAAATAACTCAAAAGTAAGCTGTGGTCAGTCACATTTACAAAGCAGCATCACCCTTTCATTAAGAACTAAGAATAAAACTACAAGTGAGTTAAGAGACTAATATTTTAATTGTTGATATATTAAAATGTTGTACTATTGAGAGGTTAATTTAAAATGAAGTGGTCTGTGGGTGTTTGTAAATGGGTTCTCAGCCTGAACAAGTTTGAGAAACACTGTGCCTGTCTGTTCAGAGAAAAGCTGCATTGAAAGGTAAAGCTCTTCTTTTTCTGATATGCCTACAGTCCAACCCTCACCTGGGCTCATAGGATATGAATCATAACCAAAACAAGATCCCAAATGCAATCAACTGAAGTAAGCCTCTCCAGGGTCACCAAACTCTCTGCGATATGATGAGCAGCTCCATCTTTTTTTATTGTAAATCAGCTGGAGGCAGTTCGGACCAGAGCTGCTGCTCCTTCGCATCAAAACGAGTCTGCTGAGGTGGAAGTAGATCATCTGATCACAGAGTTTTCAACATCGTCCGACTGGGAGAAGATCCACAAAGAGGAGGTATGAAGGGAATGGGGAGATAGGTAAAGGTATTTTCCCCTCTTACAAAAATTGTTTTTCTTTTTTCACATTTACCTTTTTCAAAAATATGCAATAGATAAGCAAGATATTTGAAGTATCAGCAGACGACAATGTATTGACGAATTCTGTAAGGTATGAATAGAGGGGAAAAAATGCATTTATAAAAATTCAGACATTTTCCAATAAAAAACAATCAACTAAAATAAAAAAGCCTTATATTTCATGTACAGTTTCAAACTTCCAGCTTTCAAAAAAGATTTACGGGAATTAACCGTCAATCTGCAAGAGATTTTTGTTTCATCTGCTTGATGTTTCCTCGCTGTTTGCATGCCACTGATAAGCTCCATCAACCTTTGCAATGTCAATTGTCGTGTAGCTAAGTAAACGATCAGATGTTTCCGCCTTATCGGTGCTGCTTTAATTTTGTTGCAGGCTGATTTTGTGGAGAGCTCAATCACATCTTAAGGACTGACTTTGTTTTGACTTTTTTTTTCCTTCAAATTGTCAAATCATCATCTTTCTGTGGGAGGGGAGAAGTTTTTGTTTTGCCAGACGGCCTCCTTCCAGTAGTTTTGGTTTTTTACAATAATCCCATCACCCCTGAAAAACACGCTACAGCTCCTCTGTGAAGAATATCTGCTCTTTCCGAAAAATTACTCCATCATTCTTTTTGTTCTGTGAAAGATTTTTTCAATGTATGTTAGATTATAACCAAATGGCTTTTTGCTGAACAAAACTGCAGCATTTTGTTTTCTTTGTAGAGTTTCACCATTCTTGACACACTTAGACATTGATTTTTTAAAAAATCTAAATACAGATGTAATAATTTTATCTACGTTTCTCTAAAGATGTGACCATTGTTAGTATAAAATTATCCTGATATTTTCCCAATCAATCAATTCCCCTTTGATCTGCTCTGACCAGTGATCAGCAGGTTAAAGATTGAGAAATCTGATCATTAAATGCATCTAAATTATCTGTTTAATATTTTTATGATCTGTAAATGTGTGAAATAGCAGCTTTGGTTGATTGATGTTACTTTTAATTGTTGTGATTCCAGTTTTCCTTTCTTAAGGTGAAAATTCAAATAATTTGGTCAGATGTAAAAATAAATAAATTTGTATCTTCCAGTAAAAACCATAAATGTTGGTGTTTTATGCATTTCAACAAAAACCATGTCAAATTTAGAGTTTAATTCCACATGACATGTAATTTTTACAGTGTGTAGATAATGCGTCATTATGGCTCCTTCTTCAGCCTCACCAGCTGTGAAATATCTATCCATGAAGGGACATTCCTGAAATCATTCCTGTTGGATATCACCCAGAAGCATCGATTCTGACAAGGTCATCGCTAAAGATCTTTAAAATATTAATAATAAAACTGCATTCTGCTTACGTCTGCTGGCTTTATTGATCTAACGACACAATGGATGACACTGATTGAGGCGTATGCTAAGATGTGCAGTTGAGACACTTTTCTGTCACTTTGAGCTAAAAATCTCTGAGCTAAAAATGCAAAGTAGCACTGCAGCGAATCTAAAATGTTTTCACATTAATCTCTTTGTTATCAGGATTTCCCTGCTTTTTCCCTTTATGCCCCCTGAAGTCCTATCTCTTACAGTATAAAACACATTTTCCCACCACACACAGTTTATCTCCAGAGTGACACAACTGACTCCCGGAGAAGCGTCTGTCATTGTCTGACATTGTATCATATTGTTATTCAGCTCCACATTGTATTCACATGACAAGATACCCTGGCCCTGATGAAGCTGCATCGTTTCCACGGCAGCTCAATTTGCCATCATCTGCAAACACAGTGGGGATGCTGGACTGCAGGAGAGCCATCTGTTTTTAAGGCGCCAAGCTGAGGGAACACAGAGAGGTCTCAGAGAGCAGGAGACAGCAGAAAATGTCGCCGTGTGTGGGAAATTCATCCTGTTTGCACAGAACACAAAAAGCAAGCTAAGGATTTGGGTGGGAAATAAGGATAAATTAAAAAAAAATGTACAACTGCTCGCAACCTGTGGTGACTGGCAGAGTTGGGTAGTAACTAGTAAGATTTACTCAATTACATTTATGAAAATACTGTTAGGAGTATTTTTACTATGGTATGCTTTTTATTTTTACGTGAGTAATTTTATTATGAAGTATCTCTGCTCTTACTTGAGTAAACTTTCTGGCTTCTGTTGAAAGAAGGACTAAGTTTGCTGTTGAAAATATTCCAGGTGGGAAAAAAAAACACTCCTCTGCCAGGAGAGTGGCACACTTCATTGTTTTTAAGATATTGTTGTGTTTTATTCCCTCAGCACACTGAAACTGTTATAAACGTTTCCACTTGTGAATAGACTTTCTCTCTGAGGAATGATGGACATCAGTTTATTTGAAAATAACCTAATTATCATTTCCAGATTGAAAGGCAACATGTTACTTATCTTAGGTCACAGCTGATCTAATTTCTCTTTGATATTTTGATGCGTTGCCAAAACTCCTGCTGTTTCATAGATGCTCACACTGCAGAAAATCAGCTAATGACCTGCCTGCTACTTTACCTACTGAATGCTACTGTGGAAGCAGCAGAGTGCCCCTAGCATTATCGTTTTGTGGAATCTGTTGTACGTTTTAGTGCACTAAAACATTTTCATTCTGGAAAAGACAATATAATTTCAACTGTATCCTGTTAAATAAAACTTTTGTGTTGAAAGAGTGTTTAAAACGACTGTAAGACTCAAGTTTACACTTTCCTTTAGTTTCTTTTTTCTGTTCTGCTGAAGTATAAATTCACTGTACGACGCATCTGACTTTTAAAGTTTTCAAATATATGTTTTATATAAAATTAATAACTTCTACGACCAAGCTGTATAAAAAAGAATGAGTTCAGCTATAACTGATAATCACACCAGACTGCTTTGAGATGAGACGAAGTTTTTAATCAGAAAACTACACAGTGAAATGTTAAAAGCTAACCTTTAGTCAAGGCAAAAATTAGTAATTAGTCCTTTGATATTCCAACCCCAGTGGGTTAAAACTCTGAATTAGTGGTTGCAGTACTACAAAGTGCAGCGACTATTCAAGGCAATTTGTTGATCTTAGCTAACACAGTTTCTGTGTCCATTGGGAAGACTTCATGAAAGTCACAGAGCTCATTAAAACACACTGCGCAAAATTCAAACAAATTAGCATTTCTGCAACAAATAACAGGGAACAAAATCTGTTTTTTCTTTCATTCTTGTTCATGTTGTTCAGTTCCAAATATTTCCTCTGATAACACGAGGACCTTATTTTAATGAGGTCTGACATAAAGTCTCTGTTCAGAGTCACTTTTTGGGGGGTTAGTGTTTTTTTCTTTGTCTCAACATTAGAAGAGTTGAATCCTTTCTGCAACAGGAAATGAATACAGATGCTCTGAAGCTCTTCCAAGTCTGCTTTCATGCGTCATTAACATCCCGCCATTTGCCTGCACACCAATCATTGAGTCGGACAGCAGCTGAGGGTGAAAAACAGGTTTCAGAGCTGCAGAGGTCAGCTGCTCACTCGTGTCACTTTCCATTAGTGAACATTTTAAACAGGGCAGCATTTCTGACCAGCCGCCTGCTGCTTCAGAATCAACAGTCGTAAGTAAGGTGTTTCGTAAGCTCCAGCTCTCGTTCCAAACGTGTCGCACATCGCGGCCTTGTCAGGTTTCCTTTCAGTCAAACGGTTTGCCACAAGGAATCCTCTCTACAGCAGAAACCAAGGGTCAAGCACATCTCACAGTAGAAAGACAGCACTTCTAAGATCTGCTGCTGACCCAAGCTGCATGGCCCCTTTGCAAAAATATAAAATCTTGCAAAGTATTTTTGTCTTGTTCCCAGTGAAAGTATCTTGGTGCCCTAGGAATAAGACAAAACTTACTTCTAGGTAACTTTTTAAGCAAGATATAGAAGCTTGTTTAAAGTAAATAATTCCTGAACATTGATCAAAAGTTGTAGTTCCACTGGAAGATTATTTCACTCATAGGAAGACATTTTTTCCATGTTATATGTGAAATAAGCTGCCAGTGGAAATTCTACTTTTGATCAGTATTCAAGGATTACTGACCTACAATCTTGCAGAAAGGTTTTTGCTATTTGTGCTATTACATGGTCAATGGAAACACAGCTACTGTCAAACCTCTGAGCTGCTAATGTAGGGAATGACAGGCACAATAGGCAGGTAGCTGTAAGTTGTGTTTGATTAGAAACAATCTGCTGTTAATCTTCCTATTCCTCATTGTGTGGAAATATATCATGAGACATAACCAGATGAGGAGGGAACAACTGGAAGCAGATCACTTTAGGGTTCATCTTTACACCAAACAGTGTCACTGCAGTACGAAAAGGGTCTGAGAAACTCCAAATGAATTGCACTTTGCTTCGTGAAGCAGAAGTTTAATCAGTTATATTACATTCTAGTTTAATGAATAGAGTATAATTTTATCAGGGTGGCAGAGAAAGATTCTGACTCCAAATCCTTTCTCAATCCAAGTGGAAATATCTGTGTAAATGGATCACGTAATTTAGCTATCAGGAAAAAGTGTTCCTGTTTTGTTAGAAAAAAAGAAAACCAACATATTCCAGAGAATTAATGTGGTTTTTATGTATTATTTTTCCACTGTGAGATTATGCTACTTTACTACAAGCTGAATTTATTGTTGAGGGTTTTTACACGCCTCCATCACTGATACCTGAGTCCCACTGGTAGACTTTCCTGTTGGGATGCTGTAATCAGAGCAGCGTGCAACTTTGTCAGGGAAGATTTCCCCTTGCAAAGAACTTAATCCTTTTACAGCATGAACACCTGTGAGTTTCACCTCTTCAGTCACACAGTTCACTCTGCCCACCACTGATGACATGAAAGTGCACAACATGGCGATTCCTTTTGAAGTTCCTGTCAACTCACGCTGCCACCAGAAGCCATTTTTCTGTGCTCTGTGATGCGCGCTTGTGAATCTGCATAATCCGTCTGCCACATCATGCCACTTGCTGAGACGTCTTAAAGGATACAGAGCTGCCACTCAGTGGAAACAGCTTTGTTGAACTAGTTTAACTAGACTCACCTTTGCCCTGATTCCCTACATAAAATACAATACAAAAACTGCCCACAGAGCTCAGGAAATAAGCTCCACCTGTGTGTATTTTAAATTCAGCATAAATCCAGCTGTCTGTGAAGGCCTCAAAGGTTTGTTTGAGAACAGTGATGATGATTTAAAGCACATTAGCCCCCTAAGCCCTAAGGGTGGAAAGGGCTTTGTAAACATCCAAAAATAAATCACTAATAGCCTCACAGTTATCAAATTAAAGTGCAAACTTTTGGTACCTCTGTAAAGGTAAGACATCAAAGAATGGTCTCCTGGTGTCAGTACTATTGTAGCTTTTACCCTGCCTGAATTAAATACAATAAATTTAGCATATTTTTTTACCTCACCAAAATGTTATAAATAAACATTGCAAAACATCACTAAAATATTATTTTTCACACAAAAAAGTAGTTTAGACTTTTAAATCTACATGTTGGGTAAAAGTTCACCAAATTTAGACTCACTCAGTTGAAAAATATGGTGTTTTATAAATGTTTTACTGAGAAATGTCCCAGATGGAGAGGTCATTTGGAGACATTTATCCAAAAATGTCTCCAAATTGTGCCAAATGTGTTTTTCACATCAATACTGGGAATTTCTTTAAATTAAATCGCTGAATGACACTTAGTACATATAATGTAACAATTGGTCATGACATTTACCCCATTTATATGCAAAATGTACCACTGTGCAAAGTATAATATATATAATACTAATGAACTGAATGCTATTACTTTGACTCCAACTGGAAAACCTTTATAGAAACACAGTAAAAAAAAGAACCTTTAGAAGTATAGCTAACTTAGAAAAATAATAATTACATCTAAATAATGAGTGTTTTACTACAACGTAATGAATAAATAAATATGAAATCCTTACTAGTAAAAAAACATATCTTCAGTAAAACATAAATAAATCAATAATAGAATTAATTAATTAATTAATTAATTAATTAAATCAAAACATCGAATATTTCGTGTGAAGTTGCGGGGGGAAAACTTACACATCACTGCAGGGTCGCAACTACATTTTATTCAGGCGGATGCGAAGACAAAAATCAGCGCCCCACCCTCAAGCCCCCCCCTCATCCCCCGAAGGAAGTGACGTGAGGGTGAAGGAGCACAAGCTCTACATTTCTAAGGTGGAAGCGAACACAACATGCGTTCACCCAAAGGAATAAATAAATAAATCTTTTTTTAGAAGACTGAAGAAACTGTCAATGACAGGGAAGTCCTGGAAGAAAACTTGATATGAGGCTGGGGTTGAAGTTCACCTTTCAACTGGACAACAATCCTACATACAGAACTACAACACAATAGTTTAGATAGTTTAGATCAAGTAAAGCCTTTCAACTGAAACACATGTTTCTTCAGCATCATTATACGTATTTATTAGTACATAAATTAATTTAAAATTTTACTTATAGTATCCTCAAATATTGCTTGAATAAAAACTGGTAACCTCACCTTTTTCACCTGCTTCAGAGAAGAATCCAGAAGCAGCTTGGCATTTAGTCCCCAGGCTGAACGCTCATCGATTCCTCTCCTTAACGAACCAATCATTACACCATGATGACGACCGCGAAGGCTGGAAAAGCCACACTGATTAAACAAAAGAGGAACATTTAAAGGTTAAACCAGAAATATCCTGGACTGAAATATAGATAAAATGTCTTTTGATTGATATAGAAATCTTCCCTGTACTCAAAAAACCCTCATTAAATATTTGTTTTACATCAAGCAGTAGCTGTAACTTAGTATACATGGCCTGAGTATAAGACTATTATTGGTTAAAAAAGCCCTGACTGATTATGCTGACCTAACCCATGAAACAACATAAATAGCTCATTTTGGAAAAACATTTTATTTATTATGTCTAAAATTAAAATACATGCCAGGAAACTGGAAAAAAAACTTAATTTAGGATATATATATGAAAATAAATGTGTCCTGCCTTTTTAAGCACGTGTTCCATAAAACCAAAAACACGTGCTGAGTTCATAAGGTTTTGCTGACCTGAGGTGCCTTTACCTGAACACCTTAAAGCCAAACATCATGATGATGATGAGGACAGAACAAATATAATCCTGTTTTCTGATTTGCGGCTTTCCCAACCTGCAAATTCTCAGCCAACCGGTGGTGCGTTCGTGTGTCTGTGCTGCCGTGCCTCGCGGCTCATCCACCCGGATGTGTCACTGTGAGCGCGTGACATTGGGGACGAGCATTTTGGCATGGAGTCACAAGGGGAATCCTCTCTCCTCCCCCAACGACCACCCTCATCGAGAGAGACTCGTCTGCCACCCGGTCCCCATCCACAGCACCACAGGCTGCATTTCTTGCTGTCCTATTTATAGGCCCATCCTGTTAAATCTGTGTGACTGTGGCCTGCGAGCAGCAGATTTAGCCGTGCCTTGCTGACGGGATTTGGAGTGACATCACGTTTGGAGTCCCTTGAAGCAGGCAGCAAGGGGCCCTTTGCTTCCTTCTCCTCCTCCCTGCTCATGGAGCTAAGACGTTCAGGATGTAGACTCATGATCTGCTGAGAGTTTGCCATCTGCTCCCTGCACACTCATGGACCGCAGCCCATTTATAATGAGTTAACTGTAGAAACACTGAGCATAACAACAGATGACAACGCAGCTCACGCAACTGGCAGAGACATGGGTTGTATTTTGACACACCACTCCTGCCAGCTTTGTTTTTTTCCTGAGGTGTCATGTTTTCATTTCAAAGTCACTGCTTGAGTGTTTGATCGTCTGAGTCCCGGTAACCAAACAGGACAAAGCGAGAGCTGGAGAGCTAATTGATTCTCACGTCATTAATCAGTGTCATGTTTGCCTCTGCACTTATTGCCCGACTGTGTTTGTGACCAATCCCCCTTGATGCGTTAAGGAGGGCGTCCCCCTGGTCCAAACTGTCATATCAAAGTCTCCTTCATTAGATTTGCCCTTTCACCATTTCTATCCATTCTTACCCAACAAATAGCTTCACAACAGAGAGCAGGAGACACTCTTTGTGTTAGTCAGGCTAATGCACTCTCTGACAACTGGATTTTAAAGGCAAACCCATTCTGACTGACGAATCAGGCAAGAAAATCTCTATGTGTCCGCAGACATGTCTAAGCAGACTGTTTTGCCTCCTTAGAGAATGTTTGTCAAGTGTGCGCAGCAAAAAAGACCTCTCAAAGCAAGTTAAAAATGTATAGAAGTAAGACATTTTGCCCATGTTAAAAGTGAAGAATCTTCCACTAGCACTTTTTAATTAATATTCAAGAATTATTTACTTAAAACCATCTCATATCTTGCTGAAAGCTACTTTTGAATAAGTTTTGTTTTACTTCAGGTGTATGCAGTTATTCTGTTTGAAAGTTTAAGTTTGTTATCAATCAATAAACCAAGTTTATTTGTATAGCACATTTCAGCAACAATTCAGGTCAAAGTGCTTTAATCAGAAAAAGACAAAATTACAGTCAACAATTGAAGCATTTCATTTTGTCAAGCTCCATCGTTGCACATCAAAATGTTGATTAATGTGTTTAATTAATAATGTCTCAGAAGAAACTCTAAACAGGAGGCGTTTAGTCTAGATTTAAAGGAACTCAGAGTTTTAACTGTTTAGCAGTTTTCTGGAAGTTTGTTCCAGATTTGTTATTCATGCCCACAAGCCAAAATTTTAGTTTCATTCTCTAGTGATGAAACTTTTTCTTTTGGTTCGTATTTTTAGGGCAGAATTGCTGATGTTTGTATTTGTCTATTGCGTGTGTCTTAATTAATCCTTGATTTTAAAAAAAAGATGTAGGTTTAGTTTGTAATCAGATTAATTCTTGAGTTAGTAGGTGATTAACCATTGTAGATTTATTTTTAATTGAAATATTACTTTAGTTCTGATTCCTAATAAATTAAAATCCTGAGAAATATACTGAAATCTCATTATTTTTATTTTTTTATTTAAACAAGATTACTGAATGGAAAAGTTTAAAAAAATCATCCTATGGGTTGGTTTATTGTAGATTTTGATACTTAATAAACATTTTGCAATTTAAAGGTTCTTATCCTGCTTGCTTTGTATTCCCTCGAAGTTTGCTGCATGCCAACATCAACATGTTGAGCAGCGACAGCGTGAGGACAAATTATTCTTTGATATAAATTTCTAATCCATAGCAATGCTGTGACAGAAGTAAGTTGGACACCAACCTGACTGAGAGTCCATCCTAAGCAGAAATGGAGGACATGTGTGTGTGATTCACTGTTCATGTCTCATAAATCTCAGGTTTACCTTCTCCGAGATCAATTAGCATTTCAGCAGTGTGTGTTGGAGCTGCTGTCATAGCCCTGCAGCTATTCAATTACAGCGAGAGCCCTCCAATTAATTATGCAAAATGTTACACATCATAAATTGTAGGAGGGGCATCAGACCTGCAATTAGCAGCCAAAAGGCTGTAGATCCTTCCTCATTATAAGACAGCATGGACGTTTTCACGGACCAGAGATCTGAGGGGAGAAAATTACACAGGTTAACGTTTTTCTGTTTTTAGAGATTAAGATTTCAACGGATGAACAGAGAACCCGGGTTCGTAATTAGCCCAGATATAATTAGGATGAAATTGTTTTCATGTTAAAAACCATCCTACTTTTGTAAGAAAGCTGGCATCAGGTTTTGATCCACTCCTTTGAGATTTTAAAGAAAGAAGCAGATAATCCAGTGAACTTTAGCAGTTCTGATCACATTTACACAGTCAACAGAAAACAGAATGGATGACTCTGCTGATGAGTAATATGCTGCGATCTCCAAAATCTGTAGACAGCTGCAAGGTTTATGTAAGGAAAAGGTAGGCTAAATATAAGCTACAGACATAAGACTTTATCTAACTACTATTACAGCTCACTTACCACAGTTAGCACCAAGAATAGCACCAAGTAACCATCAAGAAGGAATAATAATTTGGTCCTCATACAGTCCAGCGATCCAGATATAAATGATTTGACCTGTAAGGACCTGGTGCATCTAGAACTGCCACCAGAGGGCAGAATGATGGACTGACGAGGCATCTGACAGTCTGTCAAACCAGTAGTTGAAGGTCTGTGAGCACAGCGGATAAGACAACAAGTCTAGCATTTAACCAGTGATGTGCGGTCAGGGAGGCAGGTGAGGCAGAGTTTCACTGAGTTAACGTGGCTTTTTTTACATGGATGACATGTAAAAGATTAGTCTTTTTGCCCCCCAGAGTTGTATGCCTGCGTGAAATTTCCGTCCAATAACATACATGGTGTCTATATAGTCGTAATGACTTACGACTATATAAGTCATTATATAGTCGTAAGCTGGTGAGTCACCCACAATGTGACTCACCAGTTTAAGTCACAATCTCAAATTAGTAGTGAAGTTCTCCAACAAATGGAGCTTGGACCTTTCTCAATAGTTTTATATATATATATGCAATTTTCAGTTTTCTCTTTCAATCATTTCAGTGAATTTTCATTAAAAAATGTCACTAAAACTACCTTATAATGTATTTTTCTTGCCATTTTGTTGGGAACTGTTTTTTTTTCCATAATGTTAGCATCCAATAGAATAAAGGTATGAATCTGAATCGATGCAATTAAAAATACTCGTATTCAATTCCATTACCAATGATGTCCAGAGTTCGTTTTATTGGCAACCTGAACATAAGAAGACAAACCCACAATGTTGGAAGGTTGATACTTTACAGCCAAACATAATGGACAGCTAACGGCAGCTAATATTTGGCAGTTTTGGCATGATCTACGGATTCTGGTCCAGACAGATCCGTACTTGCTGCTCTGCGGCAGAGCAGCTCCTCCGGCCTCCTGTGCAGCTCCTCTCGGTCTGAAGACTTGGTTTGTCCTCAGGCTCTGCAGTGAGCACGCTCAGTATTCAGCTCAGAGTCTACAGCGGACGGCTGGAGAAAGAAATACGACTATACTGTCACACTTGGCTGATGTCCCTGAGCTCCTCTACTCTGTCCCTCATTTCTTCCCCTCTCTCCGTTCTCCCGCTCCCCTCTCCGGTTCAGCATCTACAGTAACTCATGTCTTTTACGAATGAGTCTGTGGGGAGTGCTTCTTGCCGTGTGACGTGCAGACAAGGAGGCGATTATTGTGCGTGTGCAGCAGGAGGATGAGGGACAACTAGATGAAAATGATGCAAGGTACAGAGAAAATAAAGATGAAATGACTGTAAACCAGAGCGTAAGAAATGAAGTGACAGATGGGAAGAAATTAAATTCTCCCTCACTTCAGAGTGGAACCTGTTTTCTTATGAGCTATTGTTTCCTTCAGCATTGCCTCAACAACCAACACTGTGTTCCTGTGAAGCTAAAGCAGGAAATGAAGCCCTCATACACTCCAGACTGCACCTATATGTTAGTGAATCACCTGTGACATTTTAAAATTGGTTTCTCCTATGACTGCAGGCTTTCAAAACCTGTAAAGTCAGCAGTGCAGGATCAGCTTCACAGTAGCAGAAAGTAACATTGATTTTCTCTGTGTTTATTAGTGTAGAACAGCTTAGCACCAAGTTTTGCAAAGAGATTTTAGTTCACTATCAACCTAAATCAGGCGTGTTTAAAGAGGGCTTCATCTCATGTCTGCAGTTTTATGGATACATCACAGGATGCATGTGCTCATGTGCTTCCCGGTCAGGTAATAGAGCCTCCATCAGGGTGCAACCAGATCAATCCAACAGAATCACAGCAGTTTGTCAAACTGACAGCAAGCGGTATGTATTGATTTTAGTTTCATGCTTATCCCACATTTCACTATGAAACCAAAGTAAAAGCCTTCACTCAGTTCACATCAATTTCATTTATTCCTGTAGTTGTTTGGTTGACAGAATAATGATATCATAAACAACTGACTTGTGCTAAAGCAATGAGGTACAAGATGCATTTAAGCTAAACAAAATACATGATTTCAGAATTGACGTAAACTGTAGTCTTCATTAAGACACGACTCAACATTAAACATGCATATTTAATGCAGTTTTGATTGTTTTTATTTGAATATCCCTCATAAGTAGTGAAAATTGAAGAACTTTTTATGTGAACCTTTATATCCGTTGCTGCTGTTACACCTGACTTTCCCCTTTGTCGGACAATAAAGGCTCTTTTTAATCTATTTCTGTTTCTCTGCCAGTTGAAAACATCCTTGTTTGCTTAAAATCAACTACCATTTTTGCTTAACTTAACTAAAGCTTTCATTTTGACAGGGTTTGTTTCCCTGTGTCTGAGCAACATGAATGAGAGTGTCTGACTGCAGCTTTTGCTTCATTTGCTCATTGATCAGCGGTCTACAAAACCACCTCTGTTCGGTGCTTAATCACCTCCAATTTTAATAGTATTCTTACCAATTTGTGTGTTTGAAAACAAAGAAAAATATAGGTTATTGATTAATAATTACTAGGTTCAAATACCAAGGGAACAGTCAACAAATATAATAAGCACAGGAATCCTTTAGTGGAAGGGAGGGAGAGAAAAAGCTGAGAAACAGCATCATGATATTAGTCTCTAAAGTAGAAATGATTAAATTCCTGTCAATTTAACTTAACCAAAAGAATAAAAATAGAAATATTTTTGAAAAGTCACAAAATTTTATAATCATTTAAGTTATTCAAACTTACAATAAATTGGAAATCTGCTTTTTCCCCAAGAATGATGCAATCATAAAACTAAAGTCAGTATTCCTCACAGCAGGACACATAAGAGAATCTCACACAGGTATCACTTATTTACAGACATTTATAATGCATGTGTTTATATCCTGTAAACAGAAGTTCACCTTCTCTTTGCCTTTCTACTTTGAACTCATTCCGGTATTTTCCCCCCTCTGTGCATTGAAATGTAATTCGTTTTAAGTCCATTTTAAATATATTCCTTAGATAAGTGTAGAAGGGAAGCACCGTATCTCTTCTGTTGGGGTTGGAACAGAGGCAGACTGTTAACAAAACAAAGCAATTTCCCAGCACAAAGGCAGAGAGAGAGAGCAATCTATCATCGGCCCATGAGAGTTGGGCAGAAAGGAAGGCAGCGCCTGGGCCTGAAATGGGCAGAAAGCTCCTTTCTGTTCATGAGGCTCTGGATTCAGGCTGCTGCTGCAGGGAAGTGCAACGAATGTGAGCGCAGATTTCTGCTCTCTATGAAGACTTCTCGGCAGGCAGCTGCTTTCTGTACGCAGGGATGAAATTAAAAAGATTTCAGAAGAGAAATTAACAAAGACTGGAATCATTTGAAAGAGCACAGATCCTTTCCGAATTGATTCTCAAGCACCTCAGAGAACATTTAGAGAGGTATTAGGTCATATTTCTCCCCTCACTCTTGCCTGCAATTCATTACAGCTTTAGGAAGGGGGAGGGGAGTCAGGCTGCTTGATCAATACCAATGACACAGCAGTTACTTTGCCAGGTGCTGAGATATTCTGAAGACTTTCCTATCTTATTCGCTCAACAATGTTAAATGGCTGAAGGAATCCTAATTTATGTGCCAATGTCAACAATTCGTAAGGGACTCAATCAAATTTTTAAGTATCTGGCTGTTATGAGTAGTCAGTATTCTACCTACAGCAGTCACAGTGATCTCAGTTTAGGCAGGGGTGGGCAACTCCATCCCCCGAAGGCCGGAGTCCTGCAGCCTTTATGTTTCTCTACTTCAACACACCTGAGTCAAATAATGAGGTCATTAGCAGGACTCTGGAGAACCTGACTGCACTGAGGTGGTGATTCAGTTATTTGACTGCAGCGTGTTGGACCAGGAGACATCTAAGAGGACACCAGCCTTCGAGGACCTGGATTGCCCACCCCTTGTTTAGAGAGTCAGGAATTTTCATATAAGGGTTATACTAATAGATACTGAATGTAGGAATAATTGAAGAATTTAACACTTATAAAACCTTGAAATTTCAAAACATTTAGGTTCAAGCTAATGCTATATTAATGTACTGGAAACATGCTTTATTTTGGCTAACGTAAGCTTAATTTTTAATCAATTATTTTATCTAAAACTGATTTCTGACTTGGTACTTGACATAACTACAGTATTCAATGAACACATGTCTTGCGCTTGCTCAAGATATTCTTATATGGAGGAGTTTAAGGTCCCAGGCTAATGCTAACATGTCTGATCTAATATTACACCTAAATTCAGATAGTAACGTAATTCAGTGTGATATCAGTTTAACAATTTTGGACAAAACTGCAAAACTAAGTTACATTACAGAGGTAACATAAAATTAATAGGGTTTATAAAAATTAAGTGCTTCTACTTCCTGAAGAAATGAACTATTTATAAATTGGGTAATTTGAACTGCTGTCTAATCTGTTGCTTGGTATGGGACAAAAACTAGAATTAGCAAGATGAGATGAATCTTTCACTATCTTTAATTTCTAAAGGGAAATACTGTGATTTATTAATGCTGATAAGATACTCACAGAAACAACTACTTTTCATAAAAGAAAAGAGAAAACATCAGAATATTTCTAATTTTGATGTTCTAGATGGGCAGTAGCTGAACAGTTTGGAAAACTGTTTCATCAGTTTAGATGAAACTGTCTCAGTTTTTCAAACTGGAGCAGTTTGAAAAAACCCATTGTCCACAATTTAATTAAGTTTCAACACATCTCCTGTTTTGCTCACTTGGAGCATCTGGTCCCATAGCAGCAAACATCCTGGTAACATACAGTTCCACCTGTACATGCTTGTTTTTAGATTGATCTTTCCCATTGTGTCTTCGTCTCTGTTATTTCTGTAGATAAATAAAGAGGACAGCTTCCCTTCGTACTTCTACTCGCTGCCTTTTGTCCTGGTGTCGTGCATTCTCTGACGGAAACAGGTATGGACCATCTCTGCCCTCTCAGCACTTTCAGTAGTTTTACAAGGTTTATGCAGGGTCTCAAAAGTCATAAACTTAATGGTCTCCATTTTAGACCTTGAGAGTCGTATATATGTCTGGTTTTTCATATTAAACATTAAATTACATTTAGTTGCATTTCAAATGTGCATGTTCATCTATTCCTCCTTCCATTCTTTTTTACATTTCTGAGAACAGCACCGGTGTCATTAGGGTTTCTTATTACTTTAAATCCAAATAAGCTGCTGTTGGCCACGCACCCCTCTCGCACACAGATAGCAATTATACACGATTGTACATCTTTGAAAAGCAGAAGAAGAGCCTCCTGCGCAACCAACAAGAATGCAGCAAGTAGTTTCTGGATGCTAAGTCAACAACTAATCACTTGTTTTTTTTTTCCAGCAGCTGAAACCAGATGACCAAACAAGTTGGAACTCAGTTGCTAGGTAACGGGCTGAGCTTAGCTGGGGTTGGTTGCTAAGTAACAGCACAGCACCCATTGATTGTGAGTCAACATTTTTTACAAGCATTTGGACTGCTGAGACTCAAATGGAAGTACAGAAACGTCTCAGATATGAATTTTGCATAATATGTTCCCATATTCTTTAAATTGGTTTAACATTAGTCAGTAATCAATAAAATTAGTTTATTTATTTAATCTTCTAATTTTTTTAATTCAAAATCTTACAGATGTCTGAAAAGATGGATGAGTGGTGGTGCAGTGGCATGGACCAAGAAGGTCAGTAAGAAAGTCCTTACTGATGCTCTGCATGCATGTTGGGGGTTTTTTTCCCTCTGGCTAATTGAATACTCTAATTGGCCTTTGGTGTGAGCGTGTACGTTCATGGTCATTTTTCTTGTCCGTCTCTACGATGGACTGGAGACTCTACAAGGACAAGAGGGTTTACACAGGGATGGATTGGTCTTAAAAAGTCCTCAGTCTAACTTTCTGAAACTTTAAGCTTTAACCAATGCCTATTAAATTATGTGAAATTGATGGCCTCTGATCCTGTGTGTGCTGCCTCAGTATCCAACCTGGGCGTCCATTTTTATTCATGGTCTGTAAAAAATGCTGCACTCAAGGGCAAACATGTGGTGTAGAGAACAAGAATTAATATTTTAAAAAAGCATGGAGACTCTGGATACAGATGGCTGCATTTAATGAGTATTTAGGCTATCTAAGTGAAAGCAGAGTGTGAAATGAATGCAGGTAGATTTAATGAAACCTATGTGTTACTGTAGCATTAATACAAAGCTGTCACTGAGGTTGGACTCACTGAGGCATCTTTGTGCGGCTCGTACTTCGACCCGATGGTTTCCAGAATATTTAACATCAGTGGAACAAAAAACAGTCTGAATTATTTCAGTTTCTCTCCCAAAGGTTTTAAAACATTATTTGGCATTAAAAGCTTAAAGAATAATTAGTTCTAACTGAAATCAACTGAATCCAATTTGAAAAAAGGCCATAGGGGTTTAACTTTTCATGCATAATTGTTTCTCTTCCTTTTTTTTTGCAGCTCCATTTTCATGGTGTTGCCATTTACTCTATACGATCTAACATTTCTCCATTGAATCATTTTAATTTGCAAGTAAAATGGTTAAATATTAATCAAATTCAGCATTTTATGTCTATATTTAGTTTCTTAGTCCCATTTATACACATTTATTTAGCTAATCTTTCCTTCCTTATTATTTTTTGACACAATATTTTTCTCTTCTTCTTAGATATTTCTTTCCTTATTTGCCAATACATGTAATTATTTACTTCTGTTTCTAGGATTAATATATTTTGTTGTGCAGGTAAACTAGTTGCTAGGAAAACAGTACTGCAAAAATGTTTCCACGCTGTTCCTAATCTTGTATTTTTTAATCTTATCAACCTTAGAGATCAGAAATTTGTGAAGCTCATCAGTGTAGAGCTGGCTTGATCCTTAATGCATAATGATCTTCTAAGTATATGTCACTATATGGTACTGCAGAATGTTGTTATTTGCTTTGCAGTTTGGTTTTATCCCATCTTGGAAATGTGGAAAGGCAAGTTTATCTGTATAGCACCATTTACAGACAATCCCATGTGTTTTACTGTACAGGGGAAAAAAAGTGTGAGCATAAAGTAAAAAGGTTTGAACCAATGTGATCTTTAGACAGGTACAGTAATTAAGATTTTGTTAAACCCAAACATCGTTTTAAACTTATTTCTAAGGCTCCTGCAGCTTTGTAACAATGTTATGTCCTTAAATGTTTTATGGTGTTTCAGGTGGACGTGTGTAAAGCTGTAGTTCTCACATTGAAACATCTCAAACTTTTAAAACTTTCTTTTTTAGCCATCATTCAATCTGGCACACCAGCAGACCAGAAGAAAAGAGCAGCGTTGAACAGCATGCTGTGTGTTTCATATTTTTGAGACAAGAGCTAAAGTTTGTGAATCCGTCTCCCGCAGAAACAACCAAATCTGTCAAATAAACTTGAGGCTTCTACCTTCAGATCTAATGAACACCTACCTGCAGATGCATCACTGGTTTTTAGACAGAAACTGTCGTAAGATGTGTAATCTAGACCAGACAAATGGAGACACTAATGTTTTGATAAACTTACATGTAATATTCACACTCTAAAATGTAAAACACGCTTTCCGAGGCAGAACTGCTTGAACACGAATCATTTATCATGAGCATCTTATTCCAACTGAGAGAAGACCATGATATGAAACATCTGGAGAAGCAGTTTACTAACTAGTGTTTTGACATTAAGTGGTGTAGCAGTGCATGCACTACAAAAACACATCCAGCCGCCCTGAATGGTGTTTCTCACACGTTTGGCTGTAATGATGGTTAAAAACATCCACAGTTCAATCAGTGCATTCTGGGTGTGACTTAAACCTGTGTGCAGAACAGAACAGGCTTGTCATTTTTGATTTGCATGTCTTCTGTTCCTTAAATCCTCGATTTTAAATAAACAAAGCTGATCTTCCTTCTGCAATCCAAGAAAAAAAGCAAACTATAGTGCTTTGCTGAAGTATAACTATGACTGAACTTTCACATTTTTAGGACGCTAACCACAAACGTCTGGGTATTTTATTGGGATTTGATGTGAAAAGCGTACATCACTCTTAAATAGAAGAAGATACATAGTTTTCATATTTTTTATTGAAGAAAATAAAAAGCAATTGGATTTGTTTGCACTCAGTCCATCGAGTCAATAATTTTTAGAATTACTCCCATTTGCAAAACTCTTTATGGGTACGTTTCTCAGCTTTATGCTCATAGAAACTCAATTTTGTTTGCCTTTTCTTTGCAAAACACCCAAGGTGCAGACAGACTGGGCTGAGAGCGCCTGTGAATATCAATTTTCAAGTTTTGCCACAGGTTCTCGGTTTGGTGTAGGTCTGGACTTTGATTGGGCAAATATAACATGAATAGACTTTGATCTAGTTCTGTGTTTATTCTGCTGATACCAAAGGGCATTTAAAAATAAAACAAACCACAATAAACTTATTTTTTTTTTCAGGGAAAGGCAATAGTTTATGTGTTCTTTAAAAATTATTGACTACCAAAGTGAAGGGGAAAAAACTAACAGGGGAAAGGAGTTAAACCAAGAGAAAATGAATACTAAAACTAAAACATTTGTGGATTGCAGGAGTCGATATTTTCTTTTCTGATGGGACCAGATCAAAATTCTAAAATACTTATTTTTTATTTTGAACAAAAGCAATGTTTTCAGAAATAATTAAAAATGTATGAAGGTCTGAATAATAGAATGTGTCCAGCTGGAGGCCCACTCACTGTGGAGCAGTTACCCACAGCTGTCAATCACATCTGGAGCCCAGCAGATATTATCTCCCATCTTCTCGCTGACTGAAATGGGCTGAAACCGACGAGCCATGGGGGGAATAAAAAAATCACGAGGATGCAATCATCATGACCTGTCTTTCTTTTGTTGAGCAGAAATGTTCGACTCACTGCTTGTTTCCATGGTGAAAACCTCATGTCAACAGACATGATGTATGTTTCACAGCAGATACAAAAAAAAAAAAAAAACGCAGAAAATGATTAGTTTTTTTTAGAACAGTTTTTTTTCTCGGGTTAACTTTAAAAAAAATCTTATCATTCAGTGATGGTCAGTTTCTAATTGCATTATTTATGGATTGGCAAGGTCAGGATCAGTTTCAAGCAGGTAACAGATTCATGTAAAAATCTCTATAAAGCATCTAGCTGATCCTAAATTATGCATGTAGAGTTTTAATGAGCATTATTGATCATTGCTGATTTTTCTCTTTGATTTATCCCACAAACTTATCAATCTTTCATTGGTTTAGATTTCTGCTGCCTGTACTGTCCCCTAAGCTCCTCGTACCCAACACATTGCTCCCATCAAACCCAGTATCCCATTAAAGTTTAAATTCTCTTCCTCAAAAATAGCTTTCAATAATGTTGTTTTTCCAAAACTTCTTGAAAATACCCCAACCATTCACTCCACTCTGAACCATCCACTTCTCTTCTTCTTATCTGTACTCCCCTCCATCTGCCAGCTGATCCATAATGGGCTGCAGAGCATTCAGCCATACGGCACCCCGCCCCCCCTTCCATCTGTACCAAAGATCCCTTCCCAATCTTCTTAACCTCCGTCAAAATTTTCCTTTTCAGACAGATCAGCTGCATGTCTCTTAAATTTATGCAAAAGAAACCTGGAAAAAGTCACCTTGCATGTTTTTAGTTCGGTGTGTTCTTCTATCTTTAAAGGTGACCTATTATTATTGAACAGTTTCAGATAAATCTATGGCCTATACAAAACATGTTCATTATTTTATTTTATGTATTTATTTTTTTTGCTCAAAATTATTCTTAGACGATGAGATTTTAGTCTGCTCATTCTGCCTATTTTGAGCTCCTTTCAGAAAGAGCTGTCACTTTAAATCCAAATAAGCTGCTGCTGGCCGACAACTCAACCTTTACACTCGCATGGCTGCAAACAGATGAACAATTATACAACTGTACAACTTTGAAAAGCAGAAGTGGCGCCTCCAAAACAGCCAGCAAGAATGCCGCGAGTGGTTAAATATCTCAAATGAATAATAGTAAAAAAAAAAAAAAAAAAATCACAATTCACCATACAATGTTTATAACTGTAGGACAAAAAAGGTTTTCTCCTGACATCATTCCCAAACCAATGATTGGGAATGATCATTGGTAGGATAACATCTGAGGGATGTTTTGAAGGCTGGTGCACTAAATATACAACTCTTTTCTCTGAGCAGTGAGATGTTTTCACTTCCTTTTCTATTCTTGTCACTGTTTATAATGGCGAGAAAAATAAATATTGGTCTTTGTCATGCTGAAAGTCAAGTATAAGTAAAAGAAATTTTTGACACATTGTATTCATAGGACAGTTTTAACCATTTTGCTCATGCAACATACAAAGTCTCCTGCGCTGTCAAGACCATTGTGTAATTAAAGAGATGCAATGTTTCCATGTCAGCAAGAACTGGCAATATGTGACATGTTTGAGCCAAATTTTCACTCCTACATTTGTATGAATATAAATGTAACCCTGATGCCAGGATCTGTATTTCAGCTGATCTGTACATGAGCTGGCAATTTTATTCTGCAACTTAAACATTTAAACAACACCTTGGTCAAGTGGTTTCCATTTCACAGGTCAATTCAGGCGACTGCATAAACCAATCACATGCTTTATAAAATATTGCTCTTGAAAGTAATCGGACAATAGAAGTGGAGTCAGTGAAGCCGCACCACAGCGCTCCTACGAACAAACAGCAGGAGCCACAACAGAGATTCACATTCTTATTTATTCAGCACAGCGCTAACAACATGCCAAATAAATAAAAGGCATGAATCCAAATGCAAATCAAAAACTACAAAGACAAGAGAAGACGTGTGTCCTTGAAGGGTAAAAACAACAACAAATAAATCAGGTTGCAGACAAGGATGGGAGAAGTCCACAGGGAGAAGCTGAAGGCAGCAAGTCGGCTCACAAACAACAAACTGAAAGAAAATAAAATAAGAGTGTCTGAGCTAAAAGCAATCAGTGAATCCAATCAAAGAGAGGACTGTGTCTGTGGGAAAAAAAGAAATGAAAACCCAGGCAATACATGTTAGTCAATGTGCAAATCTACCGTGAAGGTGTGGAAGAAAGAAAGCTATTGGAGGCAGAAAGGAAGAATATGAGTTCACAGAAAGGAAAAAAACATCTATAAACTTTATGCAGAGCAACAAACTGCAGATTAACTGATCAAGACGGAGATGTTCAAAAATAAATGGTGGAGATCAAATAACAAATAAGAACCTGCATCAGAATTTAATTGATATGTAACATGATTATGATTATAGTGTAATTATAGTACTGTCTCATCTTATTTCTTCTTAATGCCTGAGTCCTTTTGCACTCGCCTGAACATGAACATCATTGTCCTTTTAAAAAAGAAATTTAAAAAATAAACTTTCAACAACTTGAGTTTAATTAAACATTTTCTGCTGAATTTTCTAGATTTTGTTTACAAAGAAACGTCATTATAAAGAGGAATTGTAATAAAGTACTACTAAACTTTATTTCTTTGTCTGTTCATCACTTTTGTATTCTGCTTATTAAACACATTTCAGCTAAATGTCACAGACTTTCTCCTTAACGTACTGTTTTCACTCTGAAAGGAATGAAAGGAAGTAAGAAATAAAGAAGACTCAGCAGTAATTTAAGCCACAAAATGTGTATTTGTCGAAGAAAGAGAATAGTAGAGAGAGGTAGGAACATTATGTCAGAGGTCGCTGAGGTGACACCACTGTCGACATCAATCACTGCACTGAGTCAAGCTGTTAGCCAGGCTCATATGGTGCACTGACTAAACCATTACTACCACCATTAATCACAGCCTCGTGTCCACTCACATCACTGCGCCGAGCTGGATGGCTGCAGAGCAACACAAAGACTTCCACAGTAAGAACCTGCCGTTGACCTTTAGAAAGATTTTATTCAAAGAGATCTTTAAAATGTGCTCTGCTACGCTAAATTTCAGTAGTTCTGAGTTAAAACATCATAACGGGTTGTTAGTCAAGTAGAAGTCACAAAACATATTCTGCTTATTATTTCTTGCATCCATTGATATGTTCTCCTGCGCAGGTTTAGTAACATTCATGCCAACATTTGCTGATGACACCGTTACGTAACATAACTTTCTACACGATAGAAGGCCAGACTGTGTTGCCATGACGATACTACCAGGGGTATTCTTGTAGTTCAGGCCTAAGGTCCAAGGTCAACCAGTTCACACCACTCCAATACTCTTGACACTGCTGTCACCACCTTTGACCCACTAACATGATAAGCTGCCACTTTGATAATTAACCCCAATAATGCTGCTGCAGAAAAAGCGTGCATGTTCAAAACAATCATAATCCACAGACACATTATAACATATTTTTATTTTGCAGAGCAGGATCTTCATCCATTATGAAGAGGTAAAAGAAAACTCAGGCATGCACATTTAATATTCTCTAAACAACAGCAACATTCCTCTAGTCATGGAATGACATGACAACATCCCTCTAAACTTTAGAGCACTCTTTCTCAAACTGTTTTTCTCAAGGCTGGTTTAAGACAGTATAAGACAGAGAATCTGTGAAGAATCTGCCTTAGCCCTGTCAATCACTCTCATGCTTTTCCTCTCCCATTTGCTCTTTGCTAACTTATAGCTGGTTCAGTACAACATAGCCTTCCACAAATGTTAAGGCTAGTTAGCATATTGGCCGATGATGGTGTTTTCTGTAACCACATTAGCACATTGAGAAGCATACAGGAGGTTGATTGACAGCGGTAAGATCTTCTTCTTGGCTCTGATTGGTTGTTTTTGACCGGGAGCTGTGCATTTCTGCACAGCTCCCGGAGGAGGAGGAGAAGTTTTTTTACAGATTATCTGACTCATACCATTCTGTCATAACATGGTGAGTTTTAATAAATGTGGGAAATGCTGTTTTTTGTAAAATTACGTACTGCACCTTTAAACTAAAATACATTTAATATCTTTATTGTCTGGGCTGCACAGTGGCGCAGTTGGTAGAGCTGTTGCCTTGCAGCAAGAAGGTTCTGGGTTTGATTCCCAGCCCCGGTCTTTCTGCATGGAGTTTGGATGTTCTCCCTGTGCATGTGTGGGTTTTCTCCGGGTACTCCGGTTTCCTCCCACAGTCCAAAAACATGAGTCAGGTTAATTGGCCTCTCCAAATTGCCCCTAGGTGTGAGATAGACACCGGCACCTCCCGACCCCACTAAGGAACAAGGGTGTAAAGAAAATGGACGGATGGATCTTTATTGTCCTACAAGAATGAGACATGAGGAGACATTTAGGAATGAGGATTGTAGCAGCTGTACCTGTGTGACCCAGAGGCTGCTAATTATCCTCTCTGTGGTGTCATTTAGCTGTTCACACACAGTATAAGTAACAATTTGACATTGTTGATGATTAATGTAAGAGCAGAAAAAAAGTGCATTAACACTTGAGTATTTCTAAACTTTTAAAACAGTTGCTCTGTCAGCAAATGCAATAGTTTATATTTATCTTACATTCAGGTGATTTTCTAAATGCTTATGCTTACACAAACCACTTGCATCCTCAAAGGTCCAATTAGATAACTGTGAGTCTTTGCATGTGATTTAAAACCTATCCACAACCCAGGGGAGTGTACGGTTTGCTGCAGCGTAATAGCTTTCATCACACAGTGACAAAGTTACCCCATGTTGGAAAAAAACCCACAGCATTTTTTAATGACCACTATTCAAATCAGGCATTTAGAAAACAAGAAGAGGAAAAAACAGGATGAAAGGTCAAATTTCATCCACCCAATATCTATATACCTGCTTATCATTGCAGATATTTATTTTAGCCTCAAAGTCAGGACAGAAAGTCAACCCTCAAAAATGACAATTGTTAAAAAAAAGTGTATATTTGATGAGCCATGTTGACTTGCACATGGCATTGTAATGAAAAAAGAAAACACCCTTTCGTAGGATTTCAGTAAAAATAGCTGCTGGGTGCTCCTGAAATGTGTTTGATTTATCTTCAGCAAGGGTAACCACTTCTATGAATGTAAGTGCCTGCTGCTCTGGAGCAAACAGCTGTGATTTAACTCAATGCCAGAGTGTAAAGACTTATGCAGTGACCTTAGAGAATCAATTTCTGAGTATGCAGTGGTCATTGAAATGGCCCAAAATGCAACAGTACCAACATTGTGGCAGGACAAACAGAAAAAGACTAAATAAGTACAAGTTGTAGTGAAGAACTGAAGGAAAAGGCTTTGCAGTACCAACAGTTTCCACGCTGCATCTGGATAACCCACAAGACTTCTGGAATAATGTTTTATTTTACAGACTGGTCTGCAGAGAAGATGTTTGGTGATAATATGCAGCACCATTTTTGGAACTTCTCGTACCAGCCGGCAATCATGTTGATGAGGGAATTTTTTTTAGCTTGTTAAGCTTTTACAAGCTAAAAAGCTCAGAGTGAAATGTAAGGACGTCCCCCAACCCACCATTAAGGCTTGGACTAAACTGGGTCATCAGCAGTAGCATAACGATAATAAATACAGCAGCAATTCTGCAAAAAGAACAACTGAAGAAGCAGAGTCAATGTGTTGCAATGATTCAGTCACAGTGCAAACCCTAACCTGATTGGTAAAGACTTCTGTTGAGCAGAAAAAATATTTTTCCAGACATTTAACATCTGCCTTCCCTTGACTGACTACATTCTCAAACTGACAACTTGGACTTACCCTTATGAACCCTTCACCTTATTTTTGAGTCAGAGGGTGAACATTTTATAATTGCATCTGCAGAAATTTTAATTTATATTAAGATCTACATCTTATGACCATAAATAAGCATAGATGGAACATAGATGGATCAGTGACTAACTTCCCTTTTAATTTCTTCAATCTGACATGACTAGTGAATAAAATACCAAAACATTTGAATTTTCTCTGTACAAGTTAATAATTATGGGCTTTGCCGTAGATGAGATAACGCCTTTATTTGTCACTTTTTTACACATTAAATTTAATGCAGGTGTTTCAGATGTCTTTAGTAAATCAGTGGAAAATCTAATAATGTAGAAAAACATTTTCTACGTATGACTTTCATTTGTTGTCCTTTAAACAAGTAATTGTGTTTGTTTTATTAAAAAGAAGTCTTAATTTCATTAGATCTCATCCTATTTTCCCCTAAATTGTTTATTAAAAGATCAATGCATATATCAGACTTTCTGCCCAGGGGGAGCTGGTGCTCCTCCATGGGTGTCATTGCTGAGTGCTTCCCCTCTGCAGCTAACACAGTGACTGATCCATCCCATATGAGCTTGCCTCATCGTCTGCCTTCATGTCCTTAGCTTGTAATCACAACATTGATCAAAGCTACACTGTGCAAAGGGGGTCAATATGTGTTTCCAAGAAATGCATGTAGCTGCCAGAGATGGGCAGGATAAAGGAGAGAATGTGTCTGATTTTGACCTCCTGCTCATTCATCTCAAGTTCACACAATGCAGAAGACTGCTTACATCCAAAGACACCAAAGGCATGAACTCAACATTTTTCCATTGCAACACACCAATTTCAAACAATTAAAAAAAAAATATTAACAATGACATGATTTTAAAAAAGTGGAAGATGAAAAGAGAAGTTATTTTAATCCACAGGGCACACTTTGTCATAACTACAGAATCGGAACAGAATTGAAGTGGATGATTCAGCAGGTTGTATAAGACATATCTGCATATACTGCAGCAGTATCAT
Source organism: Poecilia mexicana (assembly GCF_051168715.1). NCBI lineage: Eukaryota > Metazoa > Chordata > Actinopteri > Cyprinodontiformes > Poeciliidae > Poecilia > Poecilia mexicana. The sequence goes on from NW_028263379.1 coordinate 9,875,839, forward strand.
GATATGGTTCTCGTCATGACTGAGTGAGTCAGTGTGTGACGTGAGTCTCACATGCTCAGTTAGGAGTCATGCATGTGTCACAGATCTCTGGAAATAAAGGAGGAAGGTTAGTCTCTTGTTGACAGATTTAAAAAAAACAAACAGGCTTCAATCTCAAAATGTGTAAAAAATGAATTTCTCGTTAGTAAACTACTAAAGCTATATTCATGTATGAAACCTCTAACATCTCCTAAAATTGAACTGATTATTTTTTGAAAACCCTCTGAGCAGCAGAGATAAGGCTAACTGAGACAACTGTACTCGAAGGGCACAGTGATGATTCAAAGCTTGTCTTAAAAATGCTGTTCAAACAGAGTCGAGCTGTTTTCTGAAATGTCCTTAAGCAAATGACAGCTTGTCTTATAAGATATTAGGGGACCATGCAGAAGAGTTCAGTGCATGACATCTGCTTTTGTCCTGCTCCTCAGAAAAACTAGCCAGCACACATTTGAACAACCTTCTCAATTAAATGAAAATAGATATCACATGGGCAGCATCTACTGTAGAGTTAGGATGTTTTCACACCTGATAGTTCAGTAGACTCGGTTCGATTGGGGACCAAAATTGCCGAATTTGTTCCAGTTTCAGCTGCTGCAGTTAATTTTCACACTGCACTGCGTTTGAAAAGCTTGTTCCCCTCCTCACCTGTGGTGGCGCTGCATTAAGAACCACTGAGGGAAATTACACAAAAACCTCTGAAAAAGACACAAAATGTAAACAAAAATGGAGGAACGTCAGATTTTAGTGGCTGTAGGATTTCTCTTTTGTCTTTGATAAAAGACCACAAGTAATTTCTCCCACTAGCGCTAGACTCTTGCGTTTGTTTTGGATGTATTTACCCAGAATGCTCTGCATTACAGTCCACTTCCTGCTCTCGGGTCCGCTTGGCATTGACATATGCATTTGAACCGCACCAGAGTTTACTTCAACCAAACCGAGACCTAGTTGTAGGCGGACTAGAGTTTGTTGTTTTGGTCCGGGAATTGTAATTTGATTATGTATTCACACCTCTGCAAATGAACCAAACCTTCGACTAAAGTTTTAATAAAGCGGACTAAACAGGGCACACTTAGAGCGAATGCCTCAAATATTAGGTTCTTGATTCAGCCTTCCAGAGTTTGATTCCTATGCTGCATGTCTTCTCCCTTTTCTCTCTCTCATTACCTGTCTAATACTGCAAATAAATACTGTATCACTAGTTGCACAAAAAAAAATTAAAAATTAAAAAGTAACCGAAATAATAATTAAAATCATAAATCTTAAGACATCTTCCCACGCTGCCCTGGAAATGGTCCAGCTCCCTGTTTAATGATGTTGTTCCTTTGTCTGAAATTTCAAAGCAAAGTCTAAACTGTAAGGTAGGCTTTGTCTTTGTGTCTACTATTGTTACTGAGGAGAATCTTATTTCAGGCACTTTCATTTTCGCGGTGAAAAACTCTATAAGGGCTGTTATTTGACCTCAACTTAATTATAGCTCTAGAAGCTCCAGATGGGAATTCATAAAACCAAATCTCTTGTGTGTTCATGAACAGACCTCCACCGCATCTGCAATTGATTTTTATTGAATTAAGCCAATGTGATGTGTTGTTCAGACATCTCCAACCTGACAGTGTACGCCTCCTGGATGATAAATAGATCTGCTAATAATGTCTAATTTGTAAGGCTTCTGGCTCCGCAATTGAAATGCAATCAATATGGCCATTAGCTCCACTGCTATTAAGTTTCTAAACATGTGAACAAAGCGCACACACCATCACAGCACAGTCATTCAGGCGTTTGTTTGTAGACAACCACTCTTTTACTTTCCTCTACCAACATCTGCCTGGAGGCAGCGAGCGACAAATAGGGAAAGTTTACATTTTATTTGCTTTGCATGGGCATATTTTTGCTTCTACAGTACCAATGTTGACTCCCCATGCACATGTATGTAGTTATAAGTCACACAAAACAAGATTCACTGATGAGATGCAGCTTTGAACAACTGAAAATGTTTAAGTCCAAAACCTCCACATTTTATTTTGCCATGCAGGGAAATTGCTGCTGTGTTGATTATTTTTCTCCTGCATAAACAAAGTTGTCTTAATCTTAAGATCACAAAATGATAAAAATCTCCTGCAGGATTTTCTATTAAAAACACAAGTTGTAGTTTCTTCAAATATTATCTTGAAGCACAGATCACCACAATAACCCCAGTATGTTTGATTGTAGTTATCTTCAGAAATACTGTGTATGTTTTACACCAGATGTAATACGACGATTGTACCCAAAAAGTTCTTGTCAGTCTAAAGAACATTTTCCCCCAAGTTTTTTGAATCTCTAAAATCATGTCTTTGTTGAACTGTGTTAGAGGCAAAACTATGTTTTCCTTACCTTTAAAAAAGCCATTCATCCTGATATTATGTCCAATGCCACATTTGTGGGTATAAAACAACGGAGTAAAAGTACGACAGCAGAAATTGACCAAAAAAAAATTATGGTTTATCGTCATTTTTGCCAGGTCGACTTCTGGTGTTTTAATGTTTTAGTTAAGCAGCCAAACGTTTGAATGCCTCTCCAGTTCTGTGCAGCCTTCTAGATTCACACGGAGATTCAAATTCAATTCAGTTCCAAAATACTTAATTCCTCCCAAAGGAAAATTAAATGTTTTAATTCGTATCATTCCTGTATCTTCCAAGTGTCTTGGAGCAGAGCTGTGTGTGTGGACTGATCATCTGAACTTATGCCAGCTCCCTAACTTGCTTTATTCATTTCCAGCCTTTCTAATTAGTGTGAACTCTAAGCAGCCAAAACAGTTACCTCCCAAATCCTCCTCCAGCTGCTTCCTTTCTCTCTCATTGCCGTTCCCTTTACTGTGTATTTTACGAGGGTATTGTCCTCGCGTCCTCTGCAGAACTGATGTCCTGGGACTGTTTTTTCACAAGAGCATTTGCAATTTTATTTGTCTTGCAGTTTTCCCTCTTAGTCATTGGTCAGCCTGCATGCTCTCCCCTCCCACTGATGTGCTGCTATGATATGGTGACATAGCAACAGCTGCTTGATTCTGCTCATCAATCATATGGAGCTGATGTTTATGCTCTCTCCTTTCAGCTGCAGTACGTGGCCATAATGCCAAACCTGGCCGCCTGAGCCTTGTTGCTGGGATGGAAAGTGTGCGGAGAATAACAAAATATTTGGATGAAAACAGGAAGCTGACTGCCTAAGGCCAAGCACTAATGCTGATGAAGAATCTGCAACACTGATGGTGTCATTAATGAGTGTGGTCATTACGGGACTCTGCCCATTCTGATGTTCTGACAATATAAATATGCATTACAGGGTTGAGGTCCAGACGACACTCACCCAGAGGGTCTGTCGGGTTGCAGAGAGGAGAGTCGCTCTCCCTCCGCAGTCTGGATTTACTCCTGACATGTAAATGATACTCTCCTTTACGTCTCACCTTGGAGGAGCGATTTTCCAACATTAGCTCGTGCCAGATCATCCAATAGACTCTGAAAAGGAAAGACACGTTACTACATGTTAACAACGGATTAAACCGTTTTAACTGCTGATAAAAGTGACAGAGGACACAGATATGGGAAGTGTGGAAACCCCTACTGTATCAAATTGACAGAGGAATAACAGAGAGTTGGCCATGCTAAGGTAAAAACCCAGCACATACAGTGTTCATGTTTTGTTTTTTGTTTCATCCAGATGGCTTGCAATGGCCCCACAGTTTGGGAACCTCTGGACGAGGCTATGTTTATTAAAAAGAAAAATAACTCGAAACAGAAACAAGACAACCTTATTAGTGAGTAGACTTTGTTCAACATTTTTCAGTTAGTAATTACACTTTGAAATTAAAAGCATTTAAATATTCTTGTCTAATTTAAACAAAGACCCTTCAGGCAATGTAAAACTAAAAGTTTGAAACTCAGAAGTGCCTCTCTTATTATAAAAATCCTCATTTGAAAAATGAATCAATTAGAAACAGAACATTGAGTGATTGTCTAAAAAAAACTGTTATTTAATAGTTGAAGCAACAACTATTAAATAATCTGTGAGGTATTTAAGTTTTCTTTTTTAAAATTTGATTACAAGTAAAAGAAAAAGCCTGTGCTTGGAAAGATTAGCAACAGTAATTAATCAGTCATATTTTTGTAAATTTTTCTAATTTCAACACATTGAAGCAAATAAGATATTTTATTATTTATTTACAGAAAATAAATGTTTTTGAAATCATTTTAGTGAGGGAAATTGGAAGATTATTTAATTTTCAATGAGACCAACAAGTAAAAGTAATGTTTTGTATAAAGTGGAATAAAAAGTTGGCAAATGTGGATCTTTACACACAATTGATTCAAGTTACTTTAACATTGAATTCCCTCATATTTGATGACCTAGTTCTCATATAAAGGTCCCAACATTTCCATCCAACAGGACATACGGTTGGAGACACTGTGATTTGGAGCTGGTCTGCCTTCAGGCCATTTATTATAATGAAATACAATAAGAAGCATCACCAGGGGAACAGATACAAAAGGTTTTGGATTGCTGTGGCCCCCGGATTGGCCCCCATTGCAGTTCCACATATCTTTTTGAAGACAGCCTGTAGCTTCATAGAAACGTTGTGTAAACTTTGTCCCACAAAAATCACATCTGACATCTCATTGCTGGATGTTTAATGCGGAAAATATTTTTGAAAGGATTTCCAATATTCCAACTTTTTATTCATTAACTTTATGTTGCAAAAGTGTGTGCAGATAAGGAGGAACAAATCACTTCCAGGTAAAAATTCAAATTCAAAACATTCTTCAAAGTCTGGAAAACATGATGAAAATGTGCAGTTTGGTTCTTTCATGTCCAGGATGATGGATTTAGTTGCCTTCTATCGATATGAATGAATGACCCATGCTTTAGGTATGATGTGATTTATTCACAGATTTTTTTTGTGCATTTGGTAAAATACCTTTCCTCACTAGTCAAGATGGATTTTTTTAATTAACCTAGGATTCAGTCATCTAAAAATAATCTTTTTTCTTCCATGACTTGTTTTCTGCAGGACCACAGGTTAAATCCAGAACCCCATCTGCAACCATCAAATGTTGCAGCTTCACAACACAGCAGTCAGAGTCTCCTCTATAGAATACAATGTTTACTAATTCATGCAGGGGGGAATAAGTTATTGGCTTTCATATTGCGCCTCAGTGGGAGATAAATGTGCTCCGTCCAGCTCTCTGCAGAGACCTTTGAGAATTCATCAAGCTGTGGGTAAATTGATTTTCATTGGTCACTGTGGGGAGGCCTTTTTACATGAAGGAGCTCTGGTGGACTATTACGGTGAATTCACTCCCGAGTGTTGCACAGCAGGAATATAGCAGTGAAGATATTAGTAATTTTCTTTGTTTGCCTTTCTGAAGTCAAGGAGTGAGCTTCTCTTGGTGCAGTGAAAGCATTAAAGGGCTCAGACTGAAGTATTTTTACAAAGTGCTATAATTAACCAATACCCAGAGGGAGGAGTTGATGGTGATGGGATAAATCAACATAAAGTGCATGAAGTTTTGTCTGTACGGTAAGAAGGTTTCTAAACAGTGTCTGGAAAAACATCCTAAGTTTGAAATCTGAAACCTTGATTTGAGTTAATTTAACTAAATCAGCTGTGACTCACCTTCTGGCATCCCTATACAACCCACTTCTACCAACAAGATTGCACTTAGTTTTCCCATAAAACATTTTACAAAGCCGGACCGTACAGAGAAACGTACCTTTTCCTCTCTGAATACTCTCTCCTCATCAGAGTCCTGGGTCCTTTCCAACTATATTTTCTCTCTCATGGCTGAGTTGAATATTTTGGATCATTATCCTGCTGAAAAAACAAACACAACCCATATTCAGTTTTCAAGAAGAGGCCAGTAGATTTTTATTTAAAATCTCCATGTATTTCAAAGGTTTCACAATATGATGCACTAACAAGGCTTCAAGGGAGCTTAAAAAATAAACAGGCCCACAGCACCACTGATCCTCCACCATATTTCCAATGTTCTTTTTTTTCTTTTTATTTAACATAAAAGTTTCCTGGAGTGTTTGTTTCTGTTTATTTCCAAGAGTTCCAGTTAATGTCCAAGGTACTTCTAGTAGCAAGACAGAAAGTTTTTTATCTATAAAAAAAATACAACCAGCTTGCATGTAAATAGCATGTATGACTGATGATGAGTCTTGTGATAAAGATGGATACTTGCTCATGCAACATCATGGCTGGTGGCTAAAATAAGGACTCTTAAATGTTGGATTAAAAAAATGATTTTGTTTTTTTTATTTTTGAAAAAATCAGTTTATTTTACAGCTTTGAACACAAATCTAAAAATAAGTGTGGTCTAAAATATTTTTGACTGAAGCACCACATAATGTTGTCAAACTGAAATCGACTGTAAATACCAAATAACAGCAACATCCTCAAATAATTATTTTAAAGTAAATGCAGAAAAATGTAAGTTTTTAACTACAGAATCTCAGATGGTTCTGGTTTTATTTGAAGTAGGTTACTTACCTTAGATCACATGTGTCAAACTCAAGGCCCGTGGGCCACATGTGGCCCGCCATGTCATTTTATGTGGCCCGCCCCAGCATTTTATAGGCAGATGATTGACTTAAAATAGGTTTTGAGCACGAATTGACTACAAACTACATCTCCCACAATGCATTCCGATTGTTATCAGCCAACATTACGGCTTCTCGCCACTAGAGAGCAGCAGAGTCACCTCAAACTGCTTATTGATTTTCCCAGCGAATAAAACTGAGACATCGACAAACTAACATCAAAACGTCCAAGAAAAGAAAAATCAATTTACAAGTAAGACTGTGAATAAGATGTGTGTGAGTTGGTGTCAGGGCGGCAGGTCGCGCTAGACGTTATCTTGACCGACAACATAAAAAAAAATCGGTCGTGTACTATTTTTATCCGTGAAATTACAATCATATTAACATCGGATATTTAGTCGCATTTTATGCGGTTTAGTTAATATTCACCGTGAATCCAGATCCCATCACAAATTAAACAGATAAATGTATTTCTCGTAGTGACAAAATCCACTGACTGAGGCCCCAATAACTTTTAATAAATTAAATTAAGCGACTTTACTTAAATTAGCACCACTTCACCCGCTGGGGTCTGAACGCACTTCCTCCTGGTTCCCATCTGCAGAAAAATCTGCGCTAATTCATCAGTCAGTTGGATCTGTCTGATCCAAACAGATCAACTGAACTCTGAGTGTTTTACCCTGAGCGGTCCGGTGTGCGCTTTTACCAGGATTTTGTTTTTCTTTTTTTTTCTTTTTTTTTTGCGTGTTTTTGCTTCCCCGAAACGGACAGATGTTACGTCTGCAGCTCCTCCAGAAAGCCGCTCTCCTGGGTAACATGCACCAAGGCTCCATTTGTTAAATCCGCTGGATGAGTTACTCCCAGCGGTTTCTAATTCTTCGCAGTCCGCAGTGGTTGAGCAGCGGACTGCGCATGTTACAGTCTAATTAACTTTTGCATAGTCATTTATTTCCTCCAGATAAACTACCGGCTCCTCAAATGGATTAACACAACGTTGCATTCTCTTTAGTTTTCTCTGGTCTGTAATGGAGACTTGAATTTAAGCTCCATTTCAACCAAAGGTTTGTAATGCGCTTCCTAACCAGACGCTCCAAAGCGTCCGGTCCATAACTCTTCAACACGCTGTCAGCTCCCGGTCAGAAAGACGCATTTAGTTCAGAGACCATGAGATGATATTCAGAAAGGATTTTTTTTTTAATTAATTGATTTCAGTTGCCTCTGAGACTAAATCTTTGCGTAAAGTCTATAATGTCTGCCCATGTGACTGTTTTTATTATTTGCTTGCTTACCTTTAAACACTGATTTAAATATTGTAATTTTTAAACTGAGCAGTAATTTTACATCCATGGAAACTCAAATGTAATATTTAAAACTTCAATACATAAATCAGTTATTTAACAATATGAGGTGTTTAATGTATTTTTAACATTGCATTTTTATACATTTATGCTAGAGGTGCCCAAGTCTAGTTTTCCAGAGCTACCATCTGCAACTTTAGATGCATTTCTTCTCTAACACACCTGGACCATTGACTCAATATAAGCCTCTACAGAACCGAATGAGGGAAGTCAACCTTTTGTCTGGGTGTGTTTTAGCAGGGATGCACTCCTGATTTGTACTGTCAATGTGGCCCATTGAGCCAATATGCTGAAGTGGCCCTCGGTGAAATTGAGTTTGACACCGCTGCCTTAGATCAACCTCCTAATATCAACGGTTTTGATAAACAATAAGAAATTGTGACTGAACAATGTAGCAAAAAGCTATGGAGTCAGACCAAAGAAATTAATCAAGGTGTAATAGCTGAAAAAAGATTTTTCTCAGAAAGGAATCAATGTGAAGATTTTCTAAAATTGTTCAAAGACGTGAAAAACCCATTTTAGTCTTGGCCCACATGTCCAAATTGAGGCCATTAAGGGAGTTATCTACTGCAGGTGTGATACAGTATTGAGTGTAAGAGGAGGTAATTCAGTTACAGTATTTGATTAAGTGCTGGCCTTGGGACAGCAGCCCTTGAGGACTGGAGTTTGATTTAAACGGCTGCTGACGTGAATACTCAGGAGTGCAGAAAAGGACTTTTCAGACAGAGATTCACTTTTTGATTACAGATTTTTGACATTTTAAAATGTAAACCTGCATTTCAGACATTCTACAAAGATTTCAAGGTTAAAAAAATAATTTATTGATTAGTCATTTTTGAGGGCTCATAACATGTAACTAATTAATTAGGAATACTTAGGATTGATGTGTCCTTCATGACAGAAACTACATCGATAATACAGAACTCAATGTGTCTTCTCAAGATAAATGACCTTATGTTGAGTTAGAAGTAAAAAAAAACTGCTTTCATTTTTAGATGCATATTAGATAAGTGTGGAAAAGCAATGAGTACAGTTCAGTCTGATGAGGCTTTGCTTTTTAATGTGAAATTTGGCATTTTAATGGGGCAAATAGACATCAAAGATATGTAATTAATGCTGACTATCTCTCTCAGTTTAAAATGACTTTTCAGCCCTGAGTGTGAATAAAAGATTTAAGAAATGTCCATCAGCTGGCTACTGAAGATGCAGACATCACATTTAAAACAGAAACATGTCTCCCTGCTGAACTGTTCTAAATTTTTCCTTTGGTGGAGAGGAAATGGAAATGAGTCTGCAACAACAGGGCCATAAAAGCAGAGAAGAAGATAATGAATTTACCAGGGTAAATGTTGATACTTTAATTAAATCCATCACTCACACTGGAAACAGGAAAAAAAAATGTTTTTTTTTCTTTGCAGTATAGTATTTCCCTTCAGTATCTATGATTTCTGCTTAGCTTGCAGGATCTGTTTGGTGCATCACATTTTCAAAAACATCTTCACTTTTGGATGCAGCATAGCTGCTAAAGACAAGAGCAGCTATGAGTGGGTGGAAAAGATTTTATGTGGCATTAACAGATAGAACAATACCTCACATGAGAGCCTCGTATTTCCAGGAAAAATCTGGAACCATTTTCCCAAAGCTTATAGCTTGATTTGTTTCTAGTCGCAAGGAAAATTCCAATTTATGTTGCTCCAGGTTTATTACCAGTCTTTAGGCTTTTCTGAGCAATGTTAGTATTACCTGGGGAAGACAACTATTCGATTTTTTCCAGTAAGCACCAGCCCATTTCAGTCAGTTATCCACACAGGAAAATTATATTTGAGAGAAGTCTGAGCAATCCCAGAACCCATGAAACTAAATTATCCATAGTCTCAAGCAGAAGTTCAAAGTTTAAGTGATTCCACTGGCCATTTCAGCAAACCAACACTGATCTTTTATAGCAAGCAGCTGAAATCCACTGGAACCTGAAGAAGGATTGTTCTGGTATAGGTTTTTGTCTGTCATGTCGTGTTTCTCTGCACTATTTTTATATTTTTTTATTGAGCATATCTACTTGCTGCTTTAGCAAACCTGCTTTGCCCTTAGGGACCAATAAAGACTCATCGAATCAATGCAGCTCTGCCCCAACACCAGCTAATGACTGCTTGCCAACCAGATGTCACTATTCCAGCCAGTAATTGTGTGCAACATCCGATGTGCAGCTTGAAATTACTTCACACTTCTACAAAAATATGTTTTTTCTATATCACATTTAATAAAGCAAACAAAGATGTAACAGCAAATACAAGCTATCTGGTATGCGAGATGTTTCTACCTCAGGCTAGAAAACATTTGAAATCTAAGCAACAATATTTGTCAGTTTTCAAAAGAATTCAATTTCACAGAGATTACCATGGAACAAAAGGATTAATGCTTAATAACTTTTGAGATATTTAGTTCTCCCAGTCTTTCTTCAAGGGGTAATGGAAGAGGCTTATTAAAGCAGCACAGCTGGATTCAAACATGACAGAAAAACATTCAACAGTGAGCTATTTATCTGAGAGGGAGTTCAGATAATAATCACAGGACTGTAGCTCATTTTCAGAGTTAATGTCTCACTTTTGTAGACACCAAAGAAATGATATCTAAATAAACTTGCACAGTGTAATTTAATGTCAGTATTAACTGTTCTGGCTTGGTTTTATGGAAATGGTCATCTGACTTTTTTAATTAGGCAACAAAATAAATTTTAGATCCATCTTTTTTCACTTGTTTGCAATTATCCAAGATGATAATTATCCAAGAAGGACCAGACATTTTTTCTACTGCTGTCATGTGTGATGGATTAGCCCCTTGTATTGTTGTCATGAATTCACCTTAACCCATTTCCTTTCCAATTGCAACCAAAGTGGTGAATGTATCCCACCAAGTTAAGTTGATGCATATTTAATAGGCACACAAGGGATTATGTTGGAAGCACTTTTCCACCATCTCGTGGTCAGCATTAACCCTATTACATATTACTTTGCTATTTTAAAGTACCAGTTTCTACCTTACTTAGTATCTGCTTGACAGCAAAAACATAAATAATATGATTTTAAATTATTTTGCAATGTTCCTTAAGTTAACGCATTTGGCTCAGAACTCAGTGGAGCGGAAGTAATGTTCAATACGGACAATTTTCAATGTGACACAAGCAAGTAAACAGATTGCTTACCGCCAGTTTTCTTCATCTCATCGCCTCCTTCACATTGGACGTAAGTTTTTAAAGGACTTATATCAAGTATTATGGTGAAGCTACAGTCAAGTCCAGTTCCTGACCGGTTCCTTAAGAAGAGCGAAGCAGCTATAAAGTTGATCGCATTTCACCCGTTTGCTAACAGCAAGCAATGAGGTGCGTTCAAGGTGCCTACGTTAATTTGAGTGTCCATGTATTTGTGATAAAACAGGCATTTTATGTGAGTAAGCTTTATACTTGGTTTACACTGGTCACAATGTTATCTGTAAGGCATTTTACATGACGTCTGAATGAGGTGAAGCTTACTGAATAAATAATAAACCCGAGGAACACCATCCTTATTTATTATATAACAAAAAAGACTGAACAGTAATGGAAACTTTACAATAAAAGAAAACAAAATAGTATAAATTTTCTGAACCTGCTTGTCCATCCAGGGTTGCGGGGAGCTGGTGCCTACCTCCAGCTGTCATTAGCTATGAGTCAGAGTACACAGTGGACAGGTTGTCAGTCCATCACAGACCAATACAGAAACAAACAACCTCAGATGAAATGTGAAACTATTAAGGTTCTGAATTACTTGTAATTTCTAACCACTGTTGTGTCTCAAAAACCTAATAGACATGCAGGGAGGATTATATTTCCAACACTACCATGCTCTTCTCTTGTGACAGTGATGTTTCAGTAGCAGATTTTAGCAGAAAATGTAATGCAGTTGCTTTAATTAATGAATAAGCTGTGCAGTTATCTGAGTGAGTAAAAGCAGCCAGTGTTTCCATGAGAGGGAGAACACGAACGCAGAAAGAAAAGGAGATAAAGGAGAGGAAGGACATCCTGCATCTTAAATAATTTGGACGGAGCTCTCCACCTTACCACATGCTTAATTATCCCAGACTCTCCACAGTTACATGATTAACATTCTCATGTGTTCCCCAACAGATTCTGAATTCTAATGGGTCAGAGCTGCGTGTTCAGGTTTTGACTTTGGAAAGGGAGGTTACTGGAGCTCCTGGACCTGCAGAGTGATAAAAAAGGCTTTAATCTTCCATCAGAGGTAATTTATAAAGTAGTAAAGAAGGCTGTCCGCAGGATAGCTGATTAATTCATCATTTCCATGAACTCTGGTACTTCAACCTTAGATGGTGGTGGTTGTAACGCAACATGCCTTCCTAAGACAAAACAATGATTTTAATCAGGAGTCATGATGAAGGATGATGTTAAATGTTTTGTCACTGTTACACTGCATTTAAAAATGTTGCTGTTTTAAAATTTGTCAGGTAAATCACAAGCTGTGTTTCCGTCACAAATAATATTCCGACAAAAAACACAATTTCACGATTGCATTGCTTCTATTAAATAAGAACCATAATTTTAAAAACATGTGAATAACTTTGTTTACACAGTAAGTAATTAAAAAACATGTCACGCCATCATCCACCCACCACTTCCTGTCATCTTCTTCGTCTCTTCCAGACAGTAACAACATCCAGTTGTTATGACTCATGTGCTGTGAAAAAAGTGTTACAAAATACACAACTTTTGATGCAGCAAGAAAACAACCTCATCTTTGTGCAAACATGTTTTGTCAAAGCACTTGAGGCTTCTTTTAAATTGTCATGTTTCCATTATGCAAACTTATTTTTATAATTTCAATTTGTGCCATCATATTGTAAGTGGAATCACAGCTGCAGAAAGCTCTGACTCAAACATTTAATGTCATGTCAGGATTCGTTTTGTTTCACAAGTTTGGGTTGGTTAAATTTTCAGTTTAATTTCCTCCAAACGAACTAAAAAGACTGAATAAAAGTTATAGGTGCATGCTTTGTTTCTTGTCTCATTGGAATATGAAGGACTGTCCTAAACGAGGATAAACAATAAGCGACGGAGTGAAAAGCATTCTGCAGTTGGAAGGGTGTGCGGTTGATGAAGGATTTGTCACCAGGATTTTGATGGTGGCTGGGAATTTTGAAGCTAGCACAGTGGCTGCCCGCGGCCGCAGATGGAGCCAAGCTGGATATTTGACATTAATTAGGAGGAAGAGGCCAGTTTCTCAAATCTGTCACGGCTGCTCATCAGCTGCATTACTCTCAGTCTGTCCATACATCTCTCTCTCCACGAAATATCTACCTTTTCATCTTTACGGAGGATCCATCTATCTGTAGCGAGGCCTGTTGCTCTGGGCTCTGATGCTGAGCTCTGACAGAGCTCAAAGTTTTGATTAATGGTTCAGCTGTGAGTCAGAATCCTGTAATTGGCGACTGACTCTCGCTGCTTTTCCATTTTTCTTTCCCGTTTCCCGCTGACAGAGCTGCAGCTGATGTCTGAGTGCCGCTCTGCAATGTCTTCGAGTTAGTGTCAAACCTTGAGCTGCCCACAGCCACGAATAACATTCTTCACACTTTTTCAGCAGGTTTGACGCATATAATGCCTGAGGAAGGAACACAAACAGAGGCTGAAAGAGTTTGCTTGTGTTTACTCAGGAACTTGACTGGAAAAGCTGCAAGCCAGTGATTGGATAAACCCGGGTTTGCATTCCTATATCGGCCCTGTCTTACGATATAACTTCAACTTTTCACTTTACTTGGATTCTGACATCACTGTAAGAACCCAGTAAGACTTTTCACCATATAAACTTGGAGGCAAACTCAAACAATGCAATTTATAACAATCAACACAGTATAAATGGATGCTTCATGTGTAAAGTAAGATATTATTGTATATGAGCTTTCATCTCACGTAAAAGGAGCACACCAGAAAAAAAAATGGCTTACATTCTGTAATCGCTCCCAGCCTGCAAAGTCATGTTTCATTTTTCTCCACTTAAGGCTGACTAGCAGTCATCTAAAGCCTCGGATTGAATATTTCTCTCCTCATGTCTCATTGCTTTGACAGCATCCGCCCTCCTGAGGTAAAACATGAAGCGTCCGCAGTCTGGAAGAATCTAATTTTAACAGAGACGTTTGGAAATAATAGAGGGATGAATAATTACGCTTTTTAAATGTTTTATCATTCTGAGAGCAGACTGTTGGGGCCCTAAAGATGGAAAGGAGACAAAGTGCCTGATTAAAGTATTCAGACAACTGAAACTTTTCTTCAGTTTGTGACATTAAAGCCACAAAGTTCTATGTATTATATTGTAATTTTTTTGTGATAAACCAACACAAAGTAGCAGACTATTATAAACTGGAAGGAAAATTAGGCATACATTTTAGAAAATCTAAAAGTTTGTGCTGTTTCAGATACTTTTACTCTGATGCCACTAAAATAACTCAGTTTAAAGGTCATCTAATCTAAAAAGAGTTTTGTTAGTGATTATTAGTGAACAAACAATGTAAGGTCAAAGGAGCACATTACTGAAAGTAAAACCTGTTGTTTTGTTTTGGACAACAAACATAAAAATAAAAAGTTTACTGGTTTAGATCAACGTATTTGTATTGGTTAAAAAGCCCACTAGTCCTAATAACAGTAAATATTTATTGTTTTATGTGCAACAAAACTAAAAATATCCAAAACATGATCATGGGCAAAAAGTACAAGACACTGCAACAGCATGTTAGCTTTGTTTCAGCTCTAAAATGACCACCAGCACATTAGGGCAGTGGTTCCCAAACCTTTTCTTCGGCGCCCCCCCAGTGGTTTCCAAACATTTTCTGCGCCCCCCCCCCCCCCCATGGATTACAAATGGCTGTCTGGTTGAAACGACGCGTGTGGGGGGGGGGGGTGCATCGACTTTTTTGGGGTCAAAATGAATGTACGTAGCTGAAAATAGACACCAACACCGGTAGCCTACAAGGTACTTGTTAAGCTTAAGGTTCTGTATTGATATTAGCTAGTCATCTTTTAGCTAACATTACCTGCATCCAACAGCTTTACTCAACTCAGTCGGTTAGTTTGGAGGGAAAAACTGTGAAAAGTTCTTTGCGTGTTGCTGGTTTGCTGCCGTGATTCTAACACAAACCTACGTAGCTCCGCACAGCAGCAGCAGGTCTCCTTCTCAGGTGTACACCCAGCGCGAGCGTCATAGCACTCATGTTGCGTTTAAAGGCGGCTCGGAAAAACAGGTTACAACATGTTAACAACGGATTAAACAGTTTTAACTGCTGATAAAAGTGACAGAGGACACAAATATGGGAAGTGTGGAAGCCTCTACTGTATCAAATTGATTTAGGAATAACAGAGAGTTGGCCATTCTAAGGTAAAAACCCAGCGCATACAGTGTTCATGTTTTGTTTTTTTTCATCCAGACGGCTTCCCGCGCCCCCCCTGCAGTGACACGGCGCCCCCCCTAGGGGGCGCGCCCCACAGTTTGGGAACCTCTGCATTAGGGAATGATTATTAGTGTGAAAAAGAAAATGACATTTTACCTTTGCTTTAGCTATGTTACATTTCATATCTGATACTTTAAGGTTTTATGCAGGTTGAGTACCCAGGGGCCTCTTTCAGCTTTAATCCAACCCTGCTTCTGTAACTCTGTTTAAAAAACAGCAATATTTGACATGCTGACAGGATTATGAGGTCCACAGGAGACAACCAGTCCTTTCTATGTTCACCTGCAGACACCTGAAACCTGCAGGAATATTGATGTTGCAATATCTAACGGCTTTCGATGCTTTGGTTGATATACATCACAGCACACACACACCCCATGTCTGACCAACTTCCAGGAACTCGGTTGTTTCCTTGTTTTCAAGCGGAGTCATCACTCTCCAGACACACGGTATGAACATTAGTTTTCATCAAGGACTCCATTGACAGTTTACGGCTCTATGGTTGGTGATGCAAGCTATTGAAAGTGGCACATTTTCTGTCAGGCACACACCCTACCCACCTAAAAGGCAAGTATAAAAATGTCTTTTTTGATCAATCTTGTGTTTATAGTAGCTTTATGTTATGTTGTTGTTTACAACTCAACTTTTACAGGTGATCAGAAAGTCACACAGTGCATGTTATTGCCGATGGAAACACAACCAGTTTATTATTTTTTCAATAATGAAATTTTAGTGTGCAACTGGACATATCACATTTTTCTAAATGAGTCAGAGTTAATTAAAGTAGCAGCTTAGATATTGCATACTTTAGGAAGATAAAATGAGTTATTTTTAATTTGAGGAAACTGTAGTAACTCCACATTAAATGCCTTCTGAAATCCCTTTCACAGTTTAGTCCATGAAGTCGTAGAGTGCTAACAGGTTGCTTGTTTGGCACAGTGATCCAGTTCTTTATTTAAGATTTTTTCAAAGGACATTCATGTTTTGTGTCATTGTTATGATGCTAATAATTAATAAGTTCCGTTTATCCAGCAACCTTTTTATGCTCATCCGATAAAAACCAACAGGGACGGTTTGTCTGAAAGAGCTCTCTAAACACATCCCTGCTGGGGTCACAAAGCTCACTGGATTTATGACTGTAAGAATGTTTCTTTCTCAGCTGAAGCATGAAATAAGACGCTTTGCAAAAGTATTCATGCCATCTGATATGATCCAGAGTCTTCAGTTTTCCATTTTTGAATTTGTCACTCTTGGTATTCCATATTCAGTTGCTTCCTTAATTTTAAGATTTCTGTTCTCTGTGTATTTTAATTTATGTATTTTTTTTTTTCTTTAAGGTCTAGGTTCTGTTTACTTCTTAATATAATATTTTTTCTCCTCTTATTTGTAATAAGGATGACTTTTTGTGCCGTCTTCTTTTTCAGGTTGGCAATTTCGCTCATAACTAATATTCCTGATTCTCATCAGCAATCTGAATCTCTTATCGTTTATGTTGTCATATTCATCAGAAAACTATTTTAAATTGAGTTACAAAAAGTAGTGGAAGAAAAAGGATAAAAAGTGGAACATTGGTTGCAATGGATTTCATTTAGCAGTACAGAAGTAAAAGACATGAACACAAAAGCCAATTTTGAAAAACATTTTCTTTCCATTTTACAAATATTCACTGCTTTGTGCTACTCAAAGTGTATCAGAATGTGTGGAAATAATGTAGCCAAAATATGAACAAAATAAAGGGCACCTTAGTAAGGCATGGTATATTCCCCTTTAAATGTCAATTAGTTGAATCATCTCTAATTGGGTTTTATTGTTTAAGGGAAAGGCCGGTATGCTTTGCACTGTGAAACTACCTTGAGCTTTTACACTTCCTTACAGTCAGGAGTTGAATTAAACTACTCTTGAGAGAAGTACACCTTTCAATCCATTTAGAGCTCAATTTCATTAACTAATTAGATCATATTTGACAGAAAACAAAAACTTATGAGCTGGCTTCTGTTGCAGCAAAAGAATATCTTTGTTCTGTTTGTAGGAGGTTGAGCATAGAGGTATTCTAAGGTCATAACTGAATCAGAGGCAGTTCTGGGTGATTCAGAGTGGTTTGAATAGGGAGCATAAATCACACATACCCTGAGGAGGGTTCATTACCTTGAAAATAAAGCTTTTACCGCTGATTGCATTCGGTAGCTTTACACGGCTCCTGCAGCTGAACAGAAGCCCTCACAATCGCTTTGCTTTATCTTTGTTCTTGTTTACAATGCAACACGGGAACTTGAGCTTTGATAGAAAAATAACGCAAACCCCAAAAAACATGATGGTTGTGTATTACTCCCAGCTACTTAAAATTCACAGGGGGTCCTCTTTTTTTGCAGAGTCGTTTCTCAAATGCCACAAGGAAAGGAGCGGTGATAACAGACGTGATGCACAAGCTGCTTTTTATGCTGCATAGAAAATTACAAAGAGAAGGTATTCCATTTTGTAAATGCCTCACCTTGCGTCTTGCCCTCTCTTGCTGTCTCTGCCTCTTTCTTCTGAAGGCTTACCTCTCACTTAAAAATCTGAGGACAATTGCTGACGTCCGTTCTCTCGGTAACAAATCAGTTTTCCCTCAATGGCTACAAATCAATCGGCGTCCGGACAGCCTCTGCAATGCAGGCGCGGGCCGAGGCTGGGAGAGCGTTTAAGGGCTGGTGTGTCGGGCTGCGAGGGGCGGGCGCTAAACAAAAAGGAGAAACAAGCTTTTATTGCATTAATCTTCACAAAGTCCTCAACCTCTAATTCTGTCTTAATAACGCGTTTATTTAAAACCTTTTAAGACGTTAAGCGAAGGATTATCTTTTGTGTCCACAGTTTCTAAGCTAGCGGTTTCACTTCAGAACATAAAGCCTTCTCCTCTATTATTGGCAGCCCTGGTAAAGGCGTATTAAAAAGACTTTAAATAAATTAATCTTTAATTGCTACAGCATAATCTCTAACAGAAAAAAATATCAAAATGCAACCTTTAATTTAAAGCTAGAGTATGTGATGTTTACAAAAAAAATTTCCATGATAGCTAAAATGGTCACCATGTTGTGGCAGACGATCTGTGAAAATATTGATCTCCTCTGCCTCCTCTCTATGCTACTATTGCTCTCTGAAGAAGTGCACCGCTCCCGGTCAAAAACAACCAATCAGAGCCAGGATTAAGGTCTTAATGCTGTCAATCAGGCTTGTGTACATGCTAATCAATGTGTTAATGGCGGCTATGCTAACTAGCCTTAGCATTCATGACAGGCTCAATTGTGGTGGACCAGCTGTAGCTTTGCAGAGAGCAAGAGGGAGTGTGTGAACAGCAAGACTACCTCCTCCTGGCTGTGATTGGTTGTTTCTTACTG
This sequence comes from Poecilia mexicana, assembly GCF_051168715.1. Lineage (NCBI taxonomy): Eukaryota > Metazoa > Chordata > Actinopteri > Cyprinodontiformes > Poeciliidae > Poecilia > Poecilia mexicana. The sequence continues at coordinate 9,894,668 of NW_028263379.1, forward strand.
TGTATTTCTGCAGTGAGCACTGGGTGAAGGCAGAGGAGCTGGGGATGGAGATGTTGGAGTCTGGGATATGATGCTGGCCTGATGATTTAAGATGATTTGAACTTCTTCCTTCTCTCTTTGGTCCTGCTCTGCATCCATGAAGTATCTTTCATGTTTAGGTATGATGTGAGTTTTTGTGATGCTCCTCGGTCCTCCCAGTTGTAAAAACACTACATTGTTACCATTTGATGCATCATAATAACTATCCAGATTTAAAAATGTAAGAAATAAAAAAAACAATGTTCCAGTTGCACATATTCCTAACCAGGGGGAACAACTGTCCAAGAAAACTTTTTTTTATTTTTCTTGTCTTTCGAAAACCAGCACAGCTCTTTCCTGCTACATTCAGAGAAATTTAGAGATTCAAAGTGAAATTGTTGACCCAAAACATGGAGCATGTGTACATCTACACATATTTTAAAGAAATTAATCATTTCTGCAACAATCTCACCATTAAGTTTAACATAAAATGACTCTCCTCAATTTCAAAATGTGAGCTGAAAATCTAAATTCATCTACAGTAGACATTTTCCTTTATTAAAAAAAAGTCTGCATACACTCCAACCTGAAGGGCAACATGAACAAGAATCCGAAGAGTCAAATGTGTAAAATGTCAGAACAGTTTCTTACGATGCTTCTCCTTATGAGGAACATGAGCTCCGGTGAGGAGGAGGAAAAAGTGTAGAGGGCATCTGATCTCCATTAACTCTGCAGTCAGCGAGCAGCGATTCAGTTAGCAGGTGTATGAAGCCAAAGATGAGGAAGGTCAGAAAGAGTCTGCTGAAAAGAACAACCTCCAGGAACACACAGGATAAATACATTTTGTGCAAAAACATATCTGTACCATATAAAAGAGGAAAAATGTGATCACTATGTTATGTTTTGCTGCTGCGAGTTTATCAGCATTTGGACTGGTCACACAGGAACTTTGACAGAAATTATCAAAAATGGTTCTGTCCATTTATTACAAAGAAAATAAAGATTTCAGTTATAGAAATTTATAGGTTTGTGACAAAAAAAAGTTAATTTTCAGGTGTAGTTCATTTACTAAAATAAGACTATTGTTGACATAAAAAATGCATTTATTATCTTTTTTTATTAAATAACGATGATCTGACACTGACTGAAAGGCCATTCAGAAAGGAAGGAGCCATTACTCAAAAATACACTTTTTGTTACAAGAACAAAATATTCAAAGGGAGGAAGGTCACATCTCCTAAAGATCTCCATCACTTGACTCTGACAATAGCCTAAATGATCAAAAATTTTAAAAATAATCTTTAATTGTCTAAAAGATTATTTAGACAATAGAATAATTGGTGAGGAACAGTGAAGCTAATCCTCCTTCTCGCCAAGCTCTACATTAAAATTTGACTTCCTGGATTAGAATAAAACTCAACTGTTTCAAAACATTTTGAAAAGCCAATCACTCTTACCGGATTACATCAAGAATACACACACAACCATGCTGAATCCTAAGGAAGGAAGCAGACAGTCGGTGATGACTCTCTAGATGATGAAAGTAATAATAAGTTCTCATGAAGCTGCTGCTGCCCTGGGCAAAGCTAAATGTCCTCTGCTTGGTCTCGGGGTAAAACCCAGATTTCTCATTTGGTTCCCCACTGAAAAGCTTACTAGAGACAAATGGAGCTCCTTGAGGCGACCTGGAGCAGCTTGAGAACCATCAGATGAAAATACACAGTCATTGTGTGAGCTGTACAGTCTGGATGATACATCTTTGCTCATTTTGTTTTGTCTATGAATCTACTACTTCCTCGGGCAAACTGTTCGTCATCAAAACCGAAGCAGAATCTGCAATCATTTGATAAGAACAGAAACCAGCGGATACAGCTGCAAAGTGAACTTCAGTGGTGGACTCAATAAAATGAAGCTAGCTCTCCAAAAGTGGAGAAAGAAGCAACAAAGTTTGTGCAAATATGTTTCTTGATGGGGAAACTGTTAGAGCAACTTAGGAAAGAAAGCAAAGCAAAAGTCTGAAAGTAAACCTGTAAATATACCTGGAGCTTGTGGGAGTTTACATAAATTATTAAACCATTTTTATTTCACTATTTATTTAGCTACTCAGCTTTGAATTCATATGCATTGCCTTTCAGAGTTTTGTTTTCTGTAATTAATTCTTTTTTTTTTTCACAATTCATGTTTGCCTTATTTGTATCTGTATCTTTCTCATAACACTGATAGTGTTGTGCCTCACCTCACCTCTGGGGGCGCTGTGCTACACACAGTGAATGAAGTAAGAAGTTGGCCATCGCTGTCTTTCTTTATATTGCCAGTTTACATGATTCTATATATTTTGATGCTCTACTGTCTGCTTTGTATCTTTAGTGACTGCATAGGCATTAAGAGCAACATATACTCTTCTACACATTAAAATACTGAAAACAATCAAGAAATAAATACGTGACAGAACCAACTCAGGACGACTGTCCTCCTTCGAGATAAACTTCATTAAAGCAGCCAGATTTTTTAAAAATGAAGGCAAAAAATGATTTTTATAAGAGTGACGGAGATGGAAAGGACAGGCGCATTGACTTTATATACAAATAAAAGTAAGACCATACTCAATTTTTTAAAGAGAGATCAACCCTCCTATAAAAACATGTTTTAAATCAAATTTGACCATATGTTAAGCTTTGTTTGTTTTCCTTACTATCATTGTTTAACAGGAATTCATTAAAGCATGATAAAACATCTTTTAAGACAACTAAATGATTAATTATGATCAAAACTGAAATAAAAGCTCCTATTTTGGGTTTTATGTCTTTGTGCATCTGACTCAGTCGGTGCCTCACCAGTCCTGAACCTCACAAACAAACCACACAACTCTGAAGAGATAAATATAGACTGACTTAGCTGTAGATGTAGGCAGACTGATTGTTGACAATAGGTGGAGGTGGGGAATTTAACTCCCTTAGCATCCGTCCCATCTGTATGTTGTACAGACAGAAAAACACCCGTTTCTTTGCGCTGGAAAGTGTTTTCTGATGCATTTCATCTTCTCACCCTCTGGATTTACACATTTTAAAAGACTTACTTGATTGTACCAGTAAAAAGAGGAAGTTTGCATCTCTCTTGACTCCTCCACATCCAACACCGACTCAGTAAAAAAATTAGTTCATGTCCAGAGTCGAGTGAGTCCAGTTAATAATGGCCTCCTCTCCATCTCCAGGCACAGATTGTCCATAAAGGCAGAGATAATAAGTTCACATTAAAACATTACTCATGTTGCGCTGCCTGACAGAAAAGCTGTGACCTTAATCTCCAACCTGAGGTCAAACACACACCAACACACTTACTCCATGTCTGCCTCCACACACTGCTAGAACTCATTCTAGTCTCTATAAATGCCTGTGCAACCAGCCAAATCCTCTCACAACTTAATCTGTCAGAAATAGTTTTGTGGAAGCTAAACAACCTCTCTGCAGCCGGGCTGCATCCTGGCAGCCAGTCCAATCTTTGGAACCACAGCCTATTGTTTTAGAGGGGATGCAACATATTGCATATTGCAGCTCTCTGACCCTGCAGCTCAGGAAGCTACAGCTATATTTCTGTTTTGCTTCAGTTCCGGCATCAAACAGCTCCGACGTTCTGTGACAAATGTATGTTTGCAATCTAGTGGCACGGCACTCCATAAAAACGACGCCGTAGCTTCTGGAACAGCAGGAAACGTAGAGGAGGAGGTGATAAGTGTTTGGTTTTGTTGTCACTGCCTCCATATGGATAACATGATTTTTTATTTCAAAACATTAAGAATCGTGACAAACAAAACATTTAAAGTCACCCATCATAGTCATTCTTGCATGTCTGACATCCCACTTATCCTGACACATTAGCATATAGAAAGTATGAATAAGTTAAGCTCTTCAATCCCATGCCTTAACGCTGGTAAGAGCCTCAGTGTGCAGAATAGTTTCAGGTTTTGTTCTCTCTTTTAAACTGTTCTTTTTAGCTCTTTAATAAAAAAAATTGCTGCATTTTATTTGTATGTATTTTTGTGATTGCTGCACAGAAATGGGATGTAAAAAGTAGGAATCTTGAGTAAGAGTTTTAGTGTGTAATTCAACTAATTAGTGATGCATAATTATTATTTCAAGGATTGAACTTCTTTTTCAGCTTCTTGAATAAATTGGACTATACACTTCAGTAGTTTTAGTGACTCATCGGATTATTTGGCTGAGCAAATCATGACAATAAAGATTTCAGTGAGAGGAAATAAAACAGCATATCTTCTGGGTAAGGTAGTTTGGATTATCTACTTATTTATGCTGCAATGAATGTTCAGTGAATGTTTTGCGATGAGACGTATATATATCTTCATGTTGTGACAAACTCCATATGGAACATGTCAGGAACAACATGCCCTCCCGCTGTGTTCACATCAACCCCCAGAACCATTTCTGACTCACTGTTAGCATCTCTAGGCTGTATGTATGGAAAATGTACAGCATGCAGGTTTGGATGACATTTATTTTGATTCCTTTCTCAAATGAATAAAGAGGTACTGTCAGCATGGAAAGTTTGTAATGTTGCATGATTACTGCTTGTAGGTTTTGGCATTAATGTTTACTGCGACATTTTAATAACACATATATATATAGATTAATATGCAACAGATTTTTAATTGTGACTGCATTGTGTTGCAAGGTGAAATAAACAACAAGCAAATTAATAATGGCTCAAACAAAAACTGCGCAACACTCCAGAATCAATGTTCAGCATTATTTTATTAGATATCAGCCCACACTGCAGTGTTGGTTTTATTAGTACAGAACGCTGGTCAAAGGTGACCTATTAGCTTCCTCGATCAGGTTAGAACGGGTCTGTCGGCTAAACAAAACTAAACTTTAGGAGAGGCACATTGGTTGCCTTCATTTTCAACTTCAGATTCTGGATTTCTTTCTCTGACCTGATTGTTTTGGATCAACAGGAACATCCATGTACGATTCAGGACACTGAAATTAAAATGTTTGAAGAGCCTGCGGTAATTCAACCCCAAAATCTGATTATTTACTCACTAAATCTTCAAAATTTGCAGAAAAAAATAAAATTCTGCATCTCAGGGATCTGAACATACGGTACCAGAAAGCAATCTTAGTCATGTCTTCGTGATGCCATGTTTGTGGGCAGGTTGTGTCTTTGCCAGAACATTCCAGGACGGAGTGAGGCTGCAGTGTCACCCAGCTTTGTTCGGTAATCGATTGCTGTCCCCACCAACATGCTGGCCCCTTATTTATATCTGGACTCAACGCAGACAGTCCAGAGCGACTGCTGTCTTGAAAAAGCTTACAGCAGCACTCCGGTCCTTGCACAGATGGGAAATTTATTCTCATCATTTAGCATTCAGCTCTGATTCTAAAGTTTAGGAGTCCATTGATCGCAGGTGCTCGAGCGTTCACTTGTCAGCTGTAATGTTTTAGGTGTGTGGAGTCCTGTTATTATTGGGAGAACTCAGATTAGTGCATCAATGCAGCATGGCAGGAGTGTGCACATTACACAGGACTAATGGAGAGGTGTGTGAGGACATTCACAGCCATTATGCAGGCTTACACCGAATTGCTCTGGTGAAAGCTATAAATAATTCAAACTGATTGTCATGAACCCTGGTGAAATAGAAAAAGGGAACACATTTAATAATCTCCACATGGATCGAAGATTTTGTCTGTCAGCTTCTGAGATTCTCCAATAAGTCATTTTATCACCGTGGAAGAAAAAAAGAGTCTGGCCATGTTTTCAGGTTGAGCTAAATGTGTTAATTCCTTTGCAACAGTGGACTGGATTTTTATTTTTTTATTTGTCTTCATCATTTTACTAGCTTTTTTTCTTCTTAGCATGTAAATGGCAAAGTAAATGTTTTCTGAATAGTTCAAAAATAAGAGCTTGAAGTTCAACATTCCCACCTGAAACCTCAATCTGTACGTTTTAAAACTGAAATATCACAGATTTTTCTTGGCATATTTTTTCACACTTTTAGGTATATATATATATATATATATATATATATTTTTTTTTTTTTTTTTTTTTTTTTTTTCTTACTGTCTTTTCCCATGTGAGTGAACTATTTCTAATTTAGCAGAAGAAAGCTCCAACCCTAATCTGCAATGCACTGCCTTACATTAAGACTAATTGGTTTTATTAATTTGTTCCATACAGTGACGATTTCTTTCTTCTCATGGCTTCTTTTAATTCTAGTTAAAAGTAGCCTAACTTTTAACTAAGGTTAAAGTTCGGCTACTTTTAAAGTTAAACTAATCTGAATTTGTAACTTAAGCACTGTGAAACCAGGTAATATAAGGAAACCATTCAGACCCAGAAAACAAGAAAAAATACTAAGCATAATTACAGTATATGTATATTTATTGACATATTTTTCATTTTTGACAAGTTTTTTTTAAACAGTGACGGAAAAATCTGAAGGCCATCAGTCAGTTTGACAGATTATACACCTAACCATTTGGGGCATATGACCAAATATTTTTAACTTTTGGCACAGAGTACACCGCCGAGAAAACAAAAATAAATTAATTCTAAAAGAAATGCTGAAGTTGCACCATGGCTGAGTGTTTGAGGGGTCAGGAAACCCCTCTTTCAGATAATCTCTTCACTTTGGGAAATGTTCCCTGATTTTAAAACTTGTCACTGCATAAAAAAAGTTCAACATAAATATAGGGTGAATAACAATAAACCATGGAATCTGAATATAAAATGGAAGAAAGTTTATGAAAATGATGACGTAATACCAGAGAACTCACATGTTTCCTTCTGTTGGGAAACGGGCCAGCTTGGCTCCTGCTGGGGTCCGGCCCCTCAGATGATTCACCTCTCTGAGAAAAACCTCTTGATGAAACCTGTCAGCTCTGTTTTAGTGCGAGATAACTTTGACTGCAGCATCTGTTCTCACTTAACAGCCTTTTCTTTTGTTTCTCATCATTCCACCTCAAGTCCAAGTCCTCTCCTGACCTCTCCGCCTCCCCCGTCTCCCATTATCTCCGGCACATTTTCTCTCAAACCCTCTAAGCTGCACCTGCCACTCTAACATGCTCCTTTCTTCTGTTTCTCATCTGTTAGATGTTTATGTCTTTAAATTGTATCTCCGTTTTGATATAACTCACAGCTTATATCCAACTTTCTTCTCTTGTTTGCCTTATTTCCACTGCCCTGTCTCATAAACTCATCATCTCTGTACCTTTGTTTCTCTTCTTTTTTTATTACTTCCTCAGTTGACCATTCTGTTTTAAATTGCCTTTGTCATTTTTTTTTTATCTTTTCAAAATATTCACAGAGATTTTCAATCATTTCTCATGTTATGTCCTGCAGAGTTTTCTATTCTTCACAGCTAATCATCACCTTTACCACTTCCTCCCCCTGTTGGATGTAAACTATTGGAACTAACCTGTGATGTTCCAAAGATTGTTATTCGTAATATCAGCATTTTTGGAAAATTAAAAAAAAAAAAAAACTAATTGGAGTTTTTCCTCTTTACTGTTTTTTGGGTTTGTTTGTTAAATGAAATTTTAATCGAGACCCACCAATATATGTTTTCTGTTCTGTGATTTCTACTTTGTGAACAAGCCTGAACTTCCCAGAGCAAATTAGCTGCAATATTTATGCCTATGTTCCTGTTTTTTTCTAAGAAAATTGGTGTTTTACCCACAAACACAGAATGACAGTGGAGAGCGAGAACATTTATTTCTTGAAATATTGACATCAAGAAATCTGTGGACACTCTAGTTGAATTCAGAGAAAATAACCTTTTATATTGTGAGAAATTAATCTCACAGCAGCACCCAAGCACTATTTAGAGGGTAGAAAGAGATCAGCAGCTTTGCTTAGCTTCAGCTCCATCGTCTGAACTGGGTTGTCGTTTTTAAATTATCTTTCAGACCAAGCAGATTCCCTATCTAAACACCTTTTTATTTAAGACTTTGCTCAAAAGCACATAACTGTTTATATATCACTAGTAAAACAATCAGAGAAACCATGAAACCACCTCCAGTTTATCAGTAAATCCACTCAGACGGGCCAATATTGTTTTCCATTATTCTCTTCCAAGAACCTATAATTACATCCTGAGATAGTTTGATATCCTTATCCATGTATTGCATTCATCGGTTTTTCATGGGTTTGGGCTCAAAATATGCTCAGCTGAATGTATAAATATCACCACACATTTTGTGATTTACAGATGGAAAATTAATGTAAAAAAGTAGCTAAAGTCTAAGGACAACATTTAAGACGACTATGATCGACTGTTATGCAGTACATTTGCATTTTGAGAAATCGCTAGTCGTCCTTTTACGCCATTTTTCGCTTTTGAACCCAAAATAACTGATTTTCAAATCTAATTAATGATTTGCGGTATGCTATTCTTCTTCTTGTGGTTCTATAGCTTCATCTTGCGCCACCGTATTCCCCTCTTGCTCATTTTCCAACCTCATTCTGTCAGTGGCCCCGCCTGCCAGGCCTGGCCCCGCATATACATCAAAACCGCACTATAAAGACGTTGTGCAGTCAGCATGGAAGAGCTACTGGCAGAACTATAATAGGGACAGCGATTTATGGTTCACATCCAGTACGCAATTGTGTGGCACATGTGTGGGTATGCATTTGAAGAATGCGCTGCAAGATCTAATATGTTTTCCCCAGTTTAGACTGAGGATGGAAAAGAGAAATGGAAAGATTTAGCAGCTGAGCATGATTGAAAAATTTAAAAGAAGTGGTCCAACACAAGAAACTTCCACTTTAAGTGTTTAATACGTAACTTTTATACCTGTTGCCACGTCAAAGCAGCTGCACAAAAAGACATGTTCGCCCACCTACGGCATTTTGCTAAAATAGTAAAAGTTCAGGAGCTGTTTTTTTTAACCCCTCTTGTTTTTTCACTTGTGGCAGCCCAGATTTATAGATGTTAGTTTCTGATTTGTTTTGGCTGCCTGGTTCTTTTTTAGCTCTTCGTTCAGGTGGATTCCTGTTTTGATACATCTCTTTCTGAGTATTATTGTTCCTGTTGAACAGTATCCTGATATACACTACACCAATTGAACTTGTAATTAAGACTTAGTTACTATTAGGTAACTGTATTATCTAATAGTTCCTTTACAGCCATATGTAAGAAGAACCAGTTGAGCGGTCTAAAGGGAAACATGCTGGGGCGCCTGTACTTGTCTTGATCCCAGTGCTTGACTAGTATCCATTTAATACAGCGTGACATTGGTTTTGGAAAGTTAAAGACTGCAGGGGACCAAACATCCTTTTGAAAAAGTGCAGAGGACATGTCCTCCTACCCTCCAAAGTCTGTGTATGTTCTGCTTGGTGTTTGAGCAGTTTTCTTCTTTGTGGGTTTCTCTTTCTGTTTCCTTTCATGTCTCCCTGATGCACATTCAGGCTGAAAAGACGTACAAGAGTTGGACGCTTGTGCACTGAGCAAAGTGTAGATAGACACTTTTTGGTACCCAAACCAATGTTCTTTAACTGAAGGTCCAACTGAGGGACAATGGACGTTCAGTTATCGATCCATTATCGTATAGACCTAACGGACCGATAGCATCTATAGAAACGGTGCCGGTCGGGGGAAATGAGGCATATTGTCCCTCTAAGCTGTTTCTACTGTGTTGATGAATCTCACCTGCTTCTTATCCCATTATTCACTTCAGGTAACTGGTTTTCAACCCTCGTTTTGTCACAAAAGTTTCAATTTTAATTCTACTTTGCACTTTTAATAAGTATCGTTGCTTATGTTGCTTATTAAATTATCTTAGTTTTAATTCTGCCTACTGGCTTCTTGCCTCCCCGTATTCAACACACCAAAGCCAACAACTAAGTGAGAAAGGAATAAAATAAGATGAATACTAAACACTTCCTGTCAGTCCGTCTCTTACTTTCTCCAGACTTCACTTCATTGCGTGTGTCCTGTATGTTCTGGTAAATTTTGTTTATTGTCTGTACGGCGCAGCATGCCCTGCTGAAAACGTAATTTCAAGGACAATAAAACCTCAAACTAGATTTGGTGCAAGTGCCAGCAGGAGAGTAAGGTGCCTGAAGGTGAAATGTGGAATAATGGAAGCAGTTGAACAGTAAGAGAAAGATGAAGTAATGAAAAGAGACAATGGAAAGAAAAGGCCAAGAAGAGATTTCTGGTGTCGTGAAATGTTACCAAATGATCACAATATGCTGAAATACAAAAAAGTGAAGAAATGATGCCTCTTGCAAAAGGACTACAGAGGAATTCAAATAATTAAATGAAAGTATTTTAACCAACCAAAATGTGTGGCTTCTGTGTTTAAGTATGAAGTGTAAACAGGAAGTGCTTGGAGCAGCTTGAGTTGTTCTCTTGTCTGAGATGAGAGGTGAAAAGTCAGTTTTTTTCTACTGAAACATTTAGCATTATCATTCCTACAATGACTGAAAATCTTTAAATAAAACTTGAACTATTTCTACAGAAAATGCTGCGTCTGATTGATAAACAGATTCGATGTGATAAAGAAAGTTGTAGAACGTGATTTGTTTTCGTCTTATTTATTATTGAACAAATCTTTTAGCTGTGGTTGGTCAGAATAAAACATCTGGTATTTAGTCTGGTATATACATAAAACGCTCAGTCGATATTATAGATGTATTAATAGTTTCTTAAACCCTGACAATGTACATTAATTAACTTGGCTACACACTGCCAGGTTGTTTTTCACCAGCAGTCTTTGAGAGATTGATGGATTAAAGAAATAATTAGGAAAAATTCACAACAGACGAGCAACACCTACAGTATTAAAGGAAAACAATAATAAGACAAAAACTAAACCTGGACTTAAAGGACGGGAGTTTGATGCTTTCAGAAAAAATAGAAACCCTGACCATCAAATTACACTCCCCGTGAAAAAGAAAGGCAGAAAATATTCATTACAGGTTCCTAAATACTCAGGTCATCTTAAAAAAGAAAAATATAAACTAAGAAATTACTTCTGAACATGAGATTTTTATTTGCCATTGGTTCCATGAACTGTGGAGGCTTATGAAACATGAAGCCTCATAGTGGCATAAAGTCAAGTGAAAAAAATATGTAGATACAGTATTGGGATCAAAAGAAATATAAAGTGTTGTCACTTTCACATGAATGCATACAGAAAAGGTCAGAGGTCAAGGCTAAAAACTGCACAACCAAAAACGCATCCAAATAAATTCACAGCAACATGGGATTGTGTATTGAATAGATATGTGTTAACTGTTAAAAAGCAGTAAATAATTCACCTCCTCAAGCAAACCCAAGTTTCTAACATCTGCTGGAACACAGACCTCCTCCGACAAACAAGCAGGCTTCCCCATAAAAACATGAAGAGCCAGAAAACCCACTCTCAAACAGTCGGGGGGCAGAAAGCCGTGACACACAGGTGCTGATGCAGCTTAATGACCAGAATAATTTAATATAACACTTCAAACTTACACACACTGACACACACACATCTCACACTTCACCACCCACAGTCAGTAGCTGCCTCAGCTCACATGAAATTTTTAGGGATCACTTTTATTACTCTTTGGCTTTATTCGTGAGCTATAACGGCACGGTGAGTAATACTCCTGTCTCTGAGCAACCATCCGAGCGGGGGAGTTTACGAGCGTGCATGCAGCAGCCAAAGCATGCAGAGATATTTGCTGAATGGCAATTACACTGCAGCATGACTGTTGGTTTGAGTCCGAATGTGTGGAGATCCGACAGGAAGAACGGTGTCCTGCAGTCAAACAATACAGGAGGAAATGTTGCTTTTCATCTCAGATCTGAGGCTTTGGGGACTCGATTTTAAGCTTGAAAACAAAGGTGATCTGGTTTGTGGAGCTTCAGACTCTTTTGTCTAACTTACTGGTTTATTGAATATTTTGAATCTTGCAAAAGATTATTTTCTGAGAAAAGCATTTGGGATTGATTTTTCTTATTATTATTTTATTATCGAGTTAATTTCTCTAAATGAACAATGTTCACTTCATCAGTTGTTACTCCCATACAAAGCATATTGCTATCTTCCACAACAGATGAGGAAAATTAAAGTAAAAAAAAACAACAATTTCAAATGGAAACTCAACAGCAAGTTTTTTAAAAGTTATGTGAATAAAAGTCTTCTGAGCTCTGTTGCAAGCAATATTGGAAAAGTTGCAACATAACGCAATAAAAGAATAATGGTACTTTAAATGTTGTAATTAAAGCACCCAGATGAAACAAAAGTCCATCTGTCTGCAGAGATCATGAGTAAACGTGTTTCATTAATTAGAATAAACATTCCTGTTAGGTATTTATATACCTTACCAGAGGATGGAGAAATAGCTTTCAGCAGTGACATCCTGAAACGACATGACAACATTACAAAAGCAGAGAGGAATCAGGAGTGTTGTTGTGCACAAGGCTTAGGAAGAGGCAGTCAAGACAGAATAACCTCTTAAAGTAAGAACTATTAAGCTGTCTGAGTTTTGAGCTTTATTTATTGTAATAATTGTGCTTAGTGCATTGTTCTGTTGGCATAACAGCATCTCTGCAGTGTGATGCACTGAAGTCCATTAAATATGTTCTTTTTCCTCTGAAGAGTACCTTCTTCAACTGGGGAGGTAATTATGTGATTTTCTGATGGATTACACTAATTATCCAGTAATGACTGCTGTGTTTTCTGCTTAAGTGGTAAATAAATAAGGAACAAGTATTTGTTTAAGAAACCTAACATAAAAATGATTTGATCTTTTCCAGGTTTTAAATTATTCAAGCCTGACCTGAAGTGATCTAAACCATGCTAAGGACCTAAACATTGGTGAAATACTAAGTACACCCCCAGAATTTCTAGATACAAATAAGTTGAATTATGTGTTGGGAAAATTATGGGATTTTTACTTCAAGTTATTTGCACATAATCAATCTGTTTTGATCCGCTGATAATTTGGTCTTTCATAAATTTAACGGTAATCATCTTGTAGATTTTACATTCCTACATTCAATCTGGAAGAAAGAATAGCTTAAAACCTTCCATATTTAGGTTTGTTGGTTAAATCAAGCAAGTTCAAAATTCAGAAAAAATGTTAACTTGAATGCATTTATATCCTTTTAGTGGGACAAAAATGTTTAAAATGATTAATATTTACAGTAACTTAAGAGAATTTGCAGTAAAAAATTGTGCCACAAATAGATTTCCAAGATAAAACAATTTCTTTCTACATAATTTATTTATAATTTATTATATGGGCATAGAGGAAATTTATAAATTAGGCTAACTGAAGTAATTAAGCAGCAGGAATTTGAGCGTGTGTAGTTGCATATCTCACAACTGAATGAAGTAACTTCTGTATGTAAACATAAACCACATCTATCACTTTGACGATTTAATAAAAGCTCAATGATTTATACGGCTGAAAAAGTTTTCATACCTCACATTCTGGGTTCAGGAGGAAGAACAATAAAAGATGCCTCTAACATTACTATAGTTTTATTTATTATTTCTATTTTGCATATTTGTAGTTGAACAAAATGCATGCAGTCGCATTTTGCCCTGTGATGTGTCACAAAGTGCATCAGCATCTTCCAAGCAAATGTTCGATTACTGCGCTCAGCATCCCTCAAGGCGACACATAAAAGCTCCTTTAAGAGCAGCTATTTGATATTGCGAACCAAAGAGTATGTTGCTGGGCAAAACAGGATGCAGAATGGTTACAGAGAGGGGAGAAGGTAATTTACTGCTCACTGGAGGACTCTCACTGCTGCATGGTTGCACCATCAGGACAGTAGGGCTTTTTACTTGGCACTACAATGCAACTACGTGGGCTGGGATGTTAAAACTTTACTTTTCTTTACAAAAAGAAACCCAGTATGCAAGATTTGGTGGCAAAAACTTAGATGATAAGAATATCTAGACACCATTTACTTTTTCTTCTCAGTTATTATCGTCATTAGCAGTGAAGGCCTTGAAACTTCAGTGTTCAGGTTTAATGGAAACAGAGTCAAAGTGAGACAGAGGAGGAAGAACCAATCTGAACATCTGTTATAGTTTCTTCCTCACAAACCAAAGGTGGTCATTTCAGTTACTGTCCAGAGACCCAGTATTTTGTCTTACGAAAGAATTCAAGACATTTTATCAGAGAACAGCAACAAACATACACGTAATTTGGGGGGACTTTACTTTGCATTGCTTGGTCTCATTAATGTGGAAGTGAAATGAATGGAAAATGACATGTGGCTTTCAAAGGTTTGCAAATGTTTTTACTATTTTATTCTGGTACCTGCAAATAAATTTAATAAGTTATTTTGATTCTGAATAACATAACTTATATAACTTATAACTGAATAACATAATTTAAGCAGATAAAAGCAAGAATAACAAGTTTTATTTTGAAATTACATTTGTCTGAAGTATTTAGACTGATCAAAAATCCAAAACATTGTATTAAAGCGTTGTGCACGGTGCTACATGTCTGACAAATAACACAAAAAACTCATAGATCAAAGTCACACTGCAGGGAAAGTCCAGAAAGTCACATTGTTACTCCAGCATAAACAGCAAAAGTAGAGAAGTGAAAAGAAAAGAAAAATGTAAATGGTGAATAATAAAAAGATATCAAGTGCCTGATCCTTGGACAGGGGTGGCAACTTTAAGCAGATATTTGGAATATAGAGAAAGTTTTTCTCAACGTTTATTTGTTGGTTACTATGACACTTATCTACTTAATTGCTAGTTTGGCCAGCTCCAGATAAACTGTTGATAGCAGCGTCAAATTCACACATTTTCCTAGGATTGAAGGCATCTTGAACCTTTTCAAAGGGAGCAGAAATTAGTTTTTGTGAGTGCAGGGACTGCAGGAAGATATAATCGCCGTCTGACATGTTAAAGCACGCAAACATGTTTTCTGGTGTGCTCAAATTAAAATTACTGGCTCTTCTGAAAATATGTTGGCTAAGAACTAATAAGTCCAATCTTAACCTCAATTTTGAATGTGCTCCCCTGAATTAAATGGTAAAATAACGCTCTTGAGGCAGAGCCTCACTCATTTTGGACATTATTTTAGGAAAACTCCAGGGGAAAAAGAAAGAAAGCTATTTGAGATTAATTAATTAAGATAACCGTGTAATTTAATTTCTCTGAATATCATTTGGGAAATATTTTCTCATTATTTTAAATTTAATAGGTAGCTTAGACTTGAGACAAACAAGTCTGAGTTTGCCTTCTTCCACAGAGAAGCAGGCATACAGAATAATGACCTGAAATGGCTTCATAACTCTTTTCAGATTTATGTACAACAGTTGCTTTTCTTTTCATCTTGGTGTAAGTAAGTAACTATATACTCCAAAGCAAAACTCCTGCTTTTATCGATGTGGTCAAACATGCAGATTTAATCGTTGCACCTGGCTAAATCCTGTGGAAACCACAAGGGTATGTGTAATATTCCCCATAAATATCAGTTAATAATCAGTTGATAATGATGCAACTAACTGAGCAACACAGCAAAGGTTTATGGTGAAAGTTCAACGAAGACTTTCTGATAGAAACAGCGATTATATAGCTGATTGAGACTTCACGCTTCAATGATCGGCTAAAGACGGTTTCTGCATTGAAGTGTCTGTAACAGCTGAAGATGTGACATCATTTGAAGGCCTGTCAGAGCGATCACATCACTGAACTCTCTGACCTTTGAGACTGAGCCTTAAAGAGGCTGCGTGCCCTCCGTCCTGTCTGACAGACAGATGTCTAATCGGCTCAAACATGAATCACGCTGCCCTCAGGAAATACAAGTCTTCACCATTGATGTGATTTTCACAAATGTACAAATGTTACATTTTTCTGAAAAATGAAATATAAACTGCATAGTCAGATGGGCATTACCTTGATTTATTCCATCAAGAATGTTTAGTTATTTATGTAAATGGATAATATTTTAACTATTTTATACGCAGCGTATCATATTCTATTTGCTCACCTGTTTTAACTTTTTCTTTATCTGGCTCCTGTGCAATTCAAAAGCTTGAATCATAATTTTCCACCTACTTTTCTAACATAACTGTGCTGCGATTGCACAGTCATTCTTTATACAATACAATAAAATTAGAGAACTGCAACCATGTTGATACCAAATAATAACATACACTAAACAATGTTTATGAAAAAATGTTGAATACCCAACAAAAATACAACATGAGAAAAATTTAATATGAATGAAATATGCAGCAAGAGTAAATGAGAAATAAACAAAATGTGCCAGCATGGTGGTCTATATTCTTTGCCAGTGGCTAACGAGAAGCAAGAAAGCTGATTAGATCAGGTCAGATGTTTGCATTAGTTAGGACAATTTGTAGTACCTCAGTATGTGGATTAGTGCTGCTTCAGAGCCACTCAGAGAGGCAAGATGAGAGCAAACTCTGTGCAGTGGGAGGAGACGGTCAGTTTTCATGTTGATCCTCCTGAAGAACATCAAAGAGTCGAGTCGCTTTCTGCCAATGAGTTGCAAGTTTGAAGTAAACACATCATTCAACCCACAGCAGTAAGATTGTTACAAAAAATACTTCAGAGATGACAACATCCACCATAAAGACACCGGCGGAAAGAAAACAGCAACAGGACAACTGATATGATCTGAGGAATTCATGTTTGCAGGAATATTGTTTGTGAGTTGCAGAACTTTCATTGTTTCTTAAAACACTATTTTGAAACATAGCATGCACACTCAGCACTGCAGTGTCTGAAATGAGTGTGATATGACGGTGACAAGGCGGTGAGCAGCGCTGCACCCCATGCTGACTAACTGCATCTAGTAGCTTATTTGAGCCCAGCATGTTAGACATGTTAAACATTGTCTAACACGTTGTATTTATCGATATTCTCCATGTATCCAAGGGGATCCCAGGCCTAGGAAGACCTGTGTGGAGCTGTGATGATGCTAACTAAAATGGGAGAAAGTAAGGAACTGATACAACATGGAGCCAGTTTCTCAAGCAGTTTATTTTATCAGATGGTGATGCAGTTTGTAGCCAGTGTCCAGGATAACTTAAAGAGGGGGATTAACTAAAAGGAAATTAAACAGCTAAGAGTCACAAAAGTTTAAGGACAAACCCTCCACATTAATGTATGATGGTAGCAGTAGAAGCACACACTCAAAGAGACTTAAGACCCTCTCCTCAGAGATTATCCCCGCCTGCAAAAGCCTCTGTAAGTACATGAAGACTTGCTTTTACAAAACTAATTAGTCTCCGCTTGTTTTCTAAAGCGGGTCCCGAGTGACTGATTGTTTTCCATTGTCTCTGGTGATACTTACAGGCCTGCAGCATCCAAGGGCATTTTGTAACTTCCTCAAAACAAGATTGGAGCTTCTTCCAAGAGCAAACTAGCCAAATGCCAACAAGGATTTTAATGTTTGCTAAAGCAGCTACAACCCGCTCCTCAGAGCCAGCAACAGCCGCAGATAACCTATTCTGATTGTTTCCTGACGTCTGCTCTCAGCAAACAAGAGCTTTTCAGCTTTTCATCCCTCAAATCTGTCTGCAGGAGCAGCGAGCGCAGAGACAACCTGGCCTCCTCAAGGTCGACCAGCATCTCCAATTAAACTGAGCACAGACAAGACCATGTTTCTAATGTAATTCAAGAGCTGTAAATGTTTTCATTCCTCCTAGTGGAGAGCAAGAATCGGGTGAAGATGAGGTTAATTCAGAGCTTGGTACCCAGCGAGGATTAAAGAAAACTAATGCTGACCTTTAAAAGTCAGAAATCTCTTAGTTATGAGTCAGTCAGCTTGTTATTTTATATGCTTCAAGACTCTGATGTCTCACTCTGCGTGATAAGATGTGTTGAAGCCAGCAGGTCAGAAACGTGCAGCAACAAAAATCTGTGAAATATTAGTTTGTTGACGTGTTGTTGACTTACTGATGAACTCCAACCAGGAATGTTTTATTTCATCTTTGAAACATTAAAAAACTGTTTCTTTGTGCTGTAAAAGAACAGGAGCATCACCAGGAATAATTATTATATCCATTTTCTTTACCATCGCAAGTTGAAGAGAAAAACAGACACTTTTTTCATTCACATGCTCAGAAACCGGCCAGTTTAAACACCAGTAAGTAAACACAGACACATCTTCAAATCAAAAGCTCTACGAGTACCGGAGACGAACAAATCTCCTTTTATTAAATCTGATAACAGCTGAAATGATAAAAAATGTCACTTTATACCTGCAGCTGTTTGTGATCAGAGGCCTTTATGATTTTAAAAGCACAATGAATTCGCAAATTACATGACATTTAACCTCAAAATTAAGTTTTCATGCCCTTTGTTCACAATTTTACTTTGTCGCAAATTACTTATTCTTCCTTTTTTTTTTATTATTTATTCAGATTTTTAAAGTTTACAAAATAAAGACATCGATTCACCTAAAAAAAAAAAGTTGGTATTACATTTATTGGGATTTATTTAATGTATTTTTAAAAAGTAGCACACATTTTATTTAAAAAAAAATACAGAAGATGATTAGGGCCACAGATAAAAAAAAAATCTTTTTCTCACAGAATTCAGATTTTCTTCTAAATTTTTTTTTTTTTTTTTTTTTTTCAGAATTCTGATTTTAATCTTCTGAGATCAGGCATCAGAATCCTGAGGGAAAAAAAAGTCAGATTTTTTTTTTCTTTTGTCAGTGGATCTAATTATCTTCCAAAAGAAAAAGAAGCCATTTTCTAAAAATAAAATAGAAAATTCGTGTGATGGTCCGACCAGTCAAGGACAAGGACAAAGGCATATATAAAAATATATCTTCTATTTATTTTTCCCAAAAACATCTTAACAAAAGGTTTCAACAACAAATCTAAAAAAATATAACAAAATGGGCCCAAAAGAAATCAACTAAGGCAAACATAACTCAAGATAACAAACCAAAGACTGACCTCACACAATGAACACACAGGGAAATTTATACAAACAGGCTAGCCTACACAAACGAGGAGGGGTAGGGAAAGAGACAAAGACAAATAATGTATAAACATAAATGACTAATTTAAACTAAAACATTTTGACTTAAACACCACTATAAAAACCAAATAACCTAACACCAAAAAAAGGTTTTAACAATTATGCCATTAGTGGAGAGAGGCAGATTTTTTCCACATCAAGTCCCCTGCATCCAGCAGCCTGATGGACTGTTCCACTTCCTGGTGTTCCTTTCAGCCAACCCCCTTCTGTCAGCCAGTCCTTAAACTCAGCAAACAAAATAATTAATGATCTTAAAAAAACATAAGGCGTTTACTAAATGTGTGCACCCAAATTAGTAAACAACCCAACGCAATAACCACCACCAAAGAAAACCCACCAAAGAAAAAGTGAAAATCTAAATATATTATATGAAAACATTTAAATAAATACTAACACTGAGGAAAAGGTGGAGGAACCTCTACACACTCCCCCTCTTCTGGAAACTCCATGGGCCAGCGTGACAGGTAGTCGGCAGTAGAGTTCAGCTTCCCAGGGATATGATGGACATCAAACTGGAATGGTTGCATCGCCAGGTACCAACGCGTTATTCTACTGTTTGAGTCTTTCATTCTTTCAAGCCACTTCAGAGCCTTGTGATCCATTTCTAGGATGAACTGTGTCCCCAACAGATAATATTTGAGTGAATCTAAAGCCCACTTCACAGCTAGGCACTCCTTTTCTATAGTGGAGTATCGAGTTTCCCTTGGGTAGAGCTTTCTGCTTATAAAAGCAATTGGATGACGGCCCCCTGGAGGCCCTTGAAGCAGCACTGCACCCAGCCCACGCCCAGATGCATCAGTTTGCAAAATAAATGGCTGGTCAAAGTCAGGGCAGTGTAATGTAGGAGGTCCACTCAAGGCACCTTGGATGTCCTTAAAAGCTCTCTCTGCTTCCTCCGACCACTGAAGCTGATTAGGTCTCTTGGGGCTGGTCATATCTGTAAGCACAGCAGCTCTGGCAGAAAAATTAGGAATGAACTTATGGTACCAACCCGACATTCCAAGGAAGGATTTTAGCTGTGTCCTGGTCTGTGGCAGAGGACATGACTGAATTGCTTGAACCTTCTGGATCTGAGGTTTGATGACTCCATTGCCAATAATATGTCCAAGATATTGAACTTCCTTCTTGGCCAGGGTGCATTTAGCTGCATTAACAGTCAAACCTGCAGCATAAAGGGTCTCAAAAACAGCCTTAAGATGTTGCAAATGGTCCTCCCAGCTGTTACTGTAGATAACAATATCATCTAAATAGGCAGATGCAAAATTTGAAAGACCTCCCAGTACCTTATCCATAAGCCTCTGGAAGGTCGCAGGTGCTCCATGTAGCCCAAAAGGCATGACGGTGAACTGATGGAGGCCCCAAGGTGTCCGGAAAGCTGTTAGCTCACGAGACCTGGTGGTAAGGGGAACCTGCCAATAACCTTTAGAGAGATCAATGGTAGTAAGATATTTTGCTTTTCCAAGACAGCAAATCAAATCATCAATACGGGGAGTTGGATACGAGTCAAACTTGGAAACAGAGTTCAAATAGCGGAAGTCTATACAGAACCTCATGGTGCCATCCTTTTTTGGTACAAGGACAATAGGATTACACCAGTCACTGTGAGAAGTCTCAATGATGCCCAGAGAAAGCATTAATTCAATCTCCTCTTTTAAAGGGCCAAGAAGACGCTCAGGGATTCTGTAGCTCCTTCGTTTCACAACTGCATCCTCTTTCAGACGAATATCATGTTCAATATAGTCAGTACGTCCAGGATTATCATGAAACAAATTGATGTTACAAAGGGCTCTCACTTGCACCTGCTGTTCTGGGGAGAGATGACTCAGGTCAAGAGCAGAAGCTGATGGTAGAGGCAGGTATTGTTCCTCCACCTCCTCATCTGATACACTTCTGATGAAAAATGCATCTTGCTTCCCCTCAGGCCTCGAGACCCACTCCTTTAGCAGATTAATGTGAAGAACTCTAGTACTGCGTCTTTGGTCTAGAGTACAGATCTTGTAGGTGGTAGGACCCAGTTTTTGAACAACCTCATATGGACCTTGCCACTGAGCCAAAAACTTGCTGTCATCAGTAGGTAACAGTACCAATACCTTTTGACCTGGTTCAAAACTCCTTACATGAGCAGTTTGATCATACCAGGTTTTTTGCTTCTGTTGAGAAACACGCATATGTTCCTGAGCCAATGAGGTCATCTTTTCCAACTTCTCTCTCATCTGGAGGACATAAGAAATTGTATTAACAGGTTCTTTTACAGGTTTCTCCCCCTCCCACCTTTCCTTCAAAAGGGCCAGTGGACCTCGCACCTCATGCCCAAAAAGCAACTCAAAGGGGGAAAACCCGGTAGAGGCTTGGGGTACCTCCCGATATGCAAACAAGAGGTAAGGGAGCCACTGATCCCAATCAGACCCAGCTTCATTGATGAACTTACGAAGCATGTTCTTAAGAGTCTGATTAAACCTCTCTGTGAGTCCATCAGTTTGTGGGTGATATGGGGTGGTTCTCAGTCCCCTAATGCCAATCAGTTTATACACATCCTTCAGTAGTTTGGACATAAAATTTGTCCCTTGATCAGTCAGTATTTCTTTGGGAAACCCCACTCGTGAAAAAAACTGAACCAGGCAAAAGGCAACAGTCTTAGCCTTAACAGATTTCAGAGGGAACACTTCTGGATACTTTGTGGCATAATCAGTGATAACCAACATAAATCGGTTACCTGATTTGCTCTTCTCCACTGGACCTACTACATCCATGCCCAAACGTTCAAATGGTGTATTTATAATAGGAAGAGGCTGAAGAGGCGCTCTCGCTGCAAATCTGGTGGATGTTTTTTGACACTGAGGACAACTCTTGCAAAAACTGGCAACATCTTTGTGTAATCCAGGCCAGTAGAAACACCGTTTGATTCGGGCTATAGTTTTATGTTTCCCCAGGTGGCCAGCCCAGGGAACTGAATGGCCCAAAATCAATACTGTTTTCCTGACTTTTCTGGGTAACACAAGCTGTTGTAATTCTCCATGTCTCCTATAGAGGATGCCATTTTGCATGTAAAATTCCTCTGCAGTTTCACCTTCTTCAACTCTTTTCATAAGGTCAGCCAGACTTCTGTCCTGGTGCTGCAGCTCACTAATATTATCAGGAATTTCAAAGTCTAGCTGTACCTCAGGTTCAGGTAACACAGGAGAGGCTGTGGTATGTTTGAATTTTTCTTGCTTGCGTTGTGCCCGAGACTTGCGATCTTTAGTACGACACCCTTCAATCTCAGCCTCATAGAATGGTAAGGCTTTTAAGCTGGGCTCATCTTCCCCAGAGGTCTTTGCCTGGGATCGTGTCAGCACAACATTGCACATTTTAGAAGCATTTATTAGGTCAGTGAGAACTGGGAGATCATTTCCTAGGACAACAGGAAAAGGTAATTCATCCATGACACCCACATTTAACAGGTAAACATGTCCTTGCACTCTCATGAAAATGTCTGCTGTCGGATATTGTTTTTCATCCCCATGAACACAGCAGATAGGTATTGTCTCAGAGGTACAAATACTATGTGGTGGAACATACCTGCGGTGTACCAGTGACTGGGTGCTTCCTGTGTCAATCAGAGCTTTGACTCTCTTCCCATCTATCTCCACAGTAGTTTCCATCAGTGGCTGGTTTTGTCTGTTCACTACATGGTTCTCTCTGGGTACAAAACACATCTGAGAGAGTTTCGTAGGATTTTGAGGACACATAGGCTTTGTGTGGCCCTCCTGCCCACATAAATAGCAGATGGGTTTTTTCACAGGTTTTGTTTGACTGGGGGAAAAACATTTTTCTTTTCCAGACTGCTTATTCACATTTCCAGTTTGACCGTTACCTGGAATCGGCATAAACTCCCTTTTTGCAGCTCTAAAAGCCCATGATTGGGTCTTCCTGCGGGCAGCCACAAAAGCATCTGCCAGGGAGACCGCCTCTGCTACATCTTTTGGGTTTCGTTCCTTAATCCAAACTTGGAGTTCTGGAGACAACATTCGGAAATACTGTTCAAGAATTATGATGTCATTTATTTCTTCAACAGTCTTACCTCGAGGCTGAACCCATTTGCTATACAGTTCTTTAAGTCTCACAAAAAGCTCTTTGGGGGACTCATTTGGCTCCACATGAAGAGACCGGAACCTCTGACGATAAGTCTCGTTATTAATTTCATATTTCTGTAAAATAGCAGCTTTAACATTATCATAGTTCATTGATTCATCCACATCCATATGTACATATGCACTCCTGGCTTTACCAGTCAAGAGTGGAATCAACTGAAATGCCCAGTCACTTTTTGGCCATCGACAAGCACATGCTATCCTCTCAAAAGTTATAAGGAAATGCTCAATGTCATCATCTTCAGTTAACTTTTGCAGTTTTGGTTCTTTATAAAAATGTGTAGAAACTGAGTCACCTGGCTTAACAGCAGACAGTGCAGGTCCTGGTGGTGAACGAGCCACATCATCAGGCCTCAAGCCTGTAGAGGAAGGGGCGTGGTCTTGCCCAAAAGGCCTCAGGCCTTCAGAAGACTGGGCCTGAAGCTCCTCTTGAAATAAAGTGAACTGATGTTGGAGAGCCTTAAACCTGTGATCTTGACGTGCCATTTCTTTCTCCCACTGTTCCTCTCGAGCTTTCTGCTGTCCAATGTGGGCCTGAAGGATCCCCGCCAAGTCGGATATGGTTGGCTCTCTTCCCTCTTCATCCTCTTCACAAGTTTCACAAATTGCACCACACTCCTCATACTCCGTTTGTGCTTCCTTGTCTGATGGAGCTGACTTGCCTTTACCACCTCTGACTCCTCTCATGGTTTAGGTCTCTTTCTTCTTCTTTTGGTTCCAAAAAAAAAAAAAAAAAAAAAAAAAAAAATCAATAAATATGCCTTTGTCCGTCACTGGTGGATATCCCACTCCTGACACCAACTGTGATGGTCCGACCAGTCAAGGACAAGGACAAAGGCATATATAAAAATATATCTTCTATTTATTTTTCCCAAAAACATCTTAACAAAAGGTTTCAACAACAAATCTAAAAAAATATAACAAAATGGGCCCAAAAGAAATCAACTAAGGCAAACATAACTCAAGATAACAAACCAAAGACTGACCTCACACAATGAACACACAGGGAAATTTATACAAACAGGCTAGCCTACACAAACGAGGAGGGGTAGGGAAAGAGACAAAGACAAATAATGTATAAACATAAATGACTAATTTAAACTAAAACATTTTGACTTAAACACCACTATAAAAACCAAATAACCTAACACCAAAAAAAGGTTTTAACAATTATGCCATTAGTGGAGAGAGGCAGATTTTTTCCACATCAAGTCCCCTGCATCCAGCAGCCTGATGGACTGTTCCACTTCCTGGTGTTCCTTTCAGCCAACCCCCTTCTGTCAGCCAGTCCTTAAACTCAGCAAACAAAATAATTAATGATCTTAAAAAAACATAAGGCGTTTACTAAATGTGTGCACCCAAATTAGTAAACAACCCAACGCAA
The DNA here is from genome assembly GCF_051168715.1 of Poecilia mexicana. Lineage (NCBI taxonomy): Eukaryota > Metazoa > Chordata > Actinopteri > Cyprinodontiformes > Poeciliidae > Poecilia > Poecilia mexicana. Next base: position 9,919,207 of record NW_028263379.1, read on the forward strand.
TAACCACCACCAAAGAAAACCCACCAAAGAAAAAGTGAAAATCTAAATATATTATATGAAAACATTTAAATAAATACTAACACTGAGGAAAAGGTGGAGGAACCTCTACAATTCGGTAACACTTTATTTGAAAGGGGGTGAATAAGACTGTCATGACACTGTCATAAACATGACATAACACCTGTCATGAACATGAATAAGCCTTCATGAATATTTATGACTGTTGTCATAAAGCGTCATTCGGTAAATTATGACACTTTTAATACAAAGTTGACATTATTCAAAATGTCTTTGTTATGACAACTTGACATTAACCAAGAAGTCATTACTAATATAAATTTGTTATAAAAGTATTACTGATTGCACTTTAAAAATCAGGTATCTTTATGTTATTAAAGGTAAAGTTTAAACAGTAATGATTTATTGGTTAATGTCAAGTTGTCATGACAAAGACATTTTGAATAATGTCAACTTTGTATTAAAAGTGTCATAATTTACCGAATGACGCTTTATGACAACAGTCATAAATATTCATGAAGACTTATTCATGTTCATCACAGGTGTTATGTCATGTTTATGAAGGTGTCATGACAGTCTTATTCAGTCTTATTCACCCCCCTTCAAATAAAGTGTTACCATAAACTGTTACAGATTACATCAGTTGTAGATTGAAACAGTATTGTAGATCTATCATAACTAACTCAGGTTAAAATCGATATTAGATAATTGCACCAGTATTTTCTCTATAGATATTTATTTCTCTCATGAAAAAAAATCACATTTAAATTTTAAATCGATGAGTTCATTAGTAAATGTGACTGTTTCATGAAGAATCCAGAAGAGTCCTCAGGGTGGCTTATTATGGATGTATGAGCTGCTTTTTATGTCATGTTTTTATCTGATTAGTTATTGAGTCAGCAGTTGCCCTTTCATAGCACAAACAGATGAAATGAAAATCATGAAATGCTTTTTTCACCAGTCCTGAAGTCAGAAACTGTCATAGCTTTAAATACAAATACGACCAAAAGGATCTGGTTACGTCACATAATATATATGATCTAAATTCAGCTTAAAGTAAAACAGTAAGACAACTGTCATTCTTTGATTTCTTTAAATTGAAATACTAACACTTTAGGCGTCTCTTTATGATGTAGATTCATGTAACTCACTTTAACTTGAAAGACTTTAAGAGGTTTCTGTTTCTAAGAATGCTTACATTTTCTTTTTTTCTGATCTGATCTGTAAAGACATGATGAAGATTATGTGCAACGCTGAGCATTCGCTTTATCCAATTCTCATGCAATACCAGCATGTCTTCAGTCAGAGGCTTTTTCTGCACGGATGTAATACAGACTTCTACAGGATGTCTTTCCTGCTCACAGTTCAGAGTTAGAAGAAACTTATCTGCAGGTAAAATTAGGATTCATTTTGCGTTATTTTCCCAAAACCTACAGAGCTCTGAGAAGACTTCCCATCTCCTTCTGCAGTTAATCACTTCAGCGTCCAGATGACTGACTAGATTTATTGACCTGCATGTGTTTAAATCTGCCCAAAATCAAATTACCAACCTCCCGCAGAGATTTTTAGGATGCTTGTTCCATAAAACCCCTGCAAGTTGAAATTATGCTAATTACCTCAGCTCATCTGCCATCTGGGAAGAACTGAGGAGGGAACGGAGAGGGGACACCATGATTCCAGCTTGTTGCCAGAGGCAGAAGGAGAAATAAAATAAAGACAGTCTTCCAGATAACTTAATAAAACTCTATGTTTCATAATTTTTCAGGTCAAAATTTTCAGTTTTGTGCTCTTGTTGAAGAACGTTGATTTCTACTCATCTGCTACCTTGGTAACTGTTTGCATTTTCCAACTTTTTCACGTGTCAATAAGGTCTTTAAAGAGTAGAAAAGATCAACCAGATGCATCTTTTGCTAAGCAGATGGGTAAATGCTGCTCTTCGGTATGAAGCATCCCCGTTTGAGCTTTTCAGTCTTCACACTTGTTCCTCCTCTCACGCTGGGATGGCAAACAACATGAGGAAGCTCAGCAGGTGATCAAAACGATACAAGATGTTGAGGAAACTGATAAACACACACTGGCCTTGGATCTCTACATGAGGACAGTTTTGGCCTCCAGGATGTTTTTTGTTTGTAGCTTCTTACCTGCTTTGTGCTGAAGACTGATATCTACCTGTAGCCAATCAATCAGTTTTATTTGTATAAAACATTTCAGCAACAAGGTAGTTCAAAATGCTTTACATCATAAAAGCACAACAGTCAACAATTGAAACATTATATTTTGCCGATTGTTGTCATTTAAACATCAAAATGTTGGTTTGTGTTTCATTTATCATCGTACAAAATCGATTCTGTAGAGGTGGGCTTTTAGTCTTGATTTAAAGAAACTCTGTGTTTTGGCTGTTTTACAATTTTCCTGAAGTTTGTTCTAGATTTGTGGTGAATAGATGCTGAATGCTGCTCTCTATGTTTGGTCCTGGTTCTGGCATAAAGTTTAGTTATGGCAGAAGTTTGCTTTCTTGGCTTTTGAAAAGAATCATTTTTACATCCAGAGTAAAATTAGAGACTTTCACTTCTAGAGGAAGATGGTGCAAACATTACAGTTCAATCATTTATTTTTAATTCCCTTTTTAATCTGATCCAGCTGCTGTTCAGGGAATTATAATTTCACTTGTTTACTCCCCTGTGTGGTTTGTGACGACAAATGGGACTTCTTATGGCTTTCCTTCAACAAGAGCTTTCTTCTTTTATGGTGCTAAACTAAGTTATCCAGTCAACAGATTCTCCTACATGAGTTACGGATCTCCACAGCTCCCCCAGAGTGACTTGTTGCCTCTAGAGTGGTTCTCTGATAAACACTTTCTATTTTGAGATGATAGATTGAACAATGCTTTTGGGTATTTCCAGAACATATAATATTGTTTAACAGGTAAACTCTTCACAAGTTTACCTCTGACCTGATTTTTACAACTTCAACACCAGCAGTCAGACAGAAAAAATCAAAATAAACCTGTTGATTTTATTGTGGTTTTTCCTTGTTTATTCCTTCCACTATTATGGAAGATACATTACATTAAAAAAAAACATCCAGTACATCTGCTTTTTGTTTTCTTTCATTGTTTGAATGAAATCTTACACATTAATTTCCATTCAAACCCATGCAGCACTGATTACTTTTAGACCAGAAACTGACCCCACAGGAACATTGAGGAATATTTAATATTCACATCACACACACACACACACACACACACACCCACGCACACACGCACACACACACACACACACACACACACACACACACACACACACACACATGTGCAGGTGAGGCTAAGTGAATACAATAGGTACAACACACATTAGAAAAACAATAATGTCCTCACCTGGGATGGCATGCGATCAGCCTAAGTCCACTGTGACATATTTGTTTTTCAGGCGACTTAAGGCCGTATTGATTCACAGATTATATCAACCTTGAAATGGATGAACGGTGCAGTCTGCGTGGCAGGTTCAGGAGTTGTTTGTGCAGCTTATCAGGAGTATGGAGAAGGTAAGCTCCTGCTGAAACTCAATACGTTTATTACTAGTTTGTTTTGTTCAACTACGGCAAGAAGATGAAGTTCATCTCTAAAATGGGAGAGTTTGTCTGAAGTCTCTCATCAGCTGCTTCTGTGAAGTTTCTCTGATTTTCATTTATAATTTAATCACTGGCATCATATCTTGTGCAACACTTGAACATAATGAATAAAATCAGATTAGGTCTTGGAGCAAAGTTTTAGTCTGATTTTAAAGCCTTTAAATGTTTTTTATTTACTTTTCAAAGGGAGCAGCTACAGAGATGCATAAAGCTCCATCCACTTTATTTCAAAATGTTTGTCTTTCTTTGTTTTGAAGTCTAAAAATAAAAATAAAATGTTTTTTCTTTAGTAGATATTCATCACACATACACAAATGCTGCATGTTACACAATCTTTTTTCAAAAGATTGTGTAACATGCATCTGTAAACAAGTTTTATTTAGCTGGGCTGAGAGGAAAATGACCTGCAATACATTACCCATCATGCAGCAGATTTCTTTTAGTTTACATCTAAGCAGAGTTCCATCAAGTGTAAAAGGAAGGAAAAAAACAAGAGTAACTTCATCTATGTGTTTTTCAGTTGTGGGGTAAAAATATCCAATAAATTTAACAAATGCAGGGTGAAAAAACAAGGACTTGAACATTTTTAGCCTAGTTCTCTTTCTCTGTGTGTCTCAGAGCATAGTTGTATCTAAAACTTAAACTAGATGTGTATTTTTATGAATCTCAGAGGAAAAGAGATTCCCTGAAAAAAATCTCTGGTGTTTATATCAGTTAGATTTTCTTACTCAAAGAAAATGGCAGGTGTGGAAATACAGTTCATACTTCTCTTTTACAGCCAAGATTAAATTACAGAAGATTTATCCGGGTACTTTTTACAGGAGCTGAAGGTTTATCCTTTTTACAGTGATCCATTTTGCTTTAAAGGAAAAAATGAACATTTCAAGCAGAAGCTTCGTGGTGCTGGAGTTTTGTCTCTGATGGGAACCTGATGGTTGGAAAACATGAACCTTTAGGCAGCCGCAGCCTTTTGCGCTGCCTCCCAGGACCGTGATGGGAACATTTAAAGCCCCTCAGAGGACAGTAAACCTTTAACCCTGGCAGTGTTGGAGCCCTGCTCTCCTCTGTGTTATCAGCTGAACAGGATTAGAGGAACTGTAACTCAGCAGATGCTCTGGGAGGTTTCATGTTGCCTTGATTCATGTTTCCTGAACCCAGAGAGCCACACCCAGATGTATGGAGCTACAAAGATAATGTAGATTTTATTTCTGTTGCACGTTAGCTAATGTGACTGAGCTGTGAAGAAGAACAAAACGTTGCTTTGCTTAGGAAATCTCAAAAGATCTTAATTTCAAACATATTTTAGTTAAATATCAAAGATAAACTGTAATGATGTGGAAACAGACATTTGCTTACAATGTAGTTATCTGTAACCGTGGTAATATGTTTAATTTCAATTATATTTGCTGCAAATATATTTCAGATAAGTTTCAAATATACTTTAATTATTAGTGCAACATCCTGTGCTTTTTTGGTTCCTACCTGTTATTGTTTCTGGGGATCAGATTAGTGTGGAACCTAAAGGCTCCATGTGCTGCAGCTTTATGCTGTCCTGCTATTTGGATAAAATAAAGAAGTTAATAAGTAGAATAAAGAGCTAGAGGCCTGCCATGATGAAGGCTCGCTTTCTGCCCCTTACACAACACACAGCAGACGGACAACCTTCCTTCACGCTGCTCAGCTTATCTGCAGCTGGCTTATATGGTTCAGTTTATTTCTGACCACCATACTCATGTGCTGACCTCGTTTTTATACTTTCATTTGGGTCTCAACCATTTCTAAAAGCAGCTTAAAAAACACCAAGTTGATATTCTCTGGTGTCTGGAAAATGAAACGTTTCAAAACCTCCTCGATTGTTCAGTCATGTTCGAGGGGCATTGCGCCGTTACCTAGCAACCCAAGCGGCACTCGAGGACATTTGGTCAGCTGGTTTTATTGCTCTATGCTCTGTACAACGGCTGCTGGAAAAGACAAGTGTTTTATTGTTGAATTACCATTCAGAAACCACTTGCTGCATTCTTGTTTGTTATGCAGGAGGCTCCAGTTCTGCTTTCTAAAGATATGTGTTGTACAATTGTGCATTTTTTTGCAGCCACGTTGAGTTGGGGGGCGTGGCCAGAAGCAGCTCATTTGGATTTAAAGTGACAGAGGCCCTTAGATAATCTCATATATAAGAACAATTTTGTGCAAAAAATGCAATGAAAATATTTTTACAGACATTTCCTAGCCTGTTCAAGGAGTAAGTCACCTTTTATACTGAGTTCTGCTTCACCTGTGTTAAGAGAATAAAATCATCAACTTCTGGCTCGTTATATTCTCTTGTGCTCCCGGATTCAATGATTCCATGCGTGGAAACAAAAGCCACACAGAGATGACAGTCAACTCTCCACGTCATACATTTTCAGAGTTTATTCTAACATTTAAAAGTATAAAATCACATCGACAACACAGACACTTTAAACACACTAAAACAGACATTGATTTACCTGAGACAAATAGAAAAGAAGAAGAAAGAAAGAAAGAAAGAAAGAAAGAAAGAAAGAAAGAAAGAAAGAAAGAAGGAAAGAAAGAAAGAAAGAAAGAAAGAAAGAAAGAAAGAAAGAAAGAAAGAAAGAAAGAAAGAAAGAAAGAAAGAAAGAAAGAAAGAAAGAAAGAAAGAAAGAAAGAAGGAAAGAAAGAAAGCAAAGACGTCTTTGGAGAGTTGCAAAAGCAAATCTGATTTGTTACTCCAGTGTTTTATAGTAAAGGAGTATTCCTGTCTTTAATTTTATTCAAATAAGGCGTATCTTCGCTCATCCAACCAGGAGCAATCTCTGACCCTCTTTAGTTAGAAGCTCCCTGCAATTTGTTTTCAAGATCAAACACCAGTTGTCACCTTTGTCTAAACAAAGTGAGAGCGGAGCTTCTCCTCCACTGGCCTGAACTCCTGCTGTTTTATGGCTTTTCACAGATCAGTGTGAAAGCTGGAACTTCTCCTGATTGTTTCCCACACAGACAAAGGGCAGTTCAAAAGGTCTTAGCAAACAATCTGCTGTAACTACAAGTAACATAAAGGTGAATAGGACAGAATAAGTTATTAATCTGAAAACTATAATTAGGCTATTTCAATCAAGACATGTTAAGTTTTAAAACTAGCATATTTTAAATTTATTTTCTTAACACCTGCTATGGCAGGGATGTGTGGATAATGAAGTCCATTATTTCCTGTAGGTATTGTCAAATTGAATTTTGTCACATAAGTGAATTATTGCTTGGATATCAGATTTAAAATCTCACTTTTCAAACAGAAGTGCACAAGAACAGAAATCCATGTCATGCAACAGACTCGTTCTCGTACTGCATTCACAGGTTTTGACAGCCTGACCAGTGGTAGATTTGGAAAGCTCATGTCTGTTTCTTGATTACTATTCAGGTGTCAAGTCAAAGGCTGAACTTTCTGTGTCCACAGGCTCGGTGTCAGTGATGGGGGGAGATCAGACGAGAACACACACACACACACATCCAAACACAAAAACAAGACTACCTGGAGGAACCGAGAAAAGAAGCTTCTTTTATTCATTATTCATCCCGGTGGTCTTCAGGGCAACGGGGAGAAGCAAGACAGGAAGTTATGGGTGGAGAGCAGAAGAAGCAAACTAAAAGTTGGAGGCGTTCGGAAGGAGACAGGAAGGATAAAAGAGGCAAAGAAAGTAAAATGGTGAAAGGTGAGGTTGAGGAGAAAGACTTATGGTTGTTAGATTTAAAGAAAGTTGCTTGAAGAGTGAAGTAAAAGAGTGATATTTAAGTTTTCTGATTGAATATTCTTGTTGGAAATAAAAACAAAAGCTTAAGAACTACTGATAAGTGAACTGAGAGCATCTTCTACAGAACAGATTAGCATATGAATGAACATGGAGGAAATATTCTGCTCCAGGATGTTTGGCGTTTTTTTATTGTTTCCTTTGTAGTCCAGAGTTGTTTTAATCTTTATTTTCCTTCAGGTAAAGACTTTCTGACAAATACAGGATAAGAAATATGTTGAACAAAAATAGAGTGAAACCTTCAGTTATTGTCTGAGCTAGAGGCTGATACAGGACAATATGTAGGGCAGGAAATTACTCTCAAAAATTAAATAAATACATGGACAAGAAGACGTCCTCAATGGACTCAATGCAGAATCACAGAAGTAAATGTAATAAAAAATAATTTAAACATAAAGGTAATAAACTGGGGATTAATGATGCCGATAACAACGCAAATAAAACACAATATGTTTTTTGATGGCTTTATCTGTTGCATACACTTTAAAAAGTGTATGTAGTTCCTGTATAAGTTGCATTCACTCCATTGTTTATGTTTACAACCACTCTGAATGGTTTGACACCAGTAGTCCTCCACATATGTTTGAATATTATAAGTTTGTTCATGTGCTGGTACATCTCAGTAAATTAGAATATCCATGAAACTACAAATTATCTCAGTAATTCAGTTTAAAAGGTGAACCATATATATGGTTCACCTTTTAAACTGAACCATATACGAGGAAATCTGTTTTCCTTCCAGATTTCCTCGTAACCTTTTCAAACGGCTTGATCAATAGTACAGGCTTTCTAATGGGTTTTCATCCTTTCCCTGCTTTATATGGATTCATTGCACACAGAGTGATAAATAGGTGCATTTCTCTACCAATGTTTTTCCTTCCACTTAACTTTCCTTCAACATACAACTCTCTGTGAGCAACCAGCTGTTTTGTGACTTGTAGATTTCTTTCTATTTTGAAAACTTTTAAGATATTTTGACTGGCAAGTGAAAAATCCTCAAAACTGTTTCAAATTAATTTTGATAATTGTTTTATAAAGTGCCAAATTTCAGTATAAGGACATTTTTAAGAACACAGTTTCAGTTCTCATTGAAACAGTAACTGCTCTTCTGTCTTATTAAAGATCTAAACAATGTCTTCATACGTTTTATTCAGTGATAAAATTTTAACACCTCTGTCTCTGCTTTATTGGTCAAGGAACTTGACTGACTCACTCAGTCAAGGCATGCAGACATTAAATATAAATATGCAATAAACTTCAAGAAAAAACCTGGACTAAACTTTAACCTTTTTTTTATCCTAAATAAAACAGCTCCTCTCCAGCCTCGTGGCTAACCCACACAGAGTCAACACATTAATCTCTGCCAGCACACATGTCAGGAACTGATGCCAAAGGACAGGAAGCCTCTTCTTTTTTACTTCTGTCACTCCACATTTAGGATGCTCACCCTCAAACCACCTCCTGGAGGCTGCAGCAATAAACTTGTTTTACATAAGACCTCCTGTCACACACAATAACCAAAAACAGAAAAACTGGACCTCACATGAGGCTTCCTGCTCCCAGAAATGACCCGAGTTTATGGAAAAAGACGCAAAAGGTGTGAAAATCCAACCCAAAACTAAACCCACAAAATATGGATTTATGTTTTAAAAATGTTTGATAGTTCAACTGAGGATGCAAAAGGTAACTACACACATGAATTTTATTTAATAGAGAATAGTTGAAGTCTTTAACTTTCTTCTAGCCAATCTGCTCAAACTTTTGTTTAACCGTGGGATTATCCTGAAATGTTTTTGCTACACAAAAGTTTAAAATTACCCCATTTTCTTTCTGTTTTCCTTCCAGATTTCCTCGTAACCTTTTCAAACGGCTTGATCAATAGTACAGGCTTTCTAATGGGTTTTCATCCTTTCCCTGCTTTATAGTGATTTTCACTCCAGTGCCTGACCTTGACAGGATATTGTGTTGTTTGTGTTGATAAAACAGTGTATTAAACAAAAGGGGGAAATAACTGCAGCAGCTGAAGACTTATTGAAATTCATGTCTTTAAAGATCATCTGTGTTCCAAGTTCTCAGCTGAATAACATTTTTTCTGATTAATTTGTTTTTTATCATCATTATAATGTATTGATTCATCTTAGAAAATGAAAATAACTGTAAATTCCACAGAAAAACTTTCTACTGGTTGGAAGCAAGAGCATGGTGGTGGTCGCATTATGCTGTGGGAAGACTGCAATTCAGATCAGAATGAAATTATATTAAAATGCTTCCAGTACAGCAGCACTAGCAATATTATCACAAAGGCGTTGACCATATATGGAATACCAAGAGTGTCAAATCAACAAATAAATAAAAACACAAAGATCCAATAATCATGACACCTGATATTTTCCATATTTTATCAAATTACAACCATATTATTTGCTATCATTGTTGTACATTATAGAATTAATCAAGCATTATTAAATTAGGTTCAGGAATCTGTAGCTCATCAGCCATGAGCCTCACATGTCACTGCATGAATTATGTACCAACCAGTTTTAATGTCACAAACATTCAAATATATGCTAATTTCTTTGCTTGTATTTAGAAAACACACAGTATGTCTGGGATGTGTATTCAGTATTCAGCTGAACTCTGCATGTTCATCCATTTCAGTTTTCTGTATGATCCTGCCTGTCAAAACACACCTTCACCACAAATAAAACTGTGATTTTACCACTTTCAGCTCCATTAAGCTGAGCTGATGTTTTACCTTGTTGTAACAAATGATATAAACAATGTTACATTTATCAATAAAGATGACTAGATGATGTCTAATGATCATTGTTTCTGCTCTCATCAGTTTGAACAGGGACGTAGTCGACTGGTGAAGAGAAGTTTCCATTAAAGTTCAGCAGGTTTCTGCTAAACTCATTTGTTTCTTTTCTGGTACAAACCCTTTCTGCCCAGCGTCCTCCTTCTCCACATTTTGATCTTGTGCTAATCCTGCAAGACAAAGATTAGAGATTACCCAGTCACACTCCTATGTAATTTTGCTGAGTTTCTGTAAAACCGTTCCAGCTCCTTTTTAAACAGCCAAACACAATGAGGAAAGTTTCATGTTGCTCTATTTTCCAGGAGCCATTATTCTGTGCAGCTGTATAAATCAAAGTCAACCTTTCTGCCTCCGTTTGAGCTAAAGAAAGAACGAGTCGGGGTGCGATCTCGCCTTCAGTTGTCTAACGTAACCCTGCAGAGGCGCCTGTGCTTTTCAGTGATCTGCCCATGGCGACTCTTTTCTAACACCGTCTCCTGGTTTAAGGGATTGACATCAGCTGGAAGGGACGAATTCACTGCCACTTCAAACACACACACAAACACACACACACAGTTCATGTTCTCCGAAGATGCCACACTTTGAGTTAGGGACGTTTTTATCTCTGGATAAGATGATGCTTATCTCTCTTGTTAAGACTATGTTGTTCTGCTGTAAAATAACTCAAGTCTGTGTGGTCTATATGGTCAAAGAATAATGAGAAAATTGTATCTTTTGTGGGAAAGTTTCATCTCAACAAGTGCTTAAAGGGGATCTATTACACAAAATTCACATTTTGCACAATTATTTTAAAACATTTTCATCTAAGCTGCCTCTAAGAACAACCCAAGCATTTAAAAACCTTCAGCTGTTTTTTTTTTAGGCAAAAAGTTAGTTTTTGGTGTCTGGAAAATAAGGTGTTTCAAAAACCTCCTGATTGTTGCATCGTTACCTAGCAACCCGAGTGGAGCTCCAACATGTTTGGTCAGCTGGTTTTACAGCTGTATTTGCAAGACAATGGCTGCTGCAACAGACAAGTATTTTGCTGTTGACTTATTAAGAAACCACTTCCTGCAATCTTGTTGATTGTACAGGAGGCTCCACTTTTGCTTTTCAAAGATGTATGGTTATATAATTGCACATCTGTTTGCAGCCATTTCCACATGCAAGTGTAAATGTTGAGTTGCGTCATGGCCATCAGCAGCTTAATTGGATTTAAAGTGACAAAGCCCCTAAAACAGCTCGTTCTGAAAGAAGCTATAAATAGGCAGAAATGACCAGACTAAAATCTCATGATCTAAGATTGATTTTGTGCAAAATAAAATCAATAAGCATGTTTAGTTTCACCCACAAACCTATCCTAACCTGTTCAAGGAAGCACAATGGGTCTGCTTTAAAGATGGCTATTAGTTGACACAAAAACCACGTGGCTGCCAAAAGAAAACATTGGACAAAATATTTGTGAAAATTTATTCACTCCTATTACAGGCTGCAAATCTAAGCATTCACACCTTAGCTACCTTATCTAATTGTGTCAGTTTACATCTGCAAATGTCAGTGAGTTTTATTGAGATTTTATTTAGCAAAAATATGGGACGAGGCAATAATTTTAGTTTCTGGAATTGCAAAGCCGGCAGAGATGTAACCCAAAAGAGATGCAGATAAAGTTGTTCCAATAAAGTTTGTTCTTAGGGAGATGGGCACATGTGCATGCCGCACTTTTCAGCTTTTTCTTTCGTTATACATTTATCAACTACTCTGTTGATCTATCAGGTAAAATGCCAGGAAAATGTGTGGAAGTTTGTGGTTGTAATATGACAAAATGATTGAAATTTCAAGGGGTACAGCTGCTTTGTGAAATGCTGCATACAAGAAAGAGTTTACGAAAATTAAACCACCGGTAAAAATAAAAACATGGTTGGTTCTCTTACAGCTGCTGGAAGCCCAAGAGCTCTGCGGTTTCTAAATAAAAGAACCCCCCACAGATTCACACATTACTCTTCTCTCATCAGGATCCAAACAGAATAAAAAATGTTTGAGCTGATTATTGTCTAAAGGCCAATAAAAACAATTAATTCCACAAAGCTGACTATCAGAGAAGTGAATACATTCTCTGTCGTGGCCAAAATGAGCTGGAGAACAAACCTGTGCTTCCACCAGCCGAGTGCTGCACATATATCATCATTAAGCTTTCACACACATGGCTGAGCCTCACAACACATTTTAAATGTATTTGTGAGTTGTGTGGTGTGAGTGTTTACTGGCTCACAGATAATCAACTTCGGCCTTTGGATTGCAGACAAGCTGAGTTATAAAATGTAATATAGAGCTGCAGACCCAGATCCTGTAAACAGTGACTGTTACAGTTTCTGCACCATGTAAAATAATCAGAATACCTCATTAAGTGACTTGGAGGTATTAATGCTGCTGCTGTGTTGATCAGGAGTTTCATTATTTCAAATCAAGTTGATTTCTAATCAATATATTCATTTAACTCTAGTCCAGTTTTTGACACTCTCTGGATGCTGCTTTGTCTTTGGTAAGCAGTTTGTGGGTTTGTTGTAGGACTGAAATGATTAATATGATTAATGATGAATTGATTATTGAAATCAGCAACTAGTTTAGTAATTGATTAATCGTTAACTGACATATACAGATATTTTCTGAAAGAACAACACAGTCAGAGCAGAAATTAAGCCAAAACTGTACAAAAACATCTACATTTTGCAAGAAAAAAAGAACATATTCTTTATCTGTAAATATGATTTACCTAAAATCCCTTAAGTGACACAATTTTAACTTCAAATTCTGGAAAGAAAAAAACTTATATTTGGCACCTTTTGCTATCATCCAAAAATAATCATTATATCAGTCCAACACTGCATTGATGTGAACTGAAGCAGAACTTTTCACATGTTGATGTTAGAAGGATCTTTTAGCAGCAGATGCGTCCTTTGCTACAAATGTTCACTAAAATAATTTAAATTTAAAGAAGGAATTGAATTCTATTTGTTTATGTAAATATCTTAAAGTATTTCTAATGTATAAAAACTGCTTAAATGGTTAAATGAAAACTCTGCAAAATGTGCCATTTTTTTATCCAATTAGAAAAATAAATACAATAATTAATTTCTAAAATACTCTCTAGCTGCAGCCCAAGTCTGTTGTGAACCAGTTGGTCTGTGCTAACATGAATTAGTTCTGCATTTGCAATGCTTTGCCTGTAAATCTGCAATTTGTATTTTTGATTTTTGGAAAGAATGTCATATCTTTTTCTTGGTGATTTATGGCCAAAACGTAAATACTTTAAGCGCTGCCCTACAGTTATTTGAAACTGCATTGTTGTTCCAGCCAGCCCCCAGAACTGCGTGTTTCTCAGTTTATAATAATGTTTGATTTCAGCTCTGTGCTCCCACCAGATGCTCTCAGTGGTTCGGTGTGTGCTCAATCTCCTGTCAAACACTCCCACCTCACCTGCAGGATTTATTGGAGCATTGCAAATTCAAAGCCCAGACTGAACCAAATCTTTTCTTCTCCGAAGCTTTCTGTGTGAAAAACTTCTCTCTGCCTACATGCAAAATGTCATTTTGAAACTCTAAGAAAATCAAACAAAGTGAGGGGAAATGTTGAACATGGAACTATAACATATCATATGATCAGGATCAAATCTCAGTAAATAATAGAGTCAACTCAAGCGGGAATAATAAGTGGTATATGTTGGAGAAAAATTATCAGCTGGGGGGAAATATATGCAGTGAAGACATCAAGTTGTTTTCTATCATTTAATGAAAATTGAAAATGTTTCAAATTTCCTCCTTTGATGAGCTGAGAAAGATGCCTCACAGCATAACTGGCTCAGCGTCTGCTTATTTGCCTCAAATGGATGATAATGAAACACTCCAGAAGAAATTCAGTCTGCTAATTTTGTAAAGTGGGAAACAATGTGGGCACCTTGAGCTCTGGACATTGATGTGAAATCATAACTCCTGTCCTAATGGCTCTGATGAGAGAGACGAACGTTAATTCATATGCTGCAGTGATATCTTTTGGCACCGGAGTCTCTCAGCTTGACTGGATTCGTTTCCAGTGACTGATCTAATAGTGCAGCTACAGACACAAAGCAGAGCATACGTTTGGCTTGCTTTTAGCATGAATTAGCATTCTGCCGGTGCACCATGTCTCAATATGTCTTTGCATGGTGTAGCATGCACAGCATAAAGAATAGTAGCTTAATCTTCTTAAGATGCTTAGTGTGGAATTGATTTAACTCCTCAACCGAATGCAGTTCCAGTGTTTCTTTAATACAGTGCAATGGTTCTGAAGTAGTTTTGTGTTTACAGCTTTCATAGAAGTCAGTGTAACTAAATCACATCTTGGTCTGAGTGATGTTTTTGTACCAACTCAAATGCATTAAACCTACAGTTTTATTGCAACAGAAAATGCAGTGGTGTCCAGAAATATACATTCCCAGATAAAAAAATTCATTACATTTTTTCTTACTGTTTGACATTAATGGTACAGTATGTAACTTTTATTAAAAAAAAAATGTGTATGATGTATTTGTTAAAACTGACACCATGTTATGAGACAGATAATCTGTGAACAGATTTATCTCCTCCTACTATTGCAGTCTGAGGAAATGCACAGCTCCCAACCCAAAACAACCAATCAGAGCCGAGGGACGGGTCTTAAGGTTTACTTTTTCACAGATTATCTGTCTCATACCATACTGTCATGATGACAGTTTCAACAAGTATGTAAAAATACTTGTTTAAAAAAAGTTACATACTGCAACTTTAAATCAGACTAATCTTTTCCTGTTTTAGGTCAGTTTGAATTTCCAAAATATATTTTTCTAGCTATTCGCTTAAAAAAAAAAAGTCACTAGAGGAGTTTAAAAAGTTGCTAAATACATCAACATTTGCTAAGTTGGCAATAGTGCTTTTCCTCATCCGGCTCTCTCTTGTCTGCAAGATAAATCTACCCAAGTCAACCTACAGTAACTTACATCACAACTCATGGGATTCACAAATAAAAATAATTCCTTATTGTTCTAAAACAGAAAAGGTTTATCCTAATTAAATGACCCAAAATTAGAGAAAAAAGCTCTGTGACTATTTATACCATGTATGTAATGTTGCTGTGATTGGCTATTGTATCTCTTAAGTATTTCATCACCTCAGCCTTGTAATTTCAAAACCTCTGCTGAGTAATATGCTTAAATTAAATAATTCTCTACAGATTAATCATTTTCTCTGCTAATAAAACAATCATTTGGAATAGCGTGAGCCACCTTTGTGTGTTTATAGCACGTTTTGTGCAGACGATTAAAAACACTTCTGAACTGTTTAAATAGTGGATTATTTTTAAAGTGCTTGTCTGTTTTGTTTTGCTATGTACAAACAAAAACAAAAATAAAAATCATGATTTTAAAACTATATGATCATATATCTTGAATCATTTACTCATTCTGTCCCCAGTTATGTTACAGGCAGCTTAAAGCTCCAAAAAGAGGCAGCCAAGACCTTTTGAACGCCCTTTGTGTTTTGTTAAGGGCTCCATCAGCCTCCAAGTAATTCCTCATTTTTGAGCGTCTGCTCTGAGGTCACATATATTTACCGGAGCTGCTTTAGGAATTCCATCGAAATGCACGAACGCTGCCGTGCAAGGCAAAAAAGGTCGTCCATAATTGAAAGTGTGACATTGAAAAGGCAGGACAGGCCGGTAATTAATGCTCCAAACCGGTGTTTAAACATGAACCTATTCTGCCCCCTAGTGTCAGCAACAGTTCATGTCCACCCATGAGAGGCATGAAGAATTTAAAATGCTCAGCAACGTTTAAATGCAGCTCTGGGAGTTTCTATAAAATGCGCTGAAACATTCCGACCTTTGACCCTACAAACTGTTGATTCATGGAAACGTGAGCACCATACTTTCTGCACCGAGAGGAAGCCTGGCTTCAAACTTACGTCTCTGATTGATACGAAAAGAACATATTTTAAAGCTTTGTAACTGGAAAAGGCTTATTTAGTTAATTCTGAATAATTCAGTAACTAAATTGTGTATAATAAAAAAAAACTAAGAGAGTATTTCTAGTATTTAATCCCACACTGCAAAAATACAAACTCTATTTTTGATCTAGTTTTAGTTCAAATATCTTTATACACCGCAAATAAAATAAAACTGACTTACAAGTAACTTTTTAGCAAGAAAATTCCTTAATATTGATGAAAAAGTAGTAGATCCACTGGCACATTCTCTTACAACAAGACATCTTCCCATGTTATAAGTGAAATAATCTGTCAGTGAAACTACTTATTTTTTTTATTAATAATTAGGAATCATTTACTTGAAATAAGCTTCTATATGTAGCTAAAAATGTGCCTGTAAGTTAGTTTTGTCTCATTTTCAGTGTATGGAGATATCTGCACTAAAAACTACACAAAAAAATACTTGGTAAGATTTAGAGTTTTTTTAAAATAACTTCAAGATTTCCCTAAAGGTAATAATTGAAAAGGGTTTACATTTCTTTTAATTCGCTGTAAAAATACATTTAAAAAATCCTAAAAAGGATGAACTTGGGAGATAAAAAGATTCCAGTATTGACCTGAGGGAATCATTGATCACAGTCAGTACAGACAAAATGTTCTTTTGACATGAACAAACAGGCAGCTGCAGATTCAAGTCACTGTGATTTGCTAAGACTTCATTTTATCACCTTATCGCAGCCCCAGAACAGACGTGTTGTTATAATTATAATACTTAAGTCAGCATAACGGTCACTCTGTACAGAAGTGTTAGTAAAACAGGAGAACTACATCATTTAGGGAGTTTTTGTTACTAACTCTCCTCTGATGCAACAAGCAGCTCCCACTCCTGTCAGGAAACTAGTTAAAAAAATCATTCTGCTGTACGTTAGCCAAGGTTTTATTTCACATTTTGAAATCAAATCTTGAAAGCACATCAAGTCCTTCGGACTCCTGTGAAGAGAGATTCTAGAAACAAGCTGCTGAAATAATGAATGAATGAATAAATGAATAAATGAACTCTGTGTGTTGCATTAATACATTTTAACTGTGATTTTAAAATACATTGTATAAATAAGAGTTTTATAACAGATGGAATCACAAGGATAAGTATGCAGCGTGTTCATAAGGGTGATTGACAGCGCTTAGACCTTCCCCCTGTTTCTGATTGGTTGTTTTTGGCTGGAGGCGGAGAGTTTCTTCAGAGGGCAACACCACCTCAGGGCGCTGTTGCCCTCTGAGATGCACCCTGTTCACCCTGAACCGATCCTTTAAATAAAAAGGATCGGTTCAGGGTGTTCTGTTCACCACCGATCCAATCCCTGTGATCCCTGTTCTGAACCGATCCTTTAAATAAAAACGATCGGTTCAGGGTGCTCTGTTCAGCACCAATCCAATCCCTGTTCTGAACCAATCCAATAAAAAGGATTGGTAGGTCACCGATCCTTTAAATAAAAGTTATGTAATAAAAGTTACATACTGCAGCTTTAACCTGTTGATTTATAAGCTGCTTCCACATTCAAATATTATCTCATTCATAATATTATGAAAAGTACTCATGATGGGTGACACAGCCACAGTGAAAATCTGTCACTCTCATATTTTGCTGTCTCGTGTTTTTTACAGGAAGTGTTTGCAGTTTTTTACTGACCTTTGATTTGCCATACAGATATGTAGCTTGTAAGGACTGGTTAAACTAATCAACACATGACAGAACTATAGCAGATTTTCCTGAATCCACTGCCACCTAAAAACTTAAGTAGTTTAACACCGTCCGGTTGAGTGTAACTTTTTGTATTGCTGAAGCTAAAAAGCGTCGCTCTGACTCGGTTCTGCATGTGGCGTCCAGCCACTGTTTGTTGATGACCCCGTTTTATTGAAAGGACAAACTCAACCTCACTTGCACTGTTGGTTTACGTCACACCTGCACATCAGAAACCAATCAGCACTCAGATTCAGCACACACCTCACATCCGCACGTCGGACCCAAACAAGGTTCAGAGAGGGTAACCATGTGCTCTTGTTTTGCTGGGATGTTAGCAAGTTCTTATGTTATTATCAACACCTGAACTTTGGGCTCAGTTGATAAAACTGGGCAGGAATCATACTGACTGGTTAATGTGTGTCATCTGAATCTGAACTCCAGTGCTGGCAAAGTATCGTTACCTTCCTAAAATAATGGCCTGTTTTTTATTTCAAAAGTGATTTTGACAAAAAATAAAAATAAAAAATCATGTCCTTTGGCCATTATTTTAGGAAAGTGGTGATATGCAAAATTACATGCAAACTGTAAGAGAATCTTCAACTTTTTTGGTTCAATGTAACTTTCAAAAACTGAACGTTGTCCTATTTTATGATGAAACCTTTATGCAGATTATTTTATTTTTCTCTAGCTAAAAGATACATGATGATGAAAACGTTCAGCCAAATGACAAACAACTGATAACAACAGGTGGGGTAAGAAGAGCACAAGTGTGTAAAAGAGAATTATGGTCACTGTAAATAAAAAATCTGACTAGAATTTTACAATCTGTCTATAAACTCAGAATTTTGACCTTAATCTCAGAGGAGATTTTGAGATTAAAGTCAAATTCTGAGAAAAAAGTGAGATTTTTTTGTTTGTTTTTCCAGTAGCCCCAAACGTCTTCCGTAAAAGTCTATGCTACATTTACTGGATAAAATTTCTGAGCGCTTTCTCTTGCGTCTCATTAAATTCAATCTGAGCCATCGAAAGAAATTATCCAAAATTTTACAGATTAAAAGTTTGTAACCAAAGACAGACAATTGTGACTGGATTTGAGCACAAGAACCGCTGAACATTTACACCAACAAACTTTAAAATCTCAATTATACAACTGTTCTTTGCTTTACATTTTTCTTTTTAATTGATGTTTAGAAGTATAGATATTGTACAAAACGATGAATAGTCATCAGATTTTAAGAGATTTTAACCCACAAACGAGTCCCCAGATTCCAAATTAAACAGAGGTTAAATAAATAATATTTGTACAAAGTAGAAACTAATGAAAAATTAACAATAACAAAAGACGGCCCTGTGATGATAAAATCTGTTATCCACAAATACGCATGAAAAGGAGGAAAAATATTAAGATTTCTCAAACTATTATGAAATCAGAACCTCAGATAGTAAATTTAAAATCTAAGTCCATATTCAATATAATTTCTCTTATTTTGCTTAAAAACCAGATGTGTGGCTAAATCTAAATAATGAACAAGGCGAGGCTTATTCTAATAAGCAGCATGCATTTTACAAATTAAGCTGAACAAATTATGAATAAAATTTCAGAATTTTGTTTTGAGAAGTTAAACCTCATCTGAGTTAAACTGATGGCTGTCGTGTTTTTAGCGTGTCTAACAGAAGAAATAAACTCTGCATATGATTGGACTGCTGGGTTCAGCTGCTGGTCAGTTCTGACCTTATTGACCGGAGTCAATAATCAGGAGCAGCTCTGTGAAAGGTGACACTGAGGAAACGTGAGACGCATCACCAGCAAACCAACACTCACACAGAAACACTCCTTACACACTCTCTGTGCTGCTCATCTGAGCAAAACGAACGAATGTGTTGAATTATGAAACTAATTATGTGCATTATGAAGTCATATAATGTAAAACAAAAGAATAAAAGTCTTTTATTCTAAAGTCTATAAACTTTTATTATAAGAGTTTATTGATGAGTTAATATTTAGTCGAGATTAGAAAACAAAACTAGACAGATAACTTGACTGCTGGATAAACTCTCTGATAGTATGTTTTATCTAATCTATATTCTTTCATTTAACCAACTGTTCCTTTAAACTACAACAGGCTCTTAAACTTAAATAATCCAGTTTAATGGGGGGAGGAAGACACAAAAATCTAAAACATCCCTGCAGTAGAGACTAAAAACATTTCAGGATTTCATCTGTTCTTTCAAAGATGCCATGAAACATTAAAAAACTTTTCTAATGCTCTGAATATTTTTACAACTTTCTGCCAGCTTTATGTTGGACAGCTTCTCTTAGAGGCTCTTCAGATGCTATAAATCTCATTTACAGCAGGAATAAATCATTTGGTTAAAGATTTACTTTGTAGCATGTGAGAAGCATGTGAAATATTTAATCATGTGAAACATTTTGCCTAAGATTGTTTAGAGCAGCTGACAAACTACACTTACTGTTAGGTCTCTCCATTAGTCCAACTGCGATGTTTTCACCTTCCTATAATAATGGACTAAATCATTTCTTTCCAGACAATCATTTATTTAGGTAAAAAATGACTCAGTTTATTATTTTATTAAGTTGACGGTATTGTAAATAGTTGATTGTCACCTAAATAACCTACATTTGAATTTATTTAAGTTATAATTTAGAGTAAATACTTGGAAGGTCAGAGAAATAAGGAAAAGATATTAACTAAATTAGCACTAAAAAAGAAAATGAATCAAATATATATAAAAAAATGCAAGAACACCAAATCTTACCAATTATTTTTGTCTAGTTTGTAGTGAAATACACTTAACAAAAGACAAGATTAACTTACCAGTAACTTTTAAGCAAGAAAAAGGAGCTTGTTTTAAGTCAATAATTTACTTAATATTGATGAAAAAGTATTAGTTCCACTGGCAGATTAATTAACTTATAACAGGGGGAAAATGTCTTGTTTTAAGTAAAATAAAGTGCCAGTGGAACTAGCAGTGTTGTGGTTAAGACCACCTCACCCGAGACCGAGACAAAATCAAGACTTTTAGAGTCCGAGACCGAGTCAAGACCAAGACCAGTGGGCCGCGCTACATGACACGATAAAATGTGGAATATGATCAAAATTACTTCCCAAATTGATCTGAAAGATCCATATTCCCTTAAAAACACCTAGATATTAAATACTTAATACATTTTACCAATATTAAATATTCCGTCTCTGTGCTACAATGTGTGGTGGTCTCGTGCCATCCCTAAAAAGATAACGCCCTGGGCTTTTGCCCATGTTGCTCATGTCAGAAACCACCACTGACAACAGGACTTCTGAAAGTCCTGTCCTTAACATTAAACATGTGAACAGGGGTTTCTTATTTGTCAATTCTCTGAAAGTACCTCACAAAAACATCTCCACTTGTTACAGTAGAACGTGAGACAAACATTACATCCCTTCAAGACAATAATAGTTGCATTTCTTGGTTATTGTGACATGTTTTGTTAATTTTTGCTACGTAAAGTTGAAACAAAAAGTTTACACAAACTGATTAGCATAATAAATTATGTGAAGGTTTCTGAAAACATTTTGGTTTTCAGAAACGTTGGGGGGTTTTACACTACTCTCTAGCAAAACAGGAGAAACAACTAATGCGAGTTAAACAGGAAAAATACATTTTAAATCGCATAGCTTCCTAAAAGTTGCCTGGATAGTTATTAGTCCTGCCTTTAGATAGGAGAGTTAAAAGCCCTGAGGAAAAACAGATAAATCTTGTTTATTTCCGGTTATTCTTTAGAGGTTTTTGCTATCTCAGCCTCATCTCTGTGTTGGGATTTGTGTACTGGGAGTGTCCTTCAGTGGTTATCTTAAACATTAACTTCAGCTATTTTATAGAGACTATATGTTTACAGACCAGTTAACCCCTTAAACACCATGTGCCACTTTCCTGTTTCAGTAAAACCAGGCAGCAACTTTTTGTTTTTAAGAATTATTCAACTGGTAAAGAAGATGTCTGGGCAGTATTTTTGTCATAATTTGTAATAAATTCAACCTGGTTACTATTTATTTATAGGTACTTCAGGGAAATATTAATTTTAAAGTGCTTCCAAAGAACAGGAGTAAAGAAAAATAAGAGATTTATTGATTGTGATCGTCTTTGTTTTTGTTGTAAAAACAGACAAAGAGTTATGGGATGCCATCGGAGACATTAATCAAGATTAGCTTGTATAGAGAGTTTTAGCAGAAAAGCTTCAAAACTACAAACTCTGCCTTCAGCGGTCAAACTGGAAATTCTGGGAAGCAGAGTCCAGTCTGGATGTTATGAATGTGTGGAGTGGTTGATTGTTTTGGGTCAGGGAGTGTTTCTTTAGCATTGCTTTGGGTCAGGCTGTTCCTGATTTTAGTTAAATTCCTCAGGAATGAATGCAGCTAATACCTGTGTTCCCTTTCTGGAAGCTAAAGTAGGTTTGTAGGTGTAAAGTGAATTTCTAAGGTTTTTAGAATAAAAGTGAATGTTGAAATTATTTTTAAAAGTATAAAACGACACAGGAGTCAGACTTTCCACTTAATAGCTGAAGAAATCAATACAAATCCTGTCTGTGTGATAGCTGGAAAGCAAAAACATAAGATCAGGACTTCTTTTCCTGTATGAGCAGTTATGTGCCATCTTAGTGAGAGTTTGAACTTCAGTGTGGGTCGGTTTCAGTCTGTTCCCATGGCTGTGTGAGTTTTCTGCAGGTTCACTAGTTTAAATATTAGGTTGGCCTCCTGCTGCTTCCCTCAGCTCCAGGAGGTGACCTGAGAACAGATTTATTTTTACTCAACTGGTTCTTCTCGCTTACAAGAAGCATCTGAAAGGCTGGAACACATCTCATTGGTTTCAGTAAAAATATTCAGTGTCAGATAGCAGACAGTAGACTGGATTATAGCTTACAGCTGATATTGGTTGTGTGTTGGACTCTGTGTGCAGACGCACTGATATGAACAGTAGATGGTGCTTGTGAAATACGGAGTAATTTTGTGTTATGTACACACAAAAGGAAATCAGCTTTACCAATTATGAAAACCTAAAAACAAGAGTTTTGTGTTTTGATGTATACCTGATGCAACCAGCTGGGCTTCCAATCATAAACAACGTTTTACTAAACTGAATTTAACTGTAATATAAAGTTAGAATAGTGTTATTGTCTATTTCTGGGTACAAATTGTGTCTGCTTGTCAAGTAAAGATGACATTTGATTTTAAATTTTAAGTATATTACATATTTTTTAATCTCATGTGTTTCTATGCAATTATTAATTATATTCAAGATACAAAATATTATTTAGAACCTGTGAGACACAGGCTGTCTCCAGATCTTTAAAGTTTTAAAAGGACATTTTAAATATTTCATTCAACTGTTCATTCTTACAATTTATCGTATTTATTTCATAATAAAAACGCTGTAAATACGTTTTTTGACAATGCATCTTGAAAAAAAATTTTATACGGTTAGTTTGAATTTTGAATATTATGTTACGTTAAAAAAATCTGTTTGGGAGCTGAAAGAACCGGTTCTTTCGGGTTAGTTAAGCCAAAAGATCCGTATCTCCAAGATGAACTTCAAAAATCCATCTTTATTAACAGAAACACGCTTCTGGTATTCTGCTTTTTACTCCTCATGGCTCATTACCATGAAGGCCTTCCCATTGGCTGCTCGGCTTCTAATCCCCGCCCCTGATTGGACATTGGAGCTGTGCCGCACACCCACACTTAATCCTGATTGGTTGGCTGCGTAGCACTGCGTCGCTCTGTCTTTATCAATTCAGACAGTGCTTAAAATATAGTTTTGTTTTCCCAGAAAGGCGTGAAGTCAGTTGGTTTTTGATAAGAAGCGATGCTCGCCTGTTTTCGCAGATACTGAGGATTTCTGGCGGAGTTTTGATGCGCTGGACCGATGAGCTGAATTTCTGAGTTAAAAAATGACCTCAAAGAATTTTCGTCTGGATGATTTCGTCGCAGGATGGATCGGCGGTGAGAAATAAACTCTTCTGCTTATTGTGTTGGGTCAGAAAAGCGTTGTTCAGTGGAGGAAAATGATGAAGGGAATTATTTTCTAATATTTTCCCTTCTATAACCATGAATTATTTTGCTAAATTACATTTGAGAGGTAAGATAATCTGCTTCAGACACCTGCACAACCTTCCCTTAATGTCCAGCAGCAACTTTTAAGATGGAAAACTACTGCATCCACATCCTGTAAAAACAAAGGGGGGTCTATTCCTCCTCCTCCCTCCTCCGTTTTCACCACACTGGTTAAAAAGCTCTCTCCTTTCCTCCTTTTATTACCAAAAATTAAATAAAGTTGTAAAATGTTTCATTTTTGCTTATATAAAATATTTTTTGACTGTTTGTGCGTTACTCGTTGCGTACAAATTGTTCCTGTTGCTCTGAAATCCGCTTTTAGTCAAATGATTGCAGTGAACGATGTGGCCAGTAGGAGGCCCTACTGCTTACTTTCATATATTGCGTAACAAATAAAAAGTAGGTCTGGATCTGGAATCAAGTGGTTGTTTGTCCAGTAAACAGAACGTATTTGTTTTGCCAATCATGTAAAATAAAACTTTATGCAATCATAAAGTTAAGTAAATTATTTTTAATCAATCAAAAAAAGTGTTGTATCATATTCATATTATTTTGTATACTAAAAAACAGACTAAAATTTTTTTAATGCTGCAAAAATGTGAAGACAAAAAGTAAATTGGTTTAAATACAGTAAAATCAATAATCTGCAAAAAATATCTTGATGTTCAGGTTGGTTGTTTCTGTATTGTGGCAAAAATTATAAAAAGTGTTTCTATTTTATTTGAAATATCTCGAGAAAATTACTTACACTTGGCAAATCTCAAGTATTTCCTCCATCCAGTACATATTTAATCTGTAATTCAACTCAGCGCTACTTAATTTATGGATTTATTAGATTAGATTTCTTTCTTTGAGTGAGTTATATGGCTTGTTACTGACACTGAATCTCATTGAAAAGGGCCGAAAAGAAAAATATTTACTGAGAAAAACATGGATATTTCCCTTCCTCTGATAAATTTCTCATCTTTCTGTCAGATCAATTAGAGAACAAAAATATAGAATCTTGAGCCAAGATTACAAATTACACTTTTCTGCAGCTCCTCTGGATTTTCTGATTGCACAAACTCTTGGAGACATGGACTTAGCTGATTAAAAAAAAAATACTCATCAACTCCCAACAGCTCAAGTAATGAAAAATACAGCTGTTCATGGTTACTTTTTTCATGCTTCACCTACAATAATGGCTGCAGAACTAACTCCAAATTACATTTTCAATTTAAGAATGTCATTTTGTTAACTGATTAGTTAAGGAGTTAAAAGCTAAATCATAAAAATGTTATTTAATCAAAAACACTGGAGTAGATCCACAGGAGACTAACGGATGATTAACGGGTTTTTTTTGTGGGATCATATGCATGGCATCAGGAACAGCTTGCTGCATGTGTGGCTGGGCCTCATATTCATACTTTATGACATACCAACCCGTCAGGGCGATAAAAGAAGGCTTTATCTTCAGATATGTCAGCAGCGTCATGTGCAGCATTGCTCAGAAAATCCACACACTCAATGTAAAAGCTTTATGTTGAGTCCTAAATATGTTTGCTGGGGCCCACTGGGTTAGCAGAACATGTCATTATCTTGGTCCCAGGGTTGGAAACTCTGCCATTGAATGGTTTGTTTGCTAACAGTTCTTTTGTGCCACCATCTAACAGTCTCTGTTTTATCTGCAAGACCCAGTAGAGATAAATCCACTTTGCGTGCTCCAACTGACTAGAGCGTACTCTTCACGCAAACCTTTCTGTATATCTCTGAATGATTCATCACAAAGCTACCATTTAAATGTAGCAAATTAACAGACTCCTTTCTTCTCTCTTTGATGAGAGAGCATGTTTTTGTCTTAAGAAGTAACAAAACTCTCAGGAAGTTACCAGGTCGTAATTTTCTCTCAGCAACAAGGTACCTCTTGTTTTCTTCTCTTGGTACATTCTGTATTCACTGTGTCTGTTTGTGTTTTTCTGCTGGCTGCAGGCGCCTCCAGTGTGGTCGTAGGACATCCGCTGGACACAGTGAAGGTAATTAAGACTGAACTTCCCTGTCTTTCAATCTTTACAGCTGTCTCCTCCTGATTGCAGCATGGTACAAGCCTCTATAAAGACACTACCACATGTTGCTCAATAACTTCTACCTCATTGCACTAAAACCTTTTAGACACGTTGCATTGATTTTATTTATGTGCAGCTACAAAATGTATGGAGGGGACAAACAACAATCCTTTCTTCTTTTCAACAAACAGGGTTAACATTTATGCAATTTCAGACAGAGTGACGATACTCAACATTACAGACAAGAAAATGGGAATATTTGTCTTAATAAAAAGGCTTATTGATTTAAGATGGATGGATGGATGGATGGATGGATGGATGGATGGATGGATGGATGGATGGATGGATGGATGGATGGATGGATGGATGGATGGATGGATGGATGGATGGATGGATGGATGGATGGATGGATGGATGGATGGATGGATGGATGGATGGATGGATGGATGGATGTTTAGTTGGTTGTTTGGTTGTTTGGAAGGTTGGATGGTCGGTCGGTCAGTCGGTCTTTTGGTCGGTCGGTCGGTTTGATGCTCCTCTCTAATTTCTGGACATTTTCGTCCTCCAGACGCGGCTCCAGGCAGGAAGTGGCTACCAGAACACTCTGCACTGCATCCTGTCCATCTACAGGAAGGAGACGGTAAACACCTGACCTTTGAACTGCCTCTCAGCCGCCATTTTAACTGCAGATGACTTCCATCTTACGGCACATAAACATCTGTTGATTTCCATCATATTCATTACATCATGACTGGTTATTTTTTCTCTTTTTGGACAGTTTTCACCAGTTTTACTGGTTTACTGAACATAATTACAGCTCTGTGGACAGCTGTGTTTTGATCCTCAAAACGTTTTTAGTTGCCTCTTTTTCTATTTGTTCCACTTATTTATTTTTTTTTTGTTTAAATGGACCAAAAGTCCTGATTTTTCTCTTCTTTTTTTAATGCGACGCTCAGGTGATGGGGTTCTTTAAGGGCATGTCTTTCCCGCTCGCCAGCATCACTGTCTACAACTCAGTTGTGTTTGGCTTCTTCAGCAACACTCAAAGGCTCATAAGCAAGTATCGCTATGGCGACGGACGGCATCCCTGCGGCATGCTGGACCTGACTGTGGCCAGCATGCTGACCGGACTGATCTCAGTGGGGCTCGGCGCTCCAGTAGACCTGGTTAAGATCCGACTGCAAATGCAGACACAGATGGTTCTGGCAGGTAAATCTGTGTGTTAGTTTTTTTTTGCTGTTTGGAGGTTTTATTTTTCTGTAATTTACTGAGGAAAATGTAAAAACTACTTTTTTGTCTTGGCAGCAATCTTTTAAAATGTGCAAACTGGTCCCTTTTTCCTCCAGATACGTCACTTTCAGTTTCATCAGAGCCAATTTCCAAACTGAACGAGTATAAAAGTTCCCCCTTTCCAGAAACTCTATTTTCTTCCTCTTTGAAATATTTTTATTATATGATGTCCAAGTTTAAATATTTGAGTTTTTTGTGAGGGCGCATAAATTTCTTAGTCTCACCATTATCGGGTCTTGCAAGGTCATATCTGTGACTGACAGTTTGGTCTGCTGTGATCTGTTAAACAGTAAACCAATAAATTCAAGGTTGATGTAGGTCAACTCTGAGATAAAATGGTAGATGAAACATTTATAGCCGCTTCACGCCTTTTACTCCTGACCTCGTCTAATAGTTCCTCAAAGACACTTTGGGTCTGGTTTCTAAAATCTCTTTTATTATTTTATAGTGGTGCAAAGGGCCAGAAAGTTAAGTCAGACTTGAGGACACGGTTTGGACGTCAGCTTTGTGGAAGTGATGGTTCTTAGCGGTTAATAAACTCCAGCTTGTTAAAGCAGTGGCGCTCAGCTGGTCATGTGGTAAAATTATGTCAGATTTTTACTGGTGACTGTGAAAAAGTGCTGAGGCAGCCTGACAAAAAAGTTGTTGAAAACTCCATTATTGATTTAGAGAAAAACTTCCTGATGCGTTTTACATTAATATCCTCCTGCAAATGAGCATATTGTAATCAAATTATCCTGATCCTGGAGCAGCTAAAAAGTCCAAACTATCCAGATACCGTCTCTACAAAAACACAACAGTATTGTTATTTTCTGGTGCAAATATGTTAGTACACTTGAAATTAGACAAAACTAACTTCCAAGTAACTCTTCAGTAAGATATAAGAGCTTGTTTTAAGTCAATTCCTTAATATTGCTAAAAAAAAAAAACAGTTTATTTTATTTATAGGAATAATGTTTTGTTGTAAGTTAAATAATCTGCAGTGGAACTAGTTGGGTCTTTTTTTAAATGAATATTAAGTCTATAGTCTCATTTTAAGTATACTAAGATATTTGTACTAGAAACTAAACGAACTGGTAAAATGTTGTGTTTTTGCAGTGATCACGTTAAAAGAGGCAGGTAGATGTTGTTCTTTTGTAACCTCCTGGTTTGACTACCTTTTTTCTGCTTATAATACATCTTATTCCTTCTTCACTGATTCATAGTTACTCAGATTGTTTATTTTAGGATTTGTTTCATGTTTTGAACATTAGCTGTGTTTCCATTCACCAGATAAGACAAAGAAGACATCAGGCAAGAGGATGATGGTGCAGCATGTTTTTTTAATAACTTATTCACGTGGAAAAAACACAATTGCAACATTAGCGCAATATTGACAAAGTTTTACACACATTAGTAATGGAAACACTGGTATCTAAATATTACAAACACACAAACTCAGAAGAAAGCTACAAAAGTAAAAATATTTATTACCTTTAGACATCCAAAAATATTCTTTAAACCACAAAATAAATTAAATTTTCTTTTCTCTTTCTTTGTGCCATCACGGTCTGCCCCTGTTACTTCTATTAAACTAATGTAGAAATTATTTTTCTTTTTCCCAGAGAACCTCCAGCTGGCTGGTAATGTGGCGAACGGCACCAACATCCCACTTCGCTCCGTTGACATTCCCAACCAGCGACTCTACAGAGGCCCGATCCACTGCATCAGCAGCATCCTGCAGACCCAGGGCATACAGGGACTCTACAGGGGCGCCGGGGCCATGATCCTGAGGGACGTCCCCGGATACGCACTCTACTTCATCCCTTACGCCGTCTTCTGTGACCTGCTGACCCCTTCCAGCTCGTCCAGCCCTCATCCCTGCTCCATCTGGCTCGCCGGAGGTTTAGCAGGTAAATAGTGGAATCAATACTAACTTTTACTATAAAGATTTGGATTCTAAGCTGTTTATTCACCTCAAGTTGGTTATGAAAGTAGCCGCAAACTAAAAGGTCAACAGACTAAAAGGTATTTAAAGAAGTCCAATTCAATCCAGTTGATTTATTAGTGATTAATCTAACAAGAGTTTTTTCAAAATTGATGTCTTTTCATTAAGTGAATTTATTTTCAAAATGTCAGTTGTCTGGTCTGTGGAAACACAACTAAAGTACCTGAAAAACAGCTAATAAGACGTCCAGGTTAGAATGAGATGCAAGTTGTTGCAAAAACTAGAAATTTTGTAAGCATATGGAAAAAAGTGATAGTAAAAGGTTAAGTTGCATTTTCCCTTCACATCGCCATAACCTAACATCTTAAGATAATGTGCACACATGGTCTGAAGGAATGCATGGCCTAACCGCACATTCCTGCTCTTTACATTCAACTTTATATGCAAGAAGCGTGTTTGAAAACAACTGAACCAGACTGCAGGATATGTGGCTGAGAGATTTAAGGACACATGAATAACCTGGTTTCTGATGTTGCAAATAAACTTAAATATTCAAATTTTTCACAAAATAGGCTTTATTGGATTAGAACATGTTGATTTTTAAGGATTAAGGAATTGCTTACTTAAAACAAGCTGCTATATCTTTTTGAAAAGTTACTTATAAGTTAGTTTTGTCTTATTTCAAATGTAATAACATATTTTCACCAGAAGTTAAAACAAAAATAAATGTTGTATTTTTGCGATTGATATTTCAGTTCCATTTTTAAGAAAAATATTTTTATTTTTACTTTTGAGCACAAAAATCAGCCATTTCCTCTATGACACCCCAAGATTTTTAGTATTTCTTTCGCTTTAGCCAACATTTGCGCTCACATTTGTCAGAATCTTGTCAAATGTTACATTTTAGCTCAGTTTTACATCCCGATGCTTTATCATCTTTTTTCCCTCGTGATTCTCTCATAAATCCACATGACTGCAGCCTGTAAGCTTTAAAAGTGCAGTGACCTCCATTTCAAGGGAATGTAGCTCCAAGAAAACAACATATGGAAAGACTAAGGATCTGGAGTCAGAAAAACTCCAGACCCAGATCCGAAGAACGGGTGTGTCAGCTGACAGCCAATCAGGCGGCTCGGATGGCGTGTATGTGTGCTGTATGTGCAGAGCAGATAAACGGCGTGTGGTAGCGAAGGATTGCTTCCAGATGCAGGCCGACCAGCTGCGAACACGTGACAGAGGGAGAGCGTGGAGGAGCGGGAGGGGGGGGGGTTCAGTCAGCTGCTGTAAGTCAGTGGGGCCCGAACAGGTTCGCCTTTTAAACGGGTCCAAGTGGGGCAAAAATTAAAGCACAGTCTAAATCATGGACAGTATAAGAGAAATCAGAAAATACCAGAATTCAAACCCAGTAAACGACCAGAGCTGCCAGAGAATGTAAGGCCACGTTGTTTAATCCAGTCATATGTACAGAACTAATCTCATATATCTTCCACTTATTCGCATTTAAACTTGATCCAAAATGTTTTCATTTTGTCATGTTTGAATAAAATTTTGTCTATAAACTAAAAAGTAACATGCCAAGTTCTTTTCTGTTTTTGCAACCCTCCACTCAGCCCCCTTGCAAACAGTTTCTCAATTATACAACCAAAAATGTTTGAAAAGCAGAAGTAGAGCCTCCTGCACAACTAACAAGAACTTACTATCCAGAAAGTGGTTTCTGGATAGTAACAACAAAACACTTGTCTTTTCCAGCAGCTGTTGTTAAACCAGCTGACCAAACATGCTGGAGTTCTGCGTTGTTAGGAAACACTGCAGTTGAATGCAATTCAACAATCTGGAGGTCTTTGAAACGGCTCATTTTCCAGACACCAAAAAATATTAACATATTGCTAAAAAAACAACTGGGTTGGTTTTAGAAGCAGTTGAGACCCAAATGGAAGTATAAAAATCTGCAAAATGTGAATTATGCATAATAGATCCCCTTAAAATGACAGAGTTAAACCTGCTGCGATACCTGTTGATGCACCTTTCAGTTGTCACCTGTGGCCATCAGCTCTGGGTGGGGATCAAATAGACCACAGTATTCCCTCTTTACGGAAAGGTTTACCCTTCAAGATGCAAAGGAAATCAAAACCAGTAGTGATGCATTTCAAGCTTCTACTTCTGAGGAAGATACCTCAGACCTGATCCACCCTGAGGAAACCTTGGAGATGGTCTGGGACTTTCTGTGGAGATTATATGTGAAGGATCTCAGGAACACCACTGGAAAAGGAGGAAGAGGAAGAGAGCTTCAGATAAGCAGTAGAAAATGAATGAATGGGCATAAACTCTGAATTCCTTGGTGAATTCCTTCCTGAATCAAGCATGTCCTCCGGTGTAACCGTCATGGTCTTTGTTCTGGTTGGTCTGATTTCTATGGTCTTCCTCAGGGTCCATCTCCTGGGTCACGGCCACTCCAGCTGACGTGGTGAAGAGCCGAATGCAGGCCGACGCCCAGCTGCAGAAGAAGTATAAGGGAGTTTTACACTGCATCGTCCAAAGCTACAGAGCCGAGGGAGCAGAGGTGAGCAGATGAACCGTAATCAGTTAGTAAAACTTAGTCTTCTCACTGGATTTTACAACTATTTTAAATATATTTATACTCCTTGAATTGTTCACATTTTATCATATTACAACTATTTTATTCTGTTTACAAATAATAAATTGTGGTTTTAAGTGGTAGACCAATATAAAGTACCAAGTAGTACTAAGAAGCATTGGAAATGTTTTCTAACATTTTTCACAAATAAGAAGGTGAAAAGTTTGAGGTTTTGGCCCTTTTTTCTTTGAAGCACTCTTCCAGATTTGATGTAGATGATCTGTTGTAGATTATCCAAAGTGTTGCACCAATTTCCAATTTAGTTTAAGTGTGAACTTTGACTAGACCACTCAAAAATAAATATTCTTTGATCTATTGTTCTTTTTCCCCCCAAAAAAATTACTTTTGGTCTCATCTGACCAGAACATATTATTTTCTTCTTGCTAAATTTGCTGTTGATTAATTGCCTGAAATTCCAATAAAATGCAGAACCATTCAATAAACAACAATATTATTTTAGTAACTTTATTAAGTGAAACATGTTAAATAAATCAGTTACAGACAAATTGATGTTTGAAAGCCTTTATTTCTGTTAATTATGATGATTTTTCCATGAAAACACATAAATGTGTTAAAGTTATTTTCAAAAGTTACCATATAGAATCTTCAGCATGTATATTCTAATTTATTAAAGATGACTGTAAATGTAACTTCCTGGTTGTGGTAAAGTTTAAGTAGTGTGAATATTCTTCAATATATTTAAACAATATTATTACGCTGCAGAATATTCCAGTTTATGTTTTGTGTCATTAAACTGGGGACAAAACAGCCACCATTCAGTTTTGTATTTGTTCTTTACTACGAACCACAGGATATGCTTCAGTTCACATGGAAACATTTTGCATTAATCATTAAACTAGTTATTTCCTGACCTTTTAATGGTTTATTACATGGTAAAATCCCAATTGGAGACAAACTGTGTGTGAATTCCCCTGAAACCTGTTTAATCCTTTGAACTTCACTAAAAAAAAAAAAAACACAATTCTAACATGAAAACAAGTGACGACTTAAGGAGGCAAATGTTCCAGAACAGGACATGTTTTGGTGATTGAATGACGGGGGGCTCGTCAGGTGACTGGCTGGCCCCGTTCTTGGCCCGGTCCGCCGCTGAACGCTGCGTCCAGATGTTCGGACTGTTTGTTAAGTCAGTGGAGAAACGTCACCGCATCTGTGTTGATAAAAACAGCAGCAGTCATGTGATCAATACCAGAAGATCACTGACGTTCTGAGAAAGTGGACTGGACTGTTTGTGCAGCCTGACGCTCGCTGATCAATGACTCGGGTTAAAACAGGTCAGAGTCCTGCAAAGTTAAATAACAAGTCGCTCTGTACAAGCTGAATGTATTTATTTTAAGCAGATAAAAGTCAGTTATCTTAGTCCTGCTGTTTGATTTCAGAGCTGATAAAAAGCCATTTGGACACAAAGAGGAAACTAATCACAAAGCCAAATAAAAACAGGTTAAATGAGAATTTTAAAAGCTGAGGTTACACAAAATAAAGTCATTTTTAATGAGATGATACAGAACGCCCAAATTAACCTTAATTAACCTTTTTTTTGTGCTTTTTTTTCCTTCTTCTTGAGTTTAACGATGGCTGCCAGGTGAACTATAAGGTGAATTACTGCCACCAACTCGTTTGAACAGGAAAAATCAAACTAGATTTATGTTTTTCTTTAAAAAAATATATGTTTTTTTTTGTTTTGTTTATGTTATATTATCATGAAAATATGTATTGAAACCTTTTGGTATATTTTCCACTCATTTAAAGTTTTTCTTAAGGTCTGTGTGACTTAGCTGATAACTAGCTCATGTTTTCTTTTTTTTCTGTTTTTTCTAAATGGCTTACAAAGTCTTCATCTATCACTTATTTTCCAATATTTCTGCCAAATTTATTGAGCAAGATCACTTTCATTAAGGCAAATCTGTTTTAAAACTACAGCAGATAGCATAACTGATTGATATTTAA
This sequence comes from Poecilia mexicana, assembly GCF_051168715.1. Lineage (NCBI taxonomy): Eukaryota > Metazoa > Chordata > Actinopteri > Cyprinodontiformes > Poeciliidae > Poecilia > Poecilia mexicana. The sequence goes on from NW_028263379.1 coordinate 9,953,152, forward strand.
TTGCTATGATCTGAATTTGCTTTACAAATTTCAAAATAATAAAAATATAGATTTTGTTCAGAAGGCTCTTCAATTACTTTTGCATTTGGTAAACTTTTATGCTTTTATCTGTCATTTCATCATATATATATATATATATATATATATATATATATATATATATATATATATATATATATATATATATGTATATATGAAGTTGCGATTTAATTTCAGATACTGCTAAGCTTTGTTTAACTTATTTATACTTACTTTTTATACTTACTCTAACCCAACTTACTTTATAATGTCATACCAGCTCTGACATTTCGAAAAGATTAACATTTAAATGACACAAACACTGAATGCATGTCAAAGAATATTTTTTTTTAACATATTCAGGCAGAAAACCGTGTGCAGTTCACAGCTTGTCTGTTTTTAGCTGGATTTGTAAAACCTGTCATGATTCTGCAGCACAGACAAGTTAAGCAAGGTGAGCAAATATCACCTGTGACTGTTACCTTGTGATGTAACATAAAAGTTTGCTAGAATGCATTTAATGGCTTAAAAGGTGCTTTTAAGACCTTTTAGTAAGGAGCCGAGTTTAAAGGACACTGCTGAGGAAGCTTATAAACGCTTAAGTGTCTTTCCTTTTATTTGTGCGTCTGACCATAGACCTGGTGTTCCTCCCACAGCATGCATTCAGAAAGACAACCTAAAGTCCAAAAAGTAGTCTGAAGAAAGTACTAGGTGCTTTATTTTAATACTTTATTTCTGTCACATTAACAAATTTTGCTGGATGATAAATTGTCCCAGAAGTTATTGCGATAAACAACAATAATGTTGATTTGAGACCATTTTCAACCAATAAAATGGTAATGGCATAATAATGCAAGAACACATTCCCAGAGATCAATAAACTATCAATTTTAGTCAACATTTAACACTGGAACTGGAAGAAATTTTAAATATCCCAAATAAATAAACAAGACAACACAAACTACAAATAAAAGTAGTTATGAAGTCTGTAAACAAATTTGTCTCAACAAAATGTCATTCAGTTTTTGACAGAAAGAGCAAAATGTTAAATCATGAAAATGGAAATTATTTAGCTTGTTTTAATTTATTGTGTGATTCATTGATTTATTGCTTATTGTTACAGGCTTACTTGTGCTAATGTGTAAAATAACATACTAATATAACAAATTAAATTAAAAAATACTTTATTGCTCATAAAGGGAAATTAAATGTTGCTGTAACTCATATTAATTCTTCAATTTGTAGTTATAGATGGTTTTCCTGTAGCAGTCTGTGTTACAGCCAATTTGAAGAATCCTCTGACTAAAAACAGTAGTTTTCTAGGACAGTTTCTTAAAATAAATTAACGTTTTATTACACATTACTGCAAAACACCTGCAATGACCAACGGTTATTAATTGAAGAGGAACGTCAATGTGTTGCATCAAAATACTTTAACCTAGAGACTTCAAATGTTTATACTTCTGAAAAAAATAGTCATATTTGCTCATGTAATTGCAAATGTGTCTTCATAGAGAGGAAAGAGCATCTATGACTCTCCACCTGAACTATAAAAACCACTGGAAAACCCAAACTGAAAGCTCAAAATGCAGTTCCTAAACTCAGAACTGAACTGTTTCCTGTGCAGGTTTTCTTCCGGGGAGCTTCTGTGAACGCCATCCGAGGTTTCCCGATGAGCTCCACCATGTTCCTGATGTACGAACTCTCTCTGCAGTTCTTCAGGAGTCATTAGGACTGCTGGGAATCCGGAAACGCTCGGCCAGAAACCCAGCGAACCGGAGCCCGTTTGCTTGAGACGAGAGATCGTGAGCACTTTATAATGGCTGAGAGTCAGCAGCTTTTAGTCAAATGTTTTAGATCTGAGCCAAAACTGACCCTTTCTATCACAGTTAGGTTACTTTGTGAGTGATGTTTTTACTGTTTAATAATCTGAATCTGATTATTTGAATCACCAAAGTCATGCATGTGTTCCTGCGCAGACTTCTGCTTTAACATTTTAATTCAACGAAACACACACAGGTGTTAAAGAAGACAGAGATATGATACTTTAGATAAGCTAAGAAACGTTTCTGAAAGTGTTTCTGGAAGTTTTTTAAATTATTTTTAATTATTTCTTAACAAATTTATTGCAAATGTGAAACTGTTGTTTAAATGATCAATGAATGAATGGCTGTAAAAGCAAAGAAAAGAAATTGCACAAAGAATTGTTGCACAATTTAGTAAATTATTAAGGGATGATGAAAATACATTTATAGAGGCCAAGCGCAGCTTGAAGGTCTTTGAGAAAGTTTAACTGGCTGGAGTTGCATAAACTGAAGTTTTGCCTGGCTGGACAAACTTGTTCAATAAGTTTGATAAAAAGTGTTAAAAAAGAAAAATGAAGGAAAAACTGCAAAAGGTTGTACAGGATCATCCATGTTGCTTTACATTTTCTCCAATAATTTTATGAGTCCAGCTGTTCTGTGGATATTTTCCGCTATTTGAAGCACAATTACACTTTATGACCCAATGGTCTTTCATAGTAACATTAATCTGAGATTTACATTCATGTTCTAATTCTCTCTAGATTGCAATGTAAAAGTAAACTGACAGTCCTGCAGCTGAATCTGAGCTGAGTTTGCACATCTGCAGCTTTTTGTAGTGATGCCATGTTTTCCTATCTGTGGGGGAAATTACAAGCACATAATGGTTTTTATTGCAGTGTTACGTGGCATTTATGTGATGATCTGTTGGATGAAAAAAACAGCAGGCAAGAAGATCTGAAAATGATATTTTAGTGACATTATGTAAGTTAGACATGCAGGTACTGAGACGTGGATTTCTTAATGAATTTTGAATAATAACTGATTTAATTGGGAGTTTTAGACTAAAGGGGTTGAGGTGCAAGTTTTAGAAATCACTAAAATGAAAAAAATATATATTTTTAATGTATGTGACATTTTTGACACAATGTGATTATCAAACTCAATATTGTGATACTGTCTACTTCTATTTGTATCTGTGTTTCTTATATTAAGAAAAGTGAGTTTTACTTCAGTTAATTTTAACTTTCTAATAACTTTTCTGATGTGCCTGAGCCACAGTGGCACATTTATGTTGTTTTAAGTTCAGCTAATCAACAGATTTCAGCCACTAAATCAACACTACCGTCACAGAAGGGAACTCAAATGGAAATATTAACATTTTACATAGCTTTATCCTCATGTAAATAAGTGTAAATATGTTTAACTGCTTTTCTGGATGTTGAAAAGCCTAATGTGTCTTGTTGTACTTAAATAAATGTTTATGAACAGCTTATGAGCCTCGTTTCAGTTCTGAATTTGCTTCTGCCAGAATGTGATTACACATCAGATTTGATTTAAAGTCACTATATTATGTTTGCTCTTGTTACATAACAGATGTTATGTTATGTTGCAAAAGAAATTGATCATTAATTCAGCATAAAACCACTTTGATTTTACATGATTATTTAAATTAAGTAAATATTATTGACCAACATGTGTGCTCATCAGTTATTTCCAGCTGAAGCATTTATTTTAGAAAATAAAACTAAAAAAAAAATTAATTATAAAATGGCAGACAAAATGTTTCTTCAGAATTTAATACATTTTCTTTACATTTTACTGTTAACTGGTGAAGAGATGTTTGTGCAGTGATCCGGACAAAGAGTAAGCTTGGTCAAAAAACATAAATTTATTTAATTACAAAGTAATCTAAAGGGATTTTTAGATTTCCCCTCCCCAGCTAAATAATGTCTCTTAGATCATTTCTACAGTAAAAAAAAAAAAAAAAAATTATTTCCCACCATTCCCACCAGCTGTAATGTCTTTCCACATAATGTCCACCAGAGGGCAGGACGTACAACACAAAGTACTCCAGCTATTTCACCTGCTGACATTACGTTAAAAATAAATGTAATAGATTTTATCACTTTTCATACTTTTGCTGATGACATATTTTCAGTGTTTCTTAGGATATTATTTTAAACAACAGCAGAGTATTCGGACCATAATAAGAAAGAGTTAATGAAATTATGAGAATAAAGTCATATTACAAGAATAAAACTAAAAAACAGACAGTTTTACAAGAATAAAGCTCTAGAATTAAAATAATAAAATTGTTATGACTTTCTTCTCGTAATACTATGATTTATTTTATTTTTTCATTTTCTTATTGTGCCCCTAATACTCGCATGTATTTCAGTTCTGTGAATGATTAATTTACCGATTCAGATTCAGATTTATTTGTGTCCCAAATGGGCAACTGACATTGCAGCAAGTACAAAAACTAATAGACAAAATATCAAAGTTAAAAAATATAAACAATAAAACATACCCAAACAGACATCAAATATAAATCAATACATAGTGGGTGGAGTTAATGCTATAGACTGAGCCATCGGGTCAGTCATTGTAAAACGTAATCACAGGGAGCATAACGATGCAAAGGAATCAGTCTTGGACCTGAGCCTGAACCTAAAGCCGACCCCCGGACGCAGAGGTTCAGTAAAGGTGGTGCTGAAGGTGTAGAGGTGAACCAGAGCATCACCACAGCCTCTGAAGAACGACACAATTCCAGCCGGATAATCCACATACACCACTACCTTCTTGGGCGCAGCGGATGAGTGTGAGATAAATGATCTTTTTTTCTGGTGGTAAACGTAGTACCCACCCCCATCTGAACAGCTCAGACTCCAGGACTGCTCATTCCCACCAAACCTGCAGTCTGCTCTCTCCACTCTCCTGCTTATTCCTCTGTAACTCACTGACACATCCACCCAGCCGCTCCAGTCCACCTCCCAGCAGTGGCGACCAGTCAGATCCTCACTGCACAGCAGCTGAGGACAGTCCTGAAATCTCTCTGGGTGCTCAGGGTATGACTGGTCCTCTCTCACATGTACGGCCCTACTGTCGTCGTCAGACAGTTTTATCTGTCTGTTAATAGTGTTTGGGTCAAACGTGGGCTTAAAGTAATCTGAAAGAGAGAATAATGATCGATGATGTGTTAATTTACTTTTGCAGTACACTGCAAAAACACAAAATATTTCCTAGTAATTTTCTTCTAGTTTCTTGTACAAATATCAGTAACTTTTCAGAAAGATGTAGGATCTTGTTTTAGGTCCATAATTCATTAATATCTATTTTTAAAAAGTGCTAGTTCCACTGGCAGATTATTTCACTTTTAATAAGACATTTTACAATGTTATGTGAAATAATCTATCAGTGGAACAAACACTTTTTAATCAAAATTATAAACTTAAAACAAGCCTTTCGTCTGTTTTATTTTCTGTTTTCATGTCTTTTGTAAAGCACTTTGTGGTTTACTTAATCCTACACCTTGCTGAACATTTACTTGTTAGTTTTGTCTTATTTGAAGTATACTAAGATATTTGCACTAGAAACTAAACCAAAAATACTTTTTGTGATTGATTTTGTGTTTTTGCAGTGTACAGTTTTAGGTAAAATATAGGAAGTTTGTGCAGTTTATTTAAAACTACACTTACATTTTCTCAGGCCGGGTCTCAGCCATCGTTCTCCAAAAGGCTCTATCCTGTAAAAAAAAGAAAGCAATTCAGTCTCTTTAAGCACAAAGCTGTTGCTACATCTCTAAAAATGGTCGAGAAGATAAATCTTTTATAAATCTCTGCCTTTAACAAGTGGTTTTGGGTTTTAGTTGTTTTTTTATCAAGTAACCAAGAACAAAATAACAAGCTTACCATTATTTCTTTGTTTGAAAAAGAGTAAGAGGAAGTGAACACGTACTCCAGCCCTTTCTTCCAATTTAATACAATACATCACTTAGCGATTGAATTATCAGAAATGTGTAATTAAAAACATGTTGAGGTATTCATATGCCTGTTCAATTTACAGTGCTAAAGAAACAAATTACATGATAGAAAAAAATAATAAACTGACTCTCATAGCAACAATCAGAATAATTACCAACTCCTCCCTAATGTATATTTACCATATACTCTACTTACATAATGTTAGTTATTTAAGACAACACACATAACTGTGTAAAATAACGATAATGATCTACTAATATTAACACATAGAAATCATTCCATTCATCCAGCTGATACCTTAAAACATCCAGTTTCCAGTTTTCATCTTGCAGCTTTGCAGAGAAAAGCTTCACTGCCGCCTCTCCCGGATGGTTGTAGCTCAGGTCCAGTTCTGTCAGGTGGGACGGGTTGGAGCTCAGCGCTGACAACAGAGACCTGCATCCCTCCTCTGTGACCAAACACCCAGACAGTCTGCAGACAAACCACAACCTAATCAGGAAGAGGCTTTGAACTAAACCTGCACAATACACTTCTATCTGTCTGTTAACAGCGTTTGGGTCAAATGTGGGTTTACAGTAATCTGAAAGAAAGAATAATAATCGATGGTGTGTTCGTATACCATTGCATCAGTTTGTTTAACCTCATATTGAAGACCACTGCTTAAGCTGACCTGAGCTTTTGGAGCTTGCAGTGAGGACTCTCCAGTCCAGAAGAGAGCAGCTTCACTCCCACATCCTCCAAGTCGTTGTTGCTCAGGTCCATTTCTCTCAGAACCGAGGATTTGGAGCTGAGCATAGAGGACAGCATCTCACAGCTCCTCTTGTTGAGGTTACAGACACTCAACCTGTTGACATAAAAAATACATTTTGGACAAATGTTCAGCAGAAACTCTACCCATCACTTTTCTATTAGAGAATCATAAGAATAATGTTTTTATCACCTTAAAACAAGTACTTAACAAAATACACTGGATGTGATACGACAGCCAAGACGGCAGTTCACAGCAATTGTATTTATTATTTGTGAAATAAAGCACACCTGCCCATTTTATATCTTGTTTCAAATAATATAAATATTGAACAAAAATATGAAACCAGACCTGAGTATTTCCAGTTTGCAGTTAGGACTCTTGAGACCAGCTGACAGCTGCTTCACTCCTGAGTCCTTGAGGTCGTTGTTACTCAGGTCAAGCTCTCTCAGGACAGATGAGTGGGAGCTGAGCACCAAGGACAACGATTCAAAGCTTCCTTCTGACAGGTTACAACCGCTCAGCCTGAAAAGAAAAGGTTTTAAAAGAGTCAGACTAAAATCAATTTCTATACATTTCCAGAATTTGTTGATTTGATTTCATACAATAAGCTATTTCTTTGGAATGTGTGCTTTGAAGAAAAACAAAAACATAATAGGGACTATGTTTCTGCAGATGGCAGTAGAACCACATGGGGGAGAGGAGAAGAGTTTGATTTTCTATCTATAGATTATCTATAGTATAGTGTCAGGACATACTGATAGCTTAAACAAATATGTGAAAAAACATTTAGTTACATACTGCAGCTTTAAAAGCCCTGCATTTAGGCCTGTCATAATAACAAATTTAGCTGGATGATAAATTGTCCCAGAAGTTTTTGCGATAAACGATAATATTGTTGTTTTGAGGCCATTTTCAAAAATGGCAATGGCATAAAAATGCAAAAACACATTCACATTTTAACTGGAACTAGAAGACAATTTAAATATCCAAAATAAATGGACAAAAAATAAACTGCAAATAAAACTAATTATGAAGTCTCACATTTGTCTTAAAAAAGGGATACTTGAGACGAAAGCACCAGATTGAAGATTTATGTCATCCAGTTCATGGTAGAAAGATAAATCATGCAAATGGAAATTAGTTCATTTTAATTTATCATGCAACTAATTGATTTATTGCTTATTGTGAAAGGCCTACTTGCATTCAGACTGCAACACAATCAAGTATTTTTTAACAATGTGAGAATGTGGAAGGCCAAAAGCCAACATCAGAGAATATAGTACTTTTGTAAATTATGTCGACAAGTACTTGATCACAATTTCATATCTTGCATTAATTATTCTTTGGTAGTGAACTCGTAGATTTTACTGATCTAATCATAGCAGTACTTACAGAGCTTTGTTTGCTGCTTTCACCACAGGCAGCAGCCTCAGGAAAGCCTCTTCTGAAGCAGAGTATTTCTTCAGCTCAAACACATCCAGGTCTTTTTCCGAGGACAGCAAAAGGAACGCGAGTGCTGACCAGTCTGCAGGTGACAGCTCATCTGCGGAAAGTTGCTCCAAGGCCAAAGACTCTTGAATCTTTTCCACTAAGGAATGATCATTCAGTTCATTCAGACAGTAAAGCAAACTGATGCTCTTGTCTACAGAAATACCTTCGTTTAGCTTAGTTTTGATGTAATTACTTGTATTATTAATGGTAATTGGGCTAATCTCTGTCTGTGGACTGACACTCGTCTTTCTCAGGAGGCCTTGCAGCAGAGTCTGATTGCTCTGCAGTGAAAGGCCCAGGAGGAAGCGGAGGAACAAGTCAAGATGTCCATTGGGACTTTTGAGGGCCATATTCACAGCAGTTTGGTAGAAATCTTCAAATTCAGATGAGTTCTCGTCTTCCAGAAGATTGACGTCAGAGTTGAAGAACATCAAATGGACGTAAAGAGCAGCTAGAAACTCCTGAACACTCAGATGCACAAAAGTGAACACCTTGTCTTGGTACAGACCTCCTTTCTCCTCTTTGAAGATCTGAGTGAACACTCCTGAAGAAACGGAGACTGCTCGAATGTCAATGCCACATTTTTCCAGATCTGATTCATTAAAGATTAAGTTTCCTTTCTGCAGCTGCTCAAAAGCCAGTTTTCCCAAAGACTTGATCATCTTTCTGTTCTCTGGACTCCAGTGATCCAACCCAGCCTCTCCGTCATACTTCAAGCTCTTTACTTTGGTCTGAACCACAAGGAAGTGGATGTACATCTCAGTCAGAGTTTTTGGCAGCTTTTTTCCGTCCCTGGTTTTGAACACTTCCTCCAGAACTGTGGATGTGATCCAGCAGAAAACGGGGATGTGGCACATCAGGTGGAGAGATCTCGTTGTTTTGATGTGGGAGATGATCCTCCTTGCCTGCTCCTCATCCCTGATTCTCTTCCTAAAATAATGCTCCTTTTGCGGATCGGCAAACCCTCTGACCTCTGTCACCATGTCAACACACTCAGGAGGGATCTGATTGGCTGCTGCAGGACGCGTGGTTATCCAGAGGCGAGCAGAAGGAAGCAAGTACCCTCTCATGAGATTCGTCAGCAGCACATCCACTGACGCAGACTGCGCCACATCCGTCAGGATCTCGTTGTTGTGAAAGTCCAAAGGAAGTCGGCATTCATCCAGACCGTCGAAGATGAAAACAACCAGGAACTTTTCAAACTCGCAGATTTCTTTGGTTTCAGTAAAGAAGTGGTGAACAAGCTCCATCAAACTGAACTTCTTCTCTTTCAGCACATTCAGTTCTCTGAACATGAATGGAAACACAAAGTGGACGTCCTGGTTGGTTTTGTCTTCAGCCCAGTCCAGAGTGAACTTCTGTGTCAGGACTGTCTTGCCAATGCCAGCCACTCCCTTCGTCATCACCGCTCTGATTGGTCGAAGTTTTTCAGGAGAACTCTCAAAGATTTGTTCGTGCGTGATTTTGGTTTCTCCTTTGTCTGGGTTTCTGCTCGCGGTTTGGATCTGCATGAACTCATGTTGATCGCTGACTGACGCTCTCCCGCCCGCTGTGACGTAGAGCTCTGTGTAAATCTGATTCAGACAGATTGGGTTTCCTTCTCTAGCAACCCCTTCAAACACACACTGGAAGCTCTTTTTCAGCTTAGATTTAAGCTTACGTTGACCAACTGCAGCACTAGTCCCTGAAAGACGAGTCAGAATATTTAACAAATCAGTCAAAAAAAAAACAAAAAAACATTTTACTTTATTATTTAGCCAACACATTAAATCCTCACCACATTGTAGAAGGTCAGCCAGCTTTTCCTGCTTCATCATCCTCAGGAAGTTCATGGCAAGTTTCAGAACTGCCTCTCTGCTGCTCCTCTTCTGCTCTTCATCCTTACCCTTCGACACATCCTTCGCATTGCTTTGACCGTCTTCTGGGCAACCTGAAGCCACAGCCTTAGAAATGTGATTCAATTCATTCTTCACAAAAGCAACAATGTTTTCCTCCAAAACCTGAAACAGATTAGAAAATTAATTACGTGGGCTGGATGAAATGGAAGGAAAGCAAACAAAAAATATCTAAACATTGCTTCTGCTTTGTAACCAAATGATTTTTAGTCAGTACGGCAATCAGAAAAGACCTGGCGTTGATGTACAGACCATAAATATGGAGTTGAGGTGCTGCTGGGTTGATTGGTGCCTCGTAAACTTCATGCTCTCATTTTCAAATCTGAAATGAAATCAACGTAAAAACATTCAGATTCCAGTATCATCCAAAGCCATCGTCATTACTTTGTATTTGCTTTCAGTTACAGACATTTTGTGAAGTCTGAACAATTCTGCATGTGTTCAAAGGATTTTCCACATTTCAGGTTAAAAGATCAGAATATTTCCTCCTATTATGAATACTATTAAAGTTTACTTATTTCTCAATTTAAAAAGTAAAACTGATGTACACAAATGATGCATTCAGAGTGTTAATTTATTTTAATATACAGAAACTTCACTTAGTCAGAAAATAAGAATATTAATGACACCACCATTATTTAACAGTACTGCATGTCCATCTACTGTATAATATAAGCCCTCAATGTTTGGTTGGGGCTCCTTTTGCATGATTTTCTGCATCAATAAGAGATGATCAGTCTGTAGCTCTTCTGCAGTGTTAAGACAGTCAATAGCAGCCATAGTGCAGTAAGAGCAGCTGATGGCTGCTCTTACTGCACTATGCAGATTATTTGTTGGACATTTTGCTGGTTAGAATACCAGCAAAATATAGAGAAAGGTCAAGTATAGGGATTGCAATTAAGTAATCCCTAAGTCAAAGCAAACCGATAAACAATATCTGAAAGACCTTCAGAAACTCTGAAGAGGATTGATTAGCGAGAGAGAAATTTAATAGAATAGTGGTAGATAAAGAGTCTCTACTTGTCTTTCCACAGAATGACAAATGGCAAAGATTAGACCATACAGCTGGGAGTATCATAATCCCACATGATCAAGGATTTAAAACCAATCCTCACCTGTGATTTGCATCATGGGGTCCATTTCTGGAGCGTGAATCACTATTTTTGAATCCAGGTTCGAGATCAGGTTCAGTCCAGTCTGAACAGGCCAGTTTTCTCCTAATGGATACACAGACATTAAACACATTGAACTATTACTGTTATAGTGGTAATGCATCACATAACTTTGATAAAATTCAGATTTGATTGATATGTTCACCAATTCTCCGTATGTAAAATAGTTAACAGAATTAATGTGTGTTCTTTTTATACAGTGAGTTTAATATCACTTCAAAAGCCTGTGAATATGAAACTATTTTCAGTAGCACACCTCTTTGTAGATGGTTCACATCCCTTTAGATGGCAGTCACTGTCATTTGGTTGAAAGGAAAGTAAGTCTTTTCTATGATGACTTCTGTTCAGGAAAAACATTGGATAGAAACATTAACTTTAACATAACAGATGTACTTTTATACAAATTTACAAATTAATTAATGACAACAAAAGATGCAGAGAAACAGCAGAAACAAAAACTCTAGATTATTAAATCCACTTCTTTGTAACACTTGTATGAACGTTTTGAAATAACTTAATTTGCAGGTCATACAAAGACAAGCAAGCATTTAATTGTATCAAAATCTGCTTTTTTTGGCAGAATGAGTTGTGGCTTACATTTGATCAGCAGATGGAAGTGCTTTAAAATTAATGATGTCTTCTTTTGACCTGTTAGTCCAGGACGAAGCACAGCTAACACCGGAAAGATGATTTTTGGCATTGATTCTGAAACAAAAACACAGAAATTCTGACATATTTCATTGTATTTTTCAAAGAAAATGTATTTTTCTTTTATATAAAATGCTGTTTTCTGTTGTACCTTCCATCAACAGATGCACTGAAATAGGGAGGAGACTGCATGGACCAGTCACTTTTCATGGACACACAGCTTGGGTCAGAAACTGGAACCGGTCCTGGTTCGGTTTCATGTTTAGCAGAATTTTCAATGTGCTGCTGGATCTCTGACCTTCAGAACAACAGAAAATGTGAATAATATAAAGTCAGTGTTTAATGTTTTAAAATTAAAATCAACCCACAACATGTTTGCAGCTGACAAACTCTGTTCACCAACATAATTAATGCTGAGCACAGATTAAGATAAATAAGCCATTATTCTGATCGGAAGTTGGCCTGACCTTTGAGTTTTCCTTCGCCTTTCATCCTCCCCAGGTGGCAGAATTTCCCTTGCAAGAACGTCCAGCTGAAGCTGATTCATAGCAGAATACCAAACACTCACAAAAACAACCTATTAAGACACAAAATGACGGTGCATCAGTCATAACAGAGCACTGTACTACAACTGAAGGTGTGTTTGAAATGATTAACAAAAATTATTCCTAGTTTATAAATGATTATTATTTTCTGTTTTAATATAAAGTTTATAATATAAAAGGAGAAGATGCAAGTGATGCATGGATGACTAGCAAAGTGGGACGGGGAATGAACTCTGGAAATGACAATAGTTTATTCACTTTTCATTTCTTACACTGTTTTTCATCCCATTTATGCTCCTCCTAGATATAAAGGAGGAAAACCTAAAATAAACATTACTATAGAAATAAGTTTAAGTAAGAACACAATATCATTTGTAGTCTATTTTTCAATTCTGTTGACGTCATATCCAGGAGTTAGTACTGAGGTTTTGATCAAATCTGATGCTTGAATTTTTGTTTTGAGCCTCGGTTTAATCTGTTAAATTACTGTTTTAAACACCTATAAACTTAAAGTCACGAGACGTAATACTAGAGCACAAACATAATAATCCAAAAACTGGAAATATTGTGATTCAAATGCAAAGTGCCAACCTTGCATTATTCGGTAAATAATGACACTTTAATGAAAAAATTGCACTTTTAATTGACTTGCAACTTTTAAAGCAACTTTGCATTAAAGTTGGTTTAATGCAACTTTAATGCATTAAAGCATTAATGACAATGACACTTAACGGCAAAAATTATAAACATTCATAAAGACTCCTTCATGTTCATAACAGATGTTAATGTCATTTACGACAGTGTCCTGTCAGTCTTATGAACACCCCTTCAAATAAATGGTTACCGATTATGCAATTAGAAAATCAAAATACCTGTATTATCATTCAGTTATTTTACACTCACTTACTATGTGAAGTGTGTTTATTAAGCAAACATTTTCCCAAACGTAATGGCTGACTTCCTTTTCCCACTGCTTTTCTGCATCCTAGTCAAAGGCTGCAGTTTCCTGATCGACTAAATTTGGATTCCAGTCGTCCACAGACGTTCCTAGACTTTACTTACCTTTCAGTCCCGTCTTACTACGGTGTTCATTTATTCTTCTTCGTGCACAATACCTAAATCTATAACTCGTTTTCTGTTTCAACAGGTTGTACATATGGACTTTTTGGTTCCCGCTTAATAGTTTGTTCTTGAAAGGTGCGTCACTTCCTTTTTTCTAAAGGCCAATCACAGATGACATTGTCTTCTTCTTTTGTCTAAAAACGCCATCTGTATGATCTCTACAGGTTATGTGTACAGCCAGCAGGAGAGATCAGAGAAAAACAGTTTGATTTTGATTTGGCGTAAGGTTTGTGATTTGAATCTGGGGGTTTGATTGTTAAACGCCGCCACCTGTTGGCTCATTGTGGGAACTGCAATCTTACTTCAGAGTCCAGGACAGAATGAAACCATATATATATATATATATATATATATATATATATATATATATATATATATATATATATATATATATATACTCAAGTCAAACCAATAACCGGCTCCCTAGAAATAATTTAAGTAAGAGTAAAAAGTATTTGATCAAAAACAACAACTTGAGTACTGAGTAGTAACTGAATATAAAATCTAATTTAATATTGAAAATGTCAATAGTCAGACCAAAACATAAATTTATGTGTAAATATTGGTATTTTAAATACTGAAATGAAAAAAAAATCGTTCAAATAAATGATTTAATTTCAAAATAAGAAATAAATTTCCAAATCCATTTTTTTTCCGATGCTATTTTTATAGCACATCAGCTGCTGAGCCTACTTCTACTACAGTAACTCACTGTTGTACTAAGTAACACTAAGTAACTCACAAAAAATACAGTAAATCTTACTCTACTAAAAGTAGTAGTTCTTCATAATAAAATTACTCAAGTAACAATAAAAAGTACAGCAATGTAAAACTACTCCTAAAAATACTAATTGCAACCCCAATTACTAGCCTCATTACAGTCCTAATTCCCACCCTCCAGCAGAGTACATCAAACTGTGTCTGAAATAAATCAAATCTGTCCACTGCTGACTGTAGGAAATATAAGGAATCTTTTAGTTTTCAGGAAAAACCAGTAAAATAATCCGGTACATTACATAATCACTCATTCAGATGTTTATTGTGGCCTTCCTGCCGTTCAAGTTTACAAACTTGCATATATGCAAACAATGTCATATGAAGATCTATGCATTTATAAACATCTACATGTTATTGTTGTCATGATAAATTTCTTCTTATTATAATAATTAATTTTTTATAATTTTACCCAAGTTTTATTGGAGACATTTATTTCAAAAGTACATGGATGTTTAACACCTCTGGTGAATGTATTAACAGGGAATTCATTTTTAACCTGCTTTTTATATACATTTTGTCAGTTCATGCGAGGTTTTCTCTTTATGATGTTATTTCAACTAAAGTATGATATTGAGCATTTTTAATTACATTTTTGGTCAAAAAATGTTTTTTCAGAAACCTCTTGTTTTATTTTTGTATTCTTTAAAACGTATTTGTAGGCAGTTCCTTGCATTTTTACCCTAAAGAAAACTACATTGCAAATGAAGTCCACTTTGACGTAGCGGGATGACGCACGTTTACGCGCAGTGACTCACGGGAAGAAAGGTCAAGAATCGATTGGTGCTGAAGATGAGCATTAGCCCTGTTAAGAAGATTAATATTTTTATACCACTAATCTGTCCGCTAGAGTAAACAGAACTACCCGGTTCTGCCTGGTAAAACCCAGATGGGCCCAGACAGCGCGGCGCTGTGACTGACTACCTGGTTACCTAACGCCGCTCGCTCTCGGCTTTTAGCTGCATTGTTATTGTTTCCTGTCTGCTGCTCTGAAACGGGGACCCGAGGGATGGTTTTTCATCGGGTTCGGGAAGATGGATGAGAAGTCCACCAGCAGCCACCAGCGGCTCCTCCTCTTCCTGCTCATGGTGGCGGTTTTCGGCGTTTTTATGATCCAGTATGCCTGTCCCAGCAGCTCCGAGTGCCAAATGCTCCACCAGCTGGGGGCCTGGTTCACCCTCGGGGGCGGACCTGGCATCCGAATCGGTGATGGTGAGTCGCAGGACGGGCTCCAGAAGGACCCCTACATCGCAGAAGACGGCGCTTTGGCCCGATTTGTCCCTCGTTTCAACTTCACCAGCGCCGACCTGAACCGAGAGGTGGACTTCAACATCAAAGGGGATGATGTCATTGTATTTCTGCACATCCAGAAAACGGGGGGCACAACTTTTGGCCGACACCTGGTGCGTAACATCCAGCTGGAGAGGCCCTGTGAGTGCCACGCAGGCCAGAAGAAGTGCACCTGCCTGCGGCCAGGTAAGAAGGAAACCTGGCTCTTCTCTCGGTTCTCCACCGGATGGAGCTGCGGGCTTCATGCGGACTGGACTGAGCTGACCCACTGTGTCCCATCACGCATGGACTCCAGAGAGGCCCAGAAAAACCAGCCAAGGTTAGAGGAAAATCACGTTAAATTCACATCATTTAGCAGTTTTTTTTTTTTTTTATCTTCCAGGTTTTGATGTCTGATAGAAAAAGAGGAAGTTTATTGAGAGTAGAGAGGTTTGATGGATTGATGGACAAATACATCTGGGAATTGTCTGCATATAAATAAAAATATTGAATTTATCAATAACCTGATCAGGTGTAGCACATAAATGGAAAATAATAGTTGGGGAACACCACAAGTAACAGAAGTTGAACTGGAAGAATTATTGCTAGAAGTTTCAGAAAAAATTCTGTCATTTAGACAATATTTGAACAAACTCAGCAGTATCTCTAATACCTAATCAATAATTTAGTCGACCCAATAAAGTATCATAATGAACTGTATCAAATGTAGCAGAAAGCTAATTGACAGGGTCTAAATATGGAGCTTGGAAAAATGGTGGGAAAAAGCTGGAATGAAAGAAGAGAGTGATGGGAGGCAAGGCGAAAACACAAACATGACATGAACAATGAATAAAAGAAAGAAGTTTGATTTCAGTAACTTAGGTACCGTTTGACTGTTTAATGATTCTAGAAAAGTATGGACATTTTACAGGTTTTTCAGTTTCTGCTAATCCCTAGAAGACAAAAATATAATAATGCCTAATATATTGAAAATCTAGAAATGTAGGCCTGTTATATTATAACAAATTTAGCTGGACAGTAAATTGTCCCAGAAGTTATTTTGATAAACAATAACAATTGTTGTTTTGAGACCATTTTCAACTAACATAGTTGTAATGGCATAATAATACAAGAACATGTTCTCAAAGGTCAATACACTTTAAATTCTAATGAACATTTAATACTGGAAGTGGAATATGTTTTAAATATCCAAAATAAATAAACAAAACAGAAGAAACAATAAATAAAATAAATTATGAATTCTCTGTAAACAAAATAGTCCTTCAATAAAAGGACAAGTTGAGACCAAAGCACCAGACTGAAAACTTTTGTTATTCAGTTTTTGGTAGAAAAAGAAAAACGACAAGTCATGCAAATGGAAATTGAGTTTGTTTTAATTTATCATACGATTAATTGATTTATCGCTTATTGCTACTGTCCTAATTGCACATACTAATTTCTGTTTCCTTCTCTTTCTAGTAGAAACTATTACTACATTACGATCTTAAGAGATCCTGTGTCGCGTTACCTCAGCGAGTGGCGTCACGTGCAACGCGGAGCCACTTGGAAAGCCTCCCTTCACGTGTGCGACGGACGTTCACCGACGCTGTCAGAGCTGCCGAGTTGCTACCCTGGAGACGACTGGTCGGGTTGCTCCCTGCAGGAGTTCATGGACTGCCCCTACAACCTGGCCAACAACCGACAGACCCGCATGTTGGCAGATCTCAGTCTGGTGGGTTGCTACAATGTCTCCGCCATGGGCGAAGACGAACGCTGGGCGGTGCTTCTGGACAGCGCCAAGCGCAACCTGAAGGGGATGGCCTTCTTTGGCCTGACCGAGTACCAGCGTAAGACGCAGTACCTCTTCGAGAGAACCTTCAACTTACAGTTCATCGCACCTTTCACGCAGCTGAATGGGACGCGAGCTTCCAGCGTGGAGGTGCCCTCCGAGACGCAGCAAAGGATTCGCCAGCTAAACCGGTGGGACGTGGAGCTGTATGAGTACGCCCGTGACCTTTTCCTGCAGCGCTTCCAGGTGGCGAGACAGCAGGAGCGCAGGCAGGCCAGGGAGCGGCGACAACAGGAGAGGAGGCGGCTCCGGGGGAGATTCTCAGCAAAACAAGGACGGCGGCCGAGGCCGACGGAAACGACGCGCTCGACCGAAGAGCGTCAAGCGGAGGACAGCCTGGAGTCAGAAGTGCTTCTGTCAGACTGGTGGGATGTAGATGAGAACAGCACCATGGAGGACTACACAGGCAACGTGGAGCAGTGGTAGCAGACGAATGTCTTTGTAGGAGGCGTACCAAGATTTGCCTTGTCAGTTTTTGCTAATTCAGGTTATTTTCAGTACATGCCTTCTTCTCTTATTCTTTTGTGACAATGAAATGTTTTAAATGTGACTTTAATTTATTTATTTTAAAGGCGACCTATTATGCTTCCTTGAACAGTTAGGATATGTTTATAGGGTATACAAACCTTGTTTGTAACATTTTTTTGCACAAAATTATTCTTAGATAATGAGATTTTAGCCTGCTCAGTTCTGCCTATTTTGAGCTCCTTTCAGAATGAAAGGCCTCTGTCACTTTAAATCCAAATAAGCTGGTGAAACACTCGCAGGTAAAAATGGCTGCAGACGGATGCGCAATTATACAGCCGAACATCTAGGGCTGGACAATAAACCCTTAATATATATTGTGATAGACACGTGATCAGTATCAATAGATATTACATCTGATAGAATATTCAATCATTTCACTGAACTCTGATCCAGAACCACACAGCATTCTGGGAATGCCATCTTTGAAAAGCAGAGGTAGAGCGCTGTGCACACTCAACAAGAATGCAGCAAGTAATTTCTGGATGGTAAGTCTACAGCAAAGCACTTGTCTTATTCAGCAGCCATTGTACAGCTCATACAGCCTTAAGACCAGCTGACTAGATGTGCTGGATCTCCGCTTGTGACTGCACAGAGTGACTCAACAAATTTGAGGTTTTTAAAACGACTAATTTTCCAAAAACACTAACTTACTGCCAAAAACTGTCTGAAAGGTTTTTATTTTGAATTTGAGCCTCTTTTAGAAGTAGTTGAGACCCAAGTGGAAAGTACAAAAGTTTGCAAAATGTGAATTTTGCATAATAGGTCTCCTTTAAACCGGTTGTTGTAACAGACTTTCTAATTGGGTCAAAAAATAGGAAGGTTTTTCTTTTCGTCATGACGCCAGCCTTCAGCATGTTTTCTCTGGACTTTAACCACATTGGAATTCAGGCAATGCAGCTTGGAAGAAAATGACTTTTTTCTTATTTAAGGAAACACTACAGGTTTGTGATCAACAATCTTTATGTTTGCCAAAATGTCTTGAATATTTTGAAATGTACTCGTTTGTGTCTTTTCAACAGCAGAAAAGGAAAATTAGTTCATCAGTACCTCAATTTGTGGCATTATCTGCTAATGTTGTAGAACATTGGAATTTGTCTCTTTTTATATAAACTATGCTTTTACATTTATCAAACTGCTCTTTTACTCTCATGCTTTCATAGGTTTCTCAGTTGCAAGTCTGGGGTTTACCAGCAGGGGGTGGTAAAGCACTTTTAATGTAAGGAAATCTCCTTAGTACATAAGCAAAAGAAATTGGATCAAATCATAACTCATTTTGAAAAATCGGTTTAATAGGATTTTGGTTGCGTCCTTGATAATTTTTCAAAGGATTTATAAAAGTTTGATTCAGTTGCTCTCAAATTTAAAAAAACGAGTATTTTCACTATACATACAGATATATTCAATGAATCAACTACATTACACGCTGTGACTGGTCATGAAGCCATTTTAGATAAACATGAATATTAATGCTAATGTTGAACTGGAATAAATTTTAGTCTCTCAGGGTTTTTTTTCAGTAGCAGTTTTTTAAATATGACTAAAGAAGGACGAATGAATTGGCGGAAATGGACTTCCACACCTTTCCTATTACCTGCAGTTTGCACCATCTTTCATTTAGTCGTGACTTCATGATAAATAATAAACAAACACTCCCCGGTCGTCCAACTCCTCCCATTTGATAAACCCTCCCTCTGTCTTTTTTTTTTTTTTTTTTGGCCAAATCTGTTATCTGCTGAGAGCAGTCTGCTTTGCTGCCCAGCCACTGTAGTTACAGCTGACATTCTGCCGCCGCTTCCCTGTCCTGCTGCATCGCGCTTTTCGCCCTGATTTTTTTATGCACATTATTTCTGGCTAGCGCGTTTTATTTCAGCCATCCTTCCTACGCTTCAGTGCAGCGCTGTAATAGTCTATTACAGATAAATAAGGAAGTCTTTACGGAAAATACCGAACCGAGAAGCTCATTTCAGTCGACGTTGATTTGAAGGAAGACATTTGATCTGTTTGGACTGATAACAGGTGAGCGGCCGGGGCACGCCTGGTGCATTTGCAGTATTTTTAATTCGCTCTAACGCATTTATAAAAAGAAATTGTGTTTTGTTCGTATTTTTCGTCTGTTCGCTTCTGCAACTCCTGCCTGTTGCATGGCCGCGCAAAAGCTGGCTTTTGTTGTTGAAGATGGGCGTAATTCAGGCAAATTAGTCATAGCGCTCTTGTTTAAACATGGATTGGGAGGTCTGAGACTTCTCTGTCTGGATACAAATTATGTGGCAAAAAATTTCCATATCCAAGCCAGTATAAAGGGGTTTTGTTGTATTATGAGATAGCATAAGCTGTCTTTGCAGTTACCACGTTTAGGTTTTTAAGTAAGAGTTAAATAAATTCAAAGGTGAAATGAAGAGCCAATGCAAGTTGCGTTTTCGTTACTGACTTGCAGGTTTGCAGGCTTTCGCTATCAGTGTCTGTGCATACAACAAGTGGAGGAGTTATGAAGCCCTGTCCTTGCTTGCCCTGTAAGGGGTCAGACTTAAACCACCATAGCATGATGTGTCGTCTCTATTGGTTTGCATACACTGTATGCAATCCTACTGGTCGTTTGCCCTTTATCTTGTCTGGTTCAACAAAACAGCCAGTCAAGACAAGTTCACACTCCCTCCCGGCTGTGGACTCTGTACCTGTCTGGCTAGTTTTTCTTTACTTAATATAAACACAGATAAACTGACAAACCAGGCTCACACTGACAGGCGTCCGTGGAGTCACCTTTCCCACGCAACCAGTTTTCATTTCTCCTCTCACATATACGACTTGGTCACTATCTAGTTGTCTTGCTGTTGATCGCTTTTAATGTTTTTGGGGGGGTTCTTCGGAGTGGCCAGTTTTTTGCGCCAACACTGTAAAAGCCTAAGTTATTTATTTTTATGCTTAGGTGAAGCTGATTTGTTTGTTGAAGTAAGGCGTTGCATGGTTGTGTGATCTAAAGCTCTGGTGCTTTTAACGAGCTGAAAGGATTACCAATACTTAACCTAATTACTTTGCTCTCTCCATTTAAGCTGCTGCCTTTCTCTCACACTGTAATTTATAGATTGGTTTCCTTGCTTTCTAAATCAATCGCTTGGTGGCTGATGTTGGACTGTTTCTGCTGTCATCCTTGAAAACCTGTTTTCAAGTTAGTGAATGATAGCCCTGAGATAACGCTGATGAAGATTAAAGTCGTGTTTTCGCAGCTCTATTGCTGTTACACAACCACATTCAGCTCTAAAACCGGAATTCACCAAGCTTTTTGGAGTGAGGTAACTCCAGTTTGAATAAAAAACTCCCACAGGGAAGTCATTTTCCCATATGGAACCAAAATGGACATAATAGAAAAACCCAAATGTTTTCAGACATGAAGTGAAAATTTGACTGACGCTGTTTACAATAAAGGGAATAAAAACTAGGAAGGTGAAATTTTACCAGAGAATCCCCACCTCTCAAGTTGCTGCGTTTTTCACTTCATGGTCTTGTATACCTTTGAACATTTTTAGATTTTTACATCCTAAAAATGTCCTTGTGGTTTTTAGGGATATTCATATGATAGACCATTTCAAAATAGTGTCTAATTGTGAAGTGAGAGGGAAAATCATACATGACCTTCAAGATTGTTCAGTTTTTTACAGATATGAATCTGAAAAGTGTGGTGTGCATTTATATCCAGCTGTCTTGTGGAACCATCTTGCTCTAATTACAGCCTCAAGTTTGACTGGGTGTCTTTACTACCTGAAGGAACTATAATTTGTGTCAAATTTGTCTTTCTAAATAGCTCAGACAGATTTGATTGATAAGGAGATTTAAAAATCAGTTTCTAAAAGAATATGCTCTGATTTGAGGTGATTAGATGTACTGTATTTTATTTAGGGGCATTGAAGTAGAGGGGAGTGAATCAAATACAAGCAAAACCTTTCACATTTGTTTTTATTCATTCATTTAAAAAAATACATTATTTGTGATTTGTAAATTAAATTATAAACAAGGATCCAGACATTAAAGGCTGAACATTTCAAATTGTTGGCAAAATTGTACAAGCAAATTTGCATAATGGCTAACTTGAAAAAGATATAATAATAAAAAAAAACACGATAATTCTGCCATACCTTTAAAAATATTTCGAATTGTCATCAATTTTTAAGTTTATTTGATTCTCTTTTTTTTATTCCTTTTATTCTTTATTAATAATGGGGAAAAATGACTTGTGTTTATTTGGCAATAACACAAATAAACATTATTAACATCAAAACAATCAAATATCGTCACCAAGGATAAAAACAAAAAGCTTATTTAAACTGTTGTCCTCCAGATGCTCAACACAAACACACAGCAAGCATAAACACACACGTTCAGCAGGAAGTCTTGCAGTAGATTAGATTGGAGAGAAATGAAGATATTCCTCTGTGTCGTTCTGCAGCCCTCCTGTTTAGATGGCCCTCTGTCTGCAGCCATAATGCACACGTCAGAGCTCAGCTAAAGGTTACGCTGTCGGAAGCCTTCTGCTGCTCCGTGTTTGATGAAGGACGCTGCACAGTTGTGTCAGCTACTGTTGCTCTCGTCTGTCCACCTTGTGCCACCCAGCCAGGTCCCACCTGCGTGTCGACCCCCATAACCTCCAGACTCCCTCCTCTGTTTAATTATTCAGTTTTGTTCTTTAGACCGCAGAGCAAAACTGGGAAAATATAAGCTCTTATATCTTAAGTTAAAAATATGTTAGTGTTACATCCCAATAGGTCTGAAAGGAGAACTTTATCTGCAGGAGAATAAGTCCTGCTCTAAATTAACTGTAAAAGTAATATTTAAATGACACTTTCTTCATTGTCTGGTGACTTGAGGAGTGAGGTTGCATAATAAATGCATCGTTAATTAACCAGAAACAATCGAGCTTTGTTACTCGGTCAGTATGAACCAACATGTTTAAACTGAATGCTTGGTCATGTATCTGAATATTTGTTCATCTCTCATGTCTGCTGTGATAGATGCACCGATCAGGGTTTTCATGGACCAGTACGATTATTTTATGGGGTTAATTTTGTTTTTATTCTGTTGGAGGATTTCCAGTCTGGTTATGAGATTCTGCAGCATGATAAGCTCAAGTAAAAATACCAGAGCTTCACAGCATTTACAATGAAAACATAAACAAAACTGGGGAACCTAATATGATCATGAAATCATAAATATTCTGCTGCAAAATGTATTTATAAAAATGTTGTCTCAGACGTTTATTTATAAATACTAAAGCAAATATTTTTAGTTTTCAAGTGCAGTTTCCCATTAAGCATCATATTATGTCTTTTTTTTCTGTGCTGCTCTTTATAGAGTAACATCAACACAGTTGTACATACACAGAATAAAAGACGCACACTTTTTTCTCACTGTTTGAAGTTGAATCAGACCAAACTTCTCCTGTTTTATGTCAATTAGAATTATTAAAAATATTTCTACATGCTAAATACCACAATAATGAGAGAATATTTATTTCTTAATGCCTTCAAAATCAGAAGTTTACATGCAGACCAATGACTATCACTTCAAACATGGTGATGATGTCATCGCTTCAGGTTCATTGACACATTTGATTTAATTAGAGTCATACCTGTGGATACATTTTAAGGCCACACCCGAAGCACAATCATTTCTTGTTTGACTTGATGGGGAAAATCAAAATAAATCAGCCAGAGAATCAGGAAGAGAACCACTGTTACATTTGGAAGAAAAATGGGGATGCTTGTGCCCTTCTAACTGTGAAGCATGGCGGTGGCAGCATCATGTTGTGGGCCTTTTTTGCATCATGAGGGAAGGACATTATGTAGAAAAATTAAAGCAACATCCAAAGTTAAAGCTCAGGTCCAAACGGACAATAACTCAACATTCAGGTAAAGTAGATATAAATTGCTTAAGGACAACATGGTTGATGTCTTGCCATCACAAAGCGCTGACCTCAGTCCTACAAACCAGACTTGGTTCCACCAATTCTGTCAGCAGAAACTGGTCAGGAGCTTGTAGAAAGAAACCCAAAACGTTTGACCCAAATCATACATTTTTAAGGCAAAATGCTTCCAAATGTTTAGGAAATGTATGAAAACTTCTAATTTTGAATTAACAAATAAATCCCTGACATATTCTCTCTCTCTCTATTTAGTAAATATAAATAATTTTGGTAGCAAGAAATCAAATCTGATTTAACTTCAGACAGTGAGGAGAAAGGGTGTTTGTGTCTCAATTTGTCTAAAGTGTCTGCCAAGTGAAAAGTAAATTTAGTTTTAATGCATTAATTACATGTAACAAACATTGTCCATGAAAATAAATGTGGTGTGATGCATTTAGTGAACAAGAATTACATTTTTAGAGATATTTTAGTGCTTCATCTGCACAGTTGGAGTGAATTGAGGAATCATTGATGAATCTAAGTGAAAAATCCTTAATCCAAAGGCTGCAGTGACTCCTGAGCGCTTTATCAGTGAGTGAAAGGTCATTCCTGTTTATTTTCACAGGTACCGGCTGCAGTGTAAACTAGGATAGCTTTGGAGAGGAGCCAGTGTCTCTGCATATCTCTCCACAAGCGGTTGCAATGGCAGCTGTGCAGCATTTGGTGTTCGGAGTGTTGCTAAGGAGCTTTTTGATGATGTTGGATGCTTTTTGCCTCGTCAGGGTGTGCGTAAGCACAGACTCTTGACACTGACGTGGACATAAACGCAGGACGGGCGAAGCTGCAGGAGGAACGCTTGTCTGGTTCCCCCCCAGAGAAAAGTTTGTATTGATCTGTATGCTTTGGAGGAGGAGGATGCACCGATAAGCGTAATGGTTCAGCAAGCGAAGCAATTGTTACCTGCTCTTCTCTCATTTCTGCCTCTCTTGTTTGGCCTGGGATGTGACTTTGTGTTGCTGGTCCATCGGTCCTTGCTGCAGCATTACCCGTCCATGTTGTGTATCTGCATGCCGTCACACACAAACACACACATTCGTTCCCTCGCCGTGGTCCCCCCCATTGCTTCCTCCGTCTGTGTCTGCTTCCATCAGACATAGAGGCTGATAATATCTGCTCCAACGCCCTCTTCTCCTCCGGTTCTGTCCTTTATTGAGCTGCTTGAGGTTTTATATACCAAGCTTTTCCCTTACCTTTACGGCTGCAAATAACTATTATCTTAGTAATCGATTATTCTGACGATTAATCAGATAAACTGGCACATTCAGCAGATTTTACTTTTAAGCATTTTCTATGCAATATTAGAAATACATTATAATTTGCAAATAGATCAATTCCTTTTGTAGATAAGAAAATAAACATTTAATCATCTAAATGTCATAGTATTGCTTTGGCGTATACTTGATCATTTGTAGCAAAAGATCAGCAGCAAAAACGTACTTCTGACATCAACATGTGAAAAACTCACCTATTGATGCTTAACTATATTTACTATATTTTGGATTAAGTGATTAATAAATAGGTAGCAAAAGGTGCTTAACAGGATTTTCTTTTACAGAATTTGAACCAGTTGAAGGTAAAACTGCAAATTTAGTTCTGGGCAGAACATATTTACAAACAAAGAAGTTTTTCTTGATCTTAAATGCAAAATTCTTATATTTTTGTACACTTTTGACTTAATTGTGATGCTGATATTGAAATGTGTTTCTATAGCTTTTTTAGAAGGACACACTTCTTAAAGAGATATTTGATATTGAGGAGTTTTATCCTGGCTAAATAAAAGTTGAAGAATAATTACTGCTTTGAATATTTTGTTCTTTCAGAAAACAGCCTTTTCTGAAGTCTGTGTTCTCCAGTTATTGATTAATTAATTACTAAATTCGTTGACGATTATTTCAAAAATCGATTAATCACGATTAATCGTCACCCTTAAATCCAATCTGACATAAACAGGAAAAAAAGTCAAATTTTATGTCAGACAGAACAAAGGTTAGTCGCAATAATCGATTAGTCACAATTAATCTGATTAATCGTTTCAGCTCTACTTCCCTTTACATTTCATCTTTTAAATTAAAAACGAAGCTACAACATTTCCCTCGTCATGCACTTGTGTGTCTTATTATCTGTATTCATTTAGTGTCTGGCCACGTGACTCTGCTCCCTGACTGTGAGCAGAACAGAGGTCTGCATGCATCATCCTTGCATCACGCTGCAGTATGTTTGAGCAAGATGTGAGAAACTCCTCCGTCCCTGTGTGCAGGCAGAGCTGCTGCACAGTTTGAATATTAGCATGTGGCTCGGACGTGACTGTCATGACTGTGCTGGCTCCAGTGTGAAAAAGTGAGGAACAAGGACAGGCTCTGTGAAAGGAGGAGTCTTCCTTCTACTGTGCTCCCTCATTGATCAGTGAGATGCTTTGCTTGGCTGTAAAACGCAGCGTGATTGGCTGCTGCTTTGCATTACACACAGCAGCTGTAGTTGTGAAGAACTACGCTGTGTCGTCTTTTCCGTACGTCTTCATTCGGGGGAATCGACCGAACTTTGCCACGTCAAGGACAATATTACTCACCACGTCTCAAGTTGATGTCCAGTTTCCGCAGGGCAGAAAGTAAATGAGTTGAGGTGACGTCTCTGTCCTGCCTGCAACCTCCCTCCATCCTCCCTCTCTCTCTCTCTCTCTCTCTCTTTCCTATCTGTATCACTTAATCAAGACATAGCTTGCCCTTTCCTGTTCATTGCTCCCTCCCTCCTCTGTTTTGCTTGTTTTCTTCTTCTCCTGCAGCGTGATCCTAAAGACGTAGCAGTTTCCAGCCTAAACGGTCGCTTTTTCTCTGTTTTCTGCAATTCACAGTGAGACGGCAAGCAAAGACATGCAGCGGAGAGGTCAGTGAGGATGACAACAGAGGCAACGGAGACGGAGGGATGAGAAGCAGACTCGAGTAAGAGGAGGAAGCGGGACTCCAAAGTGCCTACAGTACGGTTTTGTCCTACAGCAGGAGAGAGGGCTCGGTGTGCGTTTGGCCTTGAATGGAGGCTATATTTTGTCCTGACAGCCACAAAGTCATCCATCCCACGTTGCTGAGCTGCAGTCCCCACATACCCAGAGCTGAGCTGAAGCTTTGTCTCGTCATTACAAGGACATTACGGGTGTAAGGTTCTGCTTTTTCCTCTCCGTCTGTCAGAGAATAACAACTACAACAGAGCTGCGGCGACTTCCTCTGCTCTGACCATGTTGACATGAATGTAAAAGAAACGCATCTGAGTGGACTACGGTGATGTTTTCTGAACGTTTTTCTTTCTCTTGAGACAGAGCTGGTCTCTGCTCCCAGTTAACCTCTGCTATCTCACCCAGTAAAACTTCAGCTGACAGTTTTCCCAGGAACAGCTAATAAACATCCCCCAAAATACTCCAGTCTGAAGGGACTTGCTACCTATTTGCTCTGAGGGAAAAATATTTTTGCTTTTTTTTCCCCAAGGGGATTTTTTTTCTCTCTCTCTCTTGAATCACTATTAGTCAGCCCTGCTCGCATTAGACCATTTTTTTCCATCCACTCGCTCCCACCCCTTGCTCAGTGTCTGTGAGCATCTCAGATGGCTGTCAGCATGACCATGGGACGAGACACCAAATGGCTGACCTTGGAAGTGTGTCGCGAGTACCAGAGAGGCACCTGCTCGCGGTCTGACACCGATTGTAAGTTTGCACATCCCTCCCGGAGCTGCCATGTGGAGAACGGCCGAGTCATCGCCTGCTTTGATTCACTCAAGGTAACAACGCAGCATCACACACGCATCAGCTCCTGCCGCATTACAGCTCGTTTGTTCCTCCGGTTCTGTGTCAGACACGTCGGCTTCAGTCGCGGCTCTTGATCGTCTGGGAAAGTTTATAGTACTCAGACCACATATTTACATACCCTCAAGAACATCCTTTTACTCTCTGTCTGACTTTAAATTTAACTATTTTGCTCCTGTTTTAAGTCAGGTTGGACTTGGGGATGAAACGATTAATCGGATTAATTGTGACTAATCATGAGTAATCAATTATTTAAACAAACTCTAGACAATCTTCTCACTGTCTGACATTAAATTGGATTTTTTTTTTCCTGTTTTAGGTCAAGTTGGAAATAGGGATGAAATGATTAGTCAGATTAATCGATTATTGAAATAAACTGACCTTAAATCCGATCATATTTTCTTGTTTTAAGTCAGGCTCGACTTAGAGCTGAAACGATTAATCATAACTAATCATCATTAATGAATTACTTAAATAAACTCTAGAACAATCTTATTGTCTTACATTAACTGGATGATTTTTTCCTGTTTTAGGTCAGGCTGGAATACAGGTTGAAACGATTAATCAGATTAATCGTTATTAATTGATTATTGAAATAAACTAGAACAGTATTTTTCTCACGGTCTCACATTAAATTTGACTATTTTTTCCTGATTTAAGTCAGGTTGGATTTATGACTGAAACAATCAGATTAGTCATGATTAATCTTGAATAATCGGTTTTTAAAATAAACCGTAGAGCAGCTTTTGGCAGCATTTCCTTTTAAACTGTATGACTTGGATCAAGTGTTTAGGTTTTCCTTCGACAAGCTTCTCTCAATGCTGGAAGTTTGGCCCATTCCTCCTGACCAAACTGATGTATTTGATTCATGTTTAAAGGTAGCCTCGCTAGCCACACATTTTCAGATCTGCCCACAAATTATCTGTAGATCAGAGCTTCATGATGGCCTCCCCAAAACGTTGTGTTTGTTGTCCTTTAGCAGTGTTAGTCGTGGTTCATCTGGAGAGCCCATACGTGGCCAAGCGTGAACTTTCTGATTGATGTGAAGTTCTTCAATTTCTCCTGCAGCAAAACAGCCACACAGCATTATTCTGCCACCTCTGTGCTTCAAGCTTTATTTGGTCTTCCCAGTCTCGAAAGCAAATGACAAGAAACCTGTTGCAATATGCAATTAATGCTTATTGGTTATCAATCCGTTTTATTTGTGGTTTCAGTTATAAGTGTTTATTATTCTTTCTTTATTTTATTACTTTGGATATTTAAAATATCTGCCAGTTCCAGTGTAAAGTGTTCTTTAATGATTGTTTATTGGTCATTGAGAGGGTGAACTAGCATTATTATGCCATTATCAATTTATTACTTGAAAATGGTCTGAAAACAATAATATTATAATTTATTGCAATAATTACTGGGACAGTTTATCATCCAGCAAAATGTTATTGTGGCAAATCTAAATAATGCTAATTTGCTTTATCCGGGAGCAATAATGACCCTGAATTAACAATAAAACATCTTTATATCATTTTATAATGTGCAATAGAGACTTTAACTTAACCACTGCTATTTATTTACATAGCTGGACTTTTGTATATCCTGTATAATTTTAGTATTATTTGCTTTAATAATTTCTGCATTTTAATGTCTATACCTTGCTAAGTCGACTGCACACATTTTTTATTCTGTTGTTACTTTGTAAAAAGTGACTGACTAGATTTGATTAGATTTTAACTAAATTGTGGCCAAATGCTTCAACTTAAGTTTCATCAAACCTCATTACGTGCCTTCAAATATCTGGGCCTTTGTCTTTAATTTGTTTTTCTTGTTATAATTGTCTGGAGTATTGACTTCTTCCTCGCTGAAAGGCCTTTCAGTTCATGCTGGGACTGGACCAGCTTTGGTTCTGGGGTTGATTTTCACTTTCCACATTAAATTTGCTCAATTCCTGGGACACAGAACCCGTCTTTTCCTGGAAGGTGTCATGTTTGTTTATTCACCTGGTGTTTGACCTGGACTTGGTTATATATGTGTTTGAACCAATGAGTGCATGACCTTCAGGCATCTGGACTCGTTGAGGTCCATGATTCTTGAACTGACGTCTTGGGTAACTTTCATGATATCTCACAAAGAGGCAGCAACTTAAAGGTGTTGCCCTATAACACCACATATATTCCTCCGTTTAACTCAACTGTTGTAAACTGACCTATCAGAAAAATATTTTTGTCAATATCTCAGTGTCTAACAAATATTAATAATTCTGGTTTTCATATCTGACTTAAAACAGAAAGTTTTAATTTAGTGGCAGTAAGCAGGTTTTTTTATTTATACAAGAATGACGACAGATAAAACAGAGGTTTATGCTTCATTTCAGAGGAATATTTGGTGATCAATTTCATATCAGACTGACTGTAAATGACATTATTCATGACTAATTGTAATGAATGTTTCTCTTAAATACTGCTGTGGCAGAAGTAAGTCAACTTCAGAAATTATTTAAGTTTCGCAACTAATTTTATTGCTTTCAGTCTCATTTATTATAACTTTAGTATTTACAGAAAAATACATACATATTGGATTTTTGCTTTGCCATATAACAATTTAAAAAAATGTGTGTCCCCTTTAACAGTGTCTGAATAAATATGACAAATTGTCATATTTAAGTTTCATTTAACAAAAATCATTAGTTTAGATCAAATTACAATAATTTTTGATTGGGAATTTTGCTGCCAAGTGATATTTTGTATATTGTAAATTATACTGTACAGGATGCATAAAAATATATTAGTACTAAAATAACAAGTGTGCAAAAACAGAACATTATGTTTTGAAGAACACTGAATATAGTTGCATGAGTTTCACCTAAAGAAGCATATGTTTAGGCTACATTTTATGGAAAATACAAGGCAGGTTTTGCATGAAACATATTTTCACATGAAGTGAATTTGAGCCTGAAACTGTTTTCTCAGAAAACTGGCAGACTATAAAACATAGCTGTAATTAAATAGAGTTATTGCTTGTAAGTGCAGATAATTGAAGATGGAAACATGGATATTTTATGTATTTTATTTAAATGGTTTGTTGGGAGCAGAGTTGATTATAGAGTGGCTGTTTTTTTTGTGAACAATAAAGAGAAAATTGGAGGAGTGTTTCTTTGATTAATGTGTGGGTAATGTCTTTTGTTTCTCGAATGGGAAGCATTGAAATGAAACTGAAAGCAGGATGCATGCTGTAAAAAGAAAAGCTCCATTTATCTGTCCTGATGTCTTAGGCCAATCACGCATTTCAAAAGGATGAATACACAATTAAAGATCATTCCCTGATGAATATAAGGAAAGTACAGAAAAAACAGGGTCTGGATGGTGGTGTGGTGGTTAGCATTGTCTGTTCACAGCCAGAAAGTCCCTGATTTAGATATAAAGTTTCCACTTTGTCATTGTTCCTGCTGTGGGTTGTGGCTGGTTTGTTTCCGCCATGTTTGCTAGCATGACGGAGAGTTTTTCTTGATATTTCTGTGTCTGTGTCCTCCCTGTGTTGGGCTGCTGACCTGTTGATGTTGCTGATGATGATAAACGTTGGGATTAGCTCCACTTTATAAAGGATAAAACTATATACGACAATCCAACATCACAGAAATAAAACCCATATGTTTCGCTGTTGAGCAAATTTAAACCTGTGAAAAGTGTCTAGGAGGTATCCTCTATAACCATCACTCTTTGTAAGACTCTCACTCCATTTATCTTGCCAAGTATATTTATCTGTAAGGGAAAATAACTAATCTATGTTTAGTTTTCATTGTTGAATTACTACGATAAGTTGACTTAAAATTAGGGATTTTTATGGCACCGATTGCGCCTATCTGACTGCAAAATATTTGTGTTTTTTATTTAAAAAAGAAATGGGATTATTTGTTTATTTGCATCTTTTCATGTATTTCTAATAGTAAATGAAGTTAATAATAGAATAATCAATAACTAAAATAAACTTTAGTTACAGCCAGGGCTGGATAATATGGCTGAAAAACATACCATAGTATAAGGGTTCATATCAGTCTATCAATAATTATTGAGTTTTTATTTTTGTTTTAAATATGTGAAGCTGTTGTATCGAGAGTTTTCACTTCTTGTCATTGTTTCTTATTTATGGTAACCAAAGAGTGAGCGGGTTGCTAGGTAACGAAAGAGTGAGCGGGTTGCTAGGTAACCAAAGAGTGAGTTAATTGATAGGTAACCAAAGAGTGAGCCGGTTGCTAGGTAACCAAAGAGTGAGTTAGTTGCTAGGTAACCAAAGAGTGAGTTAGTTGTTAGGTAACCAAAGAGTGAGTTAGTTGTTAGGTAACCAAAGAGTGAGTTAGTTGATTGATTTCACCAACCTTGTTTAGCTGACTGCGAGAGCAGCTAAAGCCTTTCCTCTGCCTACATCCCCCAGAATGCTGTGCGGTTCTGGATCAAAGTTCAGTGAAATTATTGAATGTTCTATCAGATGTATATCGACCACTGTTTTTGGTTTTGTTTATTATTTATTTTTAGTTTATTGTCCATCCCCAGGTGAGGTTCTACAAATTTTAAGACATTCTTCTGGTAGAATTGCAATTCTATTCTGCTACAACTGTTATAACTACATTCTCATGATTAAACAGTTTAAAAAATGTGTAACCTGGCCCTGACACTCCATTGTATAACTCACAGAAGGGATGATTGAATAATAAGCCACTTTTTGAAAACATTTTCTATCATTTGTAATTTATTTTTTTTAGAAAAGAAAGTAAATTGATTAAAATTGGATCTGGTATGAAAAAATTAGGGATTTTATTTTTAAGTCGTATCACCCAGCAACTTCTATGGTCTTCTGGTTATTTCTGAATGAGGGATTTGTTTTTGAGGGATTGTGATGTACATGTTTTGTGAAAGAAACCATATACTAGTTATATACTGTCTGTCAGTTTACTTTAGGTCTAATTTCAGGGAGTGCAGTAGAAAACGCCTTCTCTCCACTAGGTTGAGCTCAGTTGTTGAGAGTTTTCCTCTTTACTTCTTCGATTTTCTATGCCTGTACTTCAGTTGTGACTCATTGATAAGCATTTATCCTTCAGGCACAAACTTGGTGGGACTAAAGTGTCTAACCTCGGCTCTGGTTATTAAAATACTGCACTGCAGATACTAGCATAGCAGCCAGCCTGGAATATACACATTTAAGCACCAAGCGTTGATCTGTTTAGTGATGCATTTAAATATTATATCTCTGAGTAGGAGGTGAAATACAGACTCCTAGACTCAAACATTAAAATAACATAACTTACGCTGAAACTATTAACCTGATTAATGGTAATGAATTGATTAGTGAAATAATGACACTAAGTGAATGCAGCCAGCTAGTAAGACATACACAGATTCATGACAAGGGAAATATTTCAGCTTCATTCTTACTTTGAAAATTAATTAATTGACCATGCGTGCAGATACTGAGTTAGCATCAGCAGCCGCCTCGTTCAGATCGGCTCTTCTGTCTCAGCTGTGAGAGCATTACAAACGTCATGGCCAAACGTTAGCGATTGGGTGAAATTTAAACTTCAGTGGAGTTCACGCCTCCAGGACGTAGTCGTTTCGAGAGTTCAGATCCTCTGGACGAAACAAAACATAGTTCTTATCAAATCACAGATTTGACTTTAATCCACATGCATATTTAACTCGATATTAGTGTTTTCAAGTAGAATGTATTATTTGAGCTAAGCGACCAATGCTAATGTACTGGTGATCTGCTTCTCCATCACTGCTGCTGCTGCTCTCTCCTCTCCTCCACCTGATAACCACAACATCAACACTGTACAGGAGTACAAGCCACTCTTGTTAGTGATAATAACCAACATTTTACGATAGCATCAGCTGAAAAAAGCCAGTTATTTTAGCCTCTAAACAGACGGTTGTTGTGATTCCCAGCCTCGTGAGGGATTTTTCTCAAAGCTTTTCTACAGCGAAGAATCAAGACCCAGACAAGGGGCTTTCTGTCTGAGTGCAGCTGCTGTCTCCTGGTTTATTGAGTTAGAATTTATTATTCAGCCATTTTTCTGTGTTATGTCCTACGGAGCAGAGGGGGGAGATGGAGAAGAGAGACAGAGAGAGGGGGCCTAGCAACAGCACAGGACTGAACACCCATTGGATAGTTTGATCTTTCTGAGTGGCATGGCTGTTTTTAGCACAGAGCAACAGCCTGGTTCTGTACCGGTTGCAGAGAGGGAGCCGCTTTATTTATATATATATATATATATATATATATATATATATATATATATATATATATATATATATATATATATATATATATATTTATATATATATATAAATATATATATATATTTATATATATATATATATATATATATATATATATATATATATATATATATATATATATATATATATATAAAATACACCAAAGGTAGCGAGGAACCATTAAAAGCCTCATTTGACCATCTTGGGAGAGGACTGAGGTTGGAGTCAGCTGAAGGTCGAACCAGCCTCTTCTTCATGAGGGCTGCAGTAAACAAACATTTCCGGAAACGGAGCCCTTAGCCTCGGTGTGTTTGATGATTACACTCAGCTGATTCTGTTTTTGGCCAACTGTGAAACACCTCTCTGTCCCCCATGGCATCGCTCTTTCCTCCCCTCCCTTCCACGTTAATTTTATGGATTTATCTGCTAATGGCTTCCCTCCCGTATGTGCCATCTCCAGGCCGACACAAGCCAACCGCTGTCATTCCCCGTTGCTTCTCCATTAGGTCTGTCGGCCCTGCCTGAATGGGCTTCAGCAAGAGGGAGGGAGGGAGGGAGCAGCTCTCCACTTAGTTCTTCTTACCTTGTTAGCTGGAGTGCTGCTGTCATCTCATGTGATTTGTGTGGAAATCCCGTTTGCCCATTATCAGACAGCAGATTCAGTTGCAATCTCAGATCTGAATGACATCACTTCTGTTCATATAGATTATCCTTAGTCTAGGCAGAGGGACGTGTTTCCATGTCTGACAGTCAGGTAGACTCAGTTTAAAGACCAAAATTGTAACATTTGTTATGTTTTCGGCTCCTGCGCTTCTCTCTCACATTGCACTGTATCAAACAAACCAAACTAATTGGTGGCGCTGCACCAAGAACCACTGAAAGAAATGACACAAAAACCTCAGAAGAAACACTGAGCGCAACTTCCTTCTTCACAAAACATAAGCAAACTGGGGCATCAGTTTTTAGTGATTGTCAGATTCCTTTTTGTCTTTGGCAAAAGACCACTAGCCGTTTCTACCGCTAGTGCTAAACTCACACATTGGTTTTTTATGTATTTACCCAGAATGGCCTGCGGTATAGGCTGCTTCCTGCTTTTGAACACGTCTCAAGTCAACTTGCATTCACATATGCATTTGAACCGCACCAGAGTTCACTTCAACTGAACCAAACCGAGGTTTGTTGGAACTCTGGTCCGCATCAGAGTTTGATTATGCATTCACACATCCCCAAACGAACCGGACTGCCTGGCAAAAAGACTCTAGAGTTTGATTAAAGCGGACTAACTAAAACATTTCTTCCTCTAACGCTAGGCAGAGCGCCCAATCTGTGTCTTGTGAATTTATATCGAACAAAATGAACCACTAATAGTTGCCAAATATCCTTTTCCACAGTTACACTGCAAAAACACAAAATCTTACCAACTATTTTTTTCTCTAGTTTCTAGTGTGAATCTTAAACTTAAAATACGACGAAACTAACTTACAAGTAAGCAAGATATACAAGTTTGTTTTGAGTAAATAATTCTTGGAATACTGACAGAAATACCAGTTCCAACGGCTGATTATTTTACTTATTACATGGAAAAAATGTCGTGTTTCAAGTGAAAAAAATCTGCCAGAAAGCATTTTGCAATAAAGTGACCCAAAACCTATTACAACTGAGAATATATTTTTCCCACATTACCTGAAAAGTAGATGTTTCTTTTAATACAGCAAACATGCAAAATCCTTTTTATTTACGTTTGTATTTACAATGAATAACATCCATTTCCAATAAAAAGAAATAAAAAATAAATTGGAATACTTGGAGTATTTGCATGATATTAGTTTTCTTTGCATTTTTTTTAGTACTTTTGAGCCAACCATTTTGACATAAAAGTTTGGACTCCTCTGACCGATGGCTCATTAAGCTTTACTGTGTACCTTCAGCTGTATAAAGATGCACTTTTTATCTTCTTTTCTCCAGCTAAATAAACACTAAATAAAACCATCTGAGTTTTTCCTGCTTTTATGTCTTAGATAAAGGCATAAAATGTGAGCAGCAGTCCCAGAGATCGTATTTATTAATCTCCCATTTCTCTCTTTTCTGTCAGTGTGCGGCCTTCCTCTGTGTTGCATAGCGCGTTGCCGCGGCAACCAAAAAAAGGAGATTCCTGACCTCTCCTCAGCACCGCTTTCCACAGGCTTCTTTCTCTCGTTTTTGTAGCCACATAACACATTGTGTGTCTGCCAGATCCCAAATTCAGACACTGATGCAGTTTATATTTCTAAGCGAACCATTACATCATTAAGAGACGCTTTTCTGTCCCCTCAGAGGTGGAGCAGGATTGCTGGGCTCCTGGGACTTTCTCTTCATTATTAACTCATCCCCAAGCACACAAGCACTGCTGACGCAAAGCTTGCTCGCATCTCGGCTGCGGGTGCTTGCGTTGGCCTCCGTATTGTCGGACCGTTTGTCACGCAGCTACAGGCTCACCTGTGTGTTTATTTTCTGATGTGAAAGGATTCTGGCAACGCAGACTCTGCAGTGTCTCCTGTTGTCATGCAAAGTCCTCCTGCATGGTGCTAAACCATTTTATGTGTCCCCATCCATCACTGTCAGATTACCCGCAATATGACCTCAACTCATCGTCAGACTTTTTAATTTTCCCTTCCTTTAGTGCTGTCTTCATTATACGGCCCGGTTGATGCTCTGAGGAGGCAGATTAGCAGGTTTACTGCTTTTCTGCAGCAGTGGAGAAGCGCTGTTGGCCCGGGAGTAAGAGGAAGACTGCAGTTTCTTCTCTAGCTGTGACGATCTGCAGCGTTCATGCAGCACTCTTCACCTTATATGTGTGTTTATTTCTGAACCCTGGGGGTTTAATTTCCTCCTGTGTTAGGATAGAAAATATAAACCTGGTTCAAATATCTATTAGATATTCTTGGTTTGAAAGTTCCCTGGTCTGACATTCATTAAAAATTATTTTTTTCTGTCATTTTGATACATTTCTCGCATTAGAAAACCTGTAAAAATAAGCCAAACTCATAATAAGATATAATTGAGCCAGAACTTTTCTATGAAATTTTTTGTGCAATCAGAATCACTTAAATTAATCTCAAAATCCCAGAGATTTTTCTGTCAAATCTTTGACTTTTCAAATTCAGAAATTTCCACATGTTCTATTGCAGAAGATCTCTGAGGTTAATCTCAAATTTTCTTATTTTTTTCTAGCAAATTTTCAACTTTTGAAACTCAGACATTTTCAAGTTTTTTTCTAGATTAAATTCAACATTTCTGAGTTTTTTGGTGGAAATTTACTCCTTTTTTTTCAATTTCTACAATCGCCCTAATACGCTGACATCCAGTAAGTCTGCTGTGTAGCAGCGGTAATAAATACTGCCACCTGCAGGTGGGAGTGAGTTTCACTTGAATCCGAAGTTTTTGGCCATTTGTGCAGAAAATTTGCTGATTTTGTGTGAATTGATTGACTAGAAGGACTGATGAAAATACTAATGTAATTAAATTGTGCACGACTGAATTAAGTTCTAACAATAATTAAAAATTTCCAGCTTAATTTGAGAGTTCTGTGGTCGTTTGCATTCGTCAGCTTTGATCCATTTAGTTTCTCGCTCGTTTCTTTTCTTCCGCTCTCACCCTCTGCCTCCTCCTTTTCTGTTCCCTCCTCAGGGCCGCTGCACACGAGAAAATTGTAAATACCTGCACCCACCTCCACACCTGAAAACCCAGCTGGAGATTAATGGAAGAAACAACCTGATCCAGCAGAAGGCCGCGGCGGCCATGTTGGCTCAACAGATGCAGTTCATGCTGCCCGGAGCACAGCTGCAGCCGATTGTGAGCAGCTGAGAATAAAACACACATGAACTCTGACCAAGACGGATCTAAGATTTCTCTCGTAATGTGGTGCTTTTCAAAATATTTAGTTAAAGAATTCTCATTTTGCGCTGCTTTAATTTGCATTAATACTGATGCCTCAGCCTTTCTGAATAAATACCCACTTGTTCCTGCATATTCAACAACAGCTGGAGCAGTTTGAAGTCTAACAAATTTTAATGAAGTCAAATTACTTTATTGGCAAATCGCATGTAGTCCAGAAACCAAACGGAAAGCTTGAAGAGTTGAAAACTAAGATCATATTAAAAGTTTAATATTCATTTAAACAAAACATGTAGAAATTTATGATGTTTCAAAACTAGAACTGCATCATTCAGGATTGATTTTGTGAAACCTCGACATCCCAATACAAGATTTACCTGCTTTTGTTTGTGTTATTTTTTTTAGCTTATGTAAAATTTGTAACTGCTGTAAAACAAAGTTGAACTTATTTTTTAAGATTTTGTGTCTCTTGTGGGCTGGAAGTTATAAAGCTCAGAACATCGTGCTTTAATAATTTAGTCGCAGATTAGGTGGGATTACTTCTCTGATCTGACCTTAACTATGTTTTACTTTTTATTTTTTTCTTGAAAACAGAGACTAGAGCTTTTTTCTGACACAAGTTGGTAAATTTACACAGATGCAATGGCCTTCTGAATACATCCCACTGTTGTGGTATTAGTGGTATAATTACTAGTAGTTGTTAAATGTTTTAGACCTAAACCATTAAATATTTTTGTACATTCAGCAGCAAAGTTAAACTTTTTAAAAATGTCTTAAACTGCATAGTTCAATGACGCTACAATAAAAGTTTCTTTTTAGTATTTTAAGCCATTTTGTGAAGGGATTCAACATGTTTTAGTTTAATTGATGTTGTGAGGGAACAGCTTGTTATACTCTAGTCTAAATAACTTTTTCCATCTCTGACTATTTTTAAATGCCTCACTGTTACAGACGATGATTCATTTTGAGGCTGCTTCACTCAGTAACATAATCTACTCCAAAGAGTGTTGTTGTTACCTCACCGTGGCACAACGATTATCAGTAGCTGCGTTTCCATTTGCCATGAAATTATGCACAAACAAAATACAAGAGTTGTAAAATCACCAATTTCCCCAAAACGCTGCATAAGTAGCTGCTCCAAGAATAACGGGTTTGTGGCTCCAACGCCTGAATTAGACGCCAACGTCTCCTCTGATAGCTGATAGCTGATTCAGCGCCATGGCTGAATTATAAACGTATATCATATATCGCTGCCAACATTTTTAATGACTTAACATGTGAACAGTCTCATTCACATGGAAACACCACAATTGTGAAATTATGGGTGTTTTTTGTTTTTTTTTACATTAACAGAATACAGATAAAGATTTGCGCAATAGAAACACAACAAGTGAGACGAGTAAATGTTTGAGTTTCTACCCAGGATTGATCAAGTTATCAACTGATTTCTCTACAGCAATAATGAACATTTTTATGTAATTTCAGGCTTCTTTAAACACCTGAAACAATCAGAAACGCTTCATATCCTTTCTGCTTTGTTATAAACGTTGTCTCTGGTTCCTTTCGCTTAAAGACAACCTTTCCAGTGACTCCATCCCTGGCAACGAGTCCCAGCATGGCGTTCAGTCCATATCTGAGCCACATGGGCCCAGCCGTGGGCCTGATGCCGGAGCTGCTGCCCAGCACGCCCCTCCTCGTCCCCGGCAGTCCCACCAGCCTCACAGCGATGGGCAACGGCACCTCGGCGCAGAAGCACACTCGCACAGACAAGCTGGAGGTATGCAGCCCATGTGCAGTTGTTGCGTTTCTAAGTTTAGTCGAAGCTCGATGAAAGGGAGATGTTGACCGGCGTTCCCGGTGGCCCTGCCAGGTTTGCAGAGAGTTCCAGCGCGGCAACTGCACACGGGGCGAGAGCGACTGCCGCTACGCTCACCCCCTGGAGGCCGGCATGGTGGACTGCAGCGAGAACTCCGTCATCGTGTGCATGGACTACATAAAGGGCCGCTGCAGCAGGGACAAGTGCAAGTACTTCCACCCGCCGGCTCACCTGCAGGCCAGGATCAAGGCTTCACAGCACCAAGCAAGTCAAAACACGGCGTCCGCTCCCTTGGTGAGTTCCTCCCTGGAATGCGACAGGAAATACTTCGTCCTTGTGACCATGCAAGATGTTGAGATATTTTCTACCATTCTCTAAAATGTTGAGATAGACACTTGAACCTGAGTACAATAGTAACTAGTTTAATTTACTCAGTTACATTTACTTGATTAGCTTTTTGAAAAAAAATGTTTTAGGAATATCTTTACTGCTCTGCATTCTTTACTTTTACTTGAGTAATATTCAAGTTGGGTAGTAGGTAACTACTTACATTTACTTTGGGTAACTTGGAGTAGCTTTATAGGGAAAAAATACTTTTAGGAGTACTTTACTGCTCTGTATGTTTTACTTTTGCTTGAGTAACTTCATTACAAAGTATCACTTCTCTTACTTGAGTAAAATTTCTGGATTTTCTCTCCATTGTAAGTAATTTCACTGAACGAAGAACAAACTTGTTTTTTTTATTATCCAGAAATTCACCAGACACAGACACACACACTTGCAGTTTTTGTTAAAGTTTCATAAGCTTTATAATAAAAGAAATTTATTTATTTTGTATTTATGATACCCATAAATACAGAATGTATACATTTTTATTTGTGTTTAAAACATTAACATTTCCATATTATATTTTGATATGTCTGATTATGTAATTTTTAAATATCAAATGATTTATGTTTTGATCAGTTACTCAGTACTTCAGTAAACTTTCTACCAAATACTTTTTTTTATTATTCTTTTATTACTCATTTCTTGGACATCTACATTTTACTTTTACTTGAGTTAAAATATTTTGATGTATTGCTACTCTAGAGTAAAGGTTTTGGCTGCTCTACTCACCATTTTGTTCTATTCTATGTTTATACATTTCTGACTGACGTCGGTCCTTCGCTGTATCATTAAATCATAATAAATACTTATGCATTTCCAGCACATGTATGTAAACAAGAAACAAAACTTCCTGATCACTGGATTAAGATTATCTTCTGTTTTTCTTGTCATTTTTGTTGCCTAATGCTACGTACTGAATTTCTGCTTGCTGGTTGTGTCTATTTGACCTGACATAAATCAAAAATAGCTAAATATATCTCAGGGTCATGTTGTCGTTGCATCCTACAGCAGTTTAATCTCATGTGGATAATTTATTTTTGTTTTTCTCATTTTAGTGCCTCCTTTTGTGCAGTCAGAAGCAATACCCCTTTTGGAGAATAAAAACTTGCTTTTATTCTAATTTTTATTTGATGTTGGTGTGGTCCTGCATCCATTCAGTTCACATATTAGGTTACAGCGCCCCCTTGTGACTGTAAAAATGTTTATAATCTCCTCATGAGCCTTAGGAGAGACAACAGTACGGGCTTGGAATACATTTTAAGTATTTATATTCTGTACAAACAAAGTCTGTTGAAATCCTTTCAGTCTTTTTCACACTTTATTTCTCCACCTGGCCAGGCTTTAGCTCCAGGCGGCATGCAGTCGCTGCCAAAGAGGCCGATTTTAGAGAAGAGCAACGGTGCTGCAGCTGCAGTCTTCAACCCTAGCATGTTCCACTACCAGCAAGCCC
Organism: Poecilia mexicana; assembly: GCF_051168715.1. Classification (NCBI taxonomy): domain Eukaryota; kingdom Metazoa; phylum Chordata; class Actinopteri; order Cyprinodontiformes; family Poeciliidae; genus Poecilia; species Poecilia mexicana. The sequence continues at coordinate 9,994,531 of NW_028263379.1, forward strand.
TGGCTAACATGCAGCTCCAGCAACCAGCCTTCATCCCCACTGGTGAGTCTCTGGGTGCAGCAGCAACATCCGGGCCCAGCAGGCATGCTAAAGCAAAAACATCACACTTAAAAAAAACAAAGGAGGAGACGGACATGATATGACTGAAAAACTGTGACATTTATAGTATTTTAAGGTAACATCTCTTTTGTGACATCATGCAAAAGTAAAAATAATTCAACTGGTTTCCTGGTCTGGTTTCCTTTCCAGTGGGCAGTATGGCTTAAACATAAAATGTAATCTTTTTTATACCAAATTTGATTTCTGATTTAAGTCAATGTTTGTTTCTCTTACTCTTTACCCTTAAAAAATTTTTAACAACAGAAAATATCTTTTAAAAAACTGGTTTTTATTTCAATAATTCCCTCTGTAAGTTAAAAGTCGAAATAAATTGAATCTGTAAAACGCGTTTGTCATCCAAGATGGTAATTCTCAAACTTATTGGTGAAAAAAACTTCTGATTTCACAAAAATGTAATCTTCCAAAACAGAAAAATATGATTAATCAATTAAATCAATTTATTGCCCTGCCCTACTTTATGGATCCGTGAAGGTGCCAGCATTAAAGCATAAACGTTAAGGTAACGTCACGCCGCCATGTTGGTCAGGAACGGAGTCTCTGTCCCAGACATCAATGTGTTCTGGTGCTAAATTCATGTATTCACCCCGGAACATGAGGCAAAACGTCTGATGATTGGTAAAAAGTTATTTTCCATAATGAAATAACTTCCATACAAGCATGGACTGAAATGCCATTCAGCAAAGAAGTTGTGAAACTAAAACAGAAATGCTTGGCCACATTTGTAGCAAAACGGGAATGTCACAGAAGACAATCTCTGAAGTACAGAGGTGGCAGCTTTGTGTTTTGTGGCCGTTTTACTGCAGGAGGGAATTGAAAATTGAATCACGAGGAAAGAACAAAACATAACCCTAACTTATGGGCTTGTTTTGTTGCTCCAGCCCTGACCATGAACTTGTCTGTGCACCAAAGTCCTGTGGAGTCAAATATGAAATCCTCTGACAGCTGAAAGTGACAGGTCATTTAAGCAAATAACCCATTGCTGCTGAAAATGAGACTCATAAAGTCTAAAGGTGCTTCTACTAGCTGTTTAGTTTTATTTTTAATTCTGGTGTTTTCTTTGGTAAATGAATCGTCAAAGTGAGGAATTCACTTTATTCCTACAAATATTCTCTCATCTGGGTTCATGCTGACCTGAGTTTTAGTGCCATTCCATTCATTTTTCTGGTTTAATATGATGTTGGTCGACACTTTGCAGCTATTCAAAAGGCTTTCCACAAGGTTTTCTGAGTTTGTTTAAAGGTATATCTGACAGCGAGAAGGTCTGGCTCGCGGTGTCCACTTCAAGTTGCTCTAATATGCAGGCCAGACTCTCTCATTGTCTTTAGTTTGTGCTCTTGTAGGAACATGAAGAGCCCATCCCCAAACTGCTCCCTCAAAGCGGGGAGCATAAAATTCTCTAAAGAAACATTGGTAAGCTGCTCCTCCTTTGATGCAATGCAGCCGGGCAAGTGCTGCTGCCAGACGAGGCTCGCCCATGCCATTGTCAGACTGAAGCAAGCTTCGTCACGCCAGGGAACACTCCTCCATTCCTCTACAGTCCAGAGCCTCCCAACTTTAATGACCTGATGATGTAAGGGTTGGATTGAGCAGCTCATCTGAAGACCCTTAACTAACACCACTAACAGCTGGAGCTGAAATATTTAGGGTGCATTCACTCCAGCCCTGTTTAGAAAGTTTAGAAAGTCTGGTTCGCTTGTGGAGGTTTGAATGCACAGTCAAACTTTAATTTGGGCCAAACAAGCAAACTCTGGTCCGTCTAAAAACCTCGGTCTTGGTTTGGTTGAAGTGAACTCTCTTCGGCATGTATAAATGCCAAGCAGACCGGAAACCACTCCTAAAGCAGGAAGTGGACTACAGCGGTAGCCGGGGATTCTGGGTAAAAACAACCAAAACAAACATTGAGTCTAGAGCTAGCAGGAGAAATTGCTTGTGGTTTTTTACCAAAGACAGAAGAGAAATTCTACAACTGCAAAAATCTGATGCAACTCTATTTTTGTTTGCATTTCTAGAAGAAGGAAGTGTCTTCTTTACAGGTTTTGTGTTGTTTCCTTCGTTGGGTTTTGGTGCAGCGCCCCCACAGGCGAGGAGGGGAACAGGTCGTTCAAAGTGTTCGGTTGGTTTGACACAGTTCAGTGATAAAGAAAACCACACAAGCTACAAATGTAACAAATGTTGCTATTTTGGTCCCCAATGGAACTGAATCTTTGTGAAAACACCATTACTAGCGATGAGATTTAACAACTGGACTTATGCGGCATCCTATGATAATCAACACTATAGATAACATTTTCACACAGCAGACAAATGTGATGCATATCCGACTTTTTCACAGCACTTTGAACGGCTCAATTCGATATTTTCATTCCCCAAAAAATCTGATTTTTCCCACTTCCATGTGTAACACTAAATTGGATGCTTATCCATTTGTTTTCAGATCTGATTGTAAACGTTCTGTCTGCAGTCTGAATTAAAGTTCCCATGTTTTATTTTATCCAACTTTACTGACGTGAGACATGCATCATAATTCTGCAACAGAAGTAGCCAAACAGCCCATCCTTACATTGTCTTCTAGCTGAAAATTTGTATTTTTAATGGCTCTTTTCCATATTCATACCCAGTTCATTGAATACAATTATCAGATTCTCCAGTCTGATCAGATTGTATGGTCGTGTGCCTCCTTGTTTGGTTAACTATTTGTTTGTTAGTATTTTATTTGATAAGTGGTTAGCTAATGAAATATGTATTTTTCTTTCTCTTCTTTTGTTTGCATGTCTCCTGATATCCGTTTAAACTCACCTTCATCACTATCCCATGTTTTTCTTTTTTTTCTTTTATTCTGCACATTTTGCCATGATAACCATATCATTCCTGTTCCTCCTCCCTCCCCTCCCTCATTCCCCGTCCTCTGTCTTTCGTCTGACTCGCCTGAATTAAAGTTCCCATGATGCACGGTGCCACCTCCACTGTTTCGTCGGCCTCGACCCCCGTCACCAATGTTCCTTTCGCTGAATCCGCCGCCTCGAATCAGGTTTGCTCTTTCATTTCAGTTCTGTTTTATTTTAGCTCTGTAGCTCACTGTCTCTTTTTATTTAGTCGGTTAAAGAAACCATCTGCTTGTACTGAGTTCTGTTCACATTTCATCTGTCGTCCCTTTTTAGTCTTTTTGTCAGACGAGCCAATTAAAACAGGAAATTCTTAAAGTGGGAAACTATTTTATCAGGAAGTCTCTTAGATTTTTTTTAACCACATCACATCTATCTTACTCTGTGACCTAACAGGCTTTCATTAAACCTCAGCAGAAATGTTGCTCATTTTCTCGGGAAACGACATCTTTTAGTTGATGTAGACTTTCGATTCTTTGCTTCATCTTATCAAGATTTGCCTAAATTTAAAGCAACAATCTTAATCTTAACTCTTGAATGATTCTCTTTGTTCAAAATGTTCTCTAAAAATCTCCCAGCCCTCCACAGAACATCTCTATTTAAGCTGAGATTAGGAGTAGTTTTATTTATAAAAATAAAAAAGTGAAAACCAGGTAGCATTTTCTTTCCACTACCTCGTGTCTGTGGCTGGTTTTGACATGAAATCCTAAGAAAATACATTAAGGTTTGACTTTGTTACGTGATAAAATCTGAAAAAATTCAACGATAGGGAATACTTTTGCACGGCAGTACACATTGTCTCTAAAATAAAAGTGAAATCAATCATTTACAAAATGGATTTTTATTTTTATCTGCCTGCTTAATTAATTAAAATTATTTATAAATCTAAAACTATATTATTGTCCAAAAGTTTAAGGATGAGTAGCTGCATTTTTTAAAGCGTTCTTGATCTATATTTCTCTAGGTTTTCTGAAGATCTTCCAAGAGATTTCTTGGAAGTTTGACAATCATGTCCTTTTATCTGACATTGTTGTGAGTATGTTGTAGTTATGACTACTAATATAAAAAGAGGAAGTGTAACTAAGGGCCATCATTCTTCCTCATCGTTCTATCAACCGTCGACTGTATGCCAAGAAAAAACTGTTTTTAAAATAATGTTCTTATTAAAGCCTGCTTTTAATAAGATCCAAGAATCCTGTTTAGCATCTTGACTCATTTGTTGTATGTAAGCAAAAGTGACTCATCACTTGAGTTTGGGGCATTTTTATGCTTGAATTAATTCATTTTGCAAACCAAATTAATTATCTGTCTAGCTCAAGTACTGGACTGGATGGGAATAAAAAGATAGCAAAAGTTATACATAAGAAAAGATCTATAGAAATATGTACACCACTAAAAATCCAAAGCGTATTAGTCAAAAAAGCACAAGTCACTCAGATTTGGTTGAAAAAGTCACAATGATTAACTTATAACAGTCGTCTGTTCCACCCTTGACTCTGACTGCACATCTAAACAGATTTCTCTACAGACGTTGCTGTCAATTCTCCACAACAGGTGATCACTATTAGTTGTGATTTATTTTTATCAGCTTCCTTTGTTTCTGTATTGATTTTGTGATGATCCTGTCACCTCCTGTTCCTGTAAAGACTTTTAAAATCGGTCCATAAACGGCTCCATCCATTATTACTTCCACACAAAGATTTGCTGCTGTGTGACGTTTAAGTTCCTCTTCTGCACATGCGGGTCGCTTTTGGGTTGTAAAACATTCACACAGACTTCTGTGTAAAACATTCACACAGAAGTCTGATCACAGTTGCGCCATTCAGCAGTATGAACAATAATGCAAAAAAAAAAAATCTGATTTCAACAAAATCTTGGAAATAAGCATCAAGACCTGCTGTGTGAACGTAGCCAAAGGGTTCAGAGCGTTTCTTTGGTTCTGCCACCGTGACTCTTCATCTCAGTGTATCAAGTTTTCTTTCGTAATACTTTGTCGATATTCCACTAATGTAAAAAAAATCCCCACAATTTCACAATTGTGGTGCTTCCATTAAATAAGAAACACAATTAAAATCACGCTTGAATAAAGGTAATCACGTTTATTCAACGTGATTGGTATTCCTACCACTTCCTGTCATCTTCTTTGTCTTTTCCGGGTGTTGATCATGTGACTCATGTGATGCGAAAAAAAGACAATAATTTCGATACAGCTGAAAAACCACCTCCTCCCTGCTCAAAACCTGTTTATCAAAAAACTTGATTTTTATTAAAATTGCCATGTCTCCATTAAGCAAATTTAATCTTGTAATTCCAGTTTGTGTAACTAAAAGCTCCATGGAAACTCATTGCTGCACTTACAGGAAACCAGCCAACACCAGTGTGACCAGCAAGTGCAGTTAAAGCTTCAGAAATGCACATAATCACTAAATCTCATTGCTCCCCGTTTCTTTGCTCTCTGCTTCTTTCAGTAGACTCCTCCGAGCTTCTGACCCCCGACCCGGTGGAGCTGCAGTGCGTTCCCATGGAAAACCATTTCTGCCCCGTCCCCAAACTGCTGGTGGCGGCTCCAGTGGGAATAAACTCAGTAAGCCTTTCACGAAACCCCAGTTAGAGTCCCTGAAAACCTGCAGCTCTGCAGCAAACATGTGCCTCGCCCACAGTGCGCACCGACCAAGTGTCGGTGTGAAACGTCTTATACAATGTTTATAAAATAAAATAAAATTAAAAAAGCTGCAATGGTTCACGCAATACAAGCCTGAACTCAAAGCTGCTTCACTGCAGCAGTAACGATGCATCCTGACGTGATGAGCAATAGAGCTCCCTCGTTCTGACAGCCATACACACACCACACCTTAAACGTGTGCACACACACACACACACACACACACACACACACACACACACACACACACACATTCAAGACTCGAAGCCCTTTATGGGTTGCAGCCATTACCTGAGGCAGCCCAACACACCTGACTGATCCAAAGTAAGAAAAGTTCATTCTGGATACTCAGAACATTGGAGCTGCAAATGGACCTGCTGCTGGTCTTCAACCATGACTCGTTTTAAAAATGAAAGAATGTTTCATAACATGTGAACATTTATGTTTCAAGACGGCTACAAATCTCATATGTGTTGCACCATGTGTTGAATATCATCCAGTTTATTCTCATCCGATGCCTGATGAAACGTCAGAAAGAAGCTGTTAATTTGTTTGTGCCTTTGAGTTTGTCCTGCTGAGCTGCAGAGAAGACCTGGTTTCTAAAAAGGATTTTTTTAAAAACTAAACAGCAATGATTAAAGAGATGTCCACATGTGAAATTAAAGGCAATACCAATTTCAAGTTTGCTGCATATCAGCGAGTGGCTGCTAGCGGAGGACGATTGTATTAAACAACGAAGGTTTATTTGCAGGATTTAAAGGTTTTTGCCTGATTTTAAATATTATTATCTGGATTAAAGCAGCAAACGAGGCATCATTAAACATGTAAAATTAGGTTGCATTCAGTATAACTTATAGAGGCAGATGGGAGGTTTTCTGACCCCCTTCACACCAGATTAAGACGAGCCTACTGTAAACCATTTGGGACAAAATTCAATCCAGGGCCGGCCCTAGGTTTTTTGGGGGGCCTAAAGCAAAAATTTATTTGGGGGCCCCTTACCATTACAGGAATTTCAATCCAGATTTGGTGTAATCTGGGAGAGAAGACAGAGTTTAATTGTCTGACCTTTAATTCAATCCAGGATAATTATATCATTATTATGTATGGACAAACCAAGACAAACGGAAAGTAAAAATTTTACTTTTAGCATTAATTTGTGACTGTAACACAGCAATTAAACTATAAAGATTATTTTTGCAAAGTTCTTTAGATCAGGTCCGTTTGCAGATGTAAATATATTAATTAATCTATCCTGAAACCAAATTAAAGAATGAAAACAATCTTACTAATAAAATATAAAAAGCACATCGCTTGCCAGTTTGCAGAATCCCCCTCTATTTTTTAAAAGGTGGAAATGCATTTATAGGTTGAGAAGAAATGTTGAGCGTCAAAAACTAATCAGAATCAGCTAATTCTGATATTGATGTTTTTTTTCATACAAGACAATTTGAAGGAAAATCAGGCTTTCCAACACCATAAGACTAATCGCTAATGGGGAAATATTTGACCTGAAAATAATTGCAGACCACAAAAAGTGTAATTTTGTCCAAATTTAAACGCAAAATAATTGTATTGCCAATATTTTAATGTATTTTACCTGTTGAACTATAAAGTAAATGGCCATACTTTAATAAAACCAACAGTAGTGTCTAATTTTAGTGGAAAACTGATCTTTGTAGATTTGAGGCATGAGAAAATGTTTTACAGATTTTAATTAGTTAAAAAAAGGCATTTTCAAATTTTGAGTGAAATGTTTTGTTTTTTTATTTGATTTGTTTTTTATTTGGTTTCGAAAAACATTTACCAACTAGAAATGCAAGTTTATATTTAAAACAGTTGCCATATTTATCCTAGTTTTAAAGAATAGATCCAACCACGTCTGCTTTTGAGGAAAAGGTGCCAACTATGAAATTAAAATGAAAGCAAAAACATTACCAATACTTTGTGATATACCTAACATTTACTATTTTTTGAAAATTATAGTTTGTTAGCAAAAATCTCATCCAAAATGCTAAAATGTGTCCATTGATATCGACTCTGTGAGCTTTTGAGGCCAAATTTGTACCAATGTTTAGTTTAAATTGGAGCCAGCAACAAGCACAAATGAGGATAGACACAATTTGGAGGTGGTGCGCCCCTTGTCACAACTGGCTGCAGTAGCTTAGTGAAGAGGCCTATTTGCTAGCATGAATTGATGCAGCAAGGTAAGATCTTTAAAACACTTTTCTGCCAGTAGCGTCACAATAACGCTGATGATTTTAACCATCATGTTCTAAATTATATCCTCCTTACCAATCCCACAATACTGAGCGTCGATGTCCGATCTTAGTCCAGTGTGAAGGGGGGATTCGGACTGTGGTCTCGAAAAACAAACTGCCTTAAATAATGTTCTACCTTTGGGGGCCTGTCTCTAGTTCTGGATCAGACCACTCTACTATTAAAAGTTTCTTGTTGGATCTGTTCTGTTTGTGAGGTTTTATAGTGCAACAACTAAAAAGAAAGGGTTTGTTAGTTTTCATTCTTTCAGTATTTCATTTAAAGAACTCATAATTGTTTCTGTCTTCTACATAAATCTTATAATAAATCGATTATAATCCTGAGTCAGCTCAAATATTGCAAACTGTTAACACTGACACGTTTTCTTCCCATCTGATGTCAGCCATTGCACAAGGCGGAAGCTGGATCTGTTTCCTAATGTTGTGCCTAAAGTCTGTATATGCAAGAAGTTGCCCATTTATCGCAATACCCAAGTTAATTCCTCCAAATAATGTGCAAATGTTGAACACAGAGATCCATCTTAAAAAAGAAATTTCTTTGTGGTATTATTAGTTTTATGCTGCTTTTTAAGTAAATAAGTGGCACAAGATTTATTGTTTAAAGGCACTTCAGGGAGAAATCTTAGAACTTGAAAATGTCGTGTCCGACTTTATATCATCACCTTTTCTACTGCTGTGTCCTTTCTGTCAGAAGTCGTCAGAGCTGAATGAAAAAGGATTAGAAGAGGTAGGAAATGGAAGAAATAAATCAGACGTTAGGGGTAAAAAAAAAATACAAACACACCTGTTATTTTCACTGAAATGAACTGCTTTCTTTGTCTGTGAGACTGAACTTGGAAAAGTGGGCGGAAAGCATTTTCATTCTAGTTCAAATGTGCCTCTTTCAAGTCTCCTTAAACCATCACTGTCGAAACACTGTAAGAACTACGAGTGCTCAAAGATGCATCGCTCATTTAGTATGTTGCTAATGTTGTACGAAACCACGTCTAGTTTCTTCTCAGAGACAGCTGTGCTGTCTTATTGTCAGTGTAATAAGTACATAAACCAGTGAGGTGAGTGGTGGGGGCAAAATGTGAGAAAATGAATTTCACACAGATTTAGTTGGTTTTCAGTGCTGCAGATGTTCCAGCATTTCCATTTTAGAATAATGTTGATGTGTTGTGAATGTACCTAATGCAAAAACTATACATGTGCCCCCCTGAACGACAGGCATGCTGAAATGTTACTATCACCATATATAAACTATTTCAGAGGTACCATGATGATACTGTGTTAAGATGTATAGAAATGTATGTATTGTTATATAGATTTATATTTAATGTCATTACGTGGTGTGGCTACAAACAGAAATATTTTTCACCTTTAGAAAATTTAGATCAGACTTGTGCTGTTTGAGGTGCAAATGCAGCAGAAAATAATTTCTTTAGAGAACACAAATTATAAAGACGTAAACAGGTTATGTATCTGTAAGAAACTTTTTTGGAAATGTGTCCAAAGTTTATTTCTGTCAACTCACAACGTCTCTCTTTGAACTTTGCTTTGCAGGTCAGACTTTAATTAAATGTTTAATTGCCAAAAGTAAGACTAAATTTAAATGTGAAGTTGTGGATGCTCAAAAACTTACATGCATCTTTACAAACTTATGTATACTTGTAGGTCTAAAACTTCATTTCAAGCACGTCTTCTTTGGTTGGTCCCGTATTTAGTGGAGCTTGTTTTTTCCATCTGTTTTTAATGTGGGAAAAGGTGCGCTAAAATCAAATCTGCATATTTGATAGACAAAGAGAAAGTCAGTGTGGCACACTTAATTCTAACATAAAATTCAGTTCATCCCTCTGTAGCTTTCACATTCTCCATTCATCCATTTTTTTCTCTTTTTTATTCTTCCTTTTCCTTTCCCATCTTATGAGGGAAGATGACAGAGAAACTGCAGCAAAACTGCAATTTCATTCTGGTTTTTAGCCCCTAAACACTGAATTATGCTTATTAGTTTTCCACATTTACATTTAACAGAGAAACACAGACTATCAGTAAAAAATGTTCAGTAAATGTTTCTAATTTTTAATTAATATGTTTTAATTAACTTGGAATAATCTGACCTTAAGCTGTCAAACTGAACAGTGTCTTCTCAGCTCTATGAGGAAATTTTTATTATTTGAGGAATAAAACGCACCTATTAAAGTAAATAAAAAGTCCCCTCTACAATTATTGACATTTGTGTCAAAAGATGTCACAGTTTTCAACTAAAAACGTTAGAAAAATTATTCCTTTAATTCAAGTGCTTTTATTTTTTTTTATCAGTCACAGTTATTTTTACCTTTATGATTTTCTATAAAATAACTAATTAAGTGAATTAAAAAGATATTTTTTCCTGATGTTAAAATGACAAATGTCACTTTTAGCCACTATTTAACACGGGAAAGACAAGAGAACATGCCGCTCAAGTGAAGTTGTTGTGTATTGATCTACATAAGACAGGAATGGCTACAAGAAAGTAGCTTCTCTCCTAAATTAGCTCATATTTACTGTCAGAATAATGGTTAAAAGTTGGAAACAACTGGATTGGTGACAAATAAGTCACAGAAAGCAGGACAGTAAAGAAGATGGGAAAATCCACAAAGCTCACTGTTTGAGGAAATCAGTCAAGTTTGGCCTCACAAAGCCTCCAAAACGAGAATTTACTTCAAGGATTTTGTGCCAATAATTGTGGCTGGTGCTGCAAGTTTGCACAGTGAGTCAAACTGGATGTACTTTACAAGCCTATCACTTCAAAATGAGCAGCTTAATCTTCTCACAGATCATTCTGAAGTCAACAAAAACAGCTGAGAAAAAAATATTTTCATGCCAAGAAAGTAAAAAACTCACTCCTCTTGCTAAACTGCTTGAATTTTTCCCCCACCATTGGAAGCTGACACGTTTAAATAAATGTCACACCTTATAGTTTAAAAACTAATTCACATCAAACTGCAAAATAATATAAATGAAAAATCAATGGCAACAAAATGACAACATGGCTACCTTTCTATTATCATATCATTTTTATTCTCATAAACTTAATTACCTGTTTTATTTGAAAAAAAAAAGGAATGTCTAATTAGCTTGTATTGTGCTTGAATATTTTATATAGACAGCTTAAATCCTTGTGATTTCCAAAGTCAGGTCAGGTTTTGCTTTGTTTGCTTTTGTTGGCCATACATGTTTGTCTTCTTGTTCATTATGGTTTTTTCAGAAACAAGAAAGGACTTTTAAAGCAAACGCGTTTCTGTTAGCGAGGTAAAGAGACTTTTTGGACAAACTGTAAAGTCAAACTAATTCACCTCCTGCAAACCAAACAGTCTGTCGCTGCAGAGCTTTTGTTGGCAAGTTGTGTTTCAGTTTGGGCCAAAAATAGAGTCCAGAAGTCTCTTGATGTCCAGCTGTGCTGGGTGATGTCAGTCCTGACTAACATGTACAAGAATGTGTAATGTTCACCTCGTTTGCACTTATGTACATAAATAATCCAAATTTATTTTGAATAATACAGATAAAAGAGATGATTAAAAATAACCAATCAGCGTATTGTTAGCGGTGTGTCTATTGTTTTATTACAGTGTGAAAACAATTGAGGTATCTGTCCTTTTGTTTGTGTGTTGGTGATGACACGCATTAAACTGTGTCAACTGTAAACTGTGTTTGGTTTGCTCCGGAGAAATATTTCTTTCATTATTCTCTAACATTGAAAAGAACAGGTGGATTACCACAAAGTCTGCAATAACTTTAGGAGATCAGTGCCATCTTTGCCCTTAGACCCATGTCATTATTTACAACATGTAGGAAAATCACCTCCTGAAGCTGAAAATAGCCAGAAGGAAAGATAAAAAAAAAAAGGATGAGCAGAAATAAAAAAAGAGGAGAGCGCGTGCCGGATGTGCTTACAGGGTTTAAATTTGAAATTCTGATTTTACTTCTGCAGAAGCATTCTTACACAGACATGATTTTATCAGAAACTGACATGCCAAGCGATTGCGTTGCTGTTGGAGCGAGTGATTTTGTTGCCATGGCTCCGGTCCATGTTGTGGATTGATTGAGTCATGCAGCTGAATTGGTTCACAGCTCTGCGACTGCTGAGTGTTGAAATGGATCTCTGATCAAAGCAAACTCCTTGATGCTTCAGTGGTTCTTTTCATACTCTCAGCATCTCCATACTGGGGCTTTTTTTGTTATTTTTACCACTTACAGGTGAATAATTTCTCAAGTTTATGTATTGTCTGTTTGCTGTTATTGTGCCTTCATAGTACAAAGTGTAATTTTTGTTGAATTCACAAACAACGGTAAACTGAATGTGTGTATGGTTATTTTTTTTTCCAAGTCTTTTGTCTGTGCATCATTGCGTTTTGGTATAAGTTGAATACAAAAATCACAGACTGAATGTCGGCCTGTTGGAGGCGAAGAAGGCCTAAAGCTGTTGAGGACTAAGCCATAAGAAAATCTTTCCCGGACGCTTTAGGACAGACTGACTGCTGTTTCTAACTCATCTATTGTTTCATTCGGCTTTCTGCTTGTGGTGCTTGTATGTGCTGCTGTGCTCCACGCAAATTTACTTTGCACTGTATAGGTATTGAGAGTTAATGTGCCTATAATCAGTTCTGCTGTTTCTGTTTGACCTTAAATAAAACACATCATGGTAATCCCCTTGCAGTCTTGTGGTTTTCACTGTTCATCTAGTTGCTTTACAGGCAGATTATTTGATATTTACAGCACTGCCCTGAAATTTAAATCATCAATGATGTTTGGGGTTTTTTAGCATCCAAGGAGTCTGACACTAGTCTGACTAGACATTGAAGTTAGCAAGACATTATTCAATGTCATATGCTGTTTTTTTTATTATGTAAAGCACTTTGAAATGCCTTGCTGCTGAAATGTGCTATACAAATAAAATTTGATTGATTGATTGATAGTAGTCAGCTTTGATCCACACCACTTCAGATATAATAAAAAAGAGTGTACTGTGTACATGTATGGGTGAATGTTACACTTCAAAATGAAACATTAAAAAAAAATCAACAATGTAATTTGCACATAATGACAAACTTCATCCTCAAACTTAGCTCAGGAGTACCTCAGGGATGAGTTCAGCCCAGTTCCACTGTTTAGTTTTTTTTTTTTTTCAACAAGCAACCAGAAGATGTTTAATTTGAGCGTGATGCAATTCCTTCATCCAAGTTTTGATGCAAATCAAACATAGCATAACAATTAGCAACTCTCTTGCAACATGAACAAGCATAAATTTGGTGCGACTTGACTTAAACATTAGACTTCTGAGGTAGTGTGGCAAATTACAAGTGCAAAATATTTGTACTTATATTTTGGAATGCTTTGGTTCTCAGTTAGCAAGATCAACTGGAACTGCACCGAAAGATGGAAAAGTCAAATATTTCCATCAATCAGATATAAAAATTCAACTACAGTGTTAAGGGCATAAAATGTTTCATTGTATTTCCAATTGACATTAGCCTGGTCACCTGGCAGTAATGGCTAGAACTCTACTTTTCTGACTTTTTACTGGTGTCAAACCCAGATGTGATCTTAGATTTCTCCTGCAGTACTGGGATCTGTTTTTGCTTAGAAGTTAGGATATTTTAGTTCTGAGTCATAAAAGTCAACTGGAATATCCCCAGAAATCAAAGAGGAAAAGTTGGAGGTTTTTTACTAACCCTCAATCATAAATCATAAATAAGTGAGATTGATTGGCTCAGTCAATCTGATCTGACTTAAAATTATTGGTACAGTGTTTAAGACTGGCAACTAGAACACGGTTAATTTGGACCCAATGTAATACTCTGTGTGACTTTTTGATGTATTGTGTTTCACTTATATTCATAAGTTGTAGTTTCTTTACTTTCATAGTCAGAAAAAAGTCTCAGTACTATATTTGTAGGACAATGTAAGTACTACATTAGAGGCACAGAAAAGTGCCTTAAATGTGTTTAAATACATAAAATGTAGATAAATTGTTAGTTATTGGCTTGTATTTCTAATTAAAGTTCTCATAAATAGCAAATCCCATGTTATGTTGAGGGTGACGTCATTCTCAAATCAGCGTTCCAACTTCCGGTGTAACAAACAACTCAGTACGAAGGTCTGCAGAGGCTTTTATTCTGAAATCTGCCTCTATGCGGAAGCAGACTGTTAGCTTCAGGAAACCAGTTGGAGGAAAAAGATTTTCCTTCTCCTGGAAAAAAACTCCTCCACACTGAGCCCAACAAAGGCCGAAGAAGCTAAAATCCCGTAGCTAATGGACCGCTGGAAAACTGCACAAATCCATAGTCGATAGGACGCGAAGCTGCCAAATTGTCGGGCCGGGTCCGGAACCAGAACCAGGCCCCAGACTGGACCCCGGACGTAAGCAGCGCTGCGACACCGGAGGGTTGATGTGTGGGTGAGGGAAGTGGCATGCTGTGGTTAGGGGAGGCTAAACGCGGATCACCGTGACTTGCTGTCTGCATATAGGCGGCGAGTTCTCCAGCGAGTCCAGGCCGACTTGTGTGTTGCATCCGATCGGCTGTGAAGGCTCGAAGCTCCGGGATGGCTCAGCTGGAAGTCAGCCAGACAGGAGCTAGCTTCACCGTGAGCTAACATCGGAGTTAACCGACATCAACTTTCAGTCGCTAACAGGCCAGACAGAAAGAAAGACGGGGAAACAAATATGAGTGTCGGGGCGGGGTTTATGTGAGTGAGCAGGGTTAGTTTTATTTCGCTTTTATTTGTTAGCAGTTTCCTCGGGCCTGAGCAGCGTGTATGGAGGGAGTATAGCTGCGTCGTTAGCCAGCCTCCACCGCCCCAATGAAAGAATACAAAGTTGTCGTGCTGGGCAGCGGCGGCGTCGGCAAGTCCGCGCTCACCGTGCAGTTTGTCACCGGCACCTTCATCGAGAAGTACGACCCGACCATCGAGGACTTCTACCGGAAGGAGATCGAGGTGGACTCGTCGCCCTCCGTGCTGGAGATCCTGGACACGGCGGGGACGGAGCAGTTCGCCTCCATGAGAGACCTGTACATCAAAAACGGCCAGGGTTTCATCCTGGTCTACAGCCTGGTCAACCAGCAGTCCTTCCAGGTAAACAGGACAGCCATGTGTGCTGATAATTAATCCATACAGACTCAGTAACTGTGAATTACTTGAATATATAGGTTAAAATTGACCACATCTACAGAAAAACGTGGGATAATTCCCAACATCTACTAACAAAACAACATCCTATCATTGCAGTTAAGGATACAACGATCAGCCTTTTTCTGGCCAATACCGATTTTTCAGGATATTCTCATTATTATTTAAAAATACAGTTTTAATCCCAAAGGGTAATTAAACGATGTAACAAGTTGATGACACTGAGAGCTGTGGGCAGGAAGGATCTCCTGTAGCAGTCTGTATTACAGCGGTTCTCATAGAGATATTTCATCTCTCTGTTAGCGATTAAATCATCTCTAAATGACAGCTCAAACAGAAACACTAATTCCATCCACTCTGTATTTATTATCAAATATGGTCAGTTTTTAAGTTACACCAAGAAGATAAAACATAATTTGGATCAACTCCTGAAAAATTAAAATGCATAGTCACAAATTTTCTACATTTATTTCATAACTTTGTTTAAGTAGTCAAAGTGTTTTGGAGCTTAAAATGAATGGGTTTACGTCAGTATTAGCTTTGCAAAAGAAGTGGGATATGTGGAAAAATTGCTAGATAAATGAAATAATAATTAATATTGCTAATTGTACTGATAAGTTTTGTGTTCTTGTCTGTTTTTACTCAGCAGTAGTGCTCTCTTGCTGTTCATTTAACATTTTAACTTCTTTATCAAACCAATTTTATATTCATTATTCTATAAACCATTCACCACCTACCTCATTAAAGATGGTAAACATTGTATAAATTCAATGTCAATGTCAAATTTATTTATATAGTACTTTAAAACAGGTATAAAACTGCACCAAAGTGCTGTACAAGAACGACAACACAAATGACAAAACAGAGTAAAAACAATACATCAATTAAATGCCAAAGAGTAAAAATGAGTTTTAAGAAGCGATTTAAAATGATCCAGGCTGTGGGCAGATCTAATCTGGAAAGGTAAGTTATTCCATAAAACAGGAGCAGCAACAGAAAAAGCTCGATCTCCTTTCCTCTTAAGTCGAGTTCGAGGAACTGTCAATAATAACTGATTATTTGATCGTAAAGTTCTGGACACAGACCGGAAATTTAAAAGGTCCTGAAGATTAGGGGGGCTAACCCATTTAAAACTTTATAAGTTAACAAAAGGATCTTAAAATCTATTCAGTAAAAGACGGGCAGCCGGTGTAAGGATGCCAGAGTTGGCCTTATTTGGTCACGCTTCCTGGTTCCTGTAAGAAGCCGTGCTGCTGCGTTCTGGATCATTTGAAGTCGCTGAATCTGTGATTTTTCCATCCCTCTATATAAAGAGTTGCAGTAATCCAGTCGAGTTGTTATAAAGGCATGGATGAGTCCTTCAAAGTCCTTGAAACAGAAGTAAGATTTAACTTTTGCTAAAAGCCAAAGGTGGTAGAAACTTGATTTAACGACAGAACTAACTTGTTTATCTAGTTTTAAAGAGCTGTCAAAAATGAAACCAAGATTCCTGGCAGAGATCTGATAAGACCGAGCCAAGGAACCAAGAATATTATCTGGATTTGTAGTCTGAAGTTTCTGACCAAATAATAGAACTTGAGTTTTGCTTTCATTGAGGTGAAGAAAGTTTTTTTCCATCCATAATTTAACTTCAGCTAAACAGTTGAAGTTTAGCTGAAGTTAAACAAATCTTACCTCTTGGTAAGATTTTTGGAAAATCTTACCAAGAGGCAGTAAATACAAGATAAACAAAATGGGCCCTAAAATTGACCCTTGGGGAACACCATACGTTAATGGTCTGGCCCCAGAACAGGATTGGTCAAGATGAACAGAAAAGGTTCTGTTTTCTAAGTAAGATTTAAACCATTCGAATACTGAGCCTCGCAGGCCAACACAGTGTTTTAATCTATGTAAGAGAATCTGATGATCTACGGTGGCAAATGCAAAGCTCAAATCTAGAAGTAATAAAACTGCAATGTTGCCTGAATCAACTGTTAAGAGAAGATCATTATAGACTTTGGAGCAAGGCAGATTCAGTGCCTTCAACAGAATAAGATTGCAGTTTAATGACGGAACATAATAATGTTTAATAATCATTTCCCTCTCATTTCTTATCCAGACCATGTCTTTATCTCGCCTTCATCTCTATTTTACAGCTGTAGCTAGTGATTATTTAAATGATCAAGACTTCTATTGATTATTCTGATGATTAATTGAATAATAACATTTTTTAAATTGGCACATTCTGCAGATTTTTCATTTAACCCCTAAAGTTTACAGTTTTAAAATGCATAAAAAGATGCAAATAAATAATTCAGGTCTTTTGTTGAAGAAGGAAATAAACATTTTGTTTCTGAAAATGCAATAACACATCATTCCTTTAGTAAACACTTGATTATTTGTAGCAAAAAAATAATCTGCTGCTAAAAAATATACTTCCAACACAAACAAGTAAAAAGATTGATGTTAAGTCGAGCAGAAAGGGCTGGGCTTTTCACATTAGTATTTTTTTTTAGCTATAGAGGCATCCTTTGCTAAAAATGATCAAGCATTCACTAAAGGAATGCTGTGTTGCTGCATTTTAGTCAAGAATATATTCATTTTTCTCATTTGAAAAAGGCATTACATTATCTATTAATTTATTTGCACCTTTTAGGGTATTTCTAATATTGCTTAAAAAAAAAAAGCTTAAGTGAAAAATCAGCAGAATGTGCCACATTTTTAACTGATTAATCATCAGAATAATCAATTGGTTAATCAATAAATGAAATAATTGCTGGATGCAGCCTTTATTAAATGTTTTTTTTTTAATATAAGAATTAGTGAGATGAAAATATTTAACATGAAAACATATTAATCCAATATTTAACAATAAAAGAGTGGAGCTAATGAGGATATTGTATTAAAACATAATCTGATGGAAATCAGACCACTTTCAAACCTTTAAATTTCTTCTTCATGTGTTTTCCAGGACATCAGGCCGATGCGAGACCAAATAGTGCGAGTCAAGCGCTTCGAGAAAGTGCCGCTGATCCTGGTCGGCAACAAAGTGGACCTGGAGTCGGAGCGCGAGGTCGCCGGCTCGGACGGCCGGGCCCTGGCTCAGGAGTGGGGCTGCCCTTTCATCGAGACGTCCGCCAAGAGCAAGACGATGGTGGACGAGCTGTTCGCCGAGATCGTCCGACAGATGAACTACTCCACGCTGCCAGAGAAGCAGGAGCAGTGCTGCACGGCCTGCGTGGTGCAGTGAGGAAGAGGTAAGCAGGCCGACCGTGCAGCCTTAAAACGTCTGCAATTCATGTGCCTAAAATTTAGGCCTTAATGTGTCAACAATTCATTAAAAAAGGATTTAATTGGCTTTAAATACATTAATCATAGCTCTTACATTTTGTCGTGGCTTTAGATATTTCCAAAGATTACATCACAATATATTTTTTGTAATACCTAATGATAATAAAGACGATGTTCCACATTTTCTGCTTTTTTTATTATTGGATTTGACGAACTTTCCTTCATAAACAGTTATCAGAATAAATAATATATTCATATATAAGTATTTACAAAATCAGACAGTTCAATACGTTTAATGCATCAAAGGAAATATAAAATAAATAAATATAAATCCAAGCTTATTTTGGACAATGAATCAGCAACAAAGTGTAAATAAAATACTCAAATGAAACAAACAGCAGAGATTCACAAAATATTAAAGTGTTTCATAACTCAAACATTATATGCAAAACTAGGAATCTTGTTTTGATATATAAGGAAATCTAGCTTTTCCTTGTTTTCCTAACAAGGAAAAGTTAGATTTCCTGACAAACTTTTCCTTGTTTTTTTCCCCCAATAATTTTGTGCCATATTTTATGGCACAAAAATATATGTTCTTTGCACATTTCTGTCGTGACACAGGTCTTAAATTAATTTGTAGTGGTCTTAAAAAGGGCCTTAAATTTGAGTTAGTGAGTCGGATCTTCACTGATTCATTTATATTTTTACAAAAATGTGATGAAATGTTCCCGCAGCGCTTGTGCAGAAAAACTAGAGGAAAAAGTGACACGCGAACGAACGAGTGTGAGAGAGAGGCAGGGGAGTGGGTGGTGCTGCAGTCCGTTGGCTGAGCTTGTTTTGATAAGATCGCTGAAAGTATGTTGAAATGAGGACACGGCTATTTGAGCAGCTCAGATCAGGGAGGAAAAGAGCCGAGAGCGATGAAAAGAGACGGCAGCAAGAGGAAGGCGTCGCATCCTGATGGTCCAAAACAGGAAGTTCATTGTGGCGTCTATTTCCAGCTGCAAACTTGTTGCATTTCCTAATCTATTTTCCTCTCCTCCTCTGCTTTTTTGTTCTTTTTTTCTAATTAGAGCCCGTTACTTTGGACCCGTGCAGGCATTTTGGAGCACCTGAGGATAACCTGACGTTGACTAAAACTTACCGCTTCAGGTAAAACGCTCTGTCGCAGAGACAGAAGAGACCTATTTTTGATAAGTGTTGGAAGATGCTTCTGCTGCAACCTCAACGGCCTTCGTGACGAGCCTGAACGCAGTCATACGGACTGACTCCGTGGAGCAGCCCTCTGTGAATTTCTGTCTTATTATTTTTAATATTTTCTTTTGTCCTTATAGATGGGGGTTTTCCTGATATACTAAGCAGAAGTGTTTTGTGAGGTTGCAGCATCTTTTTAAAGCTGCTTTAATCACTATTATATTCTTTAATATTACTTGTGTCATGTCTGAAATTTGGAATTTGATAAAGTATTTCATTATAATGGAACATTTAGATTTTTAAGCATGCATACTTAAACCGGTGTGCTGCTCAGGTGTGCTGATCATCTTATCTCAGAGGTTGTTTTTTTGTTCTTTTTCATAAAACCTCAGCTATGTTTTTCTCTTTGGTGTTTTAGACCCTCGTGAAAACGGAGAAACTGGTAATATTTACGTTACGGACAGTTGAGTATCGTCTGCTCCAAAGTGAAAATGTCTAATGAGCCATTATTTTTCTGCTTCTGGCCTGAACTCAAGGCTAGCCCGGACGCCGGTCTTCCGCTTCCACTTTTTCTTCGTTTAGGTTTTTGGAACGACCAAAGTCGTCCAACACTCCGAGACGAGAAACGCACGTCGCTTCACGTTCGGGACGCGCTCAGTTCTCGTTACAAATAACTCCCGCTACAAAGTGGTCCGGTGAAAGTTCTGGCGCAGTTCATCCGATTCTAACTTTTTGTATTTTTCTTTTATTACAGTAACATATTTATTAAAACATGACGTGGGTAGCCAGTTTTACGCCTAATTTTATACTAGCTTCAGGTTTTTTCTGAGTTGTCGGGATCTTTTTTGTTGTTGTTTCTAAGCAGAGAATTTAACAGAGCCTTAAATTTCTCCTCATCCCCCCTGCACCCTTTTGTCATTTGTCTTTTTATTTTCTCTAAGATAAACAACTGTAATTATTTGAAAATAAACATGCTGGAACTTCTGTTGTTTGTGATGACACACAGATAAAGTATTATCTTTAAATGAGACACGAGCACCGGCTGATTATTTCGGATGTCGGAGCGGAGTAAGTTGACTTTGAGTTAAAGATGAGCCTTTCCACTGCCTGCAGTTGACTCCATATATTACAATATTATTAAAAAGTGAATTAGTTTTTGTAATTAAAAGAAATTAAATCTGTGTTTTGTTCAATTTAATTAAAGTGGCACAGCTAAAAGTTTAATTTTGGCTACTATAGCTAATGAACCCCCTGAGCAAAAATTTTTAGAAGTTTCGACCCAGGATTGAGACTTTTTTCTCAGAATTTTGAATTTAATATTTAGATTTTTTTTTCTTAGAATTGTGGGATTAAAGTAAAAATGATCTGAATTCCGGCTTTAATCTGAGAATTTTTTTTTTTAATAATTCTGACTTTTTTCTTAGAATTTTGAATTTAATCCCAGACTTCTTTTTTTTCAGAATTCTTGGATTAAAGTCAAAATTCTCAGACTTCAGAGTATTAAACCAGATTTTTTATTTTTTTTTTTTTTTTTTTTTAAGAATTCTGACTTTTTTCTCAGAATTTTTACTTTAGAAAATCTGTGGCCAGAGCTGAAAAGCTGTTTGGGCAAACTGGACCCATTTACACCAGTTCTGCCAGGGAAAATGAGCCAAACTTCCAGCAATATATTGTGAAATCTTTTGTAAAGATTCTCAAAATGTTTGAAAGTAATGGAGCTTGAAAAATGACAGTTCTGCCAAATATTAGGAAAGAAAAAGAGGTTCTTTAATTCATTGTTCTGGCTTATAAAATGAAAATAATTGAATTAATTGACATCATATCTGTAAACTGTGACTAGTTGCATTTACTTCAGTAACTTTTTAGAAGAAAAAAAATGAACGTTTAGGTGTTTTATTATAAAATATTGCTACTCTGTTGAGTAAAATTTCTTGATACTCTTCCCACTGTGAGTAAATTCACTGAATGAAGAAAAAAAGATGCATGAGACACAAACACCTACAGTTTAAGCTGAGACTTTTTCTGCACAATCTGTTTTTATTTGTTATTATTTTCTGTCTGCTGTGCCATTTGGCTCTGGAAATATTTCACCCTATTCTGACATTACCAACTGTTTTAGTTTCATTGTTGGTTTTTTAGGATTTGGAAAAGCAAAACCTGAATCTCTTATTTTGTAGTCCTGTAATTAGTTTTTTTTTTTTCTACTTTAGTTTTTAAAATACCAGAATTTGGACTCAACTTTACATTTTTGTCTGTCTGGCATCATTCTTAAATATAAAATATTATTATCCGTTACTCAGAACTTCAGTAGAAGTTTAACTAGATACTTTTTTTGCTATTACGCAATTTCTTGGATGGCTATTTTTTACTTTTACAATTATGTGCACCAAAATATTCAGCATGAATTCATGAAACTGCCGCATTTTTTAGCTTTAACTGGTTCTTTGTTTCTTTCCACAACACCTCTTTATGCAGCGATGGAGATGCAGATTGAAAACATGCAGATTCGGTCTGTTCAAGACAACGGAAGCCTGTTCAGATCAGAACTTGCAGCATTCCCATCAAATAGTGGGAGGAACACCGAGGCTGCTCTTTCATTTTATCGACATGAGCTGGTTCAGCTATGGGTGAAATGTGAATAGTTTTACAGTGATTTTAAAGACTGACCTCCAAACTCCTCGACGGAAACAAGTTTCCCTTTTGTTCCGAGTCCTGCTGCGTTAATCTGGGTCCGCACGGCGAGAATCACCGCCGACTCTCCGGACTGGCATCCGCCCGCGGTGTCAAGCTGAGGTCGGTGAGCTGCAATGAAACAACACAGAGATAAAAATAAAAATGTGAACGTTTATCCAGATTTAGGGATGTTAGCCAGGGTTTTTCCAAAAGCAGAAATGTGCAGTTTATTCATCCCTTACCGTAAGCCAATTATGTAAGAAGTTAGATAATGAGACCAGAGTACCCAAAAAAATTTAAACAAATAAGATTAGCACTACTTCAACATATTTTTACTCAAGTAAGAAAAGTAGCAATCCAAGAAATAACTCGAGGTATAAAAGGCGCTTACCTGCCGTTTGTTTTATACTGACAGCCATCTTGGCAGGCTGTTGCTATGGAGTTATGACAACTCAACATACCACAAGCTTAGAACTAGCTCTCGCCTCATATCTAACTTATAAACAATATAAGCACATTACAACGATTACTCGATTACATTTTTAAACAGTCTGTACTTACTGCCGAACTAGCTAAATTAGCAAATGTACCTTTGATCTCCAAGCTAATACGGACATGTAGCCTACGTGTATGTTACTCCACTTATTTTTGCTTTGTTCTGGTATTTTAAAGACCTAAAAGAAAAATAATTTACATAAGAACAAAATCGAGCAAAAGATACGGAAGAGGATTAGGGCCACTGGAAAAAAAATAAAACAGTTCTGATTTTAATCTCAGAATTCTGTGAAAAACGTCAGAATTCTGATTTTTTTTCTCAGAATTCTGAGATTACGGTCAGAATTTTTTTTTTCCCAGTGGCTCTAATCTTCTTCTGTAAAAAGATACATATATTTTCAAATCAGTTTCTTTCCATTTAAAAGTTATGAAACTTGTCTGGTGATTTTTTGGTTAAAACCAGCTTGTTCTTCCTTCTGTGAAGTTACTTGCAGTGGGTCAAATCCAGAAATTTTACTCGAGAACTTCATAAAAAGAATTACTCAAGTAGAAGTATAAAAATTAACTGAGCAAATGTAACTTCTTACTACTAAACTCTATACCAATGAATTTGCACTATACAAATATATCTCTGTTGGAGAAAATACAACTTTTTTGACAGCAGGAATGAGGAAAATTAGATCATATTATGTTTGTGCACCAAGGCCAAATTAATATAAATCTCTTAGCTTTTGGTCATATACAGGCCAAAATGATAGGTTTTATGAAGGTGTAGCTTGGATGAAGTTTTCAGAATAAAAAGTAAAAAATAAACTGCTTACTGAAGTGTCGTCTTAACAAACAACAGTTCAGATTTTTACTCGACCACAAGGGGGCGACAGCAGCAGGTCTTCACCTCAAAACTAAAATAAGGTGCGAGACTAAACACTTATAATTTATGCATGTATGCTAAAAATTCTAACCTCAGTGCACTAAAATACGTCTAAGTCTATTTTACAACACATAGCAAAAGCTGCAATGCCCCATATTTACATTTTTCATTGACCAGCACAAAATGGTGTAATAATTGTTATAATGGCTCCCTGTAGCTCTGCGAACAGACTTTAAAATGTTGTTTTTAGTTTATAAATCACAGAAAAGCTTAGCACCAAAATACATGAAATATCTGCTGCTGTTATATCAACCTTCCAGACCTCTCAGGTCTTCTGGTTCTGGTCTGCTCTTTATCTCCAGAACCAAATATGGAGAAGCAGCACTAAGCTTCTATGCACCACAAATCTGGAATAAACTTCCAGAAATCTCCAAAACAGCTGAAACACTGAGTTCCTTTGAATCAAGACTAAAAACCTGCCTGTTTAGAGTTGCATTTGAACCATAATAAATGGAACATTGACCAATATATTCATGTATTGATTATTTTAATGATGACACCCATCAAAATGTAATGTTTGTCACTGGTTTCTCATCTATGTTGTTTTATGACTTGCTGAAATGCGCTATGCAAGTACAATTGATTGATTGATTGAGTAGAAGGTGAACAGAAATGCTTGCCATTCTTGTGAAAAAAAAACATGTATTTATATATAACATTACTTCTACTTTATAATTAAGCCCTATTTTCTGCTTGTCTATCACATAAACTCCAGTAATCTAAATTTAAATTTGTGGTTAATGGCCACATGCAGCAGAAACATCTATATAACTCTTTGATGTGTTTGTATAAGCTACTGGTTCTTCTGTATTTTACTGAAAAATCCTCAGCCGTGACAATCCACCCACACACAGCCCTGCTGTCAGTGTCGAGTACAAACCTGTGCCCTGATTGTTGTTTGGATTTCCGACAGCAGGTCCACCTGCATTTAGCAGGTATAAGTCATCTATACATCACAGCCGCTCCTCTGAGCTGTCAGTCTGGAGTGACAGCTTGGCACTAACTAAAGAGGACAGAGGACACCTTCAGAGTGACAAGGCACTCATGCACTCATGCAATGTCACATATACATGTAGGAGCTGGATTCAAAATAAGGGTATGCAGCCCTCTGTCCCATATGTCAAAACAAATAAAAATCTAAAGTAGCACCCTAGCCTTGACCATTCATAGGCAGTTCAGTATCAGTGCTGGAAGCCATGCAAATATTGTGAGCTGTATTCTACTCAAAGTCTTCACTGGACCACAACTTCACCAAAAGTCATGGCAGAGAGTTTTGCAGACTCTACTGTACAGCTTCAGTTTTAGTTAAGACTGATGTTTTTTTAGATTTTTAACTGCAAAGAGGTCTTACAGTTTTAAAATGTATATATTTAGTGTATTTATGTGCAAAATAGAATAAGAAGTCCTTTACTGTCATTGTTCGAGAAAGCTTAACATTTTTAAAAATAGGAACTCTTGAAGTGGAAATGGCCAAGTAAATAAATATAATTTTAAAAATATTTTTAAATAAAAAAAAACATATATAGTAGGGGGGAGGGAACAGAAACAACCAAAATGTGAAGAAAATGATGATGATCAGGGTTTGAATGAAAACGTGGTGGTGTTCAGGGTAACAGTAACAGTTCTTGGGTAGAAACAGTTTTTTTAGTCTAGTTGTTCTTGTCTTTGTTGCCCTTAAAAGCCTCCCTCAGGATAAAATGCAATATAATTTCATTTTTGTACCGTCATAACGACAGTTTCCCATAAAAGAAAATGTATTGTTTAAATTTATCTTCTTCCTATTTTAGCAAGGCTTACCTTATTTCAGAATTTTTTTGTTCCTTTTCCTAACTTCAAGTGGCTGCAACTAAGACTCCGGCCTCCAGATGGCGATATCGTGCGTCTCTCATGGACGCTGGTAGCGGGATGACGTTTGAAGCGGAAGCAGCTGTCAGATCTGTGCTCTGTAAGATGAAGATAAACAAGCTGAAATCTTAACTTAGAGTAAAAAGTGAGGGTTTAAAACCGGAGTAGACATGAAGACGGTGTTCGTCACCGTCGGAACCACGCGCTTTGATGAGCTGATCGAAAGCGTCACTTCCTCTGAGGCCACACAGGTGAGCAGGCGTCTTATAAGTTTGGTACGGAGTTGCATTTCATGTTTTAAAACTAAGATGATGACCCTCTCAGTTGCTGAAGTTTCGGGGATATGAGCGTCTGGTTCTTCAGGTCGGAAAGGGATCTTTGCTTCCAGATGCTGACAGCTGTGCTCACCTCAGCGTGGAGGCTTTTCGCTTCAAAGACTCAATAGCAGAAGACATGAAACAAGCTGATCTTGTCATCAGCCATGCAGGTAATTCAGGGGCAAAGACCTCTTAAAAACAAAACAAATAAAGAACAACAAAACAGTCACCAGTTGCGTATTTACGTCTTTCTTTACATGACACTTTGGTTATTCTACACAAATAATCGATTATTGGGGCATGCCATTAGCAATGCATAAGGAGAGCAGTGACTGACCTGCGAAGCAGGTCAGTCACTGCCTCCATG
The DNA here is from genome assembly GCF_051168715.1 of Poecilia mexicana. NCBI lineage: Eukaryota > Metazoa > Chordata > Actinopteri > Cyprinodontiformes > Poeciliidae > Poecilia > Poecilia mexicana. The sequence goes on from NW_028263379.1 coordinate 10,020,712, forward strand.
CATTGCATGGCAGGCACCTATTGTTCTACACCCAATAGAACGCCTGGATATTATTATTATTATAACAACTTCTTCCATTACCGTTAATGCGGCTCGTACCGCTGCGTGCCCACCCACAAAAGTGGTATCAAAACGTGTGTCTCGATCCCGGCATTGGAGCTATTACTTTTATTGGGGATCGGAGTTACGACGGCGACGTAAAAAGCGAAAAACGAGCGAAATTTCCAACTGCCGAAACCTTAGAGTGTAACTGAAACCAACTGCCGCTTTTTAGAGTGAGAAAAAGAGTGGAATTTTGACCCCAAAATAATTTTGAAATCGCTCTCATGGGTGCAAAAATTGCTCTATTGGTATGAAAGTCGGTCATGACATTGATACGAATGCCTGCTCCGGTAAAATGTTTTCAAAATTTCCCTAGGGCTTATGGTTTTCGGTCCAGGTGCTTCAGAGCAAAGTTTTGGGACAGGATAACTGACGCTCCTCTCCAGTGTTTTACATACATTTCTGAAAAATCTCTGAGCTCAGCGCACACCATTTTTCTCTCATCACTGCAATTACTGTGATTGAGCTACAGATATGAATCGCGGTAATAGATGAGATGAGAAATAGCCCTCTCATATGCTTCAAACGGTTTTTGGATCGGACTTACGGAACCCGAACGGGAAGCAGTCGTTCGGACTGCTTTTTCCATTAAAACTGACTGGGTGTCTCATAAAGATAGATAAGTCTGACACACACAGGGCACTTTCATCACTATAGCAACAGAATGCAGAGAGGGAGAACTGCTGGGGTTTGGACTACAAAGACTCTGTAGTTCTAAATATGGCGGAACACTTTAATGCAGAGGGCAGAGCAGAAGGTCAGAACTACAACATGGCGGAACACTCAATTATTACAGAGGAGGCCTGAGCTGGCAGTTAGAACTACTTCCTGTTTTGGGCATTATACAGGTGGATTAACCAAACCACTGTTACACATTGGATTAGTGTGGTTATGAAAATTAAGTTTACTGAAAGTTTCAAAATAAAACTCTGAAAATTGCACTGACAAAAGTGCATCGCCGTAGGCGATGCAAAAATGAAAATCTTTTTTTTATGTTTTTTTTCTCAGGATAGTGAACTGCCTTGCGCAGCAAGGCAGTTCATTAACATTAGCATTTCATGGTTGTCTTAAAGATTGCAACAGAATCCAGAGAAAGGCTGCTGGTTTGGACTACAAACCAGCAGCCATAACTGCCATAACTGTAGTTCTATCTATGGCCAAGACTCAGTTAAAATAGAGGCCTGACCAGCATGTCAGAACTACAACATGGCGGAACACTCAATTATTACAGAGGAGGAGTTGGCTGGTATTATAAACAACTTGTGCTTTGAGCATTATATAACTGATTTAACCTGATCACTATTACACATGAAATTAGTGTGGCAATTTCAAATGAAGCTTATTGAAATTTTTCAAAATAAAAGCCTTGACAATTTTTACATCATGTAATTGCTCTTTTTACATACATTTCTGCAAAAAGTTCTGAGCTCAGCGCACACCATTTTTCTCTCATCACTGCAATTACTGTGAATGAGCTACAGATATGAATCGCGGTACTAAATGAGACGACAAATAGCCCTCTCATACGCTTCAAACGGTTTTCGAATACGTATCACGGTTCCCGAATGGAAAGGAGTTGTTCGAACAGCTTTTTGGAGTGAAACTGGCTGGCTCAAACAGATAGAATTGTTTCTCCCCCTGTCTGGAGAAACACAGGGGGAGGCTTGGTCACTATAGCAACAGAACACAGACAAAAGCCAAACTGCTCCTTAGGACTACAAAAACACCATCTTTGTAGTTCTAAACACGATGGAACACTTTACTACAGAGGCCTGAGCAGAAGGTCGGAAGGTCAACATGGTGGAACCCTCAATCATTACAAAGGAGGGCTGAGCTGGCAGTTAAGAAGTAAATAATGGTGGAACTCTGACTTATTACAGAAAGAAGGTGAGCAGAATGTTATAACTACAGACAGGGCAGAATGTTCTGGGCATTATATATAAACTGGTTTAACCCAACCACTGTTAGATATTGGATTAGTGTGGCCATTTAAAATGAAGCTTACTGAAAATTTCAAAATAAAAGCCTGAATATTCCTCTTGGGCCTTTATTATGTTTTTCTCTCAGGTTAGTGCAGAGACAACTACAGATTTAAATCGTGTTTCCATCGGAGACAAGAAATTGCCCTCTTATATGCTTCAAAAAGTTTTCGGATTGCTCTTATGGATGCTGAACAGTAAGCCGCTTTGATCAGAAAAACTAACTGCTTCAAACAGTTAGAATTCTCTCTCCCTGTGTGTCTCACTAACATGATAGTTGAGCTGCTCTTTAGAACTACAATGACTGAAGGTCAGAACTACAACATGGCGGAACTTTCAGATACCACAGATTAGGGCTGAACTGGCATTTAGAACTACTTGCTGTTTTGGGCATTATATAGTTGGATTAACCCAACCACTGTTACACATTTTATTGCTGTGGTCAATTAAAATGAAGCTTAATGAAAATTTCAAAATAAAAGCCTTGATATTTTTCACATCAGCTTTGGGCTTTATGTGAAATGTTTAAACAAACTACTTTTACACATTGAATTGGTGTGGTGGTTAAAATGAAGCCTACTGAAAGTTTCAAAATAAAAGTCTGCATATTCCTCTCATGCTAGTGCAACGCCGTAGGCGTTGCAATAATATTAAGCTTTTTTCGCATTTTTTTTCCTCAGGATAGTGAACTGCCTTGCGCAGCAAGGCAGTTCATTAACATTAGCACAAGTTTAGCATTTTACTGCCCCCACTAGTGCACTGCCTTGCTGCGCAAGGCAGTGCACATCCTAACATCCTACATGAATATTAGTCTTCACGCTAATATTAGCATTTTGGCTTATGCATTAATTTCAACATACTGAATGGTACAGGTGCAGTTTAGTCAACATGTTTCTGACTCACCACAGGTTATTGACTACATTGAAGCTTTCTTTAGCATTAATGCTAATTTTTTGCATTAGAACGCTTGATTAAAAACCGACGGGCACACTTTGGCATGCCCCTTAAAATTTCTGCGGAATTTTCTAGTTAAAATATAGCGACTTCATTGTGCTTCCCTGATTTGGTCTGTCAACTCAGATTAGCAGAATCTTTTTTTTTTGTTGTGGTTATCACCCGGTGCTTTAAGGGGCTTAATATTAAACAAGCCTGCGATGAGACTGATTATGTCTCATTATGCAAAACTGAAACAACAAAGACAAGGTACTTAAACGATGTCGGCAACAAGACCCATAAAGTTTATACTCCACAATAGGACCTTAAAGGTGACGTATAATGGCTCCTTAAACAAGTTAGGATAGGTTTTGTACAGTTTATAGACTGTACAAAACATGTTCATTACATTTTGCTGCACAAAATCATCCTTTTTAGATATTTTAGTCTGGTCTGTCTGCTCTACTTTGAGCTTCTTTCCGAATTAGCTGTTTTTGGGCCTTTGTATAGTACATACAATGGTTAAATCAGCTGACCAAACATGCTGGAGCTCCACTTGGGTTGCTAGGTATCAACGCAGTGCCCATTGACTCTAACTTAACAATCAGGAAGATTTTTAAATGACTCATTTTTAGGCACCAAAAAACATTTGTTTGTTTTGTTTAACCACTCAGGCTATTTTTAGATGTAGTTCAGACCCAAATGTAAGTATAAAAATGTGCAAAAATATTAACTTTCTTTAACATGAAATCTGGACTTATGGGTTCTAATATTTACTCTAGGAATTAAAGCTAAGTAAAACAAATAAGCAAACTTAAAGGCCAACTTTAATTCTCTTTTAATTTTTAAAACCTCCTTTCAGGAGCAGGAAGTTGTCTGGAGGCTCTCGGCGCTGGCAAACCTCTACTAGTTGTGGTCAATGACAAACTGATGGACAACCACCAGCTGGAGCTGGCCCGGCAGCTGCACATGGACCACCACCTGCTGTACTGCACATGCAGGTACGTCCGTCTCACACGACTGTCCACAGGGTAACGATGTGAAGCCAACCAGGATTAATGGCGTGCTCTTTTGTCCAGCACTCTGATAGAAACGCTGAAGAACATGGATCTCTCTGTTCTGCAGCCGTTCCCGCCTGGACAGCCAAAGAACTTTGCAAACTTTTTAGACAAAGCGCTCGGAGTGAAATGACGTTTTAACTCCACAACTCTGCGGATTATGTTACACATGAAAGTGCTGACTACATTGTGAAAGATCATGATTTTATAATGTTACAGGTGTGTTTTTTTTTTATTTTATGTGTGTATGTATGTATGTAATCAGTCATGAGATCCTATGATTGTCCAGTTTTTTTAATATTTCCATTTTAAAATGACTTTACAGTTAAATACTTCTGCAGCCTGAGGACTTTATGACAAAGCTTTGCAGAAACTGTTAAGTAAAGCGTTAAATCGAATGTAAAATCACCATCAGTAAGGTGACTGAACTTCTAAATCTTTATGCAGCTCATGCATTTTGTCATTGAGTTTGACCGCTGCAGCCGAGTTCATAAACAAAGAAGGTCAGAACTAATGATAACGCTCAGTTTCAGACTAAATAACCTCTGACATCCTTTTCATTAAATGTTCAAATTACATTGCTTGATGGTAAAGCAAGCATTTTACTGACGAGCATTTTATTTGCTTTAGGAAAGTTTATCTTAATAAATATTTTAGTTTGAAGACTTCAGGAAACATTTTCATTTTCATTATTATTTTTTCCACTAGATAGAAATCTATCTTTTCTTGAAGGTCAGCTCTTTTGCATTAATCTAATTTGTTTGTTGCATCTGAAACTTTTTATCAAAGTTGATCACAGTGAACAAGTCTAATATAATATAAGCTACTATTTGGATAATCTAAACTACACAGTGTACCTCTTGACAAAAAGTGTATTTGGTACTAATAAAGCCTCACACAGCGGTTATCTTACCTCTGATACCCCTAAATAAAATCTGGAGGAACCAACAACCTTCCAAAGTCACATAATCAGTAAATAAAACCTGAGTGTTTGTAACTTAATCTCTGCATAAATGCAGCTGTTCTGTGAAGGCCACAGGTGTTTTTTTTTGTTTTTGTTTTTTTTAGAAAACATTAGAGAACAAACAGCATCATGAAGATAGAGGAACCAGCAGACAGAAAAAATTTAAAGTCTTCATGATTCTGCAGTCCACAAATTTGGCATTTATGGAAAAACTGCAGGAAGGAAACTTTATGAAGTCCTCTGTGACCTATGTAGTTGACACAGCAAACATGAAAGAAGAGCTCTGGTCAGCCCAAAACATTTAAACTTCTGGCCTACGTGTCATTCAGACAGAGTGATGTCCAAAGTGTGGCCCGGGGGCCATTCATGGCCCTTGAAATGACTTTGATTGGCCATTGACCAAAAGTGAAGAATGAGAAAAATGTGGTCAACAAAATAGAAAACAACTGATGGCCTCCAAAATTTGGAAATTGTCTGTTTTTCCTTTAATAAGGCAATGGTCTGAAGCCTTTTTTTAAGTTTTGAATCTATAAGATTTTATAAAAATGTTCATTATTGAGCAGATGAAAATAAAAACAGAAAGAATGACAAACTAATTTCTGCATTTTTTATTAATTTTGAGTTGTTTAAATTTGCCAGTTTTGACAATAGGGGTAAGAAGGTTTAGACTAACTAACTAACTAACTAACTAACTAAGGAGTTGAAAAGGAGACTTCATTGGAATCACAGCAGGAACAGAGAGCAGGAATTTCAGGCCATCTCTTCCATCCATCATAATGGGCAAAGATCACATCCCTGACTCCCTAACATCCAATTTTCCTTTGGGATACATATAAATATTTTTGAATTTAATTGAGTCAGAGACATTCATCCATTGCACATTTGTCAAACGTGAGGCCTGTGGGCCAAATACGGCCCGCCAGATGTATATATGTGGCCCTGTGGACTCCAAAAATAGAACCTGTGAGATAAGTGAGCTTAAATATTATTTTATTGATCAAATCTGCATTTGTATCTGTGATTGTGCCAAATTACATTACTGTAAAAATATGTCTAATGTTATTTGATTTTGAGACGTTTTCATCAAATGCAGAGACAAAATGAAGAGATTCTTGATTTCTATATGGCCCAAAATGAAAATGAGTTTGACGGATTTTAGATGCTCTCCATCTAACCAAACTGAGCTGTAGAAGATTAGGCAAAAATATTTCCCAAGAAAACTGATAGAGAAATGCTTCAAAAGACATCCAGCTCTAGCTCAGATGTTTGTCCTAAATATAAAGACAAATACATAAAGTTTGTGAGAAAAAGCGAAAAGAATAAATTCTTTTAAAGGGCACTGTTGACATGCCGGAAGAGGTGAGTGGGTGTTAAAAGCATAACCTTGTGGTCTGATTATCTCCCGTCCTTTCAGAACAACTTAATCTTCCTCCAGTCAAGAACAGATATCAATGTTCAGCGGCTTTGATCCAGAATTAAATACAGCAACTTTAATGTTTTTACTCCCAATTAGAAGATGCGTTTCACAATGGTTCCCAAACCCAGATAGGAAGCACTTGATGAGTTAACTTCTAACGGGTTGGATGTTGAAACACAGCTGACTGAAAAGCTGCACGTACTGTAGTTTGCCCCTTCGACCTATAAACAGTGACAACCACAACAGGAAACATTTTCATCTGCTCTTGCTACGCAGACGTCAGATGCACTAACACTCGACTGAGAATCTCGTCCTTTCAACCAGCGACTTTATGTGAAAGTAAAGTCTTCCTGACAGAACAGGTCTAAAACCTCCTTCAGCTTGTATTTAGTTATTTCCTATGACTAAACTGTCAAGAATGTTGTACAAGAGGAATAAATCAAAAAGACTGACAGGTTTCCCTCACAGGAAAGTCCCTTCTTGTTTTGTTGGCAGCTGAATTTCAGAGGAACAGGACTTGCTGTAATTCTGGGACGTGCAGCTTTCTGCAGTTCCTTTCTTCAAACGAGTCACAGCTCACAGAAATCACCCAGCAGGTTATGAAAAGAGCAGTTCTGAAAAGTCAAACTAAATGTGTTTATTCTCACAGCTTCAAGTGAGGGATAAATACAGGATGCAGACAGTTCGTAGAGGACATACTGCTTCCTTTTCCAACAAATAACAAAACTAGTTTTACACGTTTAACTCTCTGCTTTTCATTATGTCCATCAAATGTCATTTAGATAGTCAGCAGTACATGCCACTTAATTAAAACCCTCACCATAAACAGGTTGGGTCTCACAGCAGTCTTGTTTTTTTCTTGATTTAGTCAGTCTGGCGCAAACTGGTCCTGTCTGACACACAATGTGATTCACATGATGTTTGTTAATCAAATTGTAAGGACACAGACAAGTGCCTCTCTCTCTAATGAGGCCGTGTTCGAGCGATTCGAATGCGCGTGCAGTGCATTATTTGATGCTGTATCTCTGGAGAAAAACTTTTTAACCTTTTTAACATTTAAAATAAATATTTACCAGCTGATATTGAGAATTTGTGAAGTGAGGTCCTGTGAAAAAGGTATAAGTATATAATATCTTAAGTGCAGAAGATAATTCTCTTCTTTTTATGTAAATCCAGATTATTTGTTCCAAGAGTTTGAAGGGGGTTTATAATGTCAAAAACATGAAGGTTGTTTATCTGATTGCTTTTTAAAACCTTTAAACTTTTGTCATGTTTGCATATGTGGGGAATGGAGATTGGAGTCTGTGTGCCATTAATTATCTTCCTGTGAGAAATGCATACTGAAAATGAAACGTAAATTGTTTCTGGTCAGACTAACTGATGCAAACGTAAAGAAATGCATCTTAACTTATTCCATTTGGAGTACTTGTTTCACTCAGGAAGATTTTTGGTGCTGCTCCACCTCCAACCTCCACTTAGAGTAATTAATGGGTGTAATTAAGCTGCTTTTATATTCTTGTTGTTTTAAAAAGCCAGGCGTCTGCTTCAGCCTCTGGAACCAAGCATTCTGGATTTCCACTAAATGAAGAAACAAAATGAAAAATCTCCACTACAGTTAGATCATGCAGATGTCTTGCACACCACAAACACTTTATTTTTTTATTTAAAGCTTTAAAAGTATGAATTTTATGTTTTACCTACTCAACGGTAAACATACAATGTTTTAATAAAATTAATAGTCTTATTTTGTGCAATAATAGTATTGCACATTCGCCATATTATAAAAGATGCATAAAACTTCCTAAATGTATTGTATTTTTCTTTTTTATTATATTTCTGTCTGTTCTCTTGCTGTTTAATGAGAGAGTGCAGTTAGGTTTGCTTTTAGGTAAAATCCCTGAATAGTGATGGTGCTTTTTACAATTAAAAGGCGAATACTTTATGTTTTACTCTACATTTAAAACTTTCAGACGAAACTACAAAAGTGAAAATTGCATTCTAAAAATAAAAGAAATAGCCACCTTTCTCTTCCATTAGGGCCTGTTAGTGACAAGTCAGTGGGGCAAAGCCCTGCAAAGCAAGAGGGTGCAACCCGTTTTCTGCCCCAGTTCTTCCCAGGGAGCAAGTAGAAGCAAGTAAAGCAGCTGTTGTTTTCCCAGTGGTTTCGTCCCAGTCTCCTCTCGACAGACGCTGTCCTGATATGTCCTTACTGGTCTGCTCCCAGTGGGAGCACACAACGTACTCTTCCTCAGAACCTTAAAATGTGAATCCGTTATAATAAGATGCTTTCATTTGTACACAACCTTGTGTCATTATAAAAAGAGGTATTGTGTTTGGACTTGTTGAAATAATCCTAATAACAGTCATGAACTTTGCCTTGCTTAAGATACAGAGGAGAGAGCAAGGCCTGGTTCCAGAAGGTCCAGATTAGCACATTTATAGATCAGTTACTGAAAGAGGAAGATAGACAAGTCCTTCAGTATTTCATGGCCAAATTTTCATTTATTTTTCGACCGAAATATTAGTAAAAAATGAAAAAATATAGCAATTTAATCATTAAACAATTTAATCTTTTTTTTGTTTTGTTTTCTGTAAGCATTTCTAGAGTAAAAAAAAAGAAAAATCTGAATTATCAAAAGGAAATTAAAGTCCAATTTGATTCTTAAACAACCATTTCTTTGTTGCAGCTGCTTGAACCTGATTACCATCAGAGATGACCGTCAGTGGATCTAATTGATCTAAAGGTTGTGACTTGTGTTCTCTGAAAACAATTTAATTTGAACCGGTTAAGCTGTTGGCTTTCTGGAAACCATACAAATGTTTCTTTCATCAAAACAAGCCAGGACTGACCCAAGTGGACACGATTCAACCGGGCAGAGAAAATCCCGACTGGCAGGTCAACAGTGGATATCACAGGAAAAGAAGAGCGCCAAAGGAACCTTGTTTGTTTAGCCTTTTTCTTCAAAACATCACATGATTCTCAGCCTACTTTTTACTGTAAAATACTCTCTATAACTATAGTTAGATTTAGTACATGTCGTCACCATTGTGGGGAGGTTTTGCCCAACGTTTGTTTTGGATGTAGAGGTTTAAGGTGTTGGCTCTGGTTTAAATTCTTCCCCACCTACAAGATGGGGTAAAGTTTAAAGCACGCTACTGTCTAAATATAATTATATGTTGCAGGTGAAAGCTCCTCCTACATGTTTTGGTCAGTGCACTGATCACCGGTCACACCCAACTGTACAATGTTTTCCTACATTTGTATGAAGAAGGAGTAGTCTGAGCAAACGGTTTAAGATTTTAAATACACATTGGTGAAAGCTGAGAAGGAAAGATTTAAAAGTTTACAACACAAGAACCTTTAAATGCCACATATAATCGTTTTACAACTTTTCTTTCTCACTGAAGACAAATCTAGTGTTAGCAAAGTCTTCAGCTCAAATTTGAGTTCAGAAAAGTAAGATTTATATAATTTGTCCAGTCTGGAGAAAGAGATCAAGGCAAATTTAAGCAGTAGCTTAGAAATCTAACAAACAGGCATCCTACCCAGAGATCTAAAAGTGTGGACATAGTGAGAAATGAAAAATGATGAAAAATAATTCAAAACATTAACAAATGTGTTTTGTTTCAGATTTCTGCTCCAATTCTGACCAGCATTTTTCCCCAGCATTTTTTACAGTGAGAGATGCTTGGGGCATCTCTCACTGTAATGCTTTATGTCTGAGAGCTGTGCGATGTTTGTGCAAGTCTCACTTTTCTCCATTAATTCATCTGAGGATTTAAATGCACTATAGGAAAATAGCTATCAAAACATTATTCTTTCACACCAGTCAAACTCTATAAGCCAAATTTCCCCTTCTTTAGGCTTCTTAGGCTCAGACACAGAGGAAATAACGCTGATCATGCTGATGATTATTTTTGGTGAAATAAAGATCTTTATCACTTGATAAATATATAAGCTGCATTTGCCTCCATGTTCTGCTTTTTACTCCTTCCTTGAGCGATCCATCCTACCCAAAACATACATTTTATAGTGAAAACAACAGAAAACAGTCTATTAGGCCAGAGACTGTTGTAGAGTGCTGTTACATCACAATCCATTTAAGGTAGAGCCATTCTGTTTTAATTGCTGTGCCTCAAAAACCTCCTATTGTTTTAGTGGGCACTAAAAATGTATATGCATTTTGTAATTTGGAGATTTTGAGGTTCTCGGACTCTAAAATATTATATTCATCCATAAAGATATGACAAATGGCAACATAAATTTCTAGTTCTTTTGTTTTTACAAACTCTGCCTTCAGTGAGTAAGCGTTTTTTCTGTGGCTTTCAGTTCTTTTATTAATTCTGTGGCCATATTTCTTATGCCTAAAAGTAACTCTCCAGCAAAAACCAACATGTGTTGGTGTCTGAGTCAGAGTAGTGCAGCTGCTTTAATCTAATTAGGAAAACCTAAAAATAGTGCTTTTCTTGGAGCAGATATTAGATTAGGGGCCTAAAGAGAAATAAATATCTTCATTTAGGTGTGTTCAAGCTTTTCTAATATAAAGGTTATATTTAACAACGTAAACATGTCCAGTGACTGAACGGTCAATCCTCATGCACTGTTCTGAGATATAATACTGCAGTTTAAGACATTAACTCACATATGTCAGAGTCAAGGCCCGCGGGCCACATCCGGCCCGCGAGAAGGTTTTTTACGGCCCCTGGGATGATCTTGATTTATTATTAGAACCGGCCCGCAGACCGCAGCAAGCCGGCACCCCGTCTGAAAAAAAAATATCTTCCTTATTTGAACTGTAAGTAGTTCTTTAAATGTTCTGTGAGATGATGTACTTACCCATGTATCCATAACAACCGGAACTTTCAATATCCACCAAGTTATTGCCGAAATATACCGTCTATTAAACGAGTGCCCCCCGGATTAATTACACTCTCTGCAGCTGCAGCTGCGAAGTTACCGTATTAACCCGATACTTGCTGGAAAGTGCAACGTCTCCTCTTTCAGAAACCGTTGGAATTTTTCCACTTAGCGCTACGTGTGGCGGAATTACGGTACTGCAAATTTAGATGTGTCGCCGGCGACACATCTAAATGCCTTGACTCTGACATATGTGGATTAATAGATTTTTGCACTTTATTTTATTGTATTTCAATCCAATTATATTTTAAAAATATTTCAGTTGTGTCTGTTGAAAATTAAAGGTTACTGACAGAGCCATAAGAAAATATTGCTTTATTTATCTGATCATATTGGAATATATTTGTTAGGTTTTCAGTAGGTTCAATTAGATTCACTAGACTATATGCGTCATTTAAAAAAATTTCAATGAACATTCGATCAGTCCGGCCCTCGGCTTGTAGCTAAATTTTTTATTTGGCCCTCCGTCCATTTGACTTTGACACCCCTGCATTAACTGTTCCCTGCATAAAAACTGACTGAACTTTGAACACAGCTTTCCTAAAAGAACTGACTTCTGGGAAATAAAAACTGAACCTGGTATCTGTTTGGGTTTATGGGTTTTGTGGTCTTAAGTTCCACTTTCGTGTTTAGCTTAAAAAAAGTTTTCTATACATTTGGAATCATTTTGCTTCTTGTTTCGATTAGCTGCACAAGCCAGAAATAAGATAAATGTCTCTTTTTATTCAATGTATGTAAACTTCTGTCTTCAACTGTATACTTATGTAACTTTAGCAATATTATTGTTACCATTTTTATTTAAACTGTCACCATGTGACAGCTTATTAGACAATCAACAGGATAATCGTTTATCCGCCGTCATCAGTGGCTAAGCTAATTAGCCTTAGCATTCATGGCAGGATATGTTGGGGTGAGCCAGCTGTAACAAAGCTAGCAGGGAGGGGTGAGAGTGATTAACAGTGCTAAAACCCAACTCCTGACTTAGCTACTTGACTTTTTCCTTAAATAAAAGAGTATCAAATAATTATTCAAAATATACTCGGTGGGTAAGACATTCTTCTACAGTGGCCAAGTGGACGTGTAATACGAGAAGCAGTATATTCGCAAATAGATGTACAACTTAAACAATTTAAAAACAGTTTTTGAGCATTTTGAATCAATATGGAATAGAACTAGGAATTGTGATTCTTTATGGAGTCGTTTTTCTTTTCCTGCACCACTAGCAGTCAGTGGCAAAGCCAAAGAGAAACCAAGGCTACTTTTATACACTTTCTTTTCTCTACACCACTCACATTTACCCTTTTTTTCCCCTATTTGGGTAGATTGCAATGATTCCAACCAGTGAACAGGAAGGATCTGGTCCCAGTGCCACCTTTTGCCCCCTCTAGCTCACCCATGCTAGCAATTAGTTCTGGGAGCACTGGGAGAAGGCAGAGGAGCTCATGTTTTTTATCGTTATATCGCGACATAATGATAATTTTAACAAAACAAACACATTTATTGTAAAAGTTACATATTTCAGCTTTAAACTGTCCGTAAAAATATTGGAAAGTTTGTCACAAATTGTGGAAAAGTAAAAAAAATAAATAAATAAAAATAAATAAATAAATAAATAAATAGTTGCAATATTTTTTTCCAAGACAACGAACTGGGTCAGAGATGCAGAGACAGAAGGTCATCCCTCGCAGAGCTGGTAAAAAGTTGATAGTCTGGCCGTGTCCCTGCCTCTCCGCTGTTGTTTTGCAGATGTTCATTAGCATGTAGCTAACCCCCTCCGGCTAGCAGCTCCGCCTCCTGCGCGGTGATTGGCCGGGCTGTTACTGGAGCTGTCAGCTCTGCTCCGGGAAGCTTTGCTCTCCTCAGTCCAGGCTGCAGCTTCAGACAAGCTGACCGGGGGCCAGCGGCAGAAGCGCTCCCTTTTGTTAGCAGCTCCAACCGGATCCATGCAGGACGACACTGTTTTTGGAAAATGATCATCTGTACGAGTAAAATGGAGTACCCCCTAATATCGCAGTGCAAGCGGGTCCAGAAGCAGGTAAGGCTGGGATTATACGGGTAACCCTGGGAAGTCAAAACCGTTCATTCATTTGTCTCTCTGTCAAGAAAACGGCTCCACTCTTTACAGGCGCTTAAAACAAAGCCTCCCTTTTCTTTTAATCGTTAATTACATATTGTCGTTGCTGTCAGTTGAACTAGAAGTTAGTTTGGTTCATTTGTTTTCAGATAGGAAACTTTGAAATAAAGTGTAAGACTAGACGCTGAAGTTGGCCTTCGATTTGGAACTTGAGTAAAGGGCTATTCCGTATCTTTAAGGAGAATCTGATCTTTAATTATCTCCAGATAAAAATCTAACATACCTATCACTGTAAAACCTACGTTAATTACACAGCCCTTAAAAACAGTTTATAATTCATGGCGCTGTTATTGGTCTTTTCAAAGCCCAAAAAGGGCTACTTCGGTTTTTTTTTTTAGCTTTAGCACGTCATTACATTGTGAAAGCCTCAACTTTCAGAAAGGTTCAACCAGGACTGACATTTGTCACTCTGACTACAAGTTACTCAGGGTTTCATACAGTTTTAATTTCTGAATCCCTTATTCTATCACTCAAAACACAAACAAGGCCATTTAAAGCTATTTATAAGCATTTTGCCCATAGTTAAGTCAGAAACCACAATGGTTATGACGAGTCAAACTTAGAAAGGATTATGCTACAAGGATGAACCCGTTTTAAAAACACAGTTGTGATGTTGCGAAATACGTGTTATGAATGTGAGACCATAAGAAATTATGATTTAATGGATTATAAAAACCACAATAAACAGACAAAACACTGATCAGAGACTATTTAGGACACTTTTTAATAATCATGAAATCTTTATTCTATAAGTGAAACAACAAAAAGGGCAATTTGAAAGCTTTTTTTTCTCCAAATTGCAGCATTAGGGCCAAGTTAGATTCGGTAAACCAAAGTAGTTGGACAGTCAAACCTTTCCTGGATTATTTAACACCTGTTGTATATTCTTTAATATAGAAAACTTTATTCTGTATTGTCAAATTAGGACAAGCATGAAATTTCTAATAGAATAGCCAAGCCTATGATGGACTACAGTAATCAAGTAAGTAAAGAAACTGTTTATGATGTGTTTGTTTTACTTGTGTCTTTTTTGGTATTAGCACCACCCTATATTGGATTCTTTGTGAAAACTTCTACAATTTGGAAGCTCAATCTTGAGTTAAAGTATTCTATACTGAACAGAGCTTAAAAAACACCAATTGTAATATGCAAAATTATTCTGTTAGCAACTTTAAAAAGTCAATGTTTTCATAGCATTACATTCACAATAGGCAAATCAGACAGAGGATGAATTATTCTTCAATGTTCAACTACCTTCAAATCTCAGTTTGATGTGTGGAATCTTTATTATATTTCTTAACATACATGAGGGCTACTTTAATGAGGTTTTATGTGTGTAAACTGCTGTATCTAGACTAGTCAAAGCTGAACACAATTATTCTTTGTGATTCACAAAACGTCTTTGCTATTAGGTCTTTTTTTGGGGTGATGAGGTTCAGCTTAAAAATGTTATTCTATATTAAATTTAGATTCCTTACGATGCAGTCTGTCAATTTAAGTTGATGTACATACCAAAAACGACTTCAAATTTGCATGTTTTGTGTTCTTACAAACAAAATTTAAGTTTCTCATATCACAGACTGTATTTTAAAGAGTCTTTATGCGATGTTTAATAATTCAGTTCAGGTTTGATCAGTTTAAATACCTCAAAATTAAATTATAACTTTTTTTTTTTAAAGTACTCGGAGAAAGCTGGCCTTTTACTGTCATTCGAATCGGAACCCAACTTCAGCGCAGTAACGTTAACTATAGCGGCTGTAGTTTGCTAGCGCTAGCAAACGAAAATAGGCGAACCGAACTTCTAACGTTAACATCTATCGCTCAGGAAATGGGTCAGAAACTCAGATTAAACACTTCAAGTGACCGGATAATGTTTATTTGGTTTATTTCTGGCTTACTCACCATTCAAGTGGTTTTTCATCACCAGCCGTTAAAATGTCACGTAAAGCTCGAGCCATCTGCGTTGAAACGTTAACTCTTAGAGTTGAGCTAAAAACGGCTGTTTTTATAGAAGAGAAAACAAGTAGAAGATGTTGGGAGGTTAGTTTCGATGTGGCCGGACAAAGACAGAAACGTCTGCTCTACTGTACAGTTTTCTTTTCTTTTCTTTTTTTTTCCCTCAGTGTCATTTTAAAATATGAGGCCGAGTATGTTTTGAATTTTATCGCACTGGAGATAAACGAGTAACGGCTGGGGACGTTTATGTGGATGAAGCTGCAGGTGAAGGTGACATCATCTGAGAGTTTGATGAGGAAAAAGGTGTTTCAGTGTGGTGTGAAGTAATGCAGTGCCATTTAATTACTGCTGTTTTTAATGCATGGACAAAATAATGTGATAATTGTGTTAAACCACGTTAACAGAGAGATTTCTCAGCTTTACGGCAGCCCTTGTGAGCGTCCTTATTGTGCTGTTTTTTCGCCTGAACTGGACTGCCAATCAAAGTTGTTTTTCTCCTCTTGGTGTTGTTTTCCGCTTTGCAACAGAAAGGGGGCGCTGTGCCGAACGCAGTCCAACAAAGACATGTTTTGCTGCAGATTGTGGAGTACAGAAATGGAATAAAACAGAGAGCAATGTGAGCTGCAGTTCTGGTTTCAGTTCAAGCATGTGCCACTTTTTCTCCACTTTCCTTTGTCTTCACAGTTCCTCATAGATGATGACACATAATTTCACATTTCATTTTTAAAGAGCTTCTTGTTGGGGGAATAAACAACAATAAATATAGCCTGTTATCAGTGAAATCTCCATTGCTCTACCTGTCTGCTTTGTTTACAGTCAGATCTGATCACTCACTGATGAATGTGGGCTTATTTAGTTCTTTGTTTCTCCTGGCAGTCCTGCTCCAAACCCCCCTCCTCCTCTTGCTCTGTGCAAACTGCTCTGGGCTGCAGCTGGGTTGTTTTGCATTACTCCTTGAGTTCAGGTTGCAGAGCCAAAATCGGTCCCGAGTCCTTGTTTCCGGCAAGGAGGAAAGAGGGTGTTAATGTTTTCTGATAACGATGGACAATCTCTCCAGGATCAGTCAGAATGCAGATTGAATGTTCCTCTCTTGTATCTGCACCATTCACTCTTAGAAAAAAAGCTTGCATCATTCCTCCACTTCTTTGTGTGTCATCTTGAACCCTTGCTCCACTTCATATTGCTGCTTGCACAGTGCTGCTGTTTTTCTGCCAGCGATCAAAGCCTGTCTTTGTCTGCATTTACCTATCCTCCCCTCAGTGACGTCACCCATGTTTTTCATTTCTCTGCTGCCTCATGCAACCTCTCCAATCAACACACAGTGTCATTAAAAAGGAAAGTATCAGCCCCCTCACAGATTAAGTTTATTTGCCATTTCTAAATGTTTAAGATCACCAAACATAACCAAAATGTATTCAAATACTAGTTTGCAAATTGTCCACTTTGTTAAACCAATAATTAGTTGTGCTTATCCACATTTTTGGCCTGATTACTGCCAGACAGACATTTAATTCTAAAACATGTCTAATTTTATAAAGTGATTATCCACAAATGAAGAGAACATGCAAATCCACGAATTCACAAAAGAATGCATAACAAAATCCTTACCAGTGCAGACTTTACTTAGCTCTGATACTAGCAGTGAAACATGGTGGTGGCAGTGTGATGATCTGGGGTTGCTTTGCTGCTTTAGGGCAGGGATGCCTCGCCTTAAATATGTTAATCACAGGTCTTAAATTTTGTCTTGGCTAGGCCTGTCACAGTAAGCAGTAAATCAATGAATTAATCACATGACAAATAAAAAATAAAAAAAACTCAATAATTTCCATTTGCATGACTTTTTTTCTTTGTACCAAAAACTGGACCACCAACAGACCCCGTAAATTTAAACCTTTTTGCTATGCTCAGGTCCCCCAACCAACTCTTATAGTAACAGATTTTCTAAAGGTCCTAAATTTAATTCACGGTGTCATTAAAAAGATCTTAAAACATCTAAAATTTGACTTGCTCACTTACTCTGTGGATTGTGTGAGTAATGGGAGTAGGATTGATGTTCTCTACTAGAAAAGCCGTCCGTCCATGATCTTAAGATCTGCTCAATCACACCTGGGTTAATCAGTAGGAAAATTATCTAAAACAACAATTCCACCTCTGAACAACTCGACAAAACAAAAAACTGTTTAAAAGATGTCCTAGTTAAAGCACAGACTTGAATCAAATGGATATGCTGAGGTATAAACAGGTTGTTTCTACTCACAAAATCCTTCAAAGAAGAACAGGACAAAATTCCTCGTTAGTAATGTTATTGCTTCCAATAGTCACACAGACGGTTATTTGGTTTATTTACCAGCTTGTTTTCTAAATCAAATAAACATTTAATTTGATTTAAATTTTACATATTGACTCAGGTTATCTTTGTCTGATATCAAAACCTAGAATCTAGGAGTTGACCTACTTTTTTCTCAGCTCTGTGCTGATGACCTCTTCAGAGTTTGGAAACTTTTTAAGTCTGTTGTGATCTGAGTATTTAAACACTTTATTATTCTGACTAAATCACAACATATATTTAGGTTTGGTAGCCAGAGTGTGTTTTGTAATGCACACACAGCTGTCTAGATGATTTCTCCTTGTTGTTTTATGCATCCGCCCACACATGCATAAATGGTTCTCAGTTGGGTTTTTTTCTTCTTATGTGGGTGTGATTTGTTTCATGTAGGTAGGCAGTAAGGAATGCTTTATCAAAAAGTCTGGCTTGTTTTCATCCAGTAAAGATCAAAATTGCCTTTTTAAAACTCCTTTTAAACGCAGTAAAGATGACTTTCATGAAACCTTTTCCCAAATGGATGACTGCATCTTTCATTTTGCTGCTGTCAGCAGACAGATGTTGTTCAAGAGGTAGGATGTGTCATTTCCTGCTTTGTGAATGCTCAACTTTACTGTAGTTCCTGTTTCTGTCTGACTTCTCTGTCAGTCTTTGTCCAGACATGTTAGAAATTACCAAAAACCCTCCAATTTCCTAATCATTTACGTGGGATGCCAGTGATGACAAAGACAATCTTCTCACCCGGTGCAAGACCGACTTTTGACACATGTTAAATCAGATTTCAAAATCACATCCATGGACTGTGGTATTTAGAGGATTTGTTGCTTAAACTGTTTTGTTTTTTCTTTCAACTACTACACTAACACATTTTTGAGTGTGATCTCTTGTCTTAAACTGTTACTTTTAGTTGAAATCTATTGTACATAAATTTATTGCCAACAGCGGCTACTTCCTTGGGTATTCTGAAGCCAGATATTGATCAGATTAATGTTTGGCTGGCGCTGGCAAATGAGAACTCATTTGTGCAGCATTGGAGAGGCTAACAACTAGCATGTCGATGCTGGTAGCTACCCACTGGGTTTTCCAACTTCCCATTTCATTTTATTATTTATTTTACAGAGATAGTGTCTAAACTCATTCGTAAAGCAAGAGGTGCTTTACACCAGAGTTAGCGTAACAGCGGTGCCATCCGGTCGTTGATGACATGACTTTTGTGATGCGAAAAAAGTGTTTCCATTGCAGGTTTGCAAAATACACTAATTTTGACACAGTTCATCCTGGAGCAAAAACTTTTTTTTTTTAATTTGCGTTTCCTTTAACTGAATTTCATTTGTTATTCAAATTTGCACAATTTTATAGTTAATGGAAACACAGCTATTGAGTCGAAATGTGAAAACCATGGATTCTTTTCCTTTCACTGAAGAATTATGCACCATTTTGTGTAAATCTATCACTTAAAATCCCAAAAAGACACTGATGTGACAAAACATGGAAGGATCTCAGAGGTAGGATAGTTTTACATGCCACTGTGAATTCTGCCAGAAAATTTCTCAATCAGCCGCTTCATGTGTCATTTACCCTAAAAATGGAAGTGTGATCACTCAACATCGCAATCTGAGCCCATTCTACCATGAGGAGGAACAAAAATAGGCCCGTGCCTCCCGACATGTTAGGTCCTTGAGAAATGAGGCGTGTTTTCTGCAGCACAGGCCTCTGAAATGCTGCTTGGTGCAACACTGCTCCTTTCAGCAATCCGGCCAGCTAGCGCTCCATGGAGCAGTAACCTAGATTCAGCAGCTAGGCATGCTAATCAGTAGCGCTTGTGTTTGAGGAGTAACACCCATGTGAATGCGCTCTTGTAGGCCTTTGATTGGCAGCCACCTGTGCTCTCCACATTCTCCTCCTCCACTATTTCTTGTGGGCGCCGACAGCCTGGAGAAGGTCAGGGTCTGTGCCTCGGCATGTTTCATTTAACGCCAAACCCCTCTTGGTTACTTTGCTTTGTATGGAACTATAAGATTAAGGTGTCGTTCATAAGGATCGAGCTGTTTAGCGTGTCCTTTAGGACTATTTGGGTCATAAGGTGGAGCTTACTGCAGGATCAGGCAGGAACCATCATCCCCTGCAAGGAGAAGTGAAATACCACATGGAGCTTTGAGCCAGATAAACATGCTGCTGAATACTAAAGAGCCATACGGGGCTTAGGTGCATAAACAAGCTCTGCTACTCTCTGTTTGCGCCGGTCATCCTACAAGCAGAGCTGTGAAAAAGTATTTGCCCCGTTTCTCCACACTTGGTATCATATCAAACTATTTTATATCAGGCAAAGATAATATGAGAAAATAAAGTACAGTTTTCAATCTGCTTCATTTATTAAGAGATGAAGCCATCGGAAACCGTGGATGAAAAAGTAATCACCCCATACGTCTGAACCAGAAGTGATCTGTGCCACTGAACCGCCATCTTGGTAGGCAAGTGGAAAGCATAGCTGCACCATGGCTCAGAGACCAACAACAAGACTACTCAATAATTGTAATCAAGTAATGGATGTAATGTACTTATATTGTTTATAAGTTAGATAGGAATGAGGTGGGAGCTAGTTCTAAGCTTGTGGCTTGTTTATTGTTGTCATGCCAACTGTCATGAGAGTTAGATACGGATACCTACCAAGATGGCTGCCAGCTACAAAGTTCTCGGAAGTGTGACGTTGAATGAGAACTATGTAGCCTCTAACTGTCAACACAGAAATGTTTTTTCATAAAACAGGAAAGTTTTTAACTGTTTTCCCCTCCACCCACACAGAAATGACATTTTAGGAGACCCAAAATGCTTTTTTTTATTCCTGCTAACAAGGGCAGGTTGGTTTTGCTAGCTTTTATTTCCTTAATAAATCAAATCTAAGTTTTCTTTTTCTTTCCTCGGGTAGTATTTCTCTGATTTAAGTGTGACGATCAGAGGCAGAACAGACTGTCAGATCCAGATAAGGTTTACAGTTTCTACATTTGAAGTTGAAGTGAAACCATTTGATCCATTCAGAGGAACTGGATCTGTGGCTCCTGAACACCTTTTCCTAGAAGCCATTATATTATGTAGAGAGAAGGAAAACAAGCTTATAAATGTCTACTGGTGCGGGCCGGCCAGCCTCCCGCTCTGCATGGGTCTGTTTCTGTTGGTCCTGAGCCCCTCAGTGCAGTCGCTCCCATGTTTGAGTCTTTGGCCTCCTCCACGTCTTCGATCCTCGCCGAGCTTCCCTCTTTCAGGCCTCCTCCGCTCAGTTTTCATATTAGTTTCTTCATCTTCGCTTCCTCAGTGTAAAGCCCCTTTTCAAACGGCATTTTTTGTGCTTTTTCTTTTTTTTCTCTCTTACTTTCAGCTTTCAAATAAACAAGTTAATCCAGCGTCTCGACTACATTAGATAAACATCAAACAAGCTAAAGAAGCCTCTCTCACTCTTGAACACAATCCGACTTTGCTTCTGTTGAGATGTTGTTTGGGTGCTTGTTGAATTTCTAGGAAAAATAAAGTCAGGAATGCGTTAACTCTCCGTGGCACCGCCACTCTTCTTCCAAAACGGCCCCTCTTCCTCTGATTTAAGGTGTGGAACATGACTCCGGTCCAAAGCGCAGCCTGAGCCCGCCGTCACATGGTGCTGGACGCTCCAACTTCATCTCGGGCCAAGACGTTCCTGGCTATAAATCTAAGGGCCGTAATGGCTGTGAAGGGAGGGCGGCGCTGTGCTGCTCATGTTTACGTCTGTTTCATTGGATATAGAGTTTATGGATGCCTTTTGATTCTCATAGTAGTGGTGGGCATTTATCGTATCGTTCAGCATTTATCATGAAAACTTTCTTATCATTGCCATGATACAATTTGGATATTGATGGTAAATAAAAAAAAAACTGAGGGAATGATGAGAAATCTTATTTTTGCTGTTTTCTCCACTGTTTGTTCATCAATAAATGTCAGCAAATTTGAAAATATTAAGTACAGTCACTATGTGCAGTTTAGTGATATAAATCACAATTTTTAAAGGGCCAGTATCATGTAAAATCAACTTTTTAGAGTTTTTACATTATGTTACAATGTTATTTCCTGGAGTGTTGCTTTGATTATTCCATGCCTGTTTGAGAAATCCCTTAATCTCCATGACAACCATTCAGCCATGCAAAACACCTGGATGGCCTTAGCTCCGCCTTCGAGATGCGGCTCCTCCTCTGAGCTTCCAAGCTTCCCCTACTGAGCTCCTTCAGACTAGCCAGCAGCAATTAGCAGACACCTGGTGGGACGCTAGTAAAAACGCCGTTTTGCCATGTTGTGATGGCTTCCTGAAGGCGGAGTTTCAGAAAGAGCAGGAGTTTTTAAAGAGACAGAGGCCCAATTTCAAGGCTTTAAATTAGGAACAAAAATTTCTTTTAAGTAATATCAGATATATATACAGTATTTTTATAATAACTGAATTTAACATAGTTACTTGATTATGCTATAAAATGGCACCATGTGCCTGGAAAACACACACTACCTTTTAATAAGTACATATTATCTTAAAGAAGCTGGGCATGTTGTGTTTGTGGTGTGATGAAGGCTGTGCCATGCGTTCACAGCCATACAGTTACCTAAAGAAGTAATAATAAATAGTTTTATTTATCATAATCTATATCATTATTAAAATAATGTCAGTCCATATCGCCAACTCCCGTCTCCTAACTCCAATTCTCTGAATTATTTTGACTTCACAGTGAGAAAATCAGATCCTCCTGTTGGATTTTGTTTCATAGTTACTTCCTCAGCCTCGTTTTTCTGTAACAATGGGTGGAACGTCGTTTGTTCCACCGTTTCCCCGCCACAAACCAACCTGTCGTCTGTTTGTTCTGGTTTCTGCAGGTGATGGTGAACGGCGAGAAGGAGCGCGTGTCCTTGCTGTTTGTGAAGGCGCTGGTCAGCAGGGGGAGCGTGGACGCCGTGTCGCAGCAGATGGCGTCCCACCCCCAGTATCTGGAGAGCTTCCTGCGCACACAACACTACATCCTGCACATGGACGGCCCCCTGCCGCTGCCGTACCGCCATTACATCGCCATCATGGTGGGTGACCTGGCTGCTGATGCTCGAAATGCTCGGCTTCAGCTGCTCCGTTCTTTTAAAACTTCTCCTCTGACCGTTCCTCTGCAGGCGGCAGCCCGTTATCACTGCAGCTACCTAGTGTGCCTGCACTCGGCCCAGTTCCTGAGGGCCGGCGGGGACCCGCTGTGGCTGCAGGGTCTGGAAGCGGCTCCACCTCGTCTTCGCCTGCTTGACCACATAAACAAGGTGCTGGCCCACCAGCCCTGGCTCACCGCCTGCTCCCACATCCAGGTACGCAGAGTTTATTCAGCGCCCTTTGGTCTGACAGCTACGCTACGCTAAGCTAGGTTGAACTTAAATCCATCGTCTGGAACGGAAACACTGAGACACAAGAGGCTCATGGTAGCTCTGGAGGAGCTGCAGAGATAAATAACTTTTTTTTCTCCAGGAAGAAGAAATATACTGTTGAATAAAAGTCCATTTTAAAGCTGCAGTGTGTAACTTTTACAACAATATAGTTTTTACATGTTTGTTAAAACTTTTTAACATGTGACAGTTTAAAATGAGACAGACAATCTGTGAAAAGATCAAACTCCTCCACCTCGTCTCTGAGCTACGACTCGCTCCTGGTCAAAAACAGCCGAGCCAGGAGGAGGATCTTAGCGCTGTCAGTCATGTTTGTGTATGCGCTGCTGGATGTGTCAATGGTGAAAAAACATCTTACTGTCCCAGGAAAACCGTTTATCTGCCGTTATCAGTGGACATGCTAACTATCCTTAATTATTTCAATAACTAATTTATTAGTATTCACTCCAATAATGCACAATGCATAATACAGTCCCATTCAATAAACTCAAATACTATTGAAAGTCCATCACATTATATAAATTAATTGCCTTTATTTCTCCTAGTTATGATAATTTCCTGCTAAGAAATAATAAAAACACAACATTTAAAATCAGAATATTTCATCAGATCATGTTTGCTTAATAGAAAGTATGTTTAGTAGCTCCTTAAAGGTTGTTACTTTCATATGGTATCTTTTAATCTCTGTAGTAATGTCTTAAACATGTTTTTTTTCCTTCCAGCCAGTCAGATTAATCGGAGCGGTGCGCTAAGCCTCTTGTTTTTCCTCTGTGTTGTCTCCAGTCGCTGCTGAAGGCCTGTGAGCAGTGCTGGTCACTGGCTGAGCTGGTGCAGGCCGTGGTCATCCTGGCCCACTGCCACTCGCTCTGCAGCTTCGTCTTCGGATGCGACACGGACTCAGACCTCGCCCACCTTGCCAAATCTCCCAACGGCACCCCGCCGACCTTCTGCCCCTTCGATGCTGCCAACGGCAACGCCAACGTGCCTCAGTCGCTCAGGCAACCCTCCGAACATATCACACGGCGACGGGTAAGCATACCAGCCTGGAGACGCAAAATGTTAATTAATAAACAATTATTTTAGTAATTGAGTAATCTATTAGTTATTCTGATGATTAGTTGAGTAATCGAATAAGAAATCTGATCAAATAAAATATTGGTAAATAATGCCACAACAGCAGCATCGGCCCAAATTTTTATATCTGTTCATTCCTAACAATTAACTTTCTGCAGCTTAGAAATTTTACCTGTAACAATTAATCACTTAATAAATTAAAACAAGCTCAATTATTTCCATTTCCATGATTTATAGTTTTCTCTCTTTTTCTACCAAAAACTGGATGACAAAAGTCTTCAGTCTGGTGCTTCGGTCTCAAATAAAACGTTTTTTAAACAGAGTTTATTTACAGAGATGTCATAATTAATTTTATTTGTTATTTGGTTTATTTATTTTGGATATTTAAAATGTCTTCCAGTTCCAGTGTTAAATGTTCATTAGAAGTTTAAGTTTATTAATCTTTGAGAATGTGTTCCTGCATTATTATGCTGTTATCGTTATATTATTTGAAAATTGTGTCAAAACAACAATATTATCGTTTATTGCAATAACTTCTGGGGTAACTTATTGCCTAGTCACAATAATGGCGCATTTCTTACGTCAACTTTGACAAAAGTTACGCAAAAATCTGAAATTATGTTCAATTTCATAAGAAGAAATAATAAAGCAGCAGTCTGACACTGTTTAAATAAAAATCGTTTACTCCAGTTTTTAGTTTATGTTGTCATCTTTAATAATGAACTTTAAATTTGTAAAGCCATTTATAGCATTTAGGTCCAAACTGTTGCAAATAAACATGAAGCAGCTCATTTAAACCCGAGAGCATCATGCTCAGCTGCAATCGTATCAAAGGAAAGACGAATCTGAACTTTTATTGTTTTCTAACTGGATTAAACTGCTTGTAAATGAAAACATAAGACATGAAAGCCAGCGTAACTGATTCATTTTTATCCTTTAACTATTTAATAAACCTGGCCTAAGACTTTTTGTTCTTTGGCTAATTTTTTTTTTTTTTTTTTTACATACGGTCTCATTTGTGACATTACACACAAAATTAGATCATTTCTTATGACAGGAGAAGCCTTGTTGTGTCTTTTAAATATGGAATAAGTATTTTCAGCCTGGGCTCGTTTTCGTGCCAACAGTCTTTGGACTCGAGCTGCGACATGGTTTGCCTGAAGGAGAGGATCCAGAAGTCCCAGCAGGAGCAGGAGAAGAGAGAGGAGCGTCTCCTGCAGGCGCAGACTCTCCAGCAAACAGGTAGCAGAAATAAACAACCAGTCAGAGCGGCTGTTTACGCTCTGACAGCGCTCAGGGTGTGAAATCTGAGCGAATGCCACGCTCTCCCCTCCATTCCTGTCACCGCTAGGCCTTTCGCGATAAACGATAAATCAGTTAATCGCACGATAACTTAAACCTATTGACCTCATTTTAATTATCGGCTTCATCGTCTCTTCCTGCCTTTTTTCTTTCGGTTGATGACACTGAATGAAGAAAGGCTCAACTCCGGTGCTCTCCTCTGACCCTCCCTTCCTCATTTCCTTAGTGTAATGTCCAGCACACACTACACGAGCTGTCGGCCCATTTTCAAAACCTGAGACACATTAGCCGACAGAAATCCTAGGTGTAACGGTTCGATCGGGTTCGATTGTGCCGTGTGGTGTCCAGTCACCTGGGCATAAAATAATGGCTACAAGTCCAGTTAACTAATTTTAAAATCAGGCATTAATCAATGCTTTACTAGAATCTACCTGCAATGCATGTGGCTAGAGTCAGCGTAAAGT